>NC_087345.1:189860428-190527700 GCF_030014295.1 Loxodonta africana
AGCCATTTCTGGCCCTTACCGGCTGTATGATCTTGGGCAAATTACTGAATACTCTTTGCCTTCATTTCCTGATCTAAAGAGTATTTATTTCATATTATTTATCTCATTCTCAACATATGTGAAAAATGAATGAGTTAATACATATAAAACATTTAAAAGAGTTCCTGGTACATAGTTATCATTATTCATTCTCTTTCATAGGACTTTGCTGGCCCCAACTAAATATGTTACCTTGGAAGAATAGGGCCTATGTCGGGTAGGGTGGGTGGCTGGAAGAGAAACATTTGCCCAGGGCCTAATATTCAAATGTAGACTTTGGACATCCTCTCCAAATGAGTTTAAACACCTAGTCATAAAGACACACTGATGAGATTTCTGATTTAAGGTTTAAATGTATCACAATGTTTAGAACTTTGTTTTGGCATATTTCCTTTTTTAAAAAATATATAATAAACCTCAAGAGAAAATAAAAAATATAATTGGCTAAGGGTCCTCAATCTCAGAGAGACCTTAGGGAAGGATAACACTTCAAAGCCATTAACTCTTATATATTTTTCATATGGAAAATATTAAAAGATAATATAACTTATAGGACAAAACTAGCAGAGTCCTTCCTTGTTAGACCCCTTGGCTTTCACAAATAAGGTATCTCTACCTTCAACTCAATGGTGTGTTCAACGGTTTGGGGGTCTCTGGTCCACTGACACCACTGAGTAGCTTGTATCCCCACCTGTGACAAGAAGTGCAACCTTGAGTTCGTGGCCAATATTTATAAAAGGCACTTTTGAGAGAAATAACATTTAGGAAAGAATAATTAAAAGTCACATACAACTTCACTTCTTCAGATGTTCTAAAATCTAACCATGAGTTAAGCCAGTTTAGTAAAGAACTACTTACTTACACAGTATTTTAATAGCTTTCTCAAAGGATTGCTTCACTGAATTGCCTGTACAATGGGTCGAGAGAAGAAATGCTCCAGTAAAAGTCTTTGTTGAGTCTACTGTAATGTTCTTTCAAGTGGGGTTTACTTCATGCACAGAGGGAGATTCATGTTTGGTCTTAGAACGAAGAACATTAAATTTTTTTTTTTTTTTTTTTTTAAATGAATAGTCTTCCACTTTCAAGATGGCAATTAGAAACCTTAGAAACAAATGTGTGGTCCGTTAAATAAGAGTCAATTTATCTTACACTTATTCCAGGTTCCATTTTATGTCCTCACTATTGTTTTACTTTCTCTTGTTTTTTAAACCAGTTTTATTGAAGTATGATTTATATATAACAATAAACACCTATTATAAATATAAAATTCAATGAGTTTTGGAAAATGTATAAAGTTGTTTAACCACCACCACAATCATGATGTATAGAATATTTCCATCACCGAAAAAATTGTCCTGGTACTCATTTTCAGTCAGTTCTCTGCATCTCCAGGCCTAAACCAAAAGCAAACCAAACCTGTTGCCGTTGGGTCGATTCTGACTCATAGTGATCCTATAGGACAGAGTAGAACTGCCCCGTAGGGTTTCCAAGGAGCTGCTGGTGAATTCAAACTGCCGACTTTTGGTTAGCGGCCGAGCTCTTAGCCACTGCACCACCAAGGCTCCATCTCCGGGCTTAGAAAACCACTAATTTGCTATTACAGTTCTGCCTTTTCTACGATTTCATAACAAAGGAATCATACAAAATGTGGTCTTTTGTATCTGACCTCTTTTACTTAGCATAAACTTTTTGAGATTCGTCTATGTCTCAGGGTACATCAGTAGTTCATATCTTTCTATTGCTGAGTAGTAACTCCATTACGTGGATAGACAGATAGGCCAAAATATAGATGGATTCATTTGGGCCATTCTAAATAAAGCTGCTATGAACATGAATTTACACATCTTTGTGTGAACATGTATTTTTATTTATCTTAATACCTAGGAGTGGGATCGTTGGATGTTATGGCAAGTGTATATCTAACTTTTTAAGAAGCTGCCAAACTTTTTTGCAAAGTGATTGTACTATTTTGTATTATTTCAGCAATATATGAGTATTCCATAGGGTCCACGTCCTTGGCAACACTTGGTTTTGCCAGTCTTCTTAGTTTTAGATATCCTAGTGTTTATGTCATAGTATTTTATTGTAGTTTTATTTTGAATTTCGCAGTGGTTATTGATATTAAATGTATTTTCATGTTATTTGCCATCCATATATCTTCTTTGTAAAACATATGTTCAAACTGTTTGCCCATTTTTTATTGGGTTATTTGTCTTATTGAGTTGTAAGGGCTCTTTATATATTCTGCATATATTTTGAACACATATTTTACAAAAATTGTCTCCCAATCTGTCTTGTCTTTTCATGTTCTTACCAAGATCTTTTCTTTTTTCTCCTACTTCATCTCTTTATTTCATTTTTTTAAATACTATTTTATTGTTTTTTTGTGAAAGTTTGCACCACAAGTTAGGTTCCTGTTTTGACGATTTCCATACAAATTGTTGAGTGACATTAGTTACATTCTTCACAATGTACCAACATTGTCATTGATTGTGTTCTGTTTGTTCCATTTTTAACAATGTCTTTTCAAAAGCAAAATTTTTAATTTTGATAAAACCAACTTATCAAATTTTTTATACTTCATAATTTTTATGTCCTAAGGCAACTTTACTGAATCCAAAGTTATAGAAGTTTGTCATATTCCCACCTACAAAATTTCATGGTTTTCAATTTTATATTTAGATCTATGATCCATTTTGAGCTAATCATTGTATGTGGTGTAAGGTAAGGGTCAAAGTTCATTTTTTTTTGCACATGGATATCCAATTGTTCCAGTGTCATTTGTTGTAAGGAATATCCTTTCCCCATTGAGTTATCTTTGCACCTTTTTTTAAATCAACAGACCATATACAAATACACATGGATCTATTTCTGGACTCTATACTGTTTCATTGATTTATTTGTCTATGTGATTCCTGTAGTTTTATGGTAAAAAACAAAAACAAAACAAAAAAAAACCCAGTGCCGTTTTATGGTAGAACGTGAAATTAAATTTTATGCCGTTTTACGGTAGAACTTGAAATTAAACTGTGTTAGTCCTAGAACTTTGTTCTTTTTCCAAATTATTTTAGGTGTTCTAGGTCCTTCTCATTCCCATATACATTTTAGAATCAGCTTGAAATTACATTGAATATATATGGCAGCCATGAAAATGTGTCTGGTAGACTCTTCTTCCACAGAAGTATAATTGACCAAGGGCCCCAGCTGCTGTGATTTGAAATCCATTGCTACATTTGGGCCAAGGCCACTCCTCCCACAGACTGCTCCCCAGTCAATGACTGAGCATGGTGGGAACACTAAAGAAGATTCATGTCTGGGAGACCTGAACTCCTCTTTTGGCCAGCTTAAGCTCAATGAATCCCTGCTGGTCTTGCCGAATCCACCTTAGATTGCCTGGTAGTCTAAGAAACTTCCACTCAACCTTCTCTCCCTCTCTACTTCACTTGGGGTCAGACTTGCCTCTTGGTCTGTCATCTCTCCCAGCCTTTTCTGATTCCCTCTGTAGTTCTTTTCATACAGGCTTTTTCCCTAATAAAATCCTTACACAGTTACTCCTGCCTTGATGTCTGTTTCTCAGGATCTCGAATAATGCAAGTGCTACTGAGACTGGTTGGAGAAAACAGAGAGCAAGATGGGGGTTTAGAATTAGCTCACCCACATCTTGGCAAGTAGCAAGTACCATGTCTCATCCCTGGCACAAAGCACAGTTCAATTGCTAAATATTTCACTGATGATGACCCTTGAAAATGTTCCTGCGGAGACAAATGCTGTGGTGGGTATGATGACATGAGCATTTGGGAGTACAGGGAGAACAATATCTACAAAGACAGCAGAGTTGGCTGGCTAACGATAAGTGTGTTGACTCCGTACGTACATAAGGATAATGAGAAACTAAGAGCTGTTAACATGCGCTTAATGGCTAAGTGTAAGAACTAGAAAGGCTCTGGGGTTTATGGTGGTAGCATATAAAGCAGTCCTTATCACCTGCAGCTGAAGGACAGACATAATCAAAAGGTAAACTGCAGATCTAATTGTGAGAATGGCAGATCTTCATGTAAGGAAATGCTGTGAGGTCAGTATCCTGGAAATTTGGACAAAGAAACCTGCACGGATGGCCTTAACGATCTTGACTCTACAACACATCCACCCCCGCCCTTTGGGTGTGCACAGATTTTCCACCTCTCCCTGGGAAGGCTAGCACTTTGACCATGCTGGAAAATTCTGCAAAAGCCTCACTACCACAAGGCACAGATAGCCCCTAAGGAGCTGTCCCCACATCCACTTCTGGCTGCTAGATAAATAATTAGGCTTAAATCCCAGCCTAACCAGCTGTGGTCGTGGTGGGTCTGATAAGAAAGGAAAAACACTATACACCTAAAGGATTAAAACAACTGCCCAACATGTACTGGCAAAATCCAGGGAAGTACTCCTGGGATTAAATTTTGAGAATACTCAATCAAGAGACTGGAATATAAAGCTAGATAAACAAAAAGTCTTTGACTTGGGGGCATTTTCTCAGGATTTAACACCCTAGCAATGACCCAGGAGGTCAAACAATCTCATTGTTGGGTGGCTCCTAAAAGTGATAGCAACTCTCAGCAAAGGAGAAATGCTTGAACTTCCCTGGCAGATATAATAGGGGGAAAAATAAAAAGCTTAAGCATGGCTGGGTTTCAATAAAACTTTATTTACAAAAACAGGCAGTGGACTTGATTTGGTTGTAGTTTGCCCACTGCTGCCCTAGACATCAGCCAAATAAGGTTCCACTTAATATCTATAATTCAGAGAAAAGAGAGAGAGAAAGTGAGAATGAAGGCCTAAAATGCTGAGAGCTATTTTCCCCCAAAATATCCTGATCTTATGCTCAGTCCCCACATACAATAAACTCTGAAAATTCACTGGCCACTTCAGTGAAGTTTTTAGGAGTCCATGGGTCAAGGGCATGCTGGGATATCCCTTTCAAAAAACAAGCCAAATTGTAACATCTTAAATCTTCCACCACGGAAAAAGAAGCATGGTACCTGGTAGATGTCTTTGGGTTCTGGTGGTCATGTATTTCTCACCTGGGAATACTGATCCAGCCCATGTACAAGGTATCAAAGAAGGCTGCCTGCTTTGCATCAGCCCAGAGCAGGAAAGAACACTGTAGCAGGTTCAGGCTATGATGCAATCATCCCTGCCATTTAGGTCATGTGATCAAGTAGATCCTATGGTTCTGGAAGACTCAGTGTGGAAAAGATGCAGTATAGAACTTACGGCAAACTCCAGGAGACTCAAAACACAGGCCCTTCTGATTCTAGAGTAAAGCCGCGTCATCCACAACAGAGAATAACATTTCCTTTAAAAAACTGTTGCTGGTGTGTCACTGTCCTCGTGGAGATGGAACACTTGACTATGGGACACCAAGTGACCATGTATCCAGAACTTCCCATTGTGAGCTGGGTTGTGTCAGACCTTCCAAGTCATATAGTCACAGGGGCTCAGAAAGTTTATCATAAGATGGAATGGAATATCCAGAATCAAGGGCAAACAGGACAAGTTCAAGCAGATACATGAGACCAAATGGGCAGCTCCTGTCCGGAGGTAGGATGAGGAGGCAGGAAGGGACAGGAGCTGGTCGGAGGGGCATAGGATGCCCGGAGTGGAAAAGGGGAGTGTGTTGTCATATTTAGGGATTGCAACTAATGTCACACAACAATATGAGTATAAATTTTTGTATGAGAAATGAACTTGAGCTGTAAACTTTCACCTAAAACCCATTATAAAAACAAAAACAGAGGGCACCCATAAGTTGCATGCCCAGGCAACACAAATCTCCATGTCACTTGCCACAGGTGTACCAGTGCACCTCTTCCATATGTCCTGCTGAAGGAGGAGGAAGAAACACAAGCTTAGTTTAGGGATAGGTTGGCTGTGTATGTGGATGAAAGGCAAAAATGAACAGGAGCTGTGTCATAGCCATATATAGAGGTAACTGAAAGACAGTGGAAAGGAAAAATGTTCCCAGTGGACAGAGCTTTGACCAGAGCACCTGGTCACCCACTTGGTTTGAAACAAGCTGACTGAGGTGATAACACATGTGGATTATTGACTGTGGCTTGGAAGGAAAAGGACTGGAAAATTGGGGATGAGAAGTTCTAAGGTAGATGCATGTAGATGGACATACAAGAATGGGCACGAAGTGTGAAGATATTTGTATTACACATTAATGCCACCAGAAAGCATTCATAACAAAATAGGCACTGAGTAACTAAGGAGACTAAATGATGTGACCAGTTGACATTTGAGAGCCTTTGTCATCAGCCACCCCAGAACACACATGAATGGAGCGGAGCGACCACAGTGTCAGAGATAGGAGCATGGACTCTCACCTACCAAGGCCTATCTAGCTACTGCTGCCTTTGAATATCCAACTTGTTAGCAACAGACACCCACAATGAACCCTCGATATGAGACTATTCCTCAAGGAGAACAATGGGCCACATAGTGGCAAGGTGATTGTATCATGACCCTCCCATTTTCAAAGGGTGAGCAGTTTGTTCTCATAAGGATATATACCCATTTTGGGTATGGATTTTCCTCTGGTTCCCCCAGAGCCTCGGCCACGTAAGCAGCTCCAGAAAGGTCATAAACGGCAGTGGTGGTTCCGCGGTAGAATTCTCACCAGCCGTTATGGATCGAATTGTGTTCCCCAAAAATATGTGTGTCAACTTGGCGAGTCTGTAATTCCCAGTATTGTGTGATTGTCCACCATTTTGTCATCCAGTGTTATTTTCCTATGTGTTTTAAATCCTACCTGTATGATGTTAATGAGGTGGCATTAGTGGCAGTTACGTAAATGAGGCAGGACTCACTCTACAAGATTAGGTTGTGTCTTAAATCAATCTCTTTTGAGATATAAGAGAGAGAAGTGAGCAGAGACATGGGGACCTCATACCACCAAGAAACAAGAGCCAGGAGAATAGCGTGTCCTTTGGACCCAGGGTCCCTGAGCTGAGAAGCTTCTCAGCTGGGGAACATTGATGACAAGGACCTTTACCCAAAGCTGACAAAGAAAGTTTTTCCCTGGAGCTGGTACCCCGAATTAGGGCTTCTAGCCTGCTAGACTGTGAGAGAACAAAATTTTCTTTGTTAAAGCCATCCGCTTTTGGGATTTCTGTTACAGCAGCACTAGATGACAAAGACACCCACCGTGCGGGAGATACGGGTTTGATTCCTGGCCAATATACCTCATGCGCAGTTATTACCTGTCTGTCAGTGGAGGCTGGACTGTTGCTATGATGCTGATCAAGATGCAGTGGAGTAGGAACAAAGACCTGGAGATCTACCTCTAAAATCAGCCAATGAAAACCCTGTGACTCGCAACGGTCAGATCTACAACTGATCATGGGGATGGCAGAGGGCTGGGCAGTGTTCCCTTCTGTTGTACTTGGGGCCACCGTGAGTAGGGGCCTGGGGACCACCTCCACAGCAGCTAACCATGGTTAAGAAGCAGGTAAGAGCTCCTAAGCAATGGTGGTGGTTGAGGCAGTAGCAATAGTGAAATGATCAGATTCCAGTTTAAATAAGTAACTAAAAGGTAATAGTATTTTAAGATAAAAGCTAACTTTCTTCTGAGGAATCTCAGGCTTAACTTTCTACATTTTAATGGCCCATGTGTTCACCCTGATTATTTTCTGACTCAATGAATCCTTTCATAAAGCAGCAACAATGTTTCAGGGTCCTATAGTCACAAAGAAAGCAGGGCAAATATCTGGTGGCTATGTGCCCAGAAAGGGTGTTACTTTTGGCAAAAAGAACAAGAGCCATTTCCAAAGCAGTGTTTATTCTTTTTAAAATTATGCACAACAAATGTCTGGGTGAACTGACTTCTCTAACCTATGTACTAATGTGTAGGTAGGCTTATAATTTGGAGCACTCACTCAGGAAATCCTTAAATTAAGGCTCTTTCAGAAGTGTTGACTCATCCCCTTGGTGCTTTCCGAGTATATCCATTTAACACTCCAATTAGTAATTCTAAATTGCATCCTAAATTCTGCAGGTGATTTTCTGATGAAATGTTGCTTCGCTAATTCCAGGGGCTGTTGTTTGAAATTTGGTTTTGCACTGAAAATAGTTTTAATTATGCTTTTGACAAAAATGGAAACTATTAGAAAAGGTCTATTCGAATGAATAGTTTCAGGATATACTGCTGTGAACCCAGAACTATCTACCAGTCCGTGAAGTTTGCATTCAAATATGACATTAATGTACATATACCTTTCACATTTGTAGATTAAGAGAAAACCATTGCCTTCAACTGTGTATGCACAATTCCCAAGAAATATGCATACGATGTACTCTATAGCACATAGTGCATACTGTACAGAATGTATGGATTTATTTCACAGTTTAGCGTTTTCCCCAGACAGATTAATTTTATGCCATGAATGTCTACTACTCAATATCAAACACTAATTCCAATTTAAAACCTTAAAAGGTAATTTTAAACCCTCAACAAAGTCAGATCCTCCTCACTGAGAGCCATTTATGTGGTAGATTTTTAGCTGATGAAAAGAAAAAAAATAACTTTCAATGATTTTTTCCCCAATTTTTTATATTGGATGCATGCAGAAAGCTTCCATTCTGAAGCAGAATTTTCTACCAAGTTAAAAAAAGGAAAGCAAAGGTAAAGATAACAATTTGGTGTCTCTCCTTATCATTTGTGTGCTACTATGGTTGGAAGATTGGATAAACATTTACTATGGAAAGGGAGGGTAGGGGTTTAGGAGAGAGTTGGTGGTGGGATTGGAGGAAGGCTGGCTTGCCTTTTTAGTTCGCTGTCTACGAGCACTAGCCTTCCTGGCTTGGCAGATGGGACGTTTACTTTTCAATAGCTATGACCTGCGGTGCTTAAAAAAATATTTGCAGCCCCTAAGTATACTGAATACAGCTATTTAGTATACATACACATTTGTTAATACTTCTTCAGTGTTGAGGCTATCAAATAACACGGGCCCACAAATCTCACAGAAAAATCAGTCTCCTGTTAGGGAAAGGGGGGAGTGGGTGGAAATATACAAGGTATGTAAATTCTTTTGAGGGACCAAGGGTGCCATCATACATGTATGAATTAATCCAGATTGTTTCTCAACTGGAATCTTCTTTCCAGGAGTTTATGAAAGGGGAATTTAAGATTCAATTTTGGGGTAAGACTACATGAATCGAAGGTCTGTTCAAACTCTAGGTTCTATGAAACCATAAAAATGGTGCATACAGTCAAATTTTTGTTATACTCTTCTTTGCCACAGCCTTTTTATACCCCTCCTCCCATATTTTCGTATGCAAAAAAAAAAAAGTTTTATCAAAAATTTTCGTGTCTTACTTTCTGCATTAACATTTATTAAGTGCAAATTATTTTACATTGAATAGTTGGGTGCTTCCTTGCCGGTCTCCTTCAGCTACCAACCAGTTGTCATCAAGTCAACTTCAACTCAGGGCTGCCCCATGCAGGTCAGAGTAGAACTGTGCTCCATGGGGTTTTCAGTGGCTGATTTTTCAGAAGTAGATTGCAAGAACTTTCTTCCAAGGTGTCTCTGAGTGGACTCAAACCTCCAACCTTTCAGTTAGCAGCTGAGCTTATCAAGTGTTTGCACCACCCAGAGGCTCCCCTTCATCTACAGGACCCCTAACTTCTACACCTGAAGAATCAAGACACATGTTCTGAATGATGGTATCAACAGGACAAGTATATATGAAATTTCAACTCATGACTCATAAATCTTTCATCTGTCTCCTTCTCTCCTAAATTTCTCCTTTTCTGGCTTTTCTTGTCTGCTCTCTGATCTGTGTCACTTCCCATAAACCCAGCTGCCCTACAGTTTCTTCTAAACCTCCAATCAAACACACATATACACACACCACCACCACCATGCCCATATTATTATCCATTTTCTTTCGTGTAGTATTTTCCTTATCTCTCTAACCTTCCTCTGTTTCACTTCTTCACCTTCCCTTTCTCATTTCAAAGACTGAGGTGTTGAAGCAGGACTCCGTGGACTCATTAAAGATGGTCAGGACTAATAAGCTTTTGGTATCCTCTGTGTTCAAGAACATTTCTCTTATAACATTCTCTTTGGCAAAGAAATAAAACAAAAAAAATTGAAAATGGAGCCCACGAGAAAACTTCTAGAGCTAATAGACGAATTTAGCAAAGTTGCAAGGTACAAGGTCAACAAACAAAAATGAGTTGGATTTCTATAAACCAGCAGTGAGAAATGTGAAAGAGAAATTAGGGAAACAATTCTATTTACAACAGCATCTAAGAGAATAAAATACCCAGGAATAAATCTAACCAGGGATGAGAAGGACTTGTACAGTGAAAACTGAAAAATGCTGCTGAAAGAGATTAAAAAAGAATTAAATAAATGGGAAAGCATTCCATTTTCATGGATTAGGAGACTTAATATTGTTAAGATGTCATTACTACCCAAAGCAATCTATAGATTCAGAGCCATCCTGATCAAAATTCCAACAGCCTTCTTTACAGAAATAGAAAAACCAATCTTCTACTTTGTATGGAATGGCAAGAGGCTTCAAATAGCTAAAACATTATCAAAAGAGAAGAACAAAGAGAGGACTCACATTTTCTGAATTTAAAACATACCATTTTTTTTTTATACAGCTACAGTAATCAAAATAGTCTGATGCTAGTATAACAATAGACACATAGAACAATGGACTAGAATTGAAAATCCAGAAATAAACCCATACATCTGTGATTAACTGATTTTTGGCAAAGGTGCTAAGTCCATCTGATAGAGAAAGAAGAGTGTCTTCAGTAAATGGTGTTGGGAAAATTGGATTTCTACATGCCAAAAAATGAAACAGGATCCTTGCCTCATACCAAACACAAAAACAAATTCAAAAGGGATTAAGGACCTAAATGTGCAAACTAAAACCATAAAGTTCTTTGAAGAACAAGCAGGGATAACACTGTCAGGCCTAGCTTTCAAACAATGGATTATCTAATATAATAACAAAAGCACAAACAGCAAAAGACAAGATAAATAAATGAAACCTCATAAAAATTAAAAACTTTGTTCATCAAAAGACTTTATAAAAAATATTACCAACTGGGGCAGTATCTTTGGGGACCATAAAACTAACAAAAATCAGACAACCAAAATATATATAAAGCTTCAACAACTTAACAACAAAAGACAATTTAATCCTAAAATGGGCAAAGGATTTGAATAGACATTTCACCAAAGAAGACATTTGAATGGCCACCAAACACATGAAAAGATACACAACATCATTAGCCATCAGAGAGATGCAAATTCAAAACCACAATAAGGCACCATTTCACTCCCACTAGGATGGGTAAGATTAAAAACAAACAAACAAATAAAACAGAAAATAACAAATGTTGGTGAGGATGTAAAGAAATTGGAATTGTTATCCATTGCTGTTTGCAATGCAAAATGGTAGAGCCATTGTGGAAAACAGTGTGACAGTTCCTCAAAAAATTAAAAATAGAACTACCATTTGACCCAGCAATTCCACTCCCAGATGTATACCCAAAAGATTTGAAAGCAGAGACTCAAAAGAGGATTATACACCAATGTTCGTTGCAGCACTATTCACAATAGCCAAAAGGTGGAAACAATCTAATTGCCCATCATGAGATGTTTATCCATTGATAAACAAAATGTGGTACATGCATACAAGGGGGTACTACTTATTTAGTAGGAGAAATGAAATCTTGGTACATGCTACATTATGATGAGTGAAATAAGGCAATCACAAAAGGACAATTATTACATGACCTCATCTATATAAAAAGACAAGAAAAGGCAAATACACGGAGACCAAAGTTTATTAGTGGTTACCAGGGACACGAGGGAGGGAGGAAAAGGGGTTCACAGTGGTGGGAAAATCACACCAGTTAAGAACAGGGTTGCGCAGCCAATTATTCTAATTGCAGTCAGTAAGTTGTACACCTATAAAAAGATGAATTGACAAAAGCTGTGTGATAGATATATTTACAGTGACAACAACAACAACAAGAGTAGCTGCTGCGGCTCCTTATGTACAATGAAACTTCTCATGGGGTTTGGTTCCTTGGTTTGGAAATTTAGGGTCACAGTTTCATAGGACATCCAGTTAACCGGCCTAATAACATGTTTAGTGCTTCTGTTCTGCTTCATAGTTCATTGCATAGTGCTTGGGGTCTTAAAAGCTGGCAAGTGGCCATCTAAGGCATATCAATTAGTCTGTATTCATCTGGAGTAACAGAGGAAGGAGACTCAGGAATGTTGTTGCTGTTAGGTGCCTGCCAGTCAGTCCCAACTCATAGCGCCCCTATGTACAACAGAACGAAACACTGCCCGGTCCTGCGCCATCCTTACAATTGTTATGCTTGAGCTCGTTATTGCAGCCACTGTGTCAATCCACCTCGTTGAGGGTCTTCCTCTTTTCTGCTGACCCTGCACTTTGCCAAGCATGATGTCCTTCTCCAGGGACTGATCCCTCCTGACAACACGTCCAAGGTATGTAAGACACAGTCTCACTGTCCTTGCTTCTAAGGAGCATTCTGGTTGTGCTTCTTCTAAGACAGATTTGTTCGTTCTCTTGGCAGTCCATGGCATATTCAATATCCTTTGCCAACACCACAATTCAAAGGCATCAGTTCTTCTTCGGTCTTCCTTATTCACTGTCCAGCTTTCACATGCATATGATGTAATTGAAAATACCATGGCTTGTGTCAGGCGCACCTTAGTCTTCAAGGTGACATCTGTAAAGAGGTCCTTTGCAGGAGATTTACCCGATGCAACGCATCGTTTGATTTCTTGACCACTGCTTCCATGGCTGTTGATTATGAATCCAAGTAAAATGAAATCCTCGACAACTTCAATCTTTTTTCCGTTTATCGTGACGTTGCTCATTGGCCCAGTTGTGAGGATTTTTGTCTTCTTTATGTTGAGGTGCAATCCATAATGAAGGCTGTGGTCTTTGATCTTCGTTAGTAAGTACTTCAAATCCTTTTCACTTTCAGCAAGAAAAGTTCTGTCATCTGCATAACACAGGTTGTTAATGAGTCTTCCTCCAATCCTGACGCCCCGTTCTTCTTCATATAGTCCAGCTTCTCGTACTATTTGCCAAGCATACAGATTGAATAGGTATGGTGAAAGGGTACAACCCTGATGCACACCTTTCCTGACTTTAAACCAATCAGTATCCCCTTGTTCTGTCTGAACAACTGCCTCTTGATCTGTGTACAGGTTCCTCATGAGCACAATTAAGTGTTCCAGGATTCCCATTCCCCACAATGTTACCCATAATTTGTTATGATCCACACAGTCGAATGCCTTTGCAGAGTCAATAAAACACAGGTAAACATCCTTCTGGTATTCTCTGCTTTCAGCCAGGATCCATCTGACATCAGCAATGATATCACTGTTTCCACATCCTCTTCTGAAACCAGCCTGAATTTCTGGCAGTTCCCTGTCGATACACTGCTGCAGCCATTTTTGAATGATGTTCAGCAAAATTTTGCTTGTATGATGTAAATGATATTGTTCTATACTTTCCACATTCAGTTGGATCACCTTTCTTGGGAATAGGCATAAATATGGATCTTTTCTAGTCAGTTGGCCAGGAAGCTGT
Organism: Loxodonta africana; assembly: GCF_030014295.1. Taxonomy (NCBI): domain Eukaryota; kingdom Metazoa; phylum Chordata; class Mammalia; order Proboscidea; family Elephantidae; genus Loxodonta; species Loxodonta africana. Next base: position 189,874,118 of record NC_087345.1, read on the forward strand.
CTTCCATATTTCTTGGCATAGAGGAGTGAGCACCTCCAGTGCTGCATCCGTTTGTTGAAACATCGCAATTGATATTCCATCAATTCCTGGAGCCTTGTTTTTTGCCAATGCCTTCAGAGCCGCTTGGACTTCTTCCTTCAGTACCGTCAGTTCCCGATCATATGCCACCTCTTGAAATGGTTGAAATGTTGACTAATTCTTTTTGGTATAATGACCCTGTGTATTCCTTCCATCTTCTTTTGATGCTTCCTGCGTCACCTAATATTTTCCCCATAGAATCCTTCACTATTGCAACTTAAGGCTTGAATGTTTTCTTCAGTTCTTTCAGCTTGAGAAACGCCAAGTGCGTTCTTCCCTTTTGGTCTTCTATCTCCAGCCCTCTGCACATGTCTTTATAGTACTTTACCTTGTCTTCTGGAGCCACTCCTTGAAATCTTCTGTTCAGTTCTTTTACTTCATCATTTCTTCCTTTTGCTTTAGCTGCTCGATGTTTGAGAGTGAGTTTCAGAGTCTCCTCTGACGTCTATCTTGGCCTTTTCTTTCTTATCTTTTCAATGACCTCTTGCTTTGTTCATGTATGATGTTCTTGATGTCATTCCAGAACTTGTCTGGTCTTTGGTCATTAGTGTTCATTGTGTCAAATGTATTCTTGAGTTAGTCTCTAAATTCAGGTGGGATATACTCAAGGTCATATTTTGGCTCTTGTGGACTTGCTCTGATTTTCTTCAGTTTCAGCCTGAACTCACATATGAGCAACTGATACTCTGTTCCACAGTCAGCTCCTGGCCTTGTTCTGACTGATGATATTGAGCTTTTCCGTTGTCTCTTTCCACAGATGTAGTCGATTTGATTCCTGTGTATTCCATATGGTGAGGTCCATGTGTATAGTCCCTGTTTATGTTGGTGAAAGAAGGTATTTGCAATGAAGAAGTCATTGGTCTCACAAAATTCTATCATTCAATTTCTGGCATTGTTTCTACCACCAAGGCCATATTTTCCAACTACTTATCCTTCTTCATTGTTTCCAGCTTTTGTATTCCAATCACCAGTAGTTATCAATGCATCCTGACTGCACGTTTGATCAATTTCAGACTGCAGAAGCTGATAAAATTCTTCTATTTCTTCATTTTGGCCTTAGTGGTTGGTATGTAATTTTGAATTATAGTTGTATTAACTGGTCTTCCTTGTAGGCATATGGACATTATCCTATCACTGACAGTGTTGTACTTCAGGATAGATCTTGAAATGTTCTTTTTGATGATGAATGCAACACCATTCCTCTTCAAGTTGTCATTCTCAACATAGTAGGCTATATGATTGTCTGATTCAAAATGGTCAATAGCAGTCCATTTCAGCTCACTAATGCCTAGAATATTGATGTTTATGCATTCCATTTCAGTTTTGATGATTTCCAATTTTCCTAAATTCATACTTCGTCCATTTCAGGTTCCGATTTTTAATGGATGTTTGCAGCTGTTTCTTCTCATTTAGAGTCATGCCACATCAGCAAGTGAAGGTTCAGAAAGCTTTACTCCTTCCATGTCATTAAGGTCAACTCTACTTTGAGGAGGCAGCTCTTCCCCAGTTGTCTTTTTGAGTGCCTCCCAGCCGGGGGGGGGGGCTCATCTTCCAGCACTATATCAGACAAAGTTCCGCTGCTATTCATAAGGTTTTCACTGGTTAATGCTTTTCAGAAGTGGACTTCCGGGTTCTTTTTCCTAGTCAGTCTTAGTCTGGAAGCTCAGCTGAAACCTGTCCTCCATGGAGTGACCCTGCTGGTATCTGAATACCAGTGGCATAGCTTCCAGCATCACAGCAACACCCAAACCCCCACAGAATGACAAACTGACAGACACCTGGGGGTAGTCAGGAATAGGAGGAGGAAATGCAAAGTATGGCTAATTACCTCCATGAACAACTGCCTCCTTTGCCATGAGACCAGAACTGGATGGTGTCTGGCTACCATTACTGAACACTTTAACTAAAAATTCCATAGAAGAATCCTGATCAAAGAGGGGAAAATGAAGAACAGAATTTAAAATTCTCATCTTTTCTAGACTTTCTGGACCATGGATGGTAGATGAAACTATTGCCCTGAGATAATCTTTAAGCCTTAAACCAAAAATATACCCTGAAGTCATCTTAAAACTGAATAGTTTACCTTAACGAGTAAAAAAGGTCGGCCTTGCACATTATGATCTTTTAAGAGCTGTCTATTTGGGATCAAACTGACAATAACAACTCAAAAGATTAGATAGGAACCTTAGGGGGCAGTTAGATTATGTGAATGAGGGAAGAACAGCTCAGAAAATGAGGATGAGGATAATTCCACAACTCAAAGAATGCAATCAAAGTCCCTAAGTTGTACTTGTACAGACTGTTAAATGGGTACATGTTTTGCTGTGTATATTCTCAACAACACCAACAAAATAAATAAAATTTAGGAGAAATTTTTTTTTAAATGTTGGTGAATTTTTAGTTTCCAGGAATTAAGACCCAATGTTACGTATTTAAGACCTTAGAGACTAGGCTTACAACATAGTAATAACACAGAATTTCAATTTTCAAAAGATTTATTAGTAAGTTTTATTCACGATTATGTCATTCTTGTTATCATATCAGAGAGAATGTCTGTTACTACATTTTATGGGTTTTCTTGAGAAAAAAATTTTAACACATAACATACATGTATCAATAAAATTTTTACTTAGAAATATCCATATATTTAAGTAAAATTTTCTATTGATGTATAGCATATATACCCTCAACATAAAGAAAACAAAAATCCTTACAACTGGACCAATAAACAACCTCTTTATAAGCAGAGAAAATACTGAAGTTGTCAAGGATTTCATTTTTACTTGGATCAGCAACCAATGCCCATGCAAGCAGCAGTCAAGAAATCAAACAAAGTATTGCATTGGGCAAATTGGCTGCAAAAGACCTCTTTAAAGTATTAAAATGCAAAGATATCGCTTTGAGGACTAAGGTGCATCTGACCCAAGCTGAAATATTTTCAATTGCCTCATATGATGTGAAAGTTGGATAATGAATAAGGAAGACCAAAAAAGAATTCATGCTTTTGGACTGTGGTGCTGGTGAAGAATAGGACTGCCAGAAGAACGAACAAATCAGTCTTGGAAAAAGTACAGCCAGAATGTTACTTAGGAGGGAGGGTGGTGAGACTTCCTGTCACTTACTTTGGACATGTTATCAGGAAGGATCAGTCCCTGGAGAAGTTCATCATGCTTGGTAAAGTAGAAGGTTAACAAAAAAGAGGAAGACCTTCAAAAAGATGGATTGACACAGTGGCTGCAACAATAGGACCAGGCAGTGTTTTGTTCTGTTGTTTGTAGTTTCTCTATGAATAGGAACTGACTTGACACCACCTAGCTACAACAACATACATATAGAAGAGTACATAAGTTACATTATATTCCAAACAGTTCTTTAAGGTGGTTGCACAAATTTACACTCCTGCTAGCAGTACATGAGAATTCCAGTTGCTCCATCCACATTCTTGGCAATGGTTGGTATTTTCAGTCTTTTTAACTTTAGCTATTCTGTTGGGTGTGTAGAAGTATTTTATCTTGGTTTTAAAGTTCATTATCCTAGGGACTAATTAATACTCTTTCCTATGTTTATTAACATTACTGAAGATACTATAGATATTTTCTTTTGTAAGAGTGCAAAAATAGCTGAACTGCCTGTTCAGTTCTTTTGTCTATTTTTTCTATGGTGTTGATTGTTTTTTTCCTATTGATTTGTAGGTATGTTTAGACAATCTCCAAAATGACTTCCAACAAGCCTCACCTCCTATATTCATACCCTTGCATGTCTCCCCCTTGAGTGTGGATGAACCTAATGACTACTGAATAGCTCCCTAAGAGTGACACCTAAGAGTAATAGGATATAGCCAAAGTAATGAGATGACATTCTCTATTGCCACTGAGTCAATTCAAACTCATAGTGACCCTACAGGACAGAGTAGAACTGTCCCATAGGATTTCCAAGGCTGTAATCTTTCAGGAAGCAGACTGCCACACCTTTCCCTGTGGAGTGGCTGGTGAGTTCAAACTGCCAACCTTTCAGTTAGCAGCCGAGTGCTTGACCTCTGTGCTACCAAGGCTCCTTAAAATGACATTAGGTTATAAAAAGACCTGTATGGGATCGAATCGAAAATGGCTATTTGAAAGATTAATATAAATTAATTGGAGTGTGAATCATTGGAACCATTGGAGGCAGTGAATTTATATTAATGGAGGAGGAACTCAGAAAAGGAGGGTGAGAATGGTTGTACAACTTGAAGAATGTGACCTATGTCACTAAATGGTGCATGTAGAAACTGTTGAATTGGTATATGTTTTTCTGTGTATATTCTCAACAATGACAACCAATAAATAAATAAATAAATAAAAAGACAGTGGCTTCTCTCCTGCTGCCTCCTCCCGTACTTACTTTTTCTCTTGGAGCCTTCACTTTGGAGGAAGAAAGCTGCAGTGTTGCGTGTAGTCTGATAGAGAGGCTCACATGGCAAGAAACTAAAGTTTCCATCCAACTCCAGCAAGAACCTGAAGCCTGACAATAGCCACCTGAGTAAGGTGGGAAGCAGATCGTCCCCTAGTCAACCCTGGAGATGACTGCAGCCCTGCCAACAACTTGACAGCAACCTCATGGAAGATACTGAGCCAAAGGCATCCAACTTAGCCACACCTGGATTCCTGACCCAATGAAATTGTAAGAAAATAAATATTTGTTGTTTTTTAAGCCATTAAGTTATGGAGTAATTTATTCTAAAGCAATAGGTAACCAATCCAAGAATTGTTTGTATATTCTGGGTTGAGTCCTTTATCACTGACATGTATTGCAAATGTCTTCTTTCACTCTTGGCTTTTCTTTTTCACTCTTGATTCTTTTAATAAAGAGCGATTCTTAATTTTCCATTTAATGCAATTTATTATACTTTTATGATAAGTGCTGTTGTGTTATGTTTAAGAAATTTTAAGAAACTTTTGCCTACCCAGAAGAGATGAAAATACCCTCTTTTGTTATCTTCAATATTGCTTAATGGTTTTTACCACTCACGTTTAGAGCTACGAACCATGTAGAATTGAGTTTGGTGTACGGTGTAAGACAAGGCTGGTGGTCGTGAAGATGGTACACCGTCAAGACACTTTACTTTCTAGCTGTTTTACAAAGTCCGAGCTAACTCAGGTCCATCTGATCAATATTATCTTACTTGATGTCTGAATTCAGGAGGTCCAGGCTGGGTTGACATTGGTAGTGTTTCAGAACTTTGCTCAAAATTTGGAGGACTCAACTTAACTGGTTATCATCCATTCTTTATTAAACCAGATTTATTGTTGGATAACTAAATGCATATTCAAGTTTCCTACAGTGCTCTTTATAAACCAGTCTTTTATCCCTTTCACTCTTTTCTCTGATGAGCAGAGTTTATCCTTCCCTAGTCACTATTTTGCAAAATTCTGGATTTTAGATATAAAAAAATAGAGAAAATTTCAAATAATAATATGACAAATCTGATGTACCCTTCACACAAAGTCGATTATTAATGTTTCCCATATTTGTTTTTAAATAAACCATTACAGAGGAAATGGAATTCTCTCTTGTCCTCCATCCCTGATCTCAGTTTTCTCAAAGCCACCAATATCATAAACTTATCTTGCATCCTTCTGATCATTTTTACACTTTTATATAGATATATATATAACCTTTAATAATATATTTTTATGTATTTTAAAAAATTTACATACATTTTTAATGTTATTCTGCGATTTAACATTTCTGTTCAACCTTTATACTTTTAAGATATATTAATATTTATAGCTCTAGTTCATTAATCTTAATGGGAATATATATTATTATTTATATATATTTATATATAATATTATATATTATATCATACATATTATTTCATCATGTGAATATTGGCATTTATTCACCGATTTGCTACTTTATGGACTTTTAAATTGTTTCTAGCTTTTGATATTGTAATGTATCAGAGAACATCCTTGTATGTGTTTGTTGTGCACATGTACGTGAATTTATCCAGGGTGTAAATTTAGAAGTACAATTGTATGACAGTTCCGTTGTCCCACATCCTTGTCAACCCTTAGTATTGTCAAGTTTGTACATCTTATTTTTGCCAATCTTATGGGTGGAAAATACGATCTTATTCTTTTACTTTGCTTTTTACTAGCTTTAAATGCTGGTAAAATAGAACAACTTTTCCCTCTGATTTCCTTTTCTATGGATTGTTCATATTCTTTATCAAATTTTTTCTTTCTTGGCCTTTTTTCTTTTTTAAATTGGTTTGCAGGATTCTGTATATATTAATAATTTGTTAAATATGTTAGGTCTATCTTCTCCCAATCTGACTCCTTTTAAAATTTATGATTATCATGTACAAGTCTTTATCATGAAGCAGCAGGTCATGTAGACCTCCCCCTGGGCCAAGCTGGCAAAGTTCTTTTGTGGGAGGTAGGGACAACTTGCAGACAGGGTGGAGACAGAGACAGAGAGAACTAGTGGGGGGGTTGGGAACAGCAGGGAAACTGGGCATGTTTCAAAGCTCACGCTATACATAGAGACTTTGCTTATGGATTAAAGTCTGTCTCTAAAAATTTAGGAAATAAAAGACAAAACAGAACAGACCAAAGAGCACCCCTCAATCTTTTCCTGAAGCAATAATTCTGCCTCAGCCCTATCTTTCACTAACTCTTGGGTATGAGGAACCTCACCCTATCTCTCTACAGAAAACACCTCATTTGTGAGTACCAATACCAGTTCATTTTGAGACTTCCAGTCTTGAACTGTGGCTCAAGCTGAAGGAAATTCCAGTTTGTGCTTGCAACAAGGCAACTCAACTTTGGAACAAAAGACCCTATGAAAGGGCATATCGGGGCAGGAAGGGAGCTGTGTCCCAGCTGTCTCCTGCAGCGTTTTAGGGTTTTCTTGATTTTTCCACCTCCACAGCTCCCTTCTAACTCAATTTTGAGGCTATGGCTCCCCCACATCTGGCCTCTAGTGCTCTTCTCTCTGGCTATTTCAATTATTTTGGATGTATCTCTTTTCCCTGTAGTAGCAAAAGTTCATACAAATTCTTTAAAAGGCAATGAAAGTCAAAGTTGGGAATTTTCTAAGGATATTTATTAAGACACTAAAGGGAAGTGGGGAAAAAAAAACTTTCCTAAAGAGAAACTACTAAAGTGTAGAGATTAGTGTTCCCTATCTCAGGTTAATTATAATCCGATTGCCTTGCCTTTTGGCTCTGTAGGAATTGTCTCCATTCCTACTCCCCCCCATTCTCCTCTGGCTTAAAGCCTGGATTCAGATATCCAACATGAGACAGGATAGAAACCCATCTTCAGCATCATTTTGGCCTGGAAAGTCAACAGGAATGAAATGTCCTTTTTCACTATGGGAATCTTTCAGCACTTTCAGACACAGTTACTGATAAGAAGTCAGAAACAATGCCTCTCCTCCCCCTGACTAAATTTCAGAGATTACACTTCTGAAGGTAAATGAATTTTTCAAAAGATCATTTGCCTTTTAGATTAAACCGCCCTTCTAGAATTCTGCTCATCCATAATTCCATCCCTTCTTAGTCTCTGCTGTCACTGTCCTCTTTGATCTGGGATGTCACTTCCTCTGAGAATCTTTGTGGAGTTCCTCAAGCTAGGTGCTCTTCCTGGGTGCTCCTCAAGGAAACTGTTATGGACTGAATTGTATTTCCCCAAATTATGTGTTGGAACCCTCAAGCCTATAACCGTGGATGTAATCCTGTTTAGAAATAGGGTCTTCTTTGTTATGTTAATGAGATCATACCCAAGCAGGATGGGTTCTAAATGTAATCATGTCTGAATTATATTAAGAACAGATTAGATACAGAGACGCATAGGGGAAAAGACAGACATCATGTGAAGATCACCAAGGAGCCAAGGGGTTGCCCGTGAGGAAGGAATCAACATGGCCAAGACCCTGATTTGGACTTTTAGTTTCCAGCACTGTAAGAAAAGAAATTTCTGTTCTTTAAAGCCACCCACTTGTATTTCTATTAGAACAGCAATAGAAGACTAAGACAGAGACCGTGAGCTTCTTGAGGGCAAAGGCCATGCTCTCTTCACCTTTCTATTTTGGCTACCTCATACATGGCTAATAAATAATTTTAGAATGAATTAATATATTTAGTTAATCAGAGCGGCTTAGGGAGAAGAGAGAGTAGAACTGAGCACATCCCTGGCTTAAATGTGGCACTCTGACTCATCGATTCCCATTCAAGCTACTATGTTTGTTAGAATCACAATGGTTGAAGTTAATCCCTCACCCACAAAGTTATCTCTGCCCCCACCCTTTCCTTTCAAAAGCATCATCTATCAACCAACAGGCTTGAAAGACTATTAATTTTAAAAGCAGTGGGTAGGTACATGTGAGTTTTTATAATATTTTTGTTTAAGGAAAGAGATTAAAATGACCTAAGTGTTTTTAATGGTCATTATCTTGATTTTCTAATGGTCATTATCCCACGGGCACAGACTGGGCAGGCACACTCTGTGCTGTCTTTGGGCTTCTGCCTCACTTTGACACCCAGGCTAGTTACGTTGATGCAGCTGCTGAAGGATGTAAGTAGACACCAGACATCAGGACACAGTGCAGAGGCTCTTGGAATGGGACCCATCTTTGACTCTCTATCAACCAGTGTCAGATATTAATGAATAATCTCCTCACTTGATACCCAGTGTCTGCTGCACTCCATTTCTAACACTCATCTTCTATCTCAATTCAGTTATTTTAGACAAGTCCCACTTTGTATGATAGATCATTGTTTTTACTTTCATGAGGTTTAGGTGGGTGGGAAGAAAACCACAGCAAATGAGCATGGCAGGAAGTTTCCTAAGTAAAAGATTCACACAATGTATTACCTTCGAGTTATGGCTTCTTGAAACCAGAATTCTTAAGTATTCCGAGGTTTAACGCTTCCTGTTTGTCACGAAGTTGAAGGATGATGATTTAGCTGGCATTATTTTTCATGTGCAGTTTTACGTTTGTCCGTTTATAGGTTAATGAGTCTTTAATTTTCACTGGGGTGGGTCATTATTACAGAGGTAGATTCTGGATCTCTGCCAGTAGGTCGATCAGGTAACTGCCTTCCAAATCACCTCATCTGCATGTCAAAGCTGGAAAATGAATTAAGAAGGCTGAAGAAGAACTGATGCCTTTAAATTACAGCGCTGGTGAAGAATATTGAACATACCATGACTGCCAGAAGAATGAAAAATTTGTCTTGAAAGAAGCACTACCAGAATTAACCTTGGAAATGAAGATGGCAAGAGTTCATCTCACGTACTTTGAACATGTTATCAGGAGGTACCAGTCCCTGGAAAAGGAAAAGGAAACCAAAAAGGAAGACCCTCAACTAGATAGAGTGACACATTGGCTGCAACAACGGGCTCAAACATAACAACGATTGTGATGATGGCGCAGGACCAGGCAGTGTTTTGTTCTCTTGTGTGTGGAATTGCTATGAGTTGGAACTGACTTAACAGCACCTAACAACAACAGGTTCTGGATCCCAATAGGATGTTTGGGAAATGAAATGGAGGGATTATACTTAGAATGTATAGCCTACCTCTTTGAGGGAAGTATTTTTTGTTGGGGTGGAGTGGAAAGGGGGTTGGTGAGGAGAGCTGAAGCTTCCAGATCTGAAAGTTGTTTGACTGCTTCTAGATCACTTGAAGAAGTTTGAGGAAAAAATAAGGAGTGTGGTCATAAATCTTGGAAAATTTCCCCTCTATTTCTTCTCTTCCTCTCTCAACAAATAGATTGAGATAGAAAGAACTTTGAATTTCATTGATCTAATCACAATACTTGGTTTTGGGTTTAATCACAATATTTTATTAATATATAGCTACCATTTATTACGTGCCAGTCATAATATATATAGTCCTTTGGCTCAGGTGCTATTATGCCCATTTTACAGATAAGTGAAGCTTAGAGGTGACTAAAGTCATGTAGCAGAACCAGGATCTAAAATGAGGTCTGTCTGATGACAAAAACACCAGCACGTACTCTTATATATTTTTTCGTGTTTAAAGAATAAGAGGAATGATGTCCACAGGTGCTAAAGCACTTATTCTAAGTCACACATCTAGTTAGGGACATCACTGTGATAACAACTCAGGTCTTCTGACACCAATGCTCTCATTCTACTACAGCCCTGTAGCTTTAGAACGTGGTGTGGAAACCATACAACCATAGAGCTTTGATATTCCAAGAAACCTTCCATTTCTTATCATTATATACTTCTTAAGTAAGGATTCTTTTTATTGTATACCTAAAATTTTTTTTTTTAATAATGTGTTTTTATAGTGTGTCTTTGTAATACCAATAAATTCACAACTTAAGAGAAGTCTTTTTTCAGATCATGTATCTTAATTTCTGGTTGGAAAGTCTGGGCACTCTAAAGTTGACTTATAGAGAGTTTTGGGTCATAGATGTGACAACAAATCTACCCTAAGTGTCTTAGCATTTTCTAAAGGAACAAAACCAGTAATGATATATTTATATATGTAGTTATTAGGTGCTGTCAAGTTAATTTCGACTCACAGAATCCCTCTGTGATAAAGTAGAATTGCCCCTCAGGGTTTCATCTTTAATCTTGGCTTTAATCTTTACAAAGTCAGATTGCCAGGTCTTTTTTCCACAGAACTGGCACCCTTTCAGTTAGCAGCCAAGTGTTTCACCCTTCGTGCCACCAGAGCTCTCTCCCTCTCTCTCTCTATGTATATATATATGTATATTGTCTGGAAAAAGGCTAAAGGAATGGAGCACAGACAAGAGACTTTCGGCATAACAAGCCAAATTCAGGAGGGAGCCGATGCAGTTCAACTCAATGCCTGGTCATGGCCATTTCTGGTAGAATAATGCCCTATGGGGCACTTCAAATTGACAGAAATAAATGTGGGAGGAAAGGAGTTTGCCAGAGCGGGGGAATTATTCTCTTGCTAGCTCAGATGCTTTTAGGAAACATTTAGGAATAGTATGGTGGTTGGTGGAAAAGAAAGTAGTAAATGTTCCTGGCAGAGAACCCGAAAAAGAGAGAGGGAGAGGGGTCTAAAAAGAGAGATAAGGTGGTCTGAAGACAAAACTTACCCTGCTGATAAGTTCATGAAATCCTGAAACTGACCCTAGGTTACGGCTCCTTGAAAGGACAACTTCACCCTTGTGTCTACCACACATGCTCCCAGAAGAATTCAGACCACATGACTTCCTACATGAGCATGGCAGTGGACATTGGACAACTGACCTTCCAAGTCCCTGAAGGATAATCAACTCCCAGGGTCCTAGCTTCATTCTTTGTAGGAGTATCTGCTATGACATTCTATGACTTTCCACTGCTTTCTCTGGCATTGCCTACAATGTTCAGTTTTTACCTTGAAGGACTAGCAGGCCCTTCAGAGGGAAGCAGGTGAAGAGTGGTTATAGACGTCACCATCTTCCAGTCTCTACATCTGTCCCCACCATACATATCCTTCACCCAAGACTTATGTTCCTGAATCTGCATCAGATCAGACAAGCTCTTCATTTATTCTAAGGTGTGATGAACACAATTCAAACCAGAAATTAGGTCCCAAGAGTATCTTGCTGCTAAATTGGTTAGATAAGTGGCAAGTGCAGCAAATCAGCCTGTTAGTGAATTTAGAATTTAAGAACCACTGTGATTATCACTTCATGGGAGAAGAGGAAAAGGAAGAGATAGGAGATCAAGTAACCTATTTCTGACCTCCTATTGATATATTGTTGAGTAATCAGGGCCGATCGAGACTCTTGGTGTGAAGAAGAGGCTTTGTTAATCACGATGTGCAGAAAATTATATTTTGGCTAACAAAAGCCTCTTTAGCACATGTTTCACCTGTTGGGGTAGGGGGTCATGTAATAAGGAGAAGTATTGCTCCCAGAAAGCGAAGTAGCAAACTCTTCCCTCTCTCATGCTCTTATCTGGGACTCCAGAGAGGTATTTGCATTTTCCTATGTCTGCCAGCAGCAGGCAGCTCTGCACACAGCACCGCCTTCCTTTGGGTGAACACAATTAGTTAACTTTCACGTGGCCACTATAGGAAACTATATAGGTTCCATGTTCCCCCTTATCACCCACACTTCACTTGGTGCAGGTTTAGTCAAAAACATTTGCCTGAATCATAGGTTTACTCTCAAGCCAGGGGCTGTTTTTAAGGTCCAAGGGGGGCGTGCCTCACTGAGGCTCCCACGCAGAACTCAGTTGCTTTCTTCGACATCTCTGAATGAAACATGAACCTCTGGACTCTCTGTGGAAGAATTTACTCCCTTCGAATTGCTAATCCTGGGCCAGCTTCTTTTCCATCTCCTACTTCACTGCCCCTGGTTTGCCTACCACCCAGCTGATATAGGCTCAGGATATTTGCACCAATTTTAACAGCCACCTAATTTTGGTAAAGATAAAATTACAAATTTAATTTTTTTTTTTTTGTAAAAGGAACAGCAATACAAACAAATATAACATGGCATTTTGAAATTAAATGTTTAATCAAAGTAAATATTGTACTTAAAAAAAATGTTGTACTTGTTCCAGAAGATTCCATGTATAGAAGATGGAGATTGGTTGGGTCTCAGCTGTAGCGGGGTAGAAGTCGGGAGGAAAAAGGACTAGATTTTTTTCTTCAAGCTATCTTGCTTCTTCAGAGGGGTAAGCGGGGTGGGGGGGTGAATTGGAGAATGAAAATCAGGAAGAGGATGAAGAGAAAGCAAAAGAGCTTGGGACCAGGCAGAGCAAAGGCTTAGACATTGTCAGACTCCTCTGTCCTTGGCAGTTTTGCTCACACCTCTGTGGGATATATGTTGTCCAAGAATTAACCACAAAAGGACATCACCTCTTCCTTACACCTGGTGATTCTTCCCTTGTAGAAGAACGTCTATTAGAATGAGACTCTTGGCCTCTCTCTTTCTATTTCTTCACTCATTCCTCCATATGGACAAAAGTCAGTTACCAAGAACAGAACAAGGGGTTTTGAATATCGGGTTTATAGGTTGCATTGGGGCATTTGAATTAAGAGCTCAAGACATTCCCCCAAGCCATCCTCCAAATTAATTTGTAAGTTTCTTCAAGTCAAGGGTCATGTGATATATATTCTTTGTGTCTCCCAACATTCTTTCTTCGTGACACAGAGGTTATGTTTTGGAGGATGCTACCTAATTTTCTCCTTTGCTTTTCTGTGGATTCTTCCAACACATGAGGCAGTCTGGGCCCAGTTAAGAAAAGGAAGCATTGTGGGTAGGCAGAGTGAGTTCTCTAAGGCACCTACATTTCTGCTGAGTTGAGAGCTGGTTGCCTGCTGGCTTGGGAGACACACAAGCTGGTTGAGGGGACAGATGGAGGGTGTATCAGACATGCGGTAGAGTCTGAAGCACCAACAAATGCTGAGAAAAGGCCACGTCTGCAGAGAGGGGCCACAAGACCCTGACCAAGCTGAAAAGGAATAAGCCACACACTCATCAACCACTGTTACTGCTGTGGATTGCATTGTGTCTTCCAAAAAGATACATTAAAGTCTTAACCCCCAGTATCTGTGAATGTGACCTTATTTGGAAATAGGGACTTTGCAGATGTAATGAAGTTAAATGAGGTCATACTGGAATAGGGTGGGCTCTAAATCTAATGATCAGTGTTCTTATAAGGAGAGGGAGGCTGGACACACAGACAGGGGGAAGACTACCATGTGAAGATGGATGCAGAGATTAGAGCGATGTATCTACAAGTCAAGGTATGCCATCAGAGGCTAAGAAGAGTTAAGGAAGGAGCCTTTAGAGAGAGTATGACCTGCTGATATCTTCATTTTAGACTTCTAGCCTCCAGAATTTTGAGAGAAAAAAAAATTCTGCTGTTCTTAAGCCATCCAGCTTGTTACAGCAGCTCTAGGAAATGAATACCCATTGCCTCGAAGTCAATTCCATCTCATAGTGACCCTAGAGGACAGAGTAGAACTGCCCCATAGGGTTTCCAAGGCTATAATCTTTATGGAAGCAGACTGTAACATCTTTCTTCCTCAGAGCGGCTGGTGGGTTCAAACTGCCAACCTTTCAGTTAGCAGCCAAGCACTTAACCATTGTGCCACCATAGCTCCTAAGAGATGAAAAAACACACCCTACGTTCATTTCTTTATTCATTTATTAAATAACTACTGTTTTAGTTGTTGTTATTTTTGTTAGTTGCCATTGAGTTGGCGCCGACTCATGATGACCTTATGGGTAATAGAACAAAACATTGCCCAGTCCTGCACCATCCTCATGTTTGAAATCATTGTTGTGGCTATTACATGGTGCCTTTCAACCTACGGGGGTTATCTTCCATTATTGTATTAGATAATAATCTGTTGTGCTCCATAAGGTTTTCATTGGTTAATTTTCAGAAGTAGGTTGCCAAGCCTTTATTCTTAGTTTGTCATATCTGGAAGCTCCCTTGATATCTGTCTACTGTGGGTGACCCTGCCAGTATCTGAAGTACCTGTGGCATAGATTCCAGCATCATAACAATACACAAGCCACCACAGTACAACAAACTGCAGATGGGTGGTGTAAATATCTACGATTCACTGAAAATTTTGTTTGGCAGTGAGAATACTGATTGAACTTACGGGAGTTAACCAATTTTTTTGGTCCAGGAGGAGCACTGACTGCCTAGACCTAATGCCGTAACAGAGAGGTCTTTAAATAAGATTATATCCTATGTTGGGAAAGATGCGTTCTCCAGCTAATATATGGACCTTAAATAGCTTAAATTTAAAGAAAACTCACAACTGGAGCAATAAGCAGTATCATAATAAACAGAGGAAATATTGAAATTGTCAAGGATTTCATTTTACTTGAATCAACAATCAATGTCCATGGAAGCAGCAGTCAAGAAATCAAATGACGTATTGCATCAGGCAAATCTGCTGTAAAAGACCTCTTCAAAGTGTTAAAATGTAAAGATGTCACTTTGAGGACTAAGGTGCACCTGACCCAAGATATGGCATTTTCAGCTGCCTCATATGAGTGCAAAAGCTGGGCAATGAATAAGGAAGGCTGAAGAAGAATTGATGCATTTGAATTATGGTGTTGGTGAAGAATATTGAATATACCATGGACTGCCAGAAAATGAACAAATCTGTCTTGGGAGAAGTACATCCAGAATGCTCCTTAGAAGCAAGGATGGCGAGACTACATCTCACATACTTCAGACATGTTATCAGGAGGGATCAGTCCCTGGAGAAGGACATCATGCTTGTAAAGTAAAGGATCACCGAAAAAGAGGAAGACCTTCAACGAGATGGATTGACATAGTGACTGCAACAATGGGTTCAAGCATAGCAACCATTATGAGGATGGCACAGGACCAGGCAGTGTTTTGTTCTGTCATACCTAGGGTTACTATGAGTCAAACCATACATGACAGCACGTAATAACAACAACAAATAGCATAAATGCTTACGAAGCTCTACCTCTCTAGTAAAGTAACTTTTATCCCAGTTAGAATAAATGGCTTGAAGCTGCTGCTGCTGACAAGATTTCTTGCAGGAGAAAAGATGTGGACTATGTGGAAATAGAGTGAAGTACGAAGCCCAAACAACAGTGGGCCCAAACATTTGTTCAGTGATGTCTACAAGTCAAGTGGAGTTCATGGTTAATGTACTCAGCTGTTAACCAAAAGTTGAAAGTCTGAGCCCACGCAGAGGCACCTTGAAAGAAGGCCTGGTGATTCCCTTTTGAAAAAATGAGTCATTGAAAAGCCTACGGAAACTAAAGGTCAAGAAGGGAGAGTGCTGCCATGTCGTGGGGTTGGTAGCCAATGTCGTAGAACGAGACGTGTACTAACTGCTTAATGAGATGGTAGTTTGTTCTGGAAAGTTTCATCTAAAGTACAATAATAAAAAAGAAAGAAATGAGAGTCCAAAACGAAAAGACTGAAGTGAGAAAAGATCTTATTCTCCTTTCTTTCTGACCTCATCCTATACACTCTGCTCCATACCCCATTCCTTCAACACAAGGTCCTTATTTTTCCCACAGTCCACTGGGGTTCTATGGTACCTGTCTCCAGCCCCAGCCCCTCACTCAAACCACTGCACCCTCTCCCACTCCCTCCAAAACTCCATGAGTCTCTCTATCCTAGCCCACTTCTATGAACCAACTATATCTAAAGCACACTTCACTGAAAAATTTCCTGTCTTTTCAAATGCAAGTAGTAAGAAATGGCATGAAGAGAGGAGTAGGTATGAGGGAAAACAGATACAAGAGACATAGATAGAAGAGAAATAGAACTAGCCAGTTAACAACCATTGAGTGTTTAAGAAACAGGTAGCCATGAGGACATCTGTGCCATCCCTACATTTCCAACCCCTTCATGCCCATTCCTTCTCCATTTGTTGACATTGAACTTTTTGTCATAGAGTGAATTGTGTTCCCCCAAAATACCTGTCAACATGGCTATGCCGTGATTCCCAGTGTTGTGTGATTGTCCACCAAAAAAAAAGAAAACCCTATGGAGCACAGTTCTACTCTGATACACGTTGGGTCACCAGGAGTCAGAACTGACTCCAAGGCAAATGATTTGGTTTTATGAGTCAAGAATATCATCATGAAGCCATTCCTCAGGGTAATGAAAGAGTCAAGTAGATTATGAAGGCCTAATTGGCTGCAGTTTTTCTAAACTCATTGTAAAATTGATGGATACCGGAATCCTGGTAGCATAGTAGCTAAGAGTCCGGCTGCTAACCAGAATGTCAGCAGTTCGAATCCGACAGGGGCTCCTTAAAAACTGTATGGGGCAGAGTTCTACTCTGTTCTATAGGGTTGCTATGAGTCAGAATCGACTCAATGGCAATGGGTTTTTTTTGTTTGTTTGTTTTTTGGTGTGTACAGGAAAGTGCAAAATATGTCAGTCTGATAATTAGCATAACAGGAAATATAAATAAAAAATAAACATAGAAATAATTCATGTTTTCATGAGTACAACCAAAGAAGTGCATGCAAAGACAAACGAGCTATTTTCATCTCCTGAAGTAGTGAAACAATTATTTCTAAATATTACTAAAAAACAATACTGCACATTCACTGCTATACCTTGTTGGCATTGTGAATTGGCATAAACTTTTTGGAGAGCAATATGATGGAGAACAGCCAGAGCAACAAAGATTGTCATAAACTTTAATCTAGTGATGTCATGCCTATGACTTTATCCTAAGATAATAATTCAATAGAAGCAGGAAACTCTATGGAGGAAGAGCGTTCTCTATAGCTTTATCGATATGAGCCAAAAAAACCCAAAACAAAAACAAAAAAGGATGCCACTGAATTGTAGATGTAGAAATTGTCGAATTGGTGCATATTCTCAACAACAACAAAATATAAAACAATTAAAAAACACTCTGAACGGCCAATAATAGGACACGGTGGATATATTACACAATAAATTGTCATGCAGTCAGTGAGATAAAAAGGCTAAGAAAAGTATGTGGCAATGTGACAAATACGATGAAGCAATGTTAAAACAAAAGCAGTGTTAAAAAATTATACTACGATTGCTGCTATAGAAAACATGTCCGTGTAAGCAAAACATGAAGCAATTGTGTTGGGATAACGTGACGATAAGTTTTTTCAATTTTTTTTTTTAAACATTCTTACATCTCATTTTTAGCGAAAGCGTTTTCACAAATGAAACCTCGGGTCTCCCTCAAATATCACGTGGTCTGGCGTCATCTTATAAATCTCAAGAATCAACAGTCACATGAGTGATGGCTGCACTTCAGGGACTGGGAAATGGCTTTTAAGCAAGATCCACAAGGCGATGTGGAGTGGTCTGAGGTGTGTCAGACAGAGGCAGCGCGGAGAGGAGTCATTGCCCCTTCCAGGAACCGCATTAGCCAGCCCCGTATCACTCAGCGCATCTGACGCGGCTGCAAGCTTCCCAGAACTTCAGCATTCTCGTGGAAATACGTTACAGAAAACATAGAAAAGGCAAACTGGCAAAGCCAGACTGAAAGGTTTTCAATTAGATCAGAAGGGTTGTGTGTGATCTGGGTTTCACATGAAATGTATTTTTTTATCCCTTTTCCATGCAAATTCTGTTGTTGCTGGTGTCTCTAGGATGCATTCAGTCTGATTTTATTATTTTACTTTAATATTTATCCTATTTTTAAAAAATTGTATCATATAAACGGTACTCTTTATAACATTTACAGATTTTTTCCTGGGTGTTTGAAAAGGAACTCACCAGGGCCCTTAGTCTAAGCTTACTCACAAAATCTCCCCGGATTTTTTTATTCAAGTAAAGAAAGACAAAGAACTGAAAGGAGCAAGGAAGCTGGGCCACGACTTTTGTTTGTGCTCAGCACTTTTGATCCCAAGACTTCCTGAGAGGAAAGACAGCACAAACCACCCATGCAGCGAGGCCGAGGGCAGCCAATTTTTATACTGCTCCAATTTCCTCAGGAGGACCACCTCTGGGTGACCTTTCCACTTCCCACAAGAAACATGGTGACTCCAATGCTGCTATTTTAATAAACAGATGATCCCAAAAAGCACACAGGGGCCTTCTGATAGCAGTCTATAAAACCTCTTCTCTGAGAGAGGACGGCTTTCCCTTGAGCCCCCTGGAGCTTTCTGGAAGCTCAGGTGATTCCTGTAGCCCAGGTGAACGCTTTGCAGCTTCATCTCCTGCGGTTTCCCGTCCTCTCAAGAGCAAGTGTGAGCAGATAGGAAGGAAAGTTGCTTCCTTAGTCAAAATTGAACAGTTTTCTTCTGAGAGCTTTTCTCTGCTCCTTGGTTACTAAATAATGGACAAAAAATATATAACGAAGCCATCACGTTCGCTGTTTTAAAGAGGACATTGGAATGACACTCTAGAAATTCACAACCACTAAACTTGCATCATCTTCTATATTCTGCCTTATGACCATCATGTGAAGATCCCAAGGATGCCAGGATCTTATGAATCTATTATTAGGCTGCAGCATGATACTTCATAGGGAATAACACCCTGCTTTGAAGAGAGGCATCAGAAAGGCAGTTTCAAAACTGCATAGGAAAGATGTATGAAACCAGCTATTTCCTGCAAAACAAGCATCATCCCGTTGTCTATTTCTTGAGCCTACGAAATCTGGCCAATGTCATTCTCATGCTAAAAAATCTCAAAGGTTAGAAAATTATGCCCCTGTATCACCTTCTCAGGACAATCTCTATTTCCTTAGCTCTGTTGTTGCTGTTGTTAGCTGCCACCAAGATGGTCCTCCAACCCATGATGACACCATGCAAAACAGAATGAAATGCTTACACCATTTCCATGATTGGTTATGGATCCGACCGCTGTGATTCATAGGGCTTTCACTGGCTGGCTTTTGGCAGTAGAACGCCAGGCCTTTATTCCTTGTCTCTCTTAGTTTGGAAGCTCTGCTGAAACTTGTCAGCATAGCAACCTGCAAACCTTCACTAACAGGCGGGTGGTGGCTGTGCACGGGGAGCATTGTCCAGGAATAGAACCTTGGCCTCCCACATGGAAGGCAAGAATTCTACCACTAAACCACCAGCGTGGAGAAAATTCCATCAATACATATTTCTACTTTGTTTCTTGTAAGTGAACAGTGTCTGTTTCTTAGACAGCCAATAATTTATTTTTTTCATGTAAATTACTTAATAAAATACCTTAAAATCCCAATTTAATCTATATGCATTAGAATAAAGAACTGGAAGTTTTTAGGGAATATAATGTAGGCAGGCAGAAGTTAGTTAGGGTAACAAGGGAAGGAAATTCGGACATTATAGCCTTTCCTTACTGATACTGTGGCTTGGATTGGCGAGGAAAGACTTCTTATGGAGCCCAGGTTCCCAAGTCAGCCCCCAAATGACCGTAACCCAGAGGATCCTATGAAACTCTGTTTTTTATGAACTATTTCCTTCTCAAATTCACAACTACTTACCCACAGCTATGATTCCTTGGTAATTGAGAGGAGATTTTTACCATTTGAACTGTTTTTTATCAATACCAAATAAAAGGAATCAGCCAGATTTCCTTGTGAGCCTCTAATTTGGTGACTTCCGCTCTATCATCAATATCAGTTAAATTCAGAAGGAAGTCTCTTTACAGTCCTAGACAGGGTTTTTAAGCTCTAGGAGAGATGTAATACTAATAATGGAGTCCCTGGGTGGTGCAAATGGCCAGCTGATAGATAAAAGGTTGACAGTTTGAGGCCACTCAAGGCACTTCAAAAGAAAGGCCTGGCAATCTACTTCCAAAAAATCAGCCATAGAAAACCCTGTGGAGCACAGTTCTACCCTGACATATATGGGGTCACTGTGAGTTGGAGTCGACTGGATGTGAACCATATTAATAATAATAAATAATAGTAAAATACTAATGATAAAGCTGTCATCTTATCAGTGTGCTAGAATTCTAAAATAATAATTGGAGACTTTCTACTTTCTCACATCTTGTAGAGCCAAACGTTCAAATGTAACACTGGATGTTAGCAAGGGATTTTATGAGGCACGATTTCACCTTCAAAGTATAAACACGTCTCATGTGCTCCCACGCCTTTACCTCTGTCTCCAGTATATAATGCCAAGATTTGTTCTCTATGTCATTTATTGTCTTCTAAGGAATCGATAAGCCTCTCACTTCTAGTTTCACCTCTACGGACTCTGTTCAAGTCACTATATCTCTTTAGATGTTCAACAAAAAAGAATCAACCAAATTCCCTAAGGAAGCAGGCAGAGTTACTCGTGAGAGGACAGGGCTTCTCATAGCATTGGCTATTATTATCACTGCACGCATAAAAATGCTTTGTATTGTAACCATGAAATAAGATTAGATTTTTGTCAGGGGACAGCCCCAGCAAGGAAAGACCGTCACTGTGCGTCCTGGCAGATAATCCGAAGAGCTGACACCTAGCCCTTTTCCAGATTCATGAGTTTATTCAGGGAAACTTACTGACATGGGCAAGCAGCTGCTCTCCAGTGGCAGCCGGCTGGAGTATTTTCCGCAACCACCTAGCAAGGAACCCAGGCTTATATACCATTCCAGCAGGGATCGAGGCTCATCGTTTTCTCCCACGTCCCTGGGCAGTCAGTGTTCCCAGGGACTTCACATCCAGGCCCAGATGTTTTCCTTCTTGTTGCTAAGGCATTCTTCGGCCTTGGCCACTGGCCCAGTCATGCCCCTCCTGGCCTTGTACCTTAGCCCGAGTCCATCCCGAATTTATCCCCAGCATGCTTTGGGGAAGAGCAAAGCTGATTCCCTTAGGGAGGGGATGCATATAGCTAAATAGCATTACCCTACAATTGTGAAAAAAGCCTTTTTTCTGCATGCTTGTGTATGGGGGAGGTGACAGGGGAAGGAAACATACGAACTTGCAGAAGACACTGTAACCGGAAACTCAGGCTAGAAAGAGGGAACAGGGTGTAGTCCAAAAAGATGACTGCATTTTCAGCTGAAAGAAAGGACTTCTGCTAGTTATGACAAGAAAATCACATGCACTGTCCCTCACGGAAGAGAGAGCCACTATTAAAGCTACATTATGATTAATAAAACCAGGCCCAGATGCTAACTTTCGGAAACAGGTGAAGTAGTCCAGGGTCTCAACTCTCCCAATGCAATCACAAACAAGGGAGGGTGGTAATAATGGCACGAGCTCAAGTTCCTTGGGGGCTATGGTTTGAAAGTGCCTTCTATAAGCCAGAAATGTCTTCAGAGTTTCTCTTGGTTTCACTTAAACAGTTTTGTAAATTGTGTCTTTTACCCCAAGTTTATTGTAATATAAACACGATGTTTTAGATGCCCGTTCCTGTAACCCTGATGCAACACTGGAGTATGAGTGCCTCCGTTCAATAGGTTGCAAGTACCAAAACCAAAACCGAACCCAGTGCCGTCAGGTCGATTCCCACTCATAGCAACCCTATTAATGGACATATATTAAAGCTGTATGAAGCACCTGGGAATCATGTTAAAACGCAGATTTTGATTCAGTAGGTATCGAGTGGGATCCGAGATACCGCAGATCTAAAAACCTCCCAGGTGATTCTGATGTTGCTGGTCCATGAACCACACTTTGAGTAGCAAGGCTGTAGATCAGTGAGTGGCCTCCATCCTGCTACCCCAAGCAGCAGCAGTAGCAGTACCTGAAAACTTGCTAGCCACGCAAACTCTCAGCCCCACCTCAGACTCACTGAATCAAGGACTCTGGGGGTAGGGCTCAGAAGTCTGTGGTTTAACGAGCCCTCCAGCTGATTCTGATTTAATTAACCAGGGCAATCAGAATTGGGTCAGCCAAGAGTAGGGGTTATACGCTGTTTAGGTCCCTAGAAACCTGTGATAGATAGACGGTGTAATGGGCTGAAGAGTGTCCCCCCCAAAATTCATGCTCACCCAGAACCACAGAACATGATCTTATTTGGAAACAGGATCGTTGCAGATGCAAGTATGTCAACATGAGGTCATACTGGGTTAGGGTGGGCCTTAAACACAGTGACTGGTGTCCTTATGAGAAGAGCACAGACAGAGAGACACAGAGAGGAAGGCCGTGTGCAGACAGGTCAGTATTGGAGTGAGCAGCTGCAGGTAAAGGACCACTAAAGATTGCTGCCACTGCCAGAAGTATGAGACCAGGCAGGATCTCCCAGAGCCTTCAGAGGGACCATGGCCCTGATGACACCTTGATTTTGGACTTCTTAGCCCCAAACCTGTGAGAGAACACATAGCTGTTGTTTTAAGCCACCCCATTTGTGTAATTTGCTGAGGCAGCTCTAGGGAACCAACATAGTAGGCAGATACAGCTAAGCAGAAACTACTAGTCAGGCAGATAGCTTAACACCAAGGAGGGGGTTCTCGGCCCTGAGTCAGCTTGGAATCGGGGCTAAACTCATCGTGGCCAGGTGGTTGCAACACGCAAATACTGCTCGGTAAAACACCAGAGGAGACAGCCTGCAGTTGGACCTGGAGAGGAGAGTAGGAAGCCGGTTCTGAGAGGAAGTGAAGGCCTGAAGTTCGCCTGAGCAACTTGCACCTAGTGTGAGGCTTGGCCTTTGGCAGGGGCAGACTACCCAACAAGCAAGGTACGCACAGGCTTACTTATGCTTACTTCCTAACCTGTAGGGACCAATTTCACCACATCTTTGATTTGGTAAAAAAAAAAAAAAAGAGGTAGAATCAGTCACTACAGATCAGGAGTAAGCACAAGTAAACCATGCTTACCTTGCTGACTGGGTAATCTGAGCCTGTCAGGGATTGTAAATTTGAAAAGAGGTATTGAATCTGTAGAAAGGTGCTGTGGGGTTGGGAGAGAGACAAGTGCTAACCATACCTAGAAGCAGAATCTTTGATGTGGTGAAAACTTTGTGAAACTGTTCACTACAGATTAGTAAGTAAGCACAAGTAAGCCTATGCTTACCTTGCTTACTGGGTAATCTACCTCTGACCACGGACATAACTGATTGTGGGTGGCAGCAAAAGTACAGGTGGGAAGAAATGAGATCAAACGGAGTAGGAGAGAATTCAGCTTGGTGCAGTGGTTAAACGCTCAGGCTGCTAACCTGAGGTCAGCAGTTCAAATCCACCAGGTGTTCCTTGGATGCCCTATGGGATAGTTCTACTCTGTCCAGTAGGGTCACTACAAGTTGGAATTGACTCAACAGCAACAGGGTTTTTTTTTTAAGTTTTCCATCTCTCTAAACCGAAAAAAATAAAAACTGCTCCATGGGGTTTTCAATGGCTGATTTTTCAGAAGTTGACCCCCAGGCATTTCTTCTGACATGCTTCTGGGTGGATTTGAACCTCCCACCTCTCCGTTAGTAGCCGAGTGTGAGTGTGTTAACAGTTTGCACCACTAAGGGACTACTGGCATCTGTCTAGTGGGAGAGTTACAATGTGTAAAGAGCTTGGGTTGTGGTGGTGACAAGCGAGGACTTGTCCAGACTGTTGTACCACTAACCCTAACACCCACTTCTCACTCCACACACTGTTTTGAGAAGAACTGAGGTGGCTGCAATGGCCTGAGGAGCAGTATTCAAGTAGCTAAAGGAAGATTCAGGGCCACTCCTTGTTTCCACGAGTTCCTCCTGGAGGAACCCGACAAAGGGAAGCTCACTGTCATGATTCCTAATAGTTACACCGTCAATAGCCTAATGCCTTGCATTTTTGTGGTTTGATACGTTCACACCACATTTATGTCCAGTAGCTCCCATGACCGACCTCACGGAGTTGTTGTGGAGATTTAATGACAGCACTTTATAAGCCATAAAGTACACAGATTATTTCTATGATTTTGTTATTCTCATTCTTCACAAAAATCCTCCGAGGTAGATAAAACAGGCAATTATTAATAACTTTCACTTTAAAGCTAAAGGACTTCTTCCTTGGTGTCGGAGGGTTTCAACCACTGACATTTCAGTTGTTAGTAGATGACCCCAAGCCACTTGTACCGCCCAGAGATCAACAATTTCAAGTTTAAATTAGTTAATTTGATAATTTTACTTCTTTTTCTGAGGACATCTTTGAGTGAAGAGTCAGAGGTTGTTTTTTTTTTTTTTTCCTTTAATCTCTACTTCATAAAAAGTAAAACTGGTATGGCTACCCCTGAGAAAAAAAAGAACTAAATTAAACTGCAGTTTTTTTTTTTTTTTCAGTGAGAATCAACTTCAAGAAAAATGGAAGTATGTGTTTGGGAGGGGCGGGTATGGAAGCTATCACTAGCTGAGTGTTCGCTGCCCTTCCCTGTTTCTGAATACCCAGCATCTTTTGTTCCTGTCTGCTCTCAACTGGCTCTGCTCTCACCCGGCATTGATTCCTTCCGTGAAGGGTCTTTGTCATCTGCTGTCTTAAGTGCTGTGGCAGCCACGGGCTGATGGAGAGGGGCTGGCTTGTCTGGGCAGCCAGGAGTGCTTCTCTGGCTAGAATTCCCCATTGAGGAGGATCTTATCTTGATGAAAGGAGCCAGTGGCCAGACACCAGGAACGGCTCTGCCCTTTGCGTTAGCTATAGGACACCGCAGCATTTATAGTCTGCTGGCCAGTCAGCCCCACTGCCTGTCTGTCCTGTTGTGGTATTGTGATGGCTTGCGTGTTGCTATGGTGCTGGGAGCTATGCCACCAGTCTTTCAAAATACAAGCAGGGTAGCCCATCGTGGAAAAGTTTCAGAGGAGCTTCCAAACTAAGGCAAACTAGCAAGAAGGGACTGGAGATTTTCTTCCCAAAATTTGCCAGTGAAAACCCCATGGATCACAACAGAACGTTATCTTATATAGTGCTGGAAGATGGGCCACCTAGCTTGGAAGGCACTCAAAATACACAGTGGCTGCAATGACGGACTTGAATGGTCGATCATGTAGATGGTGTGGGACCGGGCAATGTTTCATTCTGCTCTACATGGGGTCAGTGTGAGTCGGGGCTGACTTGACAGCAGCTAACAACAGCATGCATGTCCACCAGCCCTACCTGATGGGCCTCCTTGGAGAAGGGCAGGGAGTAGACAAATTTCAATCAGGCCCACCAAAAAGGGAACACTTCCAAGAGCTTCAGGCAAGACCTATGCTGAGGAAGTAAAACAGGAGTTCAAGGAGGATGAAAATCAGTTCTAGGGCCTGGGACTGCCCCAGTTTTTGCCTTTGTCCTGGTGGGATTATTCATAGTGCTCTCTGTCGCTCTCAAACACCTCACCCTAATTTTAGGTGTGATGTTGTGCCTAAGAGATTCCAGCATCCTGACACAGAATGCCCAAGGTTACAATCCTGGTTAACATTTAGTTGGCATTTATGATGTGCCAGGCCTACTTCTAAATTGTCATTGTTGAGTAATTCTAACTACTTCCGTCTTAATGTTTAATCACTTTAATCTTTAAATCAGCCCTATCTTGTACGTATCATTCTTCCCATCATATGGCTGGGGAAACTGAGACTTAAGTGGTTACATAACTTGTCTGAAGTCACCCCATAGGTAAGTGGCCAAGTTAGACTTCCACCCCAGCTCTAGCATGCTGCGATGTCCAGGTGCTCCCACTGTGTCCTGACGCGTCCCCACCACACCTCACTCCTGCACTTGCCGCTATCAGGCTGCAGCTGGGACGCTCTCCTCACTCTTCTTGGGGTGCTTTAGTGGACGCAGAATCAGGGAGCCTACTTGTTGGCTGGCGTGTTGGCTGGCTTCCTGGGAGAGAAAAGCAGCACCACAGAGCTTCTCAGGGTTCTCATGTACCTGCTGATGCTTAAGGTTGTCTCACCTGCTTTAGAAAAGAAACATGGCAAGCAGAAATGAATGGCACTCAGGGACTGGTGTGCTGGGCTGGACAACAAAATGCAAAATCCTAAGTGGCATTCCCTTTTTAAAATTATCCCCAGGGCCACATAACTGCATTTGCGTAGCAGGTACCTGATATGTTTGAGAATGTGTGTGTTTTTAATGATACCAGAGAATTAAATGATAATAACTCCTGGGGCCACCTTGAGTCAGAGCCAACTTGAGGGCAACTAACAAGTGTGGCTAATTCAATTTTCCTTTATAAAGAGAAGAAAAGGTTGTACTTTTTGTTGCCCTTGCTCCCCCAGTCTCTGAAAGCAACATATGGACCGTGTAACCCTAAGGAGTATCTTTGGTTATTTCTGACTCAAGTGAGATTTCTGAGTACCTGGATTGTGGGGCAATCAGATTAAACACAACAAAGAAAACGTGTTCATTTCCTCACCTGTGGCTTACCGAGAAGGCCCTTAGCTTGTGATTCTTTACCCAGTCTCTACGTCTTTATTCCAAGATGACAAAAATGGAAAAGGTTGTCGTAAACAACAGCAACAAAAAAACGCTACCGACCTCAGCAATTAACATGACCCCCCTTCAGAATCATTCCATTTTGCCCTGCTGCTGTAGGGAAATCTGAATTTAAAAAGCCTGGTGCTGCTCAAGGGCAATTAACAGTGTGAGGTGACAAAGGATCTTATAGCAGCTAACAAAGTGGCCCTGGGAGGGCACTGGGCCCTGGCTCAAAGTCACGGTGGGAAGTGTGTGCCCCGTAGAGCTTGTACTTTGTGCATGAAGAATGAAAAGATTTCCATCACCCAGGATAATGCAATTAAAAAGGACACCACCAGAACCCACCCCATGCCAACTTGCTCCAAATAGACCACAGACCCAGGGGCCGAATTGAAATTTGAAGCTTAAACCTCTCAATCGGCAGGGAGAGAGGGGACGCGGGGAGCCCACCTGCCTCCTTCTGCAGACAGGTGTCTGTTAACAGAACCGAGGGACATATGTTCGTTGCCCACGGTAAGAAATGATCAGAGGGCCCAGGATGGCCGGACAGAGGGAGACATGCCTGGTGTCAGAGGAGCAGCTAATTAAAAGCATGATCTCGTGTCCGGGTTTTTCTTTCCACTCAGTGTTTCTGCCCTGTGCTGCATACACCCGATGTCGCATGCGTGGAGAAAGGAGAGCAGCTGTCTCTAATTGCCCGAAAATGATACAGTGTTTGTTGTCCTGAACTGCTTTACCCAGGTGGAAATTGTTTTCCTGATTAGCTCACTCACACAAACTCTGCAGCCACACACACTCTGCTTCGGTACATGTACAGTCGGGGATTTTTTTTCCCTAATCTTATGGAGAGGAGCAGAACTTAGGCTGCTGATTACTGCCACAGCTTTAGTAATCATTGTAGACAATTGCTCTGACCCTGTGTTGACAAGAGCACTGAGGAGAGGGAAAGGGCTCCGTGCTCACTAGAGCCACAAGAGATGACAGCGAAGGGGAAAGAAACACGGCCTGTTTTCCGTCACTTGGTTTTGGTGCCGCAGCAGCATTCCTGAAGCTAAACTGCTCCTGCTCCAAGATACACGCCCCTCACGCTTTACGCTTCTTACCCAGACCCCAAACATTTCTGGTCCCCAAGGTTGCCCCTCAGAGGCACGAGCCTTCCACTAGCAAGTCCGGCCTGCAGTGTCGAGCTTGGACCAGCAGGTGTGGCGCTACAGCTGGCCGTGAGGGATTCCAACTGGTTCCTTCCCGTGACGGTTTCAAGGCAAAGTGACAATTTCCACAATATTCTTCTGTCCAATCTCAAATTTTCGTTCTGAAATAGGTGGTAGGAAAGAGTGGAGGGACATCAGGAAGCCAGGGAAAACACACACACACTCAACAGCTAAGGCCATAGTAACAATGACAGTAGTCCCTGGGTGGAGCAAATAGTTCATGCGCTTGACTGTTAACTGAAAGGTTGGAGGTTGGAGTCCACCCGGAAGTGCCTTCGAAGAAAGACCTGATCCACTTGCACAAAATCAGCCACTGAAAACCCTGTGAAGCACAGTTATATTTTGACACACATGGAGTAGCACTTAGTCAGAACTCACTTGATGGCAACTGGTTCTTAACAGCAGCTAAATGTTACAGGATGCACCCTCTATGCCAGGTACTAGCTGAGCCTTGACTTACATTTTCTTTCATCTTCACGATAAGCTTATAAGATAGGTACTTTTATGGTCTCCATTTTACAGATGAGCTAGCTAAGGCTTAAAGAGGTTAAAGACACGTAGCTAGAAAATGTCAAGGCCAGAATTCAAACTGGTCGGTCTGTCTTAGAACTGGACACAAGCTCTTAACCAAGACCCCTGTCTTAGCCATCTAGTGCTGCTATAACAGAAATACCACAATTGGATGGCTTTAACAAAGAGAAAAATATTTTCTCATAGTCTAGTAGACTAGAAGTCCAAATTCAGGGCATTGGCTCCAGGGAAAGGCTTTCTCTCTCTGTCGGCTCTGGAGGAAGGTCCTTCTCATCAATCTCCCCTGAACTAGGAGCTTCTCTGCGCAAGAACACCAGGTCCAAAGGACTCACTCTCCTCCCGGTGCTTCTTTCTCGGTTGCTTCCCCTTCCTTTTATCTCTTTTAGGATAAAAAGTGGTGCAGGCCATACTCCAGGGAAACTCCCTTTACACTGGCTCAGGGATGTGACCTTAGTAAGGGTGTTACAATCCCACCCTAATCCTCTTTAACATAAAATTACAATCACAAAGTGGAGGAAAACCACATAATATGGGAATCATCGCCTAACCAAGTTGACACCCATTTTTAGGGGACACAATTCAATCCATGACAACTCCCAAGCCAAGAGTCCAATGTACCCAGAATCAAAGATTATTAACGATAGACCCATCTCCAGGCAACAAAACTAGATCTTAAATGGCAACATCTGCAATTTGTTGTAAACGTGTTTTCTAGCCAGGCTAAATAATTGGCACTCCTACAACAATCATCGTTTATGTCTGCACCTTAATCAGGTGCCATTGAGTTGACTCCAACTCACGGCAACCCAGTGTGTGTCAGAGGAGGACTGTGCTGCATAGTATTTTCAAAGCTGATTCTTCAGAAGTAGATCTGCAGGCCTTTCTTCCGAGGAACATTTGGGTGGACTCAAACCTCCAAATTTTTGGTTAGCCACCAAGGACGTTAACCATTTGCACCATCCAAGCACTCCATGTCTGCACCTCCTTTCGTGCTGATTTTAATACAGAGGAGCAGCTACAGGGCCTCTGGTTTGACACGGGTTCACACACACAGGTTCTTGGGAAAGAAGCAGAATTACAGCCTGAAACCTAGAGCGCGGAGAGATAATTGTTTCCAGGATTCACAACTCAAAGTGTATTTGGGAAGGTCGAGAGAGCAGGGAGGGAATGGAAGAAGGAGGGTGGAGAAGAGGCTCTTAAAAGTTGTAATCCCTCTGGGAAGAATTTGAGTATCTGTACGAAAGGTAGGTGTAGAAAGAAGGCTACCCTGAAGGCTAAAACCTCACTCTCCTCAGAATGAATAGGCCTTCTCCTCTCTACTTTATTGACAATACTACACCAGCACATAATGTCTCTTTTACTACCGGTTTACATTATTGTCTGCATGCCACATTGTTTAACTCGTGTATTATTGACTGGTCTTCCTAACTGTACCGTAAACTCTTTGGTAGGGAAAACATGAAGTTTTAAATTACTTTTAACCCCTATAGTACCTAGCAGAAAACCTAGCCTATGTTTCTTGGTCAATAAAATAAGAATGCTTGTGCTCATTTTATCTTCTAGTTTGAGCAAAAGGAATTTAAGATATACCAGAGGGGTTCAGAGGAAAATAGCAGAAAGAGCACTTGCGCTACAACTCCAGCTACTTCATTTAAGAATCCATCTGTCTGTTTATCCATTTCTGCAACGTTCCTAGCATTGTGCCAGCAAGAAGAATAAGACACGGCCACCTTCTGCTGGATTTCACAGCACAATAGAAAGGAGAGGCTCATGCCTGCCACCATTCAGTGAGAAAATAAAAATGAGGATTTCAGGAAGCTATTTACCACATCCTTGTCCACTTTTTTTTTTTTAATTAACTCATTCATTCATTCAACAAATATTTATTGAGGGTTTACTGGAAACTGAGATGTATCAGTGAAAAAAGGCTCATATAGACCCTGCTTTCATGAAGCTTGTAATATAGTGGCTGAAACAGACATTTGCAAAGTAATGTCAATGATTATTTAATTATAATTTTGTAAGTGCTATAAGGAGCCTTGGCGGCGCAGTGGTTAAGCTCTCGGTGGCTAACCGAAAGGTCACTGGTTGAGCCCGTCAGCTGCTCTGTGGGAGAAAGATATAGTGATCTGCTCCGGAAAGATTTTACAATCTTGGAAATCCTATGGGCAGCGCTACTCTGTCCTATAGGACCTCTATAAGTTAGAATCAACTCGACAGCAATGGGTTTGGTTTTCTTTTTTGTAAGTGCCGTGAGGAGCCCTGGCAGCACAGTAGTTAAGTACTCAGTTGCTAACTGAAAGGTTGGAGGCTCAAACCTACCCAGTGGCTCTGTAGGAGAAAGACCTGGTGATCTGTTTCCTTAAAGATTACAGCCTAGAAACCCTGTGGGACAGCCTACTCTGTCACATGGGGCGCTACGGGTCAGAATACACTCGACTTCACCCATCAACAGCGTAAGTGTTATGACGAAGAAGTACAGGTTATATGGGAATACACAAGAGGGGGGTAACCTAAATTTGGCCAAGAGCAGTGGTGATCAGACAAGTATTTCCCATAAAGGTTTCATTGAAGCTGAGACTTAAAAGGTGAGGAGGGCTTAGACAGAAGGAGGAGGTAGAATATGTGGAGAATTACAGGTATAGCAGTCAGGTGGCACAAGATAGGAAAGACCTTGGCATAAAAAAGGAAGTGAAAGAAAACCAGTGTGCCTAGAGCATGGCTGGTGGGGCTGGCGGTGGGGGTGGGGGTGGGGGGCGGTGCCGGATGAGGCTGATGAGTGGAGCAAGACCAAATCATGGAGTGGGTTGTGGGTAAGGCTTTGAGATAGTTTTATTGTTTAGCACCCAATCCTTCTTTCTATATGGGGACATCTCCCATTGTAGATGACGTCTGAAGTGTCCACAGCCACGTTGTTGTTGTTGTTGTTGTTGTTGTTGTTAGTTACTGTTGAGTTGACCTAGATTCATCGCAAGCCCATGGACGCCAGAATTGGACCATTGTAACCCACAGGGTTTTCATTGGTTGATTTTTGGAAATAGATCACTAGACCTTTCTTCCTACTCTGTCCTAGCCTAGAACCTCCACCGAATCTGTTCCGCGTCATAGCAACACGTAAGCCTCCACCGACAGACGAGCGGTGGGTGTGCATGAGGGGCACTGACCAGGAAATCTAACCTAGGCCTCCGCATGGAGGACGAGACTTCTACCTCTGAGCCACCAAGGCCTCGCCACAGCTATAGTTTACTGCTAAGGAAGATGAAGGAGAGAGATCGTCCTCTTGCACCGGGCAGCCAGGGAATAACCATGGGACCTGTGTTCAGCCAACTACTCGCCTCCCCAGTTCTTTGGCTCTTGAGTAAGAGATGCAGTTGAAGGAAGGGTTTAGACTTCACTCACAGTGGTGGTGTCACAAGGTGTCATGCAGTGATTGTAGCATTATCTGATGTCCTGTCCTTCCATCTGGCCTCTATAAACTGCTGTCTCATTTTTCAAGCCACCCAGTGATTCTGTGACCCAGTTACAGCCTTCCAAAGAAGGTTTTTGTCTAAGACCATCACGACCAATTCCAGTTGCTTGCAGCCCAGAGCCTTGACCAGTGAAGAGTGATAAGGAGGCTGGTTTTTAACTTAAGAACCACGGAAATTGTGAAGGATTCTACCCAAGGTGTAATAAGAAAAAGAAAAATGAGTTTTAATGTCACTAAAAGGTTTTTAACAGTTTTAAACTTACGTCCACATGACTCATTTGGTTTTTGTAGTAACCAGAGAAGTAAGTCCTGTTACCTCTCCTTTTTATACCAAAAGCAGAATGGATGGAAGAAGCCAAGTGATTTTTCTAATGAAAAGCCACTCATTGATGGCAGAAAAAAGATCCGAGGCAGGTCGGATTTCTTGCACCTCACTCCTTCCATTACCCCATGCGGTGAGGGCAAAGCCTGGCCTGGGGGAAGCTAGAGAGCAAACTTCACGGCTTCTGTGTTAGAAGCAGTAGCAAATTGGTTAAACTTTAGACTTGAAAGCACCTATAGAAATCCCTTTAAACACCACGCTCCTGCCTGCCACTTGTTACGTTAGATGGTAGATCTACATAAGAAAAAAAGTGGCAGCCATAGAATACAGTACGTCTGGAAATACTTTGACAGCACAAAACTGCAGTCAAGAATTTATGGGTTCACCAGTTCGTGTCGGTCCTGAGGCACGTGCTTTGACTGGGGAAGAGTGAAGCTTGGGATCGTGCTATATCAATAATAAGAAAAAAGTACAGTGCTGAATGTATAAACTATCGTATTATGCAGTGTGCTGGGAAGCAGCAAAGATTTAGAGACTTATCGTAAGCTTTGAATTAAGAAGTGGAGATAATACATATCTTGTAGGACTTTTGTAAAGATAAAACCAAAAAACCAAACCAGGTGCCGTGCAGCTGACTCTCAGGGCGATCCCCTACGTGTCAGAGTGGAGCTGTGCTCCACAGGGTTTTCAGTGGCTGATGTTTTGGAAGTAGATCGCCAGGATGTTCTTCTGAGGTGCCTCTAGGTGAACTTGAACCTCCTGCCTTTCAGTTTGCAGAGAATACATTAACCTTTGGCACCACCCAGGAATACCTTATTATAAGTATAAATGATGGTAAGTTCTTAGCACAAAGCCCAGTGTAGAACAGACACTCTATAAGGACCTCATTTCCTAACTTTGACTCCAGAAGTGTTAGAAAGCGAGTAAGGGTTCCCCACTAGATTGATGAGGTGGGTCAGAGGGGATCTTTAGTTCAAATCCGTGTCAGTCAGGCAGAGGCTATGGAGAGATGCCCGAGGGGCACACGAGGAGCAGGAGGAGGGCAGCAAGTCTCTCCCCTTCTCAAGGCCATTGTGTTGCTGGGATTTCCATTCTAAAAGTTTATCAAGAATTTAGAAGACCTAGTCAACCTTCAAGGGTGGTAGAAGAAAGAAATCAGTGTGTTGCTTGAAATAAAATACACAGAAATCTTTCTACTTTATTTTTACAATCTTTCTAAAAATCAATTGATAAGAAACGTTTTTGTTTTTCACACCAAGAGGAAAAAAACAAAAGGATTTTTTTTTTTTTTTTTGGATAAAGAGTATTCCCCCCGCCCCACCCCCCCCCCCCCGCCCGGGGAAAACAAAATGTTTTTCTAAAAGCAAATTTTATTTTCCCAAATATTTGACAGAAACAAGCTGTAACGTTTTGAAGGAGTTTAGTCAGCTGTGCAGATTGACTTTTGAAGTGTAAAATAAACCTTTACTTAACAGATGTCAGGACTGTGACTTTGAGAGATAATGACAGTTTTCTGTAGGTTAGTGGCAGAATTTCTAAGGAGAATGAATAAAGTTTTGGTGCCAAGTCTTGAAAAAAAATGACAACATGATTATTAACAATTGACTGAATTGAGGAAAGCAAAAATAAGTGTTTTAATTTATATGATTAGACAGCATAAATTGTTCCATAAATTTCAGTAAAACGCATTTTACAAAAGGATCGACTGTACCTTTAGGTAAAATTAGAGTAAATCAAAGGGCCCATTTCTCTCTAAAATCTCCATGATTGAAGTTGATTTAAAATAAATTGAAAAGCTTCAGAAAAGGGAGCAAACAGCCATGGAAGAGTTTTTAATGACTGCCCAGACTCTACCTTTCTTATCAAAAAAATCAAACTCATTCCGGCTCATAGTGACCCTAGAGGACAGAGTAGAACTGTCCCGTAGAGTTTCCAAGGAGCGCCTGGTGGATTTGAACCGCTGACCTTTTGGTTAGCAGTCGTAGCTCTTAACGACTTCACTCTTGCAGGAGTAGTAGAGAAGAGTCTGTTGTAGTACATCCTTGACAAGTACATTCCAACTGAATGGTGGCGTGATGCAAGGTCAGCAGCCATCAAAGTATTAGGAAGAACAGTTGGTCCCAGCTCATGGTGACCCCATGTGTGTCAGAGCAGAACCGTGATCCACAGAATCGTCAGGACTGATTTTTCAGAAGTAGATCATAAGACCCTTCCTCCATGTCACCTCTGAGTGGACTCGAGCTCCAACCTCTCAGTTAGCAGCTCAGCCATAGGGCAGCCCAGTGGACCCTATTCCAGTATTCCGCAATCTTCCCCTCAATACAACCTGCCTGCAGGCACTCAGTTTCAGAATGTGTCTGGAGTCCTTGCCCTTGGCAAAGACTCCTCTGTCTCCTCTATTCTCCAGGCACCTCTCTTCCCTGAATATCGAGGGCCCTTGTAATTTCCACTGTAGCATTTAGTATTGGACATTGATAGTCTTGTGATCCTGAATTCTGACACCCTGAATTCTAGTCTCAGCAGCTCCCATTCCACTTTGCGTTGCTTCCCAGGATATGATGTGCAGGGGAGGCCAGCTTCATATTGGGATCTCATTCTTTTCTGTAGAGGTGAGCTTAGGGAACAAAACAGATAACTCAGGACTATTTTCTCTGAAGGCTCAAGCCAGGATCAGAACTGGAAGCCCAGCTCCTCCTCCCTGCTTCCTTTTTTCTGAGTCTACCCTGACTCTGCTTGAGCTTCCTAACTTTACAAGCAGGAGTCAAAGAAATTAAAAGAGACTCAACTGCAGTGGGATTTTTTTTAATGGAATTATTATTTATTTACTATTATTATTTACATCCTAGTATTTATATAATTTTTATATTGTACACCAAAAAGACAAAAAACCCCACTGCTGTCAACTCATAGTAAACCTACAGGACAGATTTAGAGCTGCCACATAGGGTTTCCAGGGCTGTAAATCTTTACAACAACCGACTGCTGTATCTTTCTCCTGTGGAGTGGCTGGCTGTATAATAAATATTAATTACGAAAAATAATTTTCAGTGGCTGTTCTAAGGCTTATGATATACATTTTGAAATAATCTGCATCTATCTTTAAACAAGGAATCCCTGGCTGGTGCAAACGGTTAAACTCTCAAGTACTAGCCAAAAGGTTGGTTATTCAAACCCACTGAAAGTCTCCTAGGAAGACAGGCTTGGCAATCTGCTTCTGAAAGTTCACAGCCTTGAAAACCCTATGGAGCAGTTCTACTCCGCACCTGCGGGGTTGCCAGGAGTGGAATCAACTCAACAAAAACTAACAACATCTTCAAATGAGTTATGCTGCTTCACGTGAGGGCAGTGGTGCTTCCGTTGTAGAATTCTCACCTTCCAGGCGGGAGACCCAGTTTCCAGGCAACGACCCTCAGGTGCAGTTGCCACCGTCTTTCAGTGGAGACTTGCGTGATGCTGAACAGGTTTCAGTAGAGCTACTAAGAAGAAGCCTGTGATCTACTTCCAAAAAATCAGCCAGTGGGAACCCTGTGGGTCACAGTGGTCCAATCTGCGGCCTCTCATGGGATAAGCACGGGATGGAGCAGTGATTTCTTCTATCGTGTTTGGGGTCACCATGATTTGGGGCTGACTCAAGGACAGTTAAAAACTACAACAAGAACATTTCATGCGTAGGGCAAGGACCTTATAATAGCAATTTCCAATGTTTTTCCTCCCATCTTTTGCAGCACCGGGTCTGGGGAATGTTTTTGCAGTGGCTAATATTCCCTTCCCACCATGAGGGATGCTTTCGTAGCCATCTCCCTGGTCCTCCGTATGAGTGCCCAGTGGCATTCCTGGAGGAAAGGACTGCAAGAAGGTACAAATGCGCCCTATATGCCTTTGGCTTCCCCCCACCCCCAAGACAACTAAACATCTGGCCTTCAGAAATTCATTCAAAAATGTTAGCGGAAACTTCTTACTGACTTCTATGGCATGCAATGGTATCTGCCCTAGATAAGCAAATACTTGGGCCCTTTTCGTCCCTGCAGGTACCTTTCTTCCTTCCTTCTTCCTTCTTTACTATCTTCTATTCCTCCTCAACAAATATTTGTAAATAGGCTACTAGAAGCTTGGCAACTGTGATGGTTAATTGTCTGTGTCAGGGCTAAGCTATGGTGCCTGGCTGTTTAGCCAAACACTGGCCTAGATACTGCTGTGAAGGTATTTTGTAGATGTGATGAAATATTTACAGTCATGGATTTAAATTGAAGAAGATTACCCTTGATAATGTAGGTGAGCCTCATCCAATCAGCTGAGGGTCTGAGGAGCAAAAACTGAGGTTTCCTGGAAAAGAAGGAATTCTGCCTCCCAACTGTAAGATTCCTTGTTCTGTCCAAACCAGAAGTACAACCAGAATGCTCCTTAGAAGCAAGGATGGCAAGACTGCGTCTTACATACTTTGGACATGTAGTCAGGAGGGATCAGTCCCTGGAGAAGGACATCATGCTTGGTAAATTACAGGGTCAGCAGAAAAGAGGAAGACCCTCAAGGAGGTAGATTGACACAGTGGCTGCAACAATGGGCTCAAGTATAACAACGATTTTAAGGATGGCGCAGGACCTGGCACTATTTCATTCTGTTGCGCATAGGGTCGCTATGAGTAGGAACCGCCTCAATGGGACCTAACAACAACAACAACAACTGTAAGATAAACATCTTGCTGGAGTTTCCAACCTATCAGCCTCCCCTTCAGAGTTTGTATTCAAGATTGTAATATCAACTCTTTCCTGAGTTTCTAGTCTGCTGGCCTGCCCTATACATTTTGGAATCAAGTTCACAACATTAATTCACTCCTGAGCTTCCAGTTTGCTACTTGCCCTACAAATTTCAGACTTGCCAGCCCCCACAAATGCATGAGCCAATTCTTTAAAATAAATCTCTCTTTCTCTCTCTCCCTGTATATATATATATATATATTAGATAGGTGGACAGATAGATAGATATGCTATGGCTCCTGTTTCCCAGGAGAACCCTGAGTGATACAAAAAACTAAGACTTCAGTATCTTTTTCAGTATCCCGCAGTTTCTTTTTTTTTTAATTTTATTAATTTTGTTGTTGTTGTTGAGAATATACACAGCAAAGCATACACCAATTCAGCAGTTTCTGCATGTACAATTCAGTGACACTAATTACTCTCTTTAAATTGTGCAACCATACTCACCCTCCTTTTCAGAGTTGTTCTTCCCCCATTAACATAAACTCACTGCCCCCTAAGTGTCCTAACTAATATTTTGAGTTGCTGTTGTCAATTTGATCCCATACAGATAGATCTTGAAAGAGCTACGATGCTCAGAGCTCTCAGCTTCATCTTACCAACCACGGCAGGACTCAGGCTTCTCCAGAATCCTTCCACCTTTCTGGAAGTGGATGTAAAGGTAGCCACATGTCTTTTGATCTCTCATCTAACTGATCAAAAGAAGATATTTTGGAGTCTTCCTGAGGGATCTCAGTAAACAATCAAATAGGTGACCCATATAAATGAAGAACTCTTTTGGGAAGCCTATCCAAAAAGGACGACAAGTTGGGGACTTTTCTGTTTAATCAACAACATCCTTTGCTTTACATGTGCTCTGTATGTTTTCCCTTCTCATAGCAGAGGTCTCCAGTGTTTGGTTGGTTGGTATTACAGCATCTCAGAATGGATCTAATTGACTAAGCAATTATTTAAAAATATATATATATTAAGAAAGTATTAATTTATAGGATTGGGAAGAATATATGAGAGTGTGGTCTTTTCCTTTTCCTTTTTCTGTATTTTTTTTTTACTCAGTATTAACTCAATTTGTTGTGATAGAAGATAAAGACATGTAAATATCACAGTATTGTTTTCATGTAAGAGACAGCTTTCTTTCTTTTAATAGTGTTTGTTTTTATACAAGTTATACACGAACATAGGCTCACTGTAAGAAACGCACACTCCATAATCAGAGAATTACCCTTAACATTGCTTCCAATCTCAAAGGATCTATATATATGTATATCACGCACACATAAACCAAAAAAACCAAACCTGTTATTGTCAATTATGACTCACAGAGACCCTACAGGACAAAGCAGAACTGCCCCATAGGGCTTCTAAGAAGCAGCTGGTGAATTTGAACTGCTGACTTTTGGTTATCAGCCCGAGCTCTTAACCACTGCACCACCAGGGGTTAAGTTTAAATTTTTAAAATGTGTTGAATAGTACCTCTAGATGTGTGAGAGACATCTGAAGATTTAATAACAATTGGACTTTTGACTTCAAGGACTTGGATATCCTGGCCCCGTGCTTTCAAAACCTGATTCTTACTGAACACTTCTTCTATAATGCTCACCTCATTATGAGGTATCATCTTGACATTCAGGAAAATGTCCTTTAGAAGTCAGACAATCCACAGGTGGTGTGAAAGTTTCCTTGTTCATATAAATATTTGACTTGCCCGGGTCTTCTGATTCCAAGTTCAGTGTATGTTAATTATATTAGACTCATCTCCACTCCTGCCCTATTTCAAGCCCTCCAACAGTCTTTTCAGCAAAATTCTATGATTCCTGACTGATGAAATACAAAAGAGTAGTTTTTCTTTCTTTTTTTTTTTTTTTAAGACACAGCCTTTACTATTTTTGTTTGTTTCCATTAATGTAGTGAGTCTATACCAATTTTGTGACAATTTATTGTCCACACACCAAGATAGACAAAGGGCGGATGAACAATTTATTTACCTCTTTACCCCACTCTGTGAACAGGATTGTGCTGAGGTAGTGTGTGTGGCACACAGAGTAATGTTTCCAGCTGTTTCCTGAACACGATGCATGAAAAAGAAGACAGACTCATACTGGCATTTGGAAATTAATTTGTGCCTACATAGAAATGGGAGGTAGAGACAGTCTATCCCCTATCTCTGCCCCTAATAAATTTTGCATGTGATGTGGATGAAGAAGGCCGTGTTATAAGGTCAAACCCCAAACAGCTGTTCCTGGTGGTTGCCAGCCAAATCCCTTTTCAGTTTTATAATTATGAAGGGTTTTCTAATTATTCTGTCTATAGTATTTCTCTTCTTTAAGTAAGCTATCTGAACAGGGGAGAGGACTTCCCTTGTGGCTATGAGGGCAGCCTTTGGTGATCTGGTTTTCCCTAGCTATAGTGATAAGTAAGCCCTTTGAGACATTTAAGCAGCAGCAGATACTAGGTAAGATGATGATGATGGCTCCCCTGCACCCCATTATCTTCAACTTAAAGACTGTATACCAGAGTCCTCTCAGTGAATTTAGAGCCCAGGGTATGAGTAGAAACACTGTGTTTGTAGTTGATAAAACAGACCTCATAAAATCAAAGAAATAATTCAAAGTCAGCTATTTATTGTTTTGTTACTGATTTTACACTCTTAATTGATTTTACTGTCTTAAGTGACAATATTGCCAACGACTAATGACCTAATCCGCATTGCTTTATGGGAGTAAGCAGGGATTCAAAATGGGGGAAATAGGGACACTGCCTTTTGAAGTATTGTGTTTGACAAAAAGCAAAAACCCTGGCTGGTGAGGCATGTGATTCCTTCAGACACTGGTTCTACGTACACAAAGCCAAGAGCAACCGACTTTGAATGTTTAAATGTAACCAGACCAGTTCTTAGATGTCATGTAAATAATGAAAGGAAAAAATATGACCTGATTTATATCATAAATAACGGAAGGAAAAAGATCAGCTGACTTAAATTCTTTGTCTTAACTAGTTGTGTAATTAGAAACATTGTTTCTCTCCATCATGTTTTTTAAATGTCAGAATGTTGCATCTTCTACAGATTCCCATTTTTGGAATTTTGGGGAATGAAAATAAGCAATTTCAATTTCTCATTGGTCATATAAACCCAGAAAACCCCATAACGGTCCTGGGGATAACACCCGTTTAAGCTAAATTTGGAATTCCTGGGTGGTGCGAACAATTAACATGTTTGGCTATAACCAAAAGGTTAGAGGTTTGAGTCCACTCAGAGGCACCTTGGAAGAAAAGCCTGGTGTTCTACTTCAGAACATTTCAGCTATTGAAAACCCTGTGGAGTGCAGCTCTTCCCTGACACACATGGGGTCGCCATGAGTTGGAGACTACTCGAGGGCAACTAGTTACTTGTTAAGCTATACATTGATTAAAACATGAGATTAAAGAATAGGTCTGATTTGATCATTGTAAGTAAACTGCCTCCTTGCCAGGGCTATTTTTTTTACCATCTTTATTGTGGAACTATACCATAAGATCCTGAGAAAAATGTATTATGGTGCCAAGTAGGTGGTTATTCCTACAACTTCCCAAAAGTTTTTTTTTCTTGGAGAAATATGAAGGCTAGAATATAAGGTGTGGGCTTACGTGAGAGAAAGGAGAACAAAGAAGAAATAAAAGTGGAAATTTTTAAAAAGTATAAAATATCCTACACACAAAAAAAAGATATCAGGTTGAATACAGGGTGGAAAAAAGTACCTCTAGAATTATAACACCCCCCATGTCAGTTTTTATAATTAACAACAAAAACACAAAAGCTTTCTGAGATGCTAACTTTTAAAGTTGGAGGTTAAATTTTTTTCAGAACTAAACATAAAGCCACAGTGTTTTTCATGCTATACGATTTAGTCTGACACTCTAGCCCTCTGAAGAAATGTTAAATGAGAAATGTTTGCAGTTGCTTCTAGCGTTGGAAATGGTTAACAATTTTGTAGAGGAAAACCACCCAGCAGGACCAACAGGTTCATAGAGCCTGCGGCACTAAGTACCATACCACTGCTAGTCGTGGCCTGTGTGTTTTCAGAGCATTGTCACCTCCACAAATGAGCACTGCCATTCTCCAGCCCCCACTACATCTGTTGTACAAGCTTCTGATCAGAGCGTAGGAAGAGGGACAAATGCCACCCACTCCGGTGCACTTGTTGCTCCACCAACTGTTAGCAATTGCGTGGCACGTTTTCTGCTTTCTCAGCCTCTTGGTTCATGTGTTTCTGGAAGGTAGCCGACATGTAAAGATAGGATTTTCCTGCCAAAATCCCCCCCATAGTGCAGGAAGCGGTTTGCTTTTCTCTAGAAATAAATGGAGAACATAAAGAAAAATATCGAAATAGACAAGATGTATCATAGCACTGTGGTTGTTCTTAGGTGCTGTCAAGTAGATTTCAACTCATAGTGATCCCATGGGCTATAGGCTTGAAAATGAACTGGAGTGGCCATCATATCCATTCAGACAGATAGAACTTAACGCTATTTATTCCTTTATTCATTCAACAGATGTTTAGTGACTAGACTATGCAAGGAGTCGATGCTTAAATAGATAAGTAGCAATACAATTGACTAATACTAACATACAATTGAATAGTAGACAACAATAAGGGACTACTTTCAATATATTATTATGTTAGAGTACCTAAGTCACCCCAAACCAAACCCAGTGCCATCGAGTTGATTCCAACTCATAGCAACCCTGTAGGACAGAGTAGAACTGCCCCATAGACTTTCCAAGGAGCACCTGGTGGATTTGAACTGCTGACCCTTTGGTTAGCAGCTGTAGCGCTTAACCACTACGCCACCAGGGTGTCCAGAGTACCGAAGTTGTATGTGTTATTTTCACAAATGTGATGTTCTTGGGTTGTCCCTAGCAATGAGTATTTTAGCATGAGTGTGCAAGGATATGTAAGTAATTGCCTTACAGCATACAGGTAAAAGGTGAAGTGGGGAGAGGAAAACAAGGTCACCTTTCTTAGACGGCAAAGGCAGGATTAAGCACAGTATGGGGTAGGCTGAGATGCGGGGGGATCATTTTCAGAATTGAGGAGACGCCTTGGAAAATGCAGATCTGCCCTTATGCAGGATCAGTAAAATGGTCTTTTGTAGGGAGAAGCCAAGAGTCTAATAAATCCCTGGGAAAGCATTAGAAAGCTTCTTACCTCCTATCTGGGCAGTGAATTTTTTTTTTTTTTTTTTATGTTTCAGACCTGGGAAGCACCTCACTATCCACTGAAATCCAGCTTGGATCTTCACCCAAGCCAACTTCTGGACTAAACTGCATATAAAGTAACAGAAACACATGAGAACTTACACCTCTCTCATCTGAAATCTGATTGTTTTACATACGAGTCCTGGGGAACGAATTGGCCTGCCGTGGTGAGGAGCAGCTGACATTTAGAATTTAGATTTCCTGAAGCCCAGACCTTTGCCAAAAGGCTCTGTTATGGATTGATTGACTTGTGTTCCCCAAAAAGCTTTGTTGAAGTCTTATACCTGTGAATGAGCTGGTTTGGAAAAATAAGTTCTTTCTTTGATGATATTATCCATTAAGTCATACAGAAGTAGGGTGGGACCTACTGCTAATTACTTCCGAGTGGTGTTTTCTAAAAGGGAAGGACAGACAGGAAAACAAAGACACCGTATGAGGATCTGTCTACAAGCCAAGGAGTGCCAAGAAACACCCAGAGCTACCAGAAGCTGGAAGAGATGAGGAATTATCTTCTCCTAGAGGGACAGAGAGAGAACATGGCCCTGCAACACCTAAATTTTGACTTTGAGCCTCCAGAACTGTGAGAAAATGAATTTCTGCTCTTTAAAACCACTTACTTTTTGATATTTTGTTGCTGTTGCCATAGGAAACTAAGAGAGGACAGTGGTAGTTCAGTGGTAGAATTGTCCCCCTCCACGTGGGAGACCCAGGTTCCATTCTAGACAAATGCACCTCAAGCACAGCTACTGCCTGTCCATAAGGAGGCTTGCGTGTTGCTATGATACTGAACGTGTTTCAGCAGAGCTTCCAGGCTAAGACAGACTAGGAAGAAAGGCCTGGCAATCTACTTTCAAAGAAATTAGCAAATGAAAACATTATGGATCACAACGATCTGATCCTATTGTTCATGGGATCACCATGAGTTGGGGGCCAATTCTATGGCAGCTATCAACAACAACAACAGGAAACTATGACAGACTTTTCAAGAGTATTCGGAAAATGTGACCCAATGCCTCTCCCATTTTAGTAGATAAGGTGGCAACACGGTGAACATGTAGTATGTTGTCTAAGAAAAATCCTCTTGGAATTCCGTTATGGGTAAGGACATTCTTTTCCTAACTCTTTAGCATAAATTACATCAAGTAGTGTGCTGGAATCAACTTGTCCCAGCTCACCAGAGCCAATAGTTAAATTTTCAGTTTTGAGAACTACCTTGGTAGTTTGATATCGACCATGAGGGGAGTACAGGTAGTCCCCAACTCATGACAGGTTTCCATCCTGACGACTCCATCGTAAGTTGGTTCTGACATATGTCAAATTCCTCATCTTTTTTTTTTTAGCTTTTAATATTATTGTCTTTTATTATCTGTATATAAATACCAATCTTTGTCTTTGGGGGTTGGAAACATATATAAACTTACAGATATAT
The DNA here is from genome assembly GCF_030014295.1 of Loxodonta africana. Classification (NCBI taxonomy): domain Eukaryota; kingdom Metazoa; phylum Chordata; class Mammalia; order Proboscidea; family Elephantidae; genus Loxodonta; species Loxodonta africana. The sequence continues at coordinate 189,917,885 of NC_087345.1, forward strand.
TTTAATGCATACACACATATTACTAAAGTTAAAAGATGTACAAAAAAAAAAAAGACAGTTGTAAGTGTGGTCCGTCGTAACTAGAACACATCATAGTCGGGGACTACCTGTATCTGCCCCATGGGACTCGGTAAATGCTACAAATCCACACTGGAAAACTGCTTGTTAGACATTTACTAACATACCACTGATTACGTCAGTTGCTGAATTTATAACTGGATGAAATATTCACTAACCCATCAAAATTAAATATTTATTCAGTGGACCAACTCTCTCCAGCAATAGTATGCTCCGAATATAATAACCACACTTAATAAATATTAAGCAGTAGTATTCTTTTATCTCCATGCATCACTTCAAACATCCTGTGAACTGTCTACTGGCTTAAAAAAAACTACTAGGTAACATGGGCATTATCTTTACAGGTTGGTCTTTGAAAGCTGAAGTGCCTACTTGGTATCTGGGTATCTGAATACTATAGATAGCTGGGGTTAGAATGTGTGCGGTCATAAATGTCCACCCCAATGCTGGGTCCTTGCCTTTCCACAAAACTGTACCAACCACTCCAGATGAAAAAATCCTTCAAGAGAAGCACAGTCCATTTTCTGCTTGCTACTTCTGCCACAGGACAGCAAAACAAACCACCCCAGAAAAGCTCAACCCCTGACTTGCACCGAAGCCTTCTAATCTTAACCTACTTTTTCAAAATTGTTGACATATTTTTGGTTTAATCTTGAATTGCTGCATCTGGTAAATCAGACGAGCTGGTCATTTTTTTCTGCAAAGAACTAAAGCAATTTGAATTCATCATGAAATGGAAGCCTCGTATGCAAGTAGTAGGTAGTGGTGGGTGGCTTTTTAAGTCTAAATGTTTTTTCCTATTTGATTTACTTAATTGAGCTAATGGGTCTGTGATTGACTAAATAGCCCAGTAGCTAAAGCCATCATTAGTTATTTTCTTGGCTAACACAATAATGACTCTTAAATTGCCTCCAGTATTTCCAATTACCTTTGAAAACATGTGGGATGTCAGAAACCCTAATAGGAAACATATATGATACGATGCTTATGGGAAATATTTTCTTATATTAGTAGTTTTCACAAAGTACTTCTAAGCATCAGGTAGAAATGGTGAAACAACTTAAGAAATAAACAGTGAAAAACCTCGAAGAGAGGATTTTGTCTTGAGAAATACTGGGAGTCAAAGGACACTGATGATTTACAAATTCTATAACCTAATCATTTTTTAAATGTCAGGAAAACCAAGGCCTGGACATGATAATCACCTTATAAAGATAATAGTCAAAGAGTGGCAGCCAAAATTAGACCACTCCCCCCCCACCCCCCCCACCCCCACACACTGAAAGGTGTATTTCTTGTAGTAGTCCATGAAAAATATCCTTTATTTAAGGGGCACTTAAAGGAACTCTGGAGCCCTGGTGGTGCAGTGGTTAAGAACTAAGTCTGCTAACCAAAGGGTTGGCAGTTCGAATCCACCAGGCACTCCTTGGAAACCCTATGTGGCAGCTTTACTCTGTCCTATAGGGTTGCTATGAGTCAGAATCGACTCAATGGCATCTGGATTATAGGAACTCCAAACTCCAGGTGGCTTAAATTTTCTGTCTCTTCCCATCTTTCTCTCTCTCTCTGTGTCTCACTGTCTCTCTCTCTCACATACACATGGATTAACAATTTATTTGCAATATTATTTGCAAACCCTTTAATTAGCTGCTGGGGATGGAGAAGAGTGATAGAATAAAAACGTGACTGAGACTCTGTGACTGCCTTCAAAGGAGTTTGCAGATGGGTGAATATGTATGTTGTATTACAAATTAGAGAAGATAGTAGCAAAGATAGATAGGTGTTGATGTAAAATTCTAAGTCTGGGTGAGCATAAAAAGAGCCAGCCTCTAGTTTCAAAAATAGGACATTTGTCTGATGATATAAGCTGAAATTTCATATGTGGGCAATTCCAAGTTGGAGTAATCAGTTTGGGGTTTAATCCTGGGGTTTTATAGTTATTTTTCCCAATGCAGCCAAATTCAGGGATGCTGATTTTGCTAAGTAAATTCACAATCGAGTGACTGATTACACCTAACCTTATTTTGTTAAATCACAAGGTAGAAAATCACTGCCAAAGGGCCTGGATTACCTGTCAGCTGGCCATCACATTCCCTACCCTGCAGCAAAATCTATGTGGAGGCAATGAGCTCCTTCCTAGAAGCAGTAGACATGCATTATTTATCTTCATATACCCAGTACCTAGCGTAATGTCTGTCACATTGAAGGTACTCAATAAATATATAATGAATGAATGAACTACCAGAAGACTACTTGTTGAGCACGAATCAGGGCAAAGAGAGTTGCATGAGTCTGGGAAATAGTGGCAGCTCACAACTGCAAGTGGTACATAGAGGCTATGAAGGATCTTCACTGCACTTCCTACATCCAATCAACTCTGAAGCAATAACAAGCTCAAATCTCTGGCCTCAGAAGAGTGAGGGTCATACCTCTGACCGCAGTAAAGTCATTAAGATGTAAGGACTCGTGGAAACTTGGCATCTGGTCCTTCTTGGCAACTCCTCAGCCTCACCATCTGTCTCCATTTGAAGCATCATCAGCCCCTGTAACCTGAGGTTGCCCTCTCTTCTGTAGGGATGGATATCATAAGCCCTCAGAGCACCAATGCAACCTGCAAGCTTCTAGAATGACTATTTCCAGCAGGCAACTGGGAAGGCACGATGATTCTATTGAATTCCAAACCAACTAATTTTTGGCTGGCAGATGTTTTTCTCCAAACTACTCAAAGTAATTTGACTGCAAAATGAATTTCACTAATGTCATAGAGATTGATCTTCAGTTGGTGGTTCTTTTGACTTTTCTGTATTTTCTTTTGGAGGGTAAATTTCTTCTTAAGTAAATTACGGTTGATTTTTATTTTTGCTGTTTTAAAATTTTATTTAAAAAATTAGCATACAGAAAAATGAATTTTTTGCATGTACAGGTCTAGGAATTTTAACACATGTATAGAATTGTGTAACCCCCATCACAGTCAGGACACAGAACAGTTCCATAATTCCTTCCCAAACTCCCTCATACTATCTATCATTTGTAGTCATACCTTCCCCCACCCTTAGCCCCTAGAAACCACAAATCTATTCTCTGTCACTATAGTTTTGTTTTTTCAAGAATGTTATGTATTTTCTGCATAAATAGTCTATAAAACAAAACTAAAAATACACAAAAAACAGAAGATAAATTAGACAACTGGGACCTCCAAAAAGTTAGACTTTACCAAGAGAGTAAAAATAGAACGTATAGACTGGGAAAAAATCTTCGGCAACAACATATCTGATAAGGGTCTAATCTCTAAAATACGTAGAAAACTTCAACAAGTCAACAACAAAAAGACAAAAAATCCAATCAAAAATGGGCAAAGGGCATGAACAGACACTTCACTAAAGAGAACATTCAGGCTGCCAATAAATACATGAAAAGACACTCGAGATCACTGGCTGTTAGAGATGCAAATCCAAACCATAATGAGTACCATCTCACCCCAGCAAAAATGACAATGATCAAGCAACAGAAAACAACAAATGCTGATGAGGTTGTGGGGGGATTGAAACTCTTACACATTGATGGTGGGACTGTAAAATTGTGTAACCACTATGGAAAACAGTATGTCACTTCCTCAAAAAGCCAGAAATAGAAATACCTTATTATCCAGCAATCCCAGTCCTAGGTATATGCCCTAGAGATGTAAGAGCAGTGACATGAATAGACATATGCACGCCCATGTTCATTGCAGCTTTATTCACAAAAGCAAAAGAATGGAAACAACCTAAGCGCCCATCAACAGATGAATGGATAAGCAGATTTTGGTATATACATACAATGGAATACTATGAAACTGTAAAGAATAACAAGGAGTCTGTGAAACATCTCACAACATGGATGAATCTGGAGGACATTACACTGAGTGAAATAATTCAATCACAAAAGGAAAAATATTGTATGATCCCATTTTTATAAGAACCCAAGAATAGGTATACATACAGAAAGCAACATTCTTTGATGGTTACCAGGGTTAGGAGGGGGAGGGAGGGGAAATCACTTTCTAGATAGTAGACACTTGTTATTTTTGGTGATTGAAAAGGCAATACCCAATATGGGTGAAGTCTATAAAATTTATCCAAGGTAAAGGAAGACACTAAGCAGTACACAAGAATAAGGAACAATGTCATTAAATGCTATAACATATAATTTTGCAACAGCAATAATAAAAAAAAAAAAAAAACAAACCCACTGCCATCGAGTCGAGCAATAATAGCAAACAAAAAATACGTGTGTGGTTACATAGGTAGACATGTATGCATATATATGTATAGGAAGGCACACGTGAGTATATGGGAGTGCAGGTACAGTTATATTTGTAGGCATACGTGTGTACACGTTTATGTGTACTGCATATATATTTGTATATATAACAAGCTACATAGGGAATACAGTTATGGATACTTCCTAGACAAAACCAAACACCTAGCAAGATTGGTTTACTGAATTTGAAGGCTCAGGACCATAGTCTTGTGGGACAACTTGGTCAATTAGCATAACACAGCTCATGAAGATAGTGTTCTACATCTTAGTTTGATGAGTAGCGTCTGGGTTCTTAAAAGCTTGTGAGCAGCCGTCTAAGTTACAACAATTGGTCTCTACTCAACTGGAACAAAAGAGAATGAAGGAAACCAAAGATTTAAAGAAGAGATTTGTCCACCGGACTAATATCCCACATGAACCACCACCTCAGCTAGCCTGAGACCAGAACTAGATGGTGCCTGGCTTTCACTATCGACTGTTCTAACTAGGGACACAATAAAAGGTCCTGGATAGAAAGGAAGAAAAATGTAGAATAAAACTCAAATTCCTAAAAAAGGCCAGACTTACTGGACCAATAGAGATTAGAGAAACCCCTGAGACTCTTGCCCTAAGATACCCTTTGAACTTGAAACTGAAGACACTTTTCAACCAAATAATAGATTGGCTTATAAAATAAACAATATCATGCATGAATATTGTGCTCCCTTAAATAATCAACTATAAGAGGCCAAAGGTCAACATTTAGCCTAAAACAAAGATGAGAAACTAAGGAGGGGCAGGGAAGGCAGATTCATGGAAACAGAACAAAAAGAATGGAAATAATGAGAATGTCTACACTTTGTGAAGAATATAACCAAGATCAAGGAACAAGTTGCATAAAAATGATTAAATGAGGACCTCATTTCCTATGTATACTTTCACTTAAAGCACAATAAAATATATTTAAAAAGTCATATACATGGAGTAATGCAGTATGTAATCTGCCAAGACTGGCTTTTTTCACTCAGCATAATGCCTTTGATATTCATTTAAGTTGTGGCATGTATCAGTAGTTCATTCCTTCTTAGTGCTGAGTGATATTCCGCTGTATGGACATACCACAGCTTGTTTATCTATTCACCAGATTAAAGGTATTTGAGTTGTCTGTAATGGAAACCCTGGTGGTGCAGTAGATAAGTGCTATGACTGCTAACCAAGAGGTCGGCAGTTCGAATCCACCAGGCACTCCTTGGAAACTCTATGGGGCAGTTCTACTCTGTCCTATAGGGTCACTATGAGTTGGAATCAACTCGACGGCACTGGGTTTTTGGTTGGGTTGGTAAAATACTTAGGAGTGGGATTGCTATACATATACTAAGTGTATTTTTACTTTACAAAAAACTGCCAAAATATTTTCCAGAGTGGCTGAACCATCTTGCATTCCCACCGGTAATATATCTGAGAGTTTGAATTAGCTCAGCATACTTGCCAGCACTTGGCAAAATTATTTTTTTTTTACTTGCCAGCACTTGGTAAAATTATAATAAATATGAAGTAGTAGTCTCATTGTGGTTTTAATTTGTAATTCCCTAATAACTAATGAATTTTAGTCATTAAAAAGCAAAGGTGTCACTGTAATGATAACTGTGCCTGACCCAAGACATGGTCTTTTCAATCGCCTCGTGTGCACGCAAAAGCTGGACAATGAAAAAGGAAGACAGAAGAAGAATTGATGCATTTAAACTGTGGTGTTGGTGAATAATATTGAATATATCATGAACTGCCAAAAGAATGAACAAACCTGTCTTAGAAGAAATATACCCAGAATGTTCCTTAGAAGCGAGGATGGAAAGAATCTGTCATACTTATTTTGGACACGTCATTAAGAAAGGCCAACCCCTAGAAAAGGACCACATGGTTGGTTAAGTAGAGAGTCAGCAAATGTAAGGGCAGCCCTTAATGAGATGGATTGATACAATAGCCATAACAATGGACTCAACCATACAAGCGATCATGAAGATGGCACAAGATTGGGCAACATTTCGTTCTGTCATACATAAGGTTACCCTGAGTCAGAGGCGATTCGAAGGCAATGAAAAACAATGATGACCAAAGATATTGAACATATTTCCATGTACATATTTGCCTTTCTGTATTCTCCTTGGAGAAGCAATTATTTCAGTATTTTGTCTGTTCTTAAACCTGGCTTGTTTCCATACTGTAGAGTCAAGAGTTCTTTATATAGTCTGAATACAAGTCCTTTGTTAGATACGTGATTTACACATATTTTCTCTCAGTCTATAGCTTGTGATTTCATTTTCTTAAAAGTATACAGAGCAAACATTTTCAATTTCAATAAAGTTCAATGATCAAATTTTTATTTGTTGGATCAAGGTTTTGTTTTCATGTGTAAAAACTCTTTATCTAACCCCAGGTGTAGAAAATTTTCTCCTGTGTTTTCTTCTAATATTTTCCTAGTTTTACATTTTACTTTTAGGTCTATGATTCACTTTGGGAGTTTTTTTTTTTTTTTTTTTTAAATAAAATCTGAGGTTTAAAACTAGGTCATTTTTTGCATATAAATGTCCAATTGTTTTAATGATGTTTGATGAAAAGACTATCCTTTTTCTTTTGAATTGCCTTTGCACTTTGTAAAAAAAACAGTAGGTCGTATTTGTGTGGGTCTATTTATAGACTTTTGATTCTGCTTTATTGATCAATGGGTCTATTCCTTCATCAATACTACATTGACTTGGTTATTATAGCTTCATAAAATCTGTCCTAAAGTCAGGGAGTGTTATTCCTCCAACTTTATTCTTCTTTTTCAAAAGTGTTTTGGCGATTCTAGTTCCTTTATATTTCCATATAATTTTTTTTAATCAGTTTGTCCATGTCTACAAAATATCCTGCTGGAATACCGAATGGGATTGCATTAAATCTGTATATCAATATATCTTTTCTTTGTGGAGTCTTCCAGTCTATGAACTTCATACACCTCTCCATGTATTTAAGTCTTTGATTTCTTTCCTCAGCATTTTTGGTTTCTGCATACGGATCCTTCCTGCACATGCACCTTTAGATTTATACCTAAATATCTCACTATTTTAGAGCTGTCATAAATGATATATTTTTGTTGCTGTTTTTTGCTTTTGTATAAAAATGTGATAATTTTTTTCTGTGCTGACCTCGTATCCTGTCACTTATTTGTTCTAGGAGTATTTCTGTGAATTCCATGAGATTAAAAAAATAATAATATCAGTAAATAAAGACAGTTTGTTTCTTCCTTTTCAACCTCTTTGCTTTTATTTCTTTTTCTTGCCTTATTCCACTGGCTAGGGCATCTAATATGATGTTGAATAGGAGTGATGTGGAGTAAACATCCTTGCTTTTTTTCTCAATCCTAGGGGATGTTATGTATTGAATTATGTCCTCCAAAAAATATGTCAAAGTTCTAACCTCCAGAACCTGTGAACATCACCTTGTTTGGAAATAAGATCTTTGAAGATGTCAGCAGTTTGGTGAACACGAGGTCATACTGGAGTAAGGTGAATCCTAACCCTGTATGACTACTGTCCTTAAAAAGAGAAGATACACAGAGACAGGAGACAGAGGAAGGATGCCATTTAACGCGCAGCTACAAGCCAAGGCATGCCAGGAGCTACCAGAAGCTAGGAGAGAGTTTCTCTCTCAGAGTGCTCAGAAGGAATCAGCATGGCTGATACTCTGATTTGGACTTTTAGCCTGCCAAACTTTCAGACAATAAATTTCTGTATTAATAAGCCACCCAATTTGTGATATTTTGTTATGGCAGCCCTAAGAAACTAATACAGGCAGAGAGCATTCATCTTTCCCCATTAACCATGTTATCTGTAAATTTTTTGTCAATACTTTTATCAGGTTGACGGAGCATTCTTCTATTCTATTCCCAGTTTGCTGAGAGTTTTTATTACAAATGGATGTTGAATTCTGTCAAATGCTTTTTATTCTTCGATTGATAAAAATGATGCTTTTTTTTCCTTTTTCAGACTGTTACAACATTGATTATTTTTACTGATTATCAAATATTGAGCCAATTTGCATTTCTACTTGGCCATGCCGTATTATTCTGTTTCTATATTTTCACGTTCATTTTGCTAATGTTTTGTTGAGAATTTTTGATCTATGTTCATAAGGAATATTGGTCTGTAGTTTTCATTTCTAGTAGCGTATTTGTCTTCCAGTTTTGGTATCCGGGTAATGCTGGTCTCATAAAATTAGCTGGAAAGCGTTCCTTCTTTTTCTATATTCTGCCAGAAATTGTGTAGAGTTGGTGTTATTTCTTCTTTAAATACTTGGCAAAATCTCCCAAATAAATCGTTTGGTCCTGGTATTCATTCTCCTTTGTTCCAGCTGGGATGGGACCAGAAGATATATCTTAGATGGTCGCTTAGCAATTCTTTAGGGCAGGCCTTCTTCTGAGGCTGTCTTTGCTCCATAATCCACTTGCAGGTCTCAGACTGCCCTGAGTTTAAGCCAGGGAAAAATAAAATGGTGAACTCACCAACAGTTCAGTGGTACTTCAGATTCAGGAATATTCTCAAATCTGTCTACTATTACTTAATTTCAGTATATTTACAAGAGTTGCTTCCTGCGCTTGGTCCAGTCGATGAGACAGAGTGGAGTGTGTTACTCCACCTTAGTGAAACTGGAAGCTGTTTTAAGTTTTGGTCTTGAGAGAGAAGTTGATGGCTATAATCCAGATTCTGACAAATTCAATGTTGGGGATACAGTTATTTATTTATTTATTTTTTACCATTTTTATTTCTATATGTTTTCAAACTTCCAGAAAAGATGCAATAGCAGTGCAAGAAATTTCCTTATACCCTTTACCCAGATTTACCAATACTTTATAATTTGTCCCATTTTCTATATGATTCTATCCCTATCTCTAGGTAGCTACCTATGCAGATATAGGTATAAAACCAAAAACCAAACCCATTGCCGTTGAGTTGATTCTGATTCATAGCGACCCTATAGGACAGAGTAGAACTGCTCCATAGGGTTTCCAAGGAGCGCCTGGTGGATTCGAACTGCGGACCTTTTGGTTAGCAGCCGTAGCTCTTAACCACTGCGCCACCAGGGTTTCCAGATGTATCTATAGATATATATGTATTTTTTTTCCTGACTCATTAAAGATTAACCTGAGGAGACTGTTTCAACTGAGTTCTAAAAACTTCAAAGCATATTTCCTAAGAATAATGACAATTTCCTACATAACTACAGCACAATTATAAAAACCAAGTAATTCAATATTGATATAATTGCTACAATATCATTATCTAATCCACAGTCCATACTCAAATTTCATCAATCTGATGTCCTTTATGGTTATTTCACCACCCTGATCTAGGATAGGTTTCTAGATTTTGTGTTTCATTCAGTCATTATGTCTTTTTAGTCTCCTTAATCAGGAATAGTTTCTTAGCCCTTTCTTAGCCCTTTTCTTGTCTTTCCTGACTTTGGCCTTTTCAAAGAAGGCAGTTCCATTATTTTGCAGAATGTCCTTCAATTTGAGTTGGCTGATATTTCGTCATGCCTGGACCTGGTTATGAATGTTCAGCAGGGACCCCACAGAAGAGCTGTTGTGTCTTTCTCAGTGAATCATATCAGGCACTCCTTGGTGTCAGTTTGTCCAAATACTGATGATGTTAATTTTTGTAACTTGGTTAAGCTGTGTCTACCGGTTCATTCACCCAAAACTGGAAGAGTTTCTGCCCAAGAACTAGTTTTGGGAGTAAGCTTAAGGAGAAGCAGCAGCTGCCTGCTCTTATGAAACTCTTTTTCTTGCTTTGTTTCGGTTGGTGGTTGTGTGGACCTAACTTTCAGGGAACGCAGCATTTGAATTCTGCCTGCAATCAACACAAGCCCTGGTTATCCTTCTGCTGCTTATTGGCTATTCCTGTATGAGAACTAAGTGTGGATGCCTGGTTGGCAGAGGGCCTCTCCCAGCCACTGCCTGCCTGTGGTGGCCCAAGGAATGGCGACTGACCAGCTCCGTGGGTGGGAAGGAAAGAGTTTACCCAATGACAGGGCACTAAATTTCATGGGAAAAAAGTGTATCCCAGACCTTACTCCTGGTCCTCAAATTAGTTCAGTGAGGAAGGCTTTTTGAAGATAAATTTCAGCAAAGAGCCATTCAAGATAGTTCAGCCCTGAAAAGCACTGCCATCTTCCTCCTTGGTCTCTCTGCCTGCTGTGTGCACTGGAGCCAGTGTGAGCTCTCTATTGCAGTAGATGAGTTGAGACAAGTAATCAATATTTCAGTTATATATTTATAACTTCGCTGTAATGCAAGTCTAACAAAGCAAATGTCTACTAAAGAAAAAAAAAAAAAAAGAATTCACATCAAGATGTTTCACATGCCTTCCTACATGTAGTCCACTAACCAACGCTCAGAAGAGTTCAGGTTATCCCACTGGTCGAATGTGGTTCCATTCATTGGGCACTGCAGCTATTAGCACCAACCTTCCAAAGCCACTGAAAGGAGACGAGGAAACAAACACAGCACTGAGCCCAGGCCAGGTGAAGAAATGTTGTCTCGAGTTTCATTTCCCCAGCAGTTTAAGCCATTTAGGGAATAAATTATGAATCAGTCCTTCGTTTTGATTTACTAGTCCCAATATCTTCAATATATCCTTTCCAAGGCTTGAGTGCTCCATTTCAGAACAGTGATAGCAAGAGCCTTGAGTAGCTGTGTTCCTAGATTTTTCCTTTCCAATAGAATCCAGACATTTTTTTAAAAAAGAAAAAATATTTATATTTGGCAATTTAAAAACAATAGTTGGCACAGTGCAAGTAGAGTGGAAAATCACCCAGGACTACATAGCAATTTCTCCAGTTCTCAGTTGCTCAGGAGTAGTTGGAAGACCCTCAGGACACAAATACTAAGTCCATGCAAACCCAGAAGTTCATTGAAAGATTGGAGGTTTGAGTCCACCAGAGGTACCTACAGAGAAAGTACTGGCAATCTACTTCTGAAAAATCAACATTGCAAACCCTGTGGAGGGTTCTACTCTAACACACCTGGGGTCGCCATGAGACGGGGTTGCCTACACGGTGACTACTTTTGGTAGGGAAAAGTAATGTCTAGACATGGCCGTGTTGAGTAGTTCTCTGTTCAAGGTGGAACATTTTGTCACTTTTAGTTAGTGTTACCGTGCTTTACATCTGCATCTCACTCTTGAATCTGCCCGCTCTCACCGTGAACAATTTTAAAAAAACTTTTTTTTTACTTATCTGTCAAAGTTTTTACAAGTCTGCTTGTTTTATGATTTTGTTTTATACTTTGTCTGGTATCCCTCAGATGATTTCTTTTCTATACCTCCTTTTTCCTTAATGTTCAAGATTCATTCCTCACTCTCCATTTCACACCTTTGCTCCTTAGCATGCCTCTCATTAGAAATTCTTCTTCTTTCCAGTATCTTCTGGGGAGATGAAATATCCTTGAAACAATGCCCAGGTGATTTCTGGCCATTTCTGTTTTGAAAAGACCATTCAGTTCCAGCCAGTTCTAAGGGGCTGCGAAGGTGGAGGTTGGAAGTGGGCCTGGGCAGAGGAAGTTGTTTCCCCTGAGGCAATCCTTGGACATCGAAGTGGCTTATTTCTGGGTATTTCTTTACTGTTGATGGGGAGCAGCCACCTCGAGGATATCTGTATCTGAGATATATTTGGCTCGTCTGAACTCCTCTGACCCTAATTAGTTAAAGAAAAGAACGAGAAAGATGGTATGGAAGACAGTCTGACTGGATTTTATTTTGTGTCAGGATTCCTCATCCAGATTTCCATGCAGCTCCCTAGCTTCCCACTTTTTCCCTGAAGTTCATTTTCTGTTTGTTTTTTCTTCTCAGTATATTTGGAACAATAGACTCACCGTATGTCAAGGTTGAGATGGCCCTTAGACGTTATCTTGTCTAGTCCTCCATTTTGGTAGACGAAAAAAGTGGCACATAGAGAGGATACAGGGACATGAGAGAAACTAATAGAAAAAGTACAGGTTTTGAAATCAGACAAGCTGGATTCAATTTTGGCTCCATTTACTTAATACCTCTGAGCCTTAGTTTCTCATCTTTAAAATGGGAGCAATGATATTCATCGTATGAACCTTCCGAGGGTTGAATGAGATAACATATGTAGAGTGCCTAGTATGCTGACTGGTACATACCAGCTGGCCAGTTACTGTCAGGTCAATTCCAACTTGCGGCGACCCCATGTGTGTCAGCGTAGAACTGTACTCCGTAAAGTTTTCAGTGGCTGATTTTTCAGAAGCAGATCACCAGGTCTTTCTTTCAAAGTGACTCTGGGTGGACTTGAACCTCCGAAGTTTCGGTTAGCAGCCAAGCGCATTAACTGTTTGCACCACTCAGGGACTCCAATAGTACATGGTAGGTGCTTTTGACTATTTTTTTTTCCTTTCTCTTTTCCCAGCACCTTCTTGTCTTCAATCGTCTCTCTGTCCTTTCTCCAACACTTTCCCTCAAGTGACCTCTCAAGAAACCATCTTGCTTATTCTTTTGTCACCATCTGATTCAGCCCCTCCCCCTGTTTCTCTTTCTACTGAAGCCACAGACCCTGACTGGCTTTCACTTCTTTTCATCCTCAGAATCTTTTCTTTCAAAGGCCAACTTCTGGAAGAGTAATTCTTGATTTCTACACCCTCTGTGCACTTTCGCCCTTTGTGAATCTATCACACTTATTGTCTTCATCACTAACCTGGCACTTTCCACACCCTGCCTGGTATCGTTGGTTACCTAAACCAAAAAACCAAACCAGTTGCCATGGAGTCAATTCGAACTCATGGTGTTGGAGTACAACTGTGCTCCATAGAGTTTTCAATGGCTCATTTATCAGAAGTAGATCACCAGGCCGTTCTTCTAAGGTGCCTCCAGGGGGACTCGAACCTCCAACTTTTCAGTTAGTAGCTGAACACTTAACTATTTGCATCTCTCAGGAACACATATTGTTTATCTATTTGAGCAGATATGTCATATCTCCTGAACTAGATGGTAAGATTCTAGAGAGCTACAATTACTCCGTATACATTTACAGATTTTTTTTTTTTTAGATATTTCTTACCAGATCTCATAATCTTTCTCACATGGCAGATGCACAATAAATATTGGTTGGTAGATGGATGGGTCCCTATTGCCTTTTCCCCATCACACAGTCTTCTGTAGCTTCATTATGAGAGGGTGCAAATTTACCTGGGTTGAATATTTGGTTGCAATTTTATAGCTAATGGCAATAGCTTCTGGAGGGCCTCCGAGTAATGACAGTGTAAGTAAAGACTGCAATCCCAGCTTCAGCAGACTGCAAACACACACTGCCACTGCCCGGAGTTATGGAACATCATTGCGTCCAACATTGGCTCTTCTGGTGTTGGCATCCTGGGAGTGCAGAAGCTTGTGTCCATGATGGTGAACTCTCCTTTTCCCTCTTGAAGCACAAAACAATTTCTAGCTAATTTTCCATGCTTACCTGTGGGCTGTCTTCGAGCTACATCAACAGGGATGGGAAGGCCCTATTAAGCTAGTCGGTCCATCCCGCTGAGGGGCCAGCTGCCCCCCACTGTGCATTGCCTAGCCCTGTACCCAGTCCACTTGAAGCCCTTCAGACTGAATTTACAAATGGGATTTTAAACCGGATCCCCTCAAGCTGGATGTCCGTGCTCAGTCGGACATCAGCAGTACATTCTTTGGGATGTGTGAAATGGGAGTTTAGTGGGGTTAATTTCTCCCTCCTCCCACCTTAGGCTAATTATTGGAGAAAGTGTTTGCAGACCTGGAGCCTCTCATAATTCATTCTGCCTTCTGTTTCTTCAGAGTTGGGAGCTCATAAATCTCTGTTTGTGCTGACATAATCGGTCACTAGAAGAATGCTTGTGCTATTGCCAGCAGACAGTTACAGCTCCAGACTCCACCTAAACTCAGAGACTCCTTCCAAGTGATAAGCTTCCACCCTTTTCTTCCTTTATTAGCAAGGCATGATATGTCCAAACCCTCCCATGAGTAGGGGGACCACAACATAGCAAACTAAGACCTTTACATGTATTTGAAAGCACAAACTCTCAAAATTTTACAAAAGGAATATAAAATGAATACTCCAAGAAGGAACAGGCTTTTCAGAATTTATTGTCTATTAGGAGGCTCAGCATTCCTATCTAGTCAACAGCTTTCTCTTCAGAGATCCCTTACCTTTGAAATATTGTCAGGCATAATGTAATTTCCCAGTTCTAATTTCTGCTTCCTTCCGTTTGTTATTGTGCCTGTGAATTTACATATCTGTGACATATGTATTATGCATTTGAAAAATGTATGTAAAGAAAGAGAGAATTGTGGCACTTTAGAACTCTAAGAACACTTTAAAAATTTAGTCTAACCCTAACTTAGAGGTCAGCTTACTGAGGGGGAGTTACTGTCCCAGAAGAGGCCAGGCCCCAGGCTCCTGCCCCTGCCCCAGCATTCTTTGTGTGGCCTAGTTCTGTGTATGCATTAAGTAGGTGTCAGACAGACAGACAGTTCCATTCATCTTGGCACAATCCCATTAGTGGTTATGAGAATTCTATTATTAGAATAACGCTAGTGTAAGTACTCTTATTTCAAACTCTGGAAATGGAAATGAAATTGAAAAGTATTTAAGTTTTCTAAATAGAACATTGAAGCAGTTCTAACGGTCACTGTCCTTGTCTTTAAAATCAGAGGGTTAACTAGATGATCCTCAGGTCTTCCCCCAATGGAAGCATCCAAGGTTTCTAAACCTTGCTGAATATTCTCTGTGATATCTACTCTTTTTTTTTCGTCTCCTGAAACATTGCTCCTTAATAATCCTAAACCTTCAACTCCTTCAAATGTAAAATAGAGCTAATAATATCTACCAAGCAGTGGGGAGAATAAGGAGCCCTGGCGGCGCAGTGGTTAAGTGCTCAATGTTTCAAACCCGCCAGCCACTCTGCAGGCGAAAGATATAGCAGTCTGCTTCCATAAAGGCTACAGCTTGGAAAACCTATGGGGCAGTTCTACTCTGTCCTATAGGGCCATTGTGAGTCAGAATTGATTCGATGGCAACAAGTTTGGTTTTGATTTTAGTAGGTAAAGTAAATAAAACGGCACACATAAAACATGTCTAATTTCTAGATTGAAAGGCAAGAGTGAACAGGAAGTAGCTGTAGAATGCAGCCATCTCTAGATTAAGTGCGTGTGGCTTATTATTCATTGGCAGGCTGTTTCTAGCAAATGTCTGATGCCAGATTGAGTTCAGTGAAACCCAGAATGCACCACGGTCCATTGGGGTGAGCCCAAGGAAACATTAGCCCCTTTTGTTATTGATCAAAGCCATGCATTATTGGAAAGGTAATCTGCCATTGCTTTGGAAATATAAATTCCAATATGTTCCATAACTGTTATTTAACGGCATTTTGCTTGCTGCTTTGGATTGTTTACATAACGGTTTTCTCCATTTGCAGAGGTAGTTGGGAGCCAATGTAGTATCTTTCATTCAATTCAGAGAAAGGAATTCTTTCCATACTTTACAACTGTTTCCCCTATATCATTTCACTCGTGAGTACATCTGTAAAGATGCTTAAAATTGTTTCATACACTTGAATCAACTTGCTGCCTTGACTGGATCTTGATATCTATTCAATAGATAGGCTGGTTGTCATACCGGATGTGGCTTGAGTAGGGTCATCTAAATCTGCCTCAACCTACCCCCATGCTCAGTTACTTATTTCAAATTCATAAACCCTTCTGCAGAGCATATATAGCTAGTGTAGTCTCGCTTCAGGAACAAATTCTCACTGCAAGCACACTGGGGAAATTTTGAATAGAATAGTGGATTTCTTTTAAGAAACAGGGGGAAGTGTGTACATGAATTTTTGTCTATGTGGGAGAACCCAGCCCACGGATAATAGTATCTTCACATTATTTTTCTTGGCTTTGATGTTTTGCCCACCTTAAGAGAGTTAACATGATTTTGTAGAAAGAATGGAAGTTTAAAAGAAGACTTAAATGAATTAAAACATCTTTGGAGAATTAAGTTCAATTCTGCACTTGAGTCTTTAATGTGGGACATAGACAAACTGAAACTCTTTTGGAGTAGGGCTATCAGAACTGAAAGAAACCATGCTGTATAAGGGCCATTTAAGAAATTAGGAGATGTTGTGCCTGGAGATGATACTCAGTAGGGACATGTTGTTGTTAGTTGCTGTAAAGTCAGCTCCAACTCATGGAGAACCTAAGGACAACATAATAAAGTATTACCTGGTCCTGGGACATGTTAGATGTCTTCAAGTGTTTGAAGCATTGTAATGAGGAAGAAGGATTTTAATTATTCTACCTGGCTCCCAGGGAATTGCAAAGGCAGGTTTTAGCTTGTTATAAGGAGGCACTTTCTAAGAGCCAGGAAGATGCAAAGGCTTGGTGGATAGGGAGTACCTAGTTACGGAGAAGCGTGGGCCCAATGTGGTGACCATAGCTCAGGGAGGCCGACAGTGGCTGGAGAGTCAGACTAGATGATCCTGAAGGTAGTACCCAGCTCTGAGGTACTACGATTTTAACACAATAACTTTGACTAAATTTATGTCTATGTTTGGTTTTTATTATCTATAAAATGAAAGATTTAGACTAGCTCTGTGATGGTAACCCTTTTTTTTTTTTTCTTCAGAAATATAGACTTTTCCCCTTCTTAAATAAAATCTTTTGTAGAACCCCAATGGGAAAAATAAATAAACAAATTAATTAAGGGAAGCTTTTCTCTTTGAAAAAGGGAATTGAAAACCTAGAGCTTTGCCCCCCTTGACCTTCCCCTTGTCCACTCTACCACCTCTTATCTTTATCCATTTGGCAGCCTCTGAGTACCTTTGAGGACTCTGAGAATTACAGCTTGAAACCACTACTTTAAACACTTTGTAACATTCTTACCAGATCTACAGTTTTATGGTTGCCATAAAACTACCCTTTAACCAGATTAATAAACTCTAAAAATTACTTTTTCAACCCATTCCAGGCTTGAGGCTTACCTAAAGGAAATGATGCAGCATAGTGGTTAAAAGTAGGAGTTTCAGAACAAGAAAAGCTTGGATTCGAGTTGCTGATCTTTATCATATTACATATGTGGCACTTAGCAATTTGCTTAGGCTCTCTGAGCCTCAGACTGTAAATGTAGAATAAAGATAATGTTCTGGAAAGATCAAAAAGATCACTTATGAAAAACTTATGTCTGAAACATGAAATAAGCACTCAATAATATGTAGCTATTTTATTAATAAAAAGATCAAATTAAAGATACGTAAATACTATTGAGGGAACATTGGTGGTTCAGTGGTGGAATTCTTGCCCTCCATGAGGGAGATCTGGGTTTGATTCCTGGCCAGTGGACTTCATGCATAGCCACCACCCATCTGTCAGTGGATCCTTGTGTGTTACTATGCTGTTGAACAGGTTTCAGTCTTGCTTCCAGACTAACATGGACTAGCAAGAAAGGCTTGGTGATCTACTTCTGAAAATCAGCCAATGAAAACTCCACAGATCCCAACGGTCTGATCCCATTGTACATGGGGTCACTACACATCAAGGGCCAACTCAAAGGCAGGTAACAACAACAACGGCAAATACAATTGAAAAAAAAATCCTTTTCTCAAGGAGAGTGACAATTTCATATCTCTGGTAGTAAAAATTAGAAGACAATAATCTTATAATGACTTTCCAAAGCTTGGAATTAGGTGGGTCCATCTAGAGAAACGGGGAGAGAAATGGCACTGTTGGTATCACTCCCCAGCTTCCCCAGTGACTTTTTTGTGTGACCTTAAAATCCTCACCCACTTTAGGACCTTTATCCCATCAATTCAAGGAAAATGCAGTGCAAATAGGTTCCTTTAAGAAAGATAGCGGTTCAGTTTAATGAAGAAAGCATTAACTTTTCCAAAGGACAAAAGCTTTCTTGGTAAAATCTTAGAGCTACTACCGGTTCTACTCTGTCCTATAGGGTTGCTATGAGTTGGAATCGACTTGATGGCAGTGCGTGGTGGTGGGGACTACCCATTATGACCCTGCTAAATATTCCTGTTAGTCCTTTTTTCTCTCTAGGGATCATGTTTTTTTTTTTTTTAACCTAAAGTGGAAATACATTTGTTCAACAATTACTTGACGCTTAACTCAGTATAGAGTTTTAGAGGAAAACAAGGAAATAGAATACATCTCACCTCTGAAGGGCTTACAGTTTAATTCAGAAACTTGCAACCCCACATCAGAGGTATATAAGGTGATTTACAGTGGCCCTGGATGTCCCCGTCACTCATCTTTCGTGCCTATTTATTTTCTTTCTTCCCCTCCTTTCTAAATTCCTGGAGCTATCTTGTTACTCTCTATCCATCTAAAGCATTTTTTTTTTTACATTAGCTTACATGGATAAGTCTTCTGATGCTCCACGCACCAAAACTAATTCTCTTCTTCTCTTCCATATGTTTTATGAAGGTGCCCATTCTACAGTACCTGACTTTTAGTGTTTGGGGGAGACAGTATAACAGGTGAATCAGATAAATAAGTTTAATTCTCCTCTTCCCCACCTCTCATTTAGGAAGAATTTATGACTTCAATAATCTTAATAAAATCAATTAATTAGCCCAAAGTAACCTGTAGTTGATGTGATGTATGAGAAAGAAAATTCAGCACAGTGTTCCATTCTGAAAGTTTGCTGACCTTTGTTCTAAGCTGCAGAACCCGACATCAATACGAATTGGTTTAACAGTTATGTAGAGGAACACATCCATGAATGCAAAACTAATAATCTATAGTACACACTGCCTCAGAATATTTGAGGGACAGCAAAATGCAGAACGACATATCAGGGACTGCAGTTTGTGGGGAAAGACTCCCTTGTCTGGGTCTATTTCCCTTCAGGTTTTGAAGGAAGTCACAGACATAGGCAAGCTTGACTCCAGTTTTTCTCCCTTCTTGGAAGTTTAGAAAGAAGGATGAGAGAACAGATATAGATTAGGATAGTCTGTCTAAGGATAATACCCAAGGTAACTGTGCTTAGGGGTTTAAAATACTTGCTAGAAGCTATTTACTGACTGGTTACTAGGAGACAGCATGACTCATTGCTTATTTCCCCTCTGTGGCCAACTTTCAGTCATTTATCACATAGTACATTGGATCAAGACTGATAGAATCTTTAGAAAAAATTATTGAGTATTCTATTCTAGAAAGGAGGCACTAAACTGTGAAAATAAAATGATCCCTGAAGATGAGGTCTACTGAGAAAGCATGCCTACACGTGGCCTGGATATACTAATAGTCTAAGGATTTACTAGTGATGGCAAGGCATACCCTAGATAAAAGACAAACAATATAAAAAATCCCCATACATGGCAATATTGAATCTCATGTGCCCAGTTAATGCTATATATCCCTTAAATGTTTTTTTTTTTAATTTTCCCACTTGCTAAATTAAAGAATTTACCTTATAATGCAGTGTTCTCAATTTCCATGAAGATATTTTAAGGAGATGGTTAAATATTCCTTTAATAATCCTTCAGAAGGTTTAAATAACTGCCGCAGATTCGGGAGAATTCCAAACAATCAGATCTTCCAAAATTACTCATACATTTTACTATAAATTATAAAGTACAATAAAAAGTATTATGGGTATGAATTGACATACAGGAAAGAATTAGGCAAGTCCATCTGTACTTGGCACAGGAAGGGGCAGTGTTTTCTTCTGTTGTACATGGGGCCCCGATGAGTCGGAACCCACCCACCTAACAACAACAACAACGACAATATCCATACGTGCCCACAACAGACGGGTATCAGCTAAAATGGACAATTTGTAAGGAGCCCTGGTGGCATAGTGGTTAAAGCGTTCATCTGCTAACCAAAAGGTCAGTGGTTTGAATCCACCAGCTGCTCCACGGGACAAAGATGGCGCAGCCTGCTTCCATAAAGATTTAAAGCCTTGGAAACCCTATGGAGCATTCTACTCTGTCCTATAGGGTCATTATGAGTCAGAATGGACTCCATGGTAGTGGGTTTGGTTTCTTGGTTTGGTACTATTTGTTAGGAATTTTAGTAAAGGCATATTTTGTTTCCATAACAACATGAGTGTTGTCAGAGACAAAGCCTAGGTTATATAAGCTTTACCTGACAGGAAAAGAAAAATATTATTAACTATCAGAAGAATGGGAAACTATGTATACGTGGATGTGTCTGTGTGTGACAGCTAGAGTCAGCAGGGTGGCTGCCATGGTTTATGTTACGTGGCAAGTGGCGAGGCTATGAGTCTCAGTGATCTGGCAAATATTATGTAATCACTTTCCATCTTGTGATCTGATATGAGAAGCCCATCAGTTGAGAGGGGAGTTTCCTTGGGGGTGTGGCCTGACTCTTCTATATAAATGATTGTTCTGGCAAAGTCAGCTTTCTCTCAATCCTGCGCTCTTCTTGTCACCCATCCTCTGGTTTTCGGAACATGAACCTGCAGAAGCCTTCAACCTACCACCTGACCTATGGATTTGGGATTTGCCAGCCCCAAAATTGTGTGAGTCATTTCCTTGGTGTAAATCTCTCTATATATATTTATCTATATGTACGCCCCAGACAGGGGCATATGCCATTCATGTGACAATAAGTGAATGGAGATGTGATGGAAGCATATTTTGCAGAATTTATTTAAGATTTCACCCTGCATTCTGCCTTTTACATTTGTGTGTTCCAGTAGATATCAAGATCTGTGTCTGCCAGGTATTTTCAGAGCAGGAGAGAAAGCAAGTTTCAAAATCATAAGCCTATTGAGGAAAATGGTTGTTCAACACTGGTGGTTCAGATAATGCATACGTCTTGGGGAATCAGAAAGTGTTAGAGCGAGAGAATCTGCACTGTCTCTCCCTCCTCCTTGCTAACACCCAGAGGTTGAGGCAGGACCTCAGGGGGGATGGTTCTCTGTGTGATGCATCCGAGGAGGCTTCTAGCTACCTCAAGACTCTTGGCCCCAAGCTTGGTACAGAACCACAGAGCAGAGGGCCTGAGATTATCCCGTAGGCTGGGACAGACAGACGGACTGAATGCCTTGACATTTGAGTCAGATTCCCTAAGTCTGGCTCAGACCTGCTTAGGTCAGTGATGGGGACGCTCCAAGAATAGTTGAAATTTTATTTCCTCCAGCCCGATGGGAAAAGGGCTTAGAGAGGATATTAAGTTGATTTATGAAAAATAAACCATCTGAGTTTATAGACTAATATTTATATCTGCTGCCAAAGTATAAATCTTTTTATGTTATATATATATATATATATATATATATACACACACACACACACACATATATATACCAGAGAGCATAAACTCCAGAAACAGATTGCTTGGGTTCGGATCCCAGCTCTACCACTAACTAGCTGCATGTGACCTTGGGCAAATTTCTTAGCCTCACCACACCTCAGTTTTTTCATCTGTAAAACTGGGATAATAAGAATACCCATTTGACACGGCTTTTGCAAGAATTCGATGAAGTCATTTGTATCTCTGTCATAGAGAAAAGGCTCTATAGGGTCTCTATGAGTCAGAATTGACTTGATGGCAATGAGTTTTATAGGTTTATCATAATTGCAGGAATTCCTGGGTGGTGCAAACAGTTAACGCACTCAGCTGCTAACTGATAGGTTGGAGGCTCAAGTCCACTGAAAGGTTCCTCAGAAGAAAAATTGGGCAATCTACCGCTGAAAAACCAGTCCCTATGGAGCACAAAAAAAAAAAAATTTTTTTTTTTTATGGAGCACAGTTCTACTTAGGCACACTTGGGGTTGCCACGAGTTGGAGATGACTCAACTCAATAGCAACTGAAGGTAGTGGTGGTGGATCATAATCATACATAATTATTATTATTGATTTCTATAACTATTTCAGTAATTACTTGAATGTGAAAAAGAGACCTATACTTAAAAACTGCTTTTTTTTTTTTTTTAATTTGTAGCTTCAGTTATTCATGAATTTTCATTCCATAGGTTTAAAAAACAAATAAATAAACAAAAATGCCTCTTTTCCTTTGGGCCCAGGAGACTACAAAATTGCATGTGAGACAAAACACCTTTCGGGAAAGAATTTCTGGGAGAAAGTGATTTTACCTAGCCCTTAATTAGCTGCCCAGTAAGGATGCCAGTGACGAGGGTAGGAATTCCAGCCAACTCTCTATTCTCCCACCAGATAGAAAATAGTAGGATTTCTGATACCAAACTATTCAGTGAGCTCTTCTATGCTTTTGAACACATGGCAGATTACGAAAGGGAAGAAGGAGAATTATTTCTTATAAATAACATTTAATGGAGTGTCTGAGGTTAGCCAACTTTAATTCTGTGAAAATTCAGAGTGTTTAAAGCTTGGGCTAGGCAAGTCTATGAACTTTTACCTTGAAGCTATACTGAAAGACTATTTATGAAGTAAATCTGTATCCTTAGATTGCCACAAGAACTGGTAATGGTTATGAATGACACAATCAAATGATTTCTCTGAAGAATTGCCTGGAAGCTTGATCAATGGGACTCTAGACAACTCTCAGTACACCACAGTCCAGATTTGACTCCTAACTCTTAAGAAAGTGTTATACCATAACGGATTTTGTGCCCATGGTGCTTCTGTCCTTACTGGGTAGCTACGAGGCATGTGGATGGGTATGGGGAAGTATGTCCTAACTGTATCATACATCAAGGTATGCTATATGTTCATTTGCTTATAGTCATTTGTGACCTTTTTCACTCCAGTCCTTCAGGGTGACCTATTCCAGTCACACCAACTCTGCTTGCAGTAATCAAGACCTTCTTTAATGCACACCCCACCTTGTTCCTTTCACCTCTGCCTGGCCCATGGCTCTAAGCTTCCTCTCTTACTTGGCATCTGATGGAAGTCTTCGGGTTTGATGTCTTGAAGCTTTGATCTACAGAGCTATGTTCTTACTTCCCGTTACATAGGATAGTCAGGTCTACGTGGAAACACAGGGCCAGCTCACCTACCTTTGAACAGTTCTTATATTCTTCAGTCAAGGACAATTTCTTGTAAGAAACACTACAGGTAAATGTGTGAAGCACTGTTTCAAGCACCCTAAAGAGTACAAAGGCAATACGGTTCTTTTCTGTGCAGAAGTCATGTCCTAACTTGGCAGATAGGGCAGATAGTTACAACACAAGGTGTTTCTGTGTCATATGGCACAGAGGGGTTAAAATAAACAGACACAGATTGTCTGAGAGCAGAGGTAACTCCAAAGTAGGAGCCTCAAGGGAGATCTCTGAAAAAGAAGCATACTTTTGGCTATGTGGGCAAGGGGAGAATGCAGGAGTGAGGAGAGGTGTGGGTTATAAAAGGAGTATTTTTCAAGCTTTGAGCCTGTGTTTTCAATCCTCTCAGAAAACTATCAGAGAGGAGACAGCAGCAGAGTGGTAGTCAAGACCTTTATTCTCACGGATTCCTTGAAAACAGAGTATCATATAGAAGTCAATACATAACGTAAGCCATGGAAGGGGAGGTGCCTGAGAGGCTAGAATAAGGGATATCTACATCTACTAACTAGGGCATGGAAGAAAGGCCTGGCAACTTATTACTGAAAAATCGGCCACTGAAAACCCTACGGAGCACATACTCCGACACACATGGGGTCACCAGGAGTCAAAGTCCACTCCACAGCAACCGGTTTACTAAATACGGCCGGTGTTAATTTCCTGTGGCTGCTGTACCAAATCGCCACAAACTTGATGACTTAAAACAATGAAAATTTGTTTTCTTATAGGTCTGGAGGCCAGAAATCCAAAATCAGTGTTACTGGGCCGAAATCAAAGTGTTGTGAGGGCTGTGATCACTCTGGAGGCTCTAGGGGAGAATCCATTCCTTGTCTCTTCCAGCTTCTGGTGGCTGCTGGCATTCCTTGACTTGGAGCCACAACACCCTACCTTCTTGCTCATAGCAACTTCTCCTCTGGGTGTCTGTTTGGAGAATCTCCTTCTGCCTCCCTTTTGTAAGTGTACATATGACTGCATTTAGAACTTGTCTGGATAATCCAGGTCATTCTCCCCATCTCATGGTCCTTATTTGCAAAGACTTTTGCCATATACGGTAATATTCACAGATCTCACCAATTAGGATGTGGATATCTTTTGGGTATCCATTTTTCAGCCTACCACAGGGCTCATCTCATACAGACTTCCTGGAATTTCTCAGTGATTTACTCGATATTGCTTTATGGGTCCCAGAGAGGTTCTGTCCCTTCCAAGTACCTCTGTCCCACTCAGACCTTCATCCTAACTCTAAAACCAATACAAACCTATGATGGCCACTAGCATTGGCAAAGTTCTCTTCTCAAACAAAAACAAATGGTCCTTTTCCAGCTCTTCCCAACTTCATTCAATAGTGTAGAGAAACTAGTCAGGAGCTCTTTGTAGACAATCAGTCTCTGATTGTGCATGAGAAAGCAGCAAAGCATTGTAAAGGGAGAACCATTTGGAAATGCCTTTAGAAATCCCCACACAAAGACTTATGATTGCCTGACGTTGATTTCATACCCCCATCTAATAATTCCCAGTCATGTCTTTGTTCCTTGTTTTCTTTATTTTAATGTATTCCATCTTGGAGTTGTAATAAGGTGCCCAAGCTGTGCGTTTCAGGGTCATTATTGCACTTCTTAGGAAGTTAAAACCCCCATCATTTGACCTTATGCTTTCTAATACCACCTAAGGTGTGCCATAATTGCCCACAAATGCACGGTCTGTCATGTCTTATTGCTTAAATGAAACCCACTTCCACAGTAGGGCGAGAAGAGAGGGGGGCAGATCTCCTGCTATTTGCATCAGCACTTGTCCTCAGGAAATGCTGAATCTTTGCACTGAAAGAAAGCGTAAAAATGATGAATTTGTCACATAATATGGACCACTGCACTCACAAGACTGAAACTCTTTACATTAATGGAGATTAGGGTATAACTTTTTTTAATTTGGAGACTCATTACACAGTATAAATAAAAATAGAACTCCAGCTATATCATCTTTAATTGCCTCTAGACAGAATGCTGATTATCTACTGAGGTCTAAGCCATGTGTTGCTGAGGAGCCAGCAGAGTTTGTTCCCTGCTTTGAAAGCAAAGTCAGAAAAGATATGTGGGTATCATTAACTGGGAGCAGGAAGCTGAATATCTGCAGTCCTTCTAGCTAATGTCATAACTGAACAAAACATGTGAACCAAAATATGTCAGCATGGCCAAAGTGATGAGTCCAGTTGTGTGAAGTTTGAGGAATGAGACGCATTCACCCATCTAAAGGCAAGAAGCCATCCTTCCACTTCTACTTAGTCTTCGTACTACCAAGGGTTTGAAAATAACCGCAGTTTTCACTCCTAGCCTGGCAGAAACCCAGAGAAAGACGCTGATATTCAAGCTGTGATTTCTGAGTCTTTTAGCATCCCTTGGTACAACTGATTAAAGCAATTGATCAATACCAAACTTGGAGAAAAACTAGTGTGGGTATGCAACAGACGACATCCCATGAATAAATAACTCAGATAATGGCACTTGTCTTACTATCAAGCTCATCTATAATTTAGCAAGAATAGTACCCACTAAAAGAACACCTAGGATGAACACTGACAAAATAAAGAATTAATTGGTTTCTATCTTCTGGGAAGTCATTCAAAGAAGATAGGGAGGAAAAAGCAGTTACCTATTGCAATAATGAATGAAAAGTAGCTCCTAAAACACACCCCTATCTGCCATGAGACTATCCTTCAATAGCATTTCAAATAGCATCTTTGGGTTCTAACTTCTACAACTCAATGGAAGCTTTTAAAGAGGCCTTTTTCTTTTCCATGTAGGGATCAAATCTGTATCATGGACAAAATATAATTCACTCTGCGCTAAATAAATTAACTGAGCTCTAAGTATAGAGAAGAGAAATAAATTCCTCCTGGGATTGAAATATTTTTGTGATGTAAATGAGATATTCTATTCATAAAACACTCCTTTCCATTCTGGCTGGTACAGCCTTCAGTTATAAATAGATAATGGCCTCACATTCCCATGGATGGGTTGAAGACCTTGGGGTGGTGAAATGGGCAGGAGAAACCAGGACCTATTTTGTAGTGAGAATAGTGCCAAGGTTACATCTGAAAGGTACATAGATATAAATGTTATGATCAAGGTCCAAAGTACCCCTTGAAGAAGGTATCCTCACTTTAGAACTAAAGAAATGTGGTACAAGAAAATTAAAGAGATTTGAATAAGGTTCACATTGTGATCCCAGTCGGCAAGTTAATGATGAGATAACTTGACGATTTCTGAATTTTGAGGAGATATACCGGCTGTAGACTATCATCTGAGGTTGGGAGCTTGATTATTACAGGATAAAAAAGAGATGAAATCCATGTCGGAATATCAATTGGCAATAGCTTTTGCCTCTCGAGTTGGTCTGTCATCAGATTTCTCTGAACACTTTGGAACCACATGGATAAGATTGGAGTGTGTGAAAATCATTATTGAACATCATCGTCCACCAAGACTTATTTGGGGGAAAATAATGTCTTTCAGATACTATCCATGCTACTACTGATTCAGTAATTACTGCATAAAATAAACTTGAATGTATTCCTAATGTCCTCTAGAGATGCTGTAAGTACGATTTGCTAGTATTTATGGTCTGCAATCAAACAGGAGTCAAGGCCATAAATCATTATGCTGAATATAATATTTTTGTTTCATGAAAGTCTGAGCTTTCAACCCCAAAGCAACAAATCAGTCCATTCCTTATTGAGCCTGTCACAGCTCCATCCTTGAGTAAGACAACATTTATTACCATTGTCAACTGCCTTGTGTGAAAGAGCAGGAAGGAGGAAGGGAGAATATAAATTGAAAAGTACTGCTTTTGGGGGATGGCCTGGCTGAGGAGAGAGGTAACCCGACATGGGGACTTTCACCCCAGGGTCACATATTTGATGGCCCATGTACTGATGTGTGATCGAGTTTCCACGTCATCAAGAGTCTGGCTGCTAACTGTCACCATAGTCGAGTGGCTTGACACAAGGGCAAAGGGCTCAGAGGAGTTGGAGGCTGAACCTTTCAGCCTTTTGACTGACCCTGAAAGCACTTTGGGCTTCTCTGAGGACAAGTCTGCTTCTAAAGGAACTGCATTATATTATTGTCCAAGGGAAGTTTGAGACACCAGAGAAGGAGCGATATTAGCTTGCTTGCTGCATGGAGGGAGAATTTCACCTCTAGGGCTTTGTCTTTGACATATTTAATGGAACCCTAAGAATACTTCTACAATAAGAAACTGCTGCTTTATCTCTCATAGGGAAAACCCCATCAGAGCACAGCCTTCTGGGAAAGGAGTAGTGCCACTGAACAAGAGGAAAAATTTGCCAGTTTTCCAAAAGCAAAAGCTACAATCGCCTGAGACAATGACCCGGACGATGTTAAACAATATTTATAAAGACTCATTGCCAGGCTTAGAAGAAAACTAGTGAAAATGTAGAGCTTTCCTTTGAAATCCAAATGAAATCACTGTCTTTCAGGGTGTCTTCCTCATATGTAGGTTGTGTCTTAAATAGCTAGTGCTGCTATAACAAAAATACCACAAGTGGATGGCTTTAATAAACAGCAATTTATTCTCTCACGGTTCAGGAGGCTAGAAGTCTGAACTCAGGGCACCAGCTCTAGGGGAAGGCTTTCTTTCTCTGTCGGCTCTGAGGGAAGGTTCTTGTCATCAATCTTTCCCTGGGTCTAGGCGTTTCTTAGGGCAGGGGCCCTGAGTCCAAAAAGATGCAGTCTGCTCCTGGCTCTTCTTTCTTAGTGGCAGAAGTCCCCTCTCTCTCTGCTCACTTCTCTCTTTTATATCTCAAAAGAGATTGACTAAGATACAACCTACTCAGGTAGATTGTGTCCTGCCTCATTAACAA
Source organism: Loxodonta africana (assembly GCF_030014295.1). NCBI lineage: Eukaryota > Metazoa > Chordata > Mammalia > Proboscidea > Elephantidae > Loxodonta > Loxodonta africana. The sequence goes on from NC_087345.1 coordinate 189,946,192, forward strand.
AACTGCCTCTAATTCTGCCTTCTTAACATCATAGAGGTTAGAATTTACAACACATAAAATAATTACATCAGATCACAAAATGGATGATAACCACACAATACCAGGAATCATGGCCTAGCCAAGTTGACACACATTTTGGGGAGACAATTCAATCCATAACAGGATGGTTATAACCAGTTCCTGTCAAGAAGACTCTGACTTGTGGCGACCCTCACTCATGGTGACCCCACGTGTGTCAGAGTAGAAGTATGCTCCATGGTTTTTACGATGGCTGTTTTTTTGGAAATAGATCACCACGCCTTTCTTCTAAGATGCCCCTGGGTGAACTTAAACCTACAACCTTTTGGTTAGTGGCCAAGCGTGTTAACAGTTTGCACCACTAGGGTGCCACAGATGAAAGAGATTATCTATTATTTTGATCTTCCTCATCCAAAACCAAACTCTAATATGAATGTGGAGTCTCACTAGGTAACCAAAACCAAAAAACCCATTCCTGTTGAGCCGACTCCAACCCATAGAGACCCTGTAGGACACAGTAGAACCGCCCCATAGAGCTTCCAAGGAGCAGCTGTTGGATTGGGACTGTCAACATTTTTGGTTAGTCCCGTAGCTCTTAATCACTATGTACCAATGGAAATAATATTGGATTTCAGACAGTTATGTTATTGCATCAAGGGAGATACTTCCAGAATCCTTTACCCTACTCATTTTTTGTCCTTCTTTGCTCAGTGTAAATGATCCTCAATATGACATAGCTAAGGAATTAGTTTTCCTTTATGTGTTTAAAGTTGTTTTGATGGTACTTGTTTTAAAAGTCCCAGATGAACCAGAAAACAGTCCTCACCAAAAACTTGAACCAAGTAGCTTTACCTGAAAAATACTATTTGTACTTTGTTTTTACTTCAGCATGTCTAGTCATTACACTTATAGCTCTATGCCTAAGGCTCATCTACCCTTAGCTTTATAAAAATTCACACACCACTTATGTACTTATAAAACAAAAAGCCAACATCTTACTCATTCTAGACTTAAGAAGAGTATGTTGCTGTTGTTTCCTCGTGAAAACAAGTAGAGACAGAGTATTGGTGTTTAATGAAAATTGGATTGGGGAAGGGAAAACTAAATTGCTCCTGGGTTTGTTCGGTGTTGGAGCAAGGCATTTATCTTCCCCATGCCTCGTCTTCTCCACTGGAAATTAAGGGGAAACTATTTTACAGGGATATGTTAGGGATTAGTGCATAGGGGTATGACATGCAAGAAATACATGCTAATCTCTCTCTTTAACTCAACTTCAGACAGGCCATTATTAGAGAGCTGTGTATTGCTTGGAGCTGAACTAAGAATGAATTATGGAAAATTTGGAGATGATTCAGTAAGAATAGTGAAGATGATTCAATGCTGGGAAATGAGCTCCCTGAGAAAAGGCTAAAGAAATTGGGATATTTAGATGATAGAAAGAAGACTGTGAATGCTAACTCAGTCCTGCTGGTAAGCAATATTTAAGCACAGGATTAGGCCTTATACAGAAATTTAACATACATAAATGCTCATTTGTAAAATTTACGTTTATAAATTGTCTGATGCTGCTCACTACCCAACTATAGTTGAACAGGGGATTTGAGACATTTTAGTAACTTTCCCATGTTGACACAGTTAGTTAAATAGCAAAGCTGATGGATGAAAGCTCTGCCTGGCCCCAAAAGCATACAAAGCACTTACTCTAGTGCCTGGTACATAGTTAGTGTTCAAAAAGTGACTGTTATCTATTGACAATCTACTTCTAAAAAATTAGTCACTGAAAATCCTATGGAGCACAGCTCTTCTCTGACATACATAGTGTTGTCATGAGCTGGAACTGACTCGACAGTAATTGGTTTTGGTTTTTATTACGATTATGTTTTAAAAGTCTACTACTCATTAACGCCTTTATTTGAGGAATCTATTTTGCTATATATATATGTTTGCCTCACCACCCTCCCTGAGCTTAAATTAAACTAGTAGTTACAAAAAAAATCAATGAATTAGAAACAGGAACTGAATGGTCAAAGACAGTTACTATAGGCTATTAAGGAGACAGCTTGCTGCAAAACTTTTCAAAGCAATATGTTCTGTTCAGCTAAACACTGTTGGTTTTTCCCCCCGTTCCCTTTAATTTTCTGAATTATTGTGCCAAATGCAACATTTTTGGGCACTTGAACAACTTATTGTGAATACTGTTGTATTATAAGAAAATTCACGGTATAGGTAATTTATATAGGTGATTTTTGTGTGTGCATGTGCGTGTGTGTACATATTCACGCGCTCCTCATTTATTGGCATACTTAGGTTCCAAAGATCAGATTGTTATGTGAAAATCAACCTTATATGAAAATGGAAGATAACCACATCAGATTACAAAATATTATGTGGGACACGTATGTCCCTCTGGACACAAAAAACAGAAGATATAGGTGGGTGCTATATGTCCCACTGGTCATGAAAGGTTTACTGCTAAAAGTACATTGTTAAAGCAAAAAATATTTGGATAGTAAATTTTTTACTATTATCATGAATGTGAAATGTCAGATAGTCAAGAAGTGAGAAGTAGGTGTATATATGTATGTTCGTAAAAAAAGAACAAACCATTGCTGTTGAGTCAATTCTGACTCATAGCAACCCTACAGGACAGTGTAGAACTACCCATAGAATTTCCAAGGAGCAGCTGGTGGATTGGAACTGGTTACCTCTTGGCTAGCAGCCTGAGCTCTTAACCACTGGGCCATAACATCATTACGAGTTGGAATCAACTCAATGGCAACATATGTATATGTATGCATGTATATATGTTTAAATGTATAAAGGTAAATACATGTAAAATATATATATATTTATTGTTGCTAGTCACTGTTGAGTCATTTTTAAGTCTGTGACCTTTCAGAAGAGGATTGCCAGGCCTGTCTTCTGAGGCACCTCTGGGTGTGTCTGAACTGCCAATCTTTTGGTTAGCAGTCCAGGGCCTGACTGTTTATGCCACTCAGGGACGTAATTATATATATAAGTATATATTATATATACAATAATTATATGTTGTATAAGCACATAATATATATCTTACACATAATTTTATATATATATGATATTCCCTATAATTTCTCAAGAAACACATTGACTACAGTAATCTAATTAGAAAAACAAGCAAACGATCACCCTATATGAACAAAAGGTGGAACCCTCCAAAAGGCCAGGGTCCCTGTACCTTCTCCGTGTTCTATCATTATGAGCATTTTTTTAAAGCCCTGGATACAATTTCAATGATTCGGCAGATGAAATCAGACAAGAAGGATAATTGTTCTCAACTTTGAGACTGTTAATAAGTGAAGAGAAGACAGATACTTAGTTAACCAAGATCCTAACAAGCCAGAGTCCTCCAAACTCAAGTTGCGATACCCAGTAAGCCTGAAAGCCAGAGAAGATGCTGAAAGATCCTGAGACAGTCTGTTATTCTAAGACTGCCAGCAATAAAGAAACGGAGCCAAAGAAGTCTAGGGAGCTTGTCTGTGGAATGTTGAATGCGTTCCCCTCAAATACAACACTTCTACAACTCTAGCTGAAGTCCATTCTCATGGATTTCACTCCTTTAAGAACGGCTAACACCCAAAATATAACAAAAACCAATGTGGAGAATTGCAAAAAGAGTAACAGGACACTCAGCTACTCTAGATATTCCCCCTTTTCCTTGTCACTTTTTTTCCATAGCTACTCACCATTTTCGTATCTATGAAGTGGCCAAGTCTACAAGGTGACAACACAGTGGGTCAATCTGTTCAATTTGTTTTAGTCAATCAGCTTGTAAGTTCAGTGACACTGACACCTTGGTTAGGTTCACCTGTACATCAAGTCGGACTGTTCAAACGTGTAAACGCCTTCTGCTGAGGGTCTGAGATTAACGAGCCAGTGTCAAGGCTGGGTTACAATTTTAGGTAACTTCTAAATGAAGGTCGGTGCTCTTTGAACATTAAGTGATAATAATTATTCAGATGCTGTAACTACAATTTGTACAGCTTAGAAGTTACGAGAACCCCTGAGACTATAGCCCCCGGAAACCCTGCTGACTCAGAACCGAAGCCACCCTCGAAGTCCACCTTACAGACAAAACGTAGACAGGCCTATAAAACAAACAATAACACAGGTGAAGAACATCCTCCTTAGTTCAGTCAAGTATATGAGACCAAGTGGGCAACTCCTGCTCAGGAAGAAAGAAGGCAGGAAAGGACAGGGAAACCGGATAAATGGACACGGGAAACCCAGTGTGGAAGGGAGAGAGTGCTGACACATTGCGGGAATTGCAACCGGTGTCACAAAGCAATCTGTGTATAAATTTCTGAATAAGACTAATTTGCACTGTGAACTTTCACCTAAAACACAATAAAATTTAAAAAAAGACAATGAACGAAGACTCATTGCACGATAGCAACCAATGTCACGGAACAATTTGTGTATGAACTGTTGAATGGGAAACTAATTTGTTGTGTAAATATTCGCCTGAAACACAATAAAATGTTCAAAACAATGTGGTAAATAAAATTAAGAAAAAAAAGTTATGAGAGTGTGATTTTATTTGCTAAATAGTGTTTTATTCTGCATGTTTACATTTAGCAGAGCAAATACAGAGAACTTCAACAGTACCTCTTATGTCTCGGGACCTCCATGGAAAATGAGGTGCTATGTCTCATAAGACATTCTTGGCAAATGCAGTATGTAAACCAAAAAAAAAAAATCCATATGGTGCACAACATCTCTCATAAGAAAAATAAGGCTTCCCAAGGAAGAAGTCTTGGGGGATTCTGAAGTCAAATTGCAAGGAACAAATGTGCTATTTTAATTTTGGCCTTAAAACTTCCTCTCCTGGAATAGTCTCAATATCACAATCTCTGATCAACAGCACACTCTAAACTAGAAACTCTGGTCGCTTTCTGGTTTGCTTTTCTTCAGAAAAATCAGCAGACTTCTAGACAAGATCTACAATCTCACCTACACCAATCTTTATGTCGTTAGCTGCCATCAAGTTGGTCCCTACCACGGCGACCCTGTGCACAGTAGAACAGAATGCTGCCCGGCCCTGCGCCATCTCCGTGATCGCTTACAGAGGGAACTGTTATGATCCACTGAGTTTTTCTTGTGTGATTTTTTTTAGTAGATTGCCAGGCCTTTCTTCCTAGTCTGTCTTAGCCTGGAGGCTCCGCTGAAGCCTGTTCAGCATCATAGGCCTCACTGACGGACCAGTGGTGGTGACACACAAAGGACATTGACCGAGAATTGAACCTGGGTCTCCTGCATGGAAAGTGAGATTTCTACCACTGAACTGCCACTGTTTAGAAGTCCAAAAAGATTCTGTAACTTAGTTCCCAAATAGCCCACAAGCAGACCAAACTCTCCATGAGAAAAGACTGCTTCTTTTCTTCCTCTTCCTCTTTTTCTTCACTTTAAGAGGGGTATCCCTGGGCTTCCAACTGCTCGGCCATGTTTTGTCCCCTCCCCAACCCCTTTCCTTCACTGAGACACCTGCGTCCCCCATGAAGGGGTCTGTCCAGCAGCTTAGAGTACACCTTTCTAGTCTTCCCTACACCTGGGGAATGTGTGTCTTACTCCTGATGCTCAGTATGGCTAAGGGCTTCAGTGGGGCATATTGAAGGTCTCTATCCAGCTAAGACAATTTGTCAGTCTTCATTATCTCAAGCTGTGTGGCAGCACCATTGGAGTTAAGGGTCAGTGTGGCTTCCAATTAAAACTCCCTGTTTAAGACGGATTTATGTTTGGTCCATTTCAAAACACATCGGGCTGCAACTTATCATTTGTCAAGCTAGAAGCACTTTCCTTTTTTAGTGCAAGGGGCTTAAAAGCCATTAATTCATTTTGTTTAAGATGTAAAGACATAAATGAATGAGTGCTTTTTTTTAAATCTTTTTTTTTTTTAAGGGAAAAAGAAAGACCTTGGTCCAGATGTTTTTGGGTACACTGAGAACATCTAGAATGTGGGTCAGTTTCGCAGAACTTTTGTCCTGTATGTTGGGCATTTCTGCTTTTACTTGTTTCTTGTGGGAATGTTACAGCAAAAGGAACGGACAGACTCTGTTAGATGACACTCAAAATCATATGTGAGGGATTTTGAATAGAACCCAAGGCTTTCAGTGGTAGAATTCCTTTTTCTACAAGAAACACATGACTTCCTGTTTTTAAGGATAAGCAGTATATATGTATATTCATCTTGGATATAAAATCCAATTCAAATTAAGACATTTTGATGACGTCAGCACAAACAAATTACTTTCAAAAATAAATTTTCAATTGCATACCCGTGGTTTAGAAAATTGAAGGGAAGGAATGGAAAGTGGCAAAACGTTGTAGAGAAGTCTCCTGGCAAAACTGATTCAGGTCTGGGGATAATCTTTGTTTTGTAATAAATGAGAGCTGAAAAGGGGAAGGAGACAATAACAAGATGGGAGCGTGTCTCCTGCCAAGAGAGACCTAACTGTTTCAATACAAAATGTCTTAGCTCACTTATCTTCGGTTAAGATTCATCTGTCGGTTTGCTTCTAATCTTGTTTAGTTGTCTTTTAGAAGAGCCCCTAGCTGAGGTCTTGCTTAGTGAACATTGAAAATCTTTCAGTGTTTCTTATCTCTTTTTGATAACCCTAAGTTTACTTCTCTCTACCAACCCATCCTGGCTCCTTCTGTCCACTCATAACTTGGGCAAAATCAATTAGGCTCATTTACTCCAGCTACTTAGCTGTATCCATTAACTGAGAAAGGCAGAGTCCAGACATTCACAATCCCCACTGGGCAGAAGGATAGAATCAGGAGGATATGGTTAATGTAAGTCATCATCTGGCGTTACTGTGCAACCAGGAGAACTCTAAGCCGGTCAAAAGGGCCCTGAAACACAGAATCTGGTTGCGGGGTATGGAGAGTCCTCCCCTGCTCTCTCATCCCACCCAGGACTCTTGACACCACCCAGGCAGGTTCTGGTTAAAAAAAAAAAAGAACGCTAGCCTTCATCCTTCTAACTACCTGTGTGTTAGAGGGAGTATAAAACTAATCTCCCTTTCATTAGGAAAACCGGGAGATCTTCCCCAAACACCTGAGAAACAACCTTCGATGTCATAATTAGAACTGAGAAATTTCCTCTTAAGTCCTGAAAATGCAACTGAGTTTTGCAGCATCCTCTCAGGAATAAGCAAATATAATAAAAATTAAACAAAAATAATAGTTAATATGTATTGAACTACATTTGCCATGCACCATACACAGGATGCTGAGCACTTGACAAACTTGATCTCATCTAATCCTCACACCAGAGATGATTTTATAATTATTAAAAAAAAAAAAGAGAAGCAACTAAGGTTTTGAGACATAACCATGGACATAAACCTAATAAATAGCAAAGCTGGGATTTGAAGGCTGGGCTTGACTCTTGAATCTTCAGGTTTAACTACCCTGCCCTACGTTTAAGAGGTAGAATGTCTCATACTCCAAATGCATCCAGTGAGTTGGAGTCCCTGGAAGGTGCAAATGGTTAACATGCTTGGCTACTAACTGTAAGGTTGGAGGTTCAAGGACACCCAGAGGTGCCTCAGAACAGAGTCCTAGAAATCTACTTCCAAAAAATCAGCCATTGAAAACCCTTTAGAGCACACTTCTACTCTGACACACACGGGGCTCCATGAGTCAAAACTTAATGGGCGAGTTACACTTCCTTCACTCCAGCTAGAAACTCTGATCGAATTTTCCTATCCCTAAGAGATGTCTTCCACTCTGACTCAGATGAAAATTACCTATTTTCCATGCTTCAAGGAAAGGAGAGCATTACAAGTGGACAACTGACATGCAAGTTTACATGGTACAATGTCCTCTTAGAAAGAAGAAATCCATTGAAAATGGCACTTGGATCTATAGTGTGCCATCTTTAAACCACATGTATGAATTCAGTGACAGGGAAGGGTTGCTGGCTAAGGACTCCATGAATGTCTAGAGTAGCAGTTGAAGCCTTCTGGGAAATTAGAAACGTGGTGGTTGATTAGAGAGAGCATATTTCTAAGATGAGTTACAAGATGGGGTAGGTCTAGTTTCTTACTGTACATACCCTGCCCTTCCATTTGCTTTATTACCAAGGGCGCAAATGTTAAAGAGCAAAGACTGTTAATAAATGTTAAATAAAATTTCATTTGAAAATGTGCTATCACTATTGCTATTGTTCCGGATCCTCCAAGACTGGCCTTTCCACAGCGGGATCTATCCGTAAACAGTATTTCTGGAGTCCAGAGCAAGAGAAGAAACAGGACCTCTTGGTGAATAATTCTTGGGTTATTGTGATTTTCTTTTACATGAAAGGCTTTAAATTAGCCAAATCATTGACAAGAAACTCAAACTATACCTAAAGTTAGAGGTGAAAGAATTTATATGAGAAGAGATTTTGGGGTTTGTCACTAAATAAGCTTCCTAGAATCTGCAGAGTTGCCTGATTCATTGGCTCTGAAAGGCATGCGTTTTGTCCAAGCGGTCCTTGTCTCTCCTCTGGGTAGAGGAAATGAGCCAGACTATCAGAGGTGCTGAAATGGAATGTGTTGTCCAAGTTTTTCTGCAACATACAAGGGCCCTTGAGAGTGATTGAGTCCCTGTCTTATCAGCACCAAAATTGCTCATCGGTCCAGGCTTCCTTAGGAATCCAAGGGACAAACTGCAGGACCGGTGCTGTAATAAGGCAGGAGCTCCTTGCTAACCAAGCTTGTCCTGAACCCCCCCTCTGGGCTATGGTAATCAGAGAAGACAGAAATCTTTTTGATAATGAAACTGCCTCAGAGAACTAGAAATAAGATTTTCTTGGGGTACAAACTTAGTAAACATTAGCCCAGAACCATGGTTCAGAATCTGCCTTTGATTGGTAACTGTCCACTGAAAGTGTTCTTCAGAAGATAAAAAGCCTCCTTGGCAACTGCAGTGTGATGTCTAATGTCCCCGCACATACAGTCCATGGGAATGGCCAGGGTTTTCCATACCAAAAGATAATTTCCATCTGTGGTCTGTGGTTTCTATCATAGAAAAATGTTGTTTAGACTAATGGGGTGCAACCTCTGAACGCTGGAGTTTTAATCCAAATGGGAGAGGTTCCCCAAAGTCCAGCTCTTTTTAGCCAAGCTTTTTGGGTCCAGAAATTGGGCTGGAAATTTTGCAGAATTCCATGAGAAGAACTGTTTGAAAAGAGTTTTAAATCATTCCTACTTTAATCAGGCTAAAAATACCAAAACACAGCCTTTAGGTACTCTGCCATTGGTCTCTGTCTCCTCTGTCAGCACAAAAACATCAACAATGAGGAAGAATTAATATCCCTTTAAATATCTGGCCTCTGGCAAATATATCATGGCTTGGATTTGGGTGGGTTCCAGTTTTGGGGAAAGATCCAGATAAATGATTTCGTTACTTTGATCCAAACCAGATTTCTTTAGCTGGGATTTGATTTTCTAAGATTTATATTTTACCAAGGAGAATCCGGAGACTTTTCCCTTTCACTCTAAGTCGAAGGAACACAGTTCAGGAGCTCACACAGCAATGAAAGACAATGATATCAAATGTAATGCTGGGATTGCACCACGGTGGGGAATGTTGGGGGGTTAATGAATATACGGCCTGCATATTGACTACTGTTCAGATTTGCAAACTACAAAAAAGCTCTTTCCCCAACAACTTGAAATACATGCAAATCTTTACATTAATGAGCTAAGCAAGGTGCTAATGAATACCAGTTTATATTCAAAGTCAGGGAATAATTATCGTGAAGGCATATATATATATATATATACACATATACACACACATATATATATACGTACATACAGACATATATATATCAGTTATTCTCAAGCCTTCTTGCACATCAGAATTAGCTGGGAATCTTTAAAAAAAAATACTGATACGTGGACCCTGTTATGGACTGAATTGTGTCCCCGCCCCCCACCCCCAAGGATATGTTGAAGTCCTAAGCCCCACTACCTGTGAATGTGAACTAATTGGAAATAGTATCTTTGCAAATGGAACTAGTTAACATGAGGTCATACTGGAGCAGGGCGGGCAAATCCAATATGACTGGGGTCCTTACAAGGAGAGGAGTTGAGACAGGGTGATGCAGCATATGAAGCCAGAGGCAGAGATTGGAGCGATGCTGCCACAATCCAAGGAATACCTGGGACCACCAGAAGCTGGAAGAGTCAAGAAAGGATTTTCCCCTACAGCCTTTGGGAGACCACGACCCTGCCAATACCCTGAAATCAGACATACAGACTCCAGAACGGTGAGAGAATAAGTTCTATCATTTTAATCTACTTGCTTGATAATAATTTGTTATGTCAGCCCTAGCAATCTAGTACAGGCCCCTCCACAACGTTTTTTTTTATTATTTTTTTTGTGCTTGAAGTGAGAGTTTACACATCAGTTCAGCCTCTTATACAAAACCTTATATAAAAAAAAAAAAATTTTTTTTTTTTTTATATACACCTTGCTATATACTCCTAGTTGTTCTCCCCCTAATGAGACAGTACATGCCTCCTCTCCACCCTGTGTTTCCGTGTCCATTCGGCCAGCTTCTGTCCCCCTCGGCCTTCGCCTCTCCTCTCCAGAGAGGGGCTGCCCACACAGTCGCATGGGTCCCCTTGATCCAAGAAGCCCACTCCTCACCAGTGTCATTTCCTGTCTTGTAGTCCAGTCCAACCCCTGTCTGAAGAGTTGGCTTCGAGAACGGTTCCTGTCTTGGGCTAACAGAAGGTCTGGGGACCATGACCTTTGGGATCCTTTGGTCTCAGTCAGACTATTAAGCTTGGTCTTTTTCCTAGAATTTGGGATCTACACCCCCCTGCTTTCCTGCTCCTTCAGCAATTCTTTGTTGTACTCCCTGTCATGGCAGTCATTGGTTGTAGCTGGGTACCATCTAGTTCATCTGGTCTCAGGCTGATGTAGTCTTTGATTTATGTGGTCTATTCTGACTCTTGGGCTCGTACTAAAATTGTGTCTTTGGTGTTCTTCACTCTCCTTTGCTCCAGGTGGGTGGAAACCTATTGTTGCATCTTAGATGGCCGCTTGTTAGCATTTAAGACCCCAGACACCACTCTCCAAAATGGGACGCAGAATGTTTTCTTAGTAGATTATATTATGCTAATGGACCTAGATATCCCCTGAAACCATGATCCCCAAACCCTGCCCCTGCTATGCTGGCCTTTGGAGCGTTCCGTTTATTCAGGAAGCTTCTTTGCTTTTGGTATAGTACAGTTGTGCTGACCTCTCCTGTATTGTGTGTTGTCCACCCCTTCAGCTAAATTAACTCTTGCCTACTATCTAATTAGTGAGTCCCCCTCTTCCCCCTTCTTCCTCCCCCCTCTCGTAACCTTCAAAGATTATTTTCTTCTCTGTTTAGACTATTTCTTGAGTTCTTATAATAGTGGACTCATACAATATTTGTCCTTTTGCATCTGACTAATTTCGCTCAGCATAATGCCTTCCAGGTTCCTCCATATTATGAAATGTTCCACAGAGTCATCCTTGTTCTTTATTGATGCGTAGTATTCCATTGTGTGACTATGGATAATTCATTTATCCATTCATGCATTGATGGGCACCTTGGTTGCTTCCATCTTTTTGCTATTGTAAACAGTGCTGCAGTGAACATGGGTGTGCATATATCTGTTCATGTAAAGACTCTTACTTCTCTAGGATATATTGCAGGGACTGGGATTGCTGGATTGTATGGTAGTTCTATTTCTAGCTTTTTGAGGAAGCGCCAAATCAATTTCCAAAGTGGTTGTACCATTTGACATTCCCACCAGCAGTGTGTTAAGTGTTCCAATCTCTCCACAGCCTCTCCAGCATTTATTATTATGTGTTTTTTGGATTAATGCCAGCCTTGTTGGAGTGAGATGGAATCTCATTGTAGTTTTGATTTACGTTTCTTTAATAGCTAATGAACGTGAGCATATCCTCATGAATCTGTTAGCAGCCTGAAGACAGCAAACAGTGAAGCGTCCGTTCATATCCTTTGCGCATTTTTTAATTGGGTTGTCTTTTTGTTGTTGAGTTTTTGCAGTAACATGTAGATTTTAGAGATCTGCCACTGATCGGGGATGTCATAGCTAAAAACTTTTTCCCAATCTGTAGGTAGTCTTTTTACTCTTTTGGTGAAGTCTTTGGAAGAGCATAGGTGTTTGGCTTTTAGAGGCTCCCAGTTATCTAATTTCTCTTTTGCTGTTTTTGCAGTTCTAGTAATGTTTTGTATACTGTTTATGCCATGCATTAAGGCTCCTAGTGTTTTTCCTATTTTTTCTTCCATGAACTTTTTCATTTTATATTTAGGTCTTTGGTCCATTTTGATTTCGTTTTTGTGCATGGTGTGAGGTATGGGTCTTGTTTCATTTTTTTGCAGATGGATATCCAGTTATGCCAGCACCATTTGTTAAAGAGACTGCTTTTTCCCCGTTTAACAGATTTGGGCCTTTGTCAAACATCAGTTGCTTATATGTGGATGGATTTGTGTCTGGATTCCCAATTCTGTTCCATTGATCTTTGCGTCTGTTGTTGTACCAGTCCCAGGCTGTTTTGATTACCATGGCAGTATAATATGTTCTAAAGTCAAGTAGTGTGATGCCTCCCACTTTGTTCTTCTTTTTCAGCAATGCTTTACTTACCTGGGACCTCTTTCCCTTCCATATGAAGTTGGTGATTTGTTTCTCCATCTCATTAAAAAATGTCGCTGGTATTTGGATCGGGATTGCATTGTATCTATAGATCGCTTTGAGCAGAATAGACGTTTTTACGATGTTGAGTCTTCCTATCCATCAGCAAAGTATGTTTTTCCGCTTATGATGGTCTCTTTTGGTTTCTTGCAGTAGTGTCTTGTAGTTTTCTTTGTATAGGTCTTTTACGTCTTTGGTTAGATTTATTCCTAAGTACTTTATCTTTTTAGGGGCTGTTGTAAATGGTATTGATTTGGTGATTTCCTCTTAGTCGCTCTCTTTGTTGATGTAGAGGAATCCAACTGATTAATGTATGTTTATCCTGTATCCTGAAACTCTGCTGAACTCTTCTATTAGTTTCAGTAGTTTTCTTAAGGATTCTTTAGGTTTTTCTGTGTATAAGATCATGTCATCTGCTAATAAAGATACTTTTACTTCTTCTTTGCCAATTTGGATGCCTTTTTTTTCTTTATCTCACCTAATAGCTCTGGCTAGGACCCACAGCACAATGTTGAATAAGAGTGGTGATAAAGGGCATCCTTGTCTGGTTGCTGTTCTCAAAGGAAAAGCTTTCAGTCTCTCTCCATTTAGGATGATGTTGGCTGTTGGCTTGGTATAGATGCCCTTTATTGTGTTGAGGAGTTTTCCTTCTATTCCTATTTTGCTGGGAGTTTTTATCATGAATGGGTGTTGGACTTTGGCAAATGCCTTTTCTGCGTCAATTGATAAGATCATGTGCTTCTTGTCTTTTGTTTTATTTATGTGGTGGATTACATTAATTGTTTTTCTAATGTTGAATCATCCCTGCGTACCTGGTATGAATCCCACTTGGTCATGGTGAATTATTTTTTTGATATGTTGTTGAATTCTATTGGCTACAATTTTGTTGAGGATTTTTGCATCTAAGTTCATGAGGGATATTGGCCTGTAATTTTTTTTTTGTGGTGTCTTTACCTGGTTTTGGTAGCAGGGCTACAGGGGCTTCATAGAATGAGTTAGGTAGTATGCTGTCCTTTTCTATGCTCTGAAATACCTTTAGTAGTAGTGGTGTTAACTCTTCTCCAAAAGTTTGGTAGAATTCTCCAGCGAAGGCTTCAGGGCCAGGGCTTTTGTTTGGAGTTTTTTGATTACTTTTTCAATCTCTTCTTTTGTTATAGGTTTATTTAGTTGTTCTGCCTTTGTTTGTGTTAGTTTAGGTAGGTAGCATGTTTCTAGAAAATTCTCCATTTCCTTCAGGTTTTCAAATTTGTTAGAGTACAACTTTTCATAGTATTCTGTTATGACTCTTAATTTCAGTTGAGCCTGCTGTGATGTCACCCATCTCATTTCTTGTTTGGGCTATTTGCTTCGTCTCCTGTTTCTCTTTTGTCAGGCTGGCCAATGGTTTACCAATTTTGTTAGTCTTTTCAGAGAACCAGCTTTTGTCCTTGTTAACTCTTTCAATTGTTTTTCCATTTTCTATTTCATTTAATTCTGCTCTAATTTTTACTATTTGCTTCCTTCTGGTGCCTGAGGGTTTCTTTTGTTGCTCTCTATTTGTTCAAGTAGTAGGGATAATTCTTTGATTTGGGCCCTTTCTTCTTTTTGTGTGTGTGTATTTATTGCTATAAATTGACCTCTGAGCACTGCTTTTGCTGTGTCCCAAAGGTTGTGATAGGGAATGTTTTCATTCTCACTGGATTCTATGAATTTTTTATTCCATCCTTGATGTCTTCTATAACCTAGTTGTTTTTGAGCAGGGTATTGTTCAGTTTCCAAGTGTTTGATTTCTTTTCCCTGCTTTTTCTATTATTGACTTCTACTTTTATGGTCTTATGGTCAGAGAAGGTACTTTGTAATATTTCGATGTTTTGAATCTGTTAAGGCTTGCTTTATGGTCTAATATGTGGTCTATTCTAGAGAATGTTTCATGTGCATTGGAAAAGAAAGCATGCTTGGATGCTGTTGGGTGGAGTGTTCTATGTATGTCTATGAGGTCAAGTTGGTTAATTGTAGCATTTAGCTCTCCCATGTCTTTATTGAGCTTCTTTCTGGATGTTCTGTATCCTTCACTGAAAGCAGTGTGTTGACGTCTCCTACTGTTATTGTGGAGCTGTCTATCTCACTTTTCAATGCTGTTAGAGTTTGTTTTTTTGTATCTTGAAGCCCTGTTGTTGGGTGCATAAATATTTAATATGGTAATATCCTCCTGGTATATTGTCCCTTTAATCATTATATAGTGCCCTTCCTTATCTTTGTGGTAGATTTAAGTTTGAAGTCTGTTTTGTCAGAAATTAGTATAGCCACTTCTGCTGTTTTTTGATTGTTGTTTGCTTGATATATTTTTTCCATCCTTTGAACTTTAGTTTGTTTTTGTCCTTAAGTCTAAAACGCGTCTCTTGTAGGCAGCATATAGCCAGATCATGCTTTTTTATCCATTCTGCAACTCCCTGTCTCTTTATTGGTGCATTTAGTCTATTTACATTCAGAGCGATTATAGATAGGTATGAGTTTAGTGTTGTCATTTTGATGCCTTTTTTTTGTGTGTTGTTGATAGTTTCATTTTTCCACTTACTTTTTGGTGCTGAGTTTTTCTTTGAATTCCACAATGAATTCTGATATAATTGGTCTGATATGAAGCTTTGATATAGTGGAATGAGAAGGGGCTTAGGAGTCAGACACACCTTGGTTCAAATACCAGATCTGCCTCTTACTGGCTGTTTGACTGTAGGCAAAGATAGTCAATCTTTTCGCACACAAGCTCCTTTTCTATAAAATAACAATGTAATAGTTCCCTGTCTTGCGGGGTTGCCATGAACATATGTACATAAAGGTCTTAGAACAGTGTTGGGTATATATAAAAAAAAAATATATAGACTGCTTAATAAATATTTCTCAGTGGATAAGCAGAAAATATCAGAAAGAATCTGACTACTCTGTATTTAGTTAGTAATTCAGACATTAAGTACCACTGTTGATCTCCTCCTCACCTGCCGTTGGTTCCAGCCCTCAGTGGAGCACCATCCTGCTCTGCACAGCATCTGGCCTACGTTGCACAGGCACAGTTGAATCTCAGCTTCCTTCACAGCCATGCCGTCTGCCTCTAACCTTCTACCCAAGGGCTTCCCAGTTGACACTGGGACACTCTGCTCAGAGTCCACAGGTGTGAAATCTAATCTGCAGGAGAGTTAATCCACCCTAGCACAAACCTTTGACTACTAGGGGGTGGAGATGATGGATAAATAGTCTCCCTTACTCCCTGAGCAGTACTGTCCTGAGACACAGTCTATACCGCTTCTCAGAGAATGGAGCCAGGCCCTAGTCATGCTCACCCCGAAAGGAGAGCCCAAATTATGCTGCATCCTCTGCTCACCCTCTTCCCTGCTTCTCTGCCTTCTTCCTCCTCTCTGCAACTTGAGATTGTACCTCCTAATAAAGTCAGAGTTAGTAAGCTCTTTGTTCCAGGCTCTGATTTCTGACAAACTCAGGCTGAACAATTATCCACTTGAATAAATTGCACACCTCAGATGCATAGGGCTAAGCATTGTAATATATCTATTATATTATTTCCCCAAAGCTCATTTCTTTAACCTACTTAGAGTTCATTACAGGATATCAGAGCTGACAGTTGCCTCAGAAGTGTTCTTGTCCAACCCAGTCTCCTTGGGTTTCACATTTTCCACTAGTGTTTTAAGATCGGTTATTCCCGGGAATCTCTCCTTCAAGTTCTATCTCTTCTAACTCTGCATGTTATCCAATGTCAGTTTCACCTACTTCTAAAGATGTGGTTTTTTACTCAAAGGTTGACATCACCAAATGTCCCAAATCAGCATCATCAGCTCAGGCCTTTCCATTGACTTGAGTATTGGAGCCTCTATTTTAGGTGGACCACCGGTATCTCAAGACCAAAATGGCCAAAACTTTTTTTTTTTCCATTTCCAACTATTACTACCTTCATGTAACCTCATATGAACTCTCTCTTATATTAATAATAATAGCTCTTAATTAGTCCTCCTTTCCGTCTTGCTAGTCTTTGAGACATCACCATGATGTTATCAGGATGAGTGTTCAGAAACTGAAATTTGATAATGTTATTGCCCTAACTGGTATCCTCAGGGGTTCTTACAGCCTATAGGTAACATACAGCTTCCTTTGAATCCACTTCATTTGTCGTTTCCATCTCCTTGATCTGGCCCTTGCCTATCTCTTCAGCCTAGAATGTCCCTGTTCCCCTACACGTATCCAACACTTCAACCACACTGTATGAGATACAGTTCAAAGAATGCATCCACTTTCCTTTATGTCTACTTGATATCTCTGATTAAGTGTTCCATAAATATGTCAAACTTAATATGTTCAAAACAGAAAGTTAAATGCTCACACTACAGTGTGTTCCACCCTTAGCATCCCCCATCTTTGTGAAAGGCACCACCATTTCTTTGGGCCAAAAACTTAGGAGTCATCCTTTTCTCTGTCTTTTTGTCACTCCTTGTATCCAGATAGGTCCACTTGACTCCATCAAAAACAATATTTCAGAGAAGATCTACCATTTCTCACTACCTCCAGTATTAACATGCTCAGCAGCACCATTTCTAGTCTGGACTATTGTTATGATACCATCTGAATTGGTCTCATTCTTGCCCCCCAGACCCAATCCATCCTCCATGAGTGATCTTTAAAGAATAGTAATTATATCATGTCACTTCACTGCTTAAACTCTCTATTGGCTCCATCTACACTTAAAATTTAAACTCCTTACCATGTAGGGTTGCTATGAGTCAGAAATGACTTGATGGCAATGGGTTTTTTTGTTTGTTTGTTTGTTTTTGTTCACCATGTTTACAAGACCTTGTAACATCTGGTCCCTGACTTTCTGTCTGACTTTACTTCTACCTTGGTTGTTACTAAAGAAAAAAAAAAAAAAAAAACCCAGGTGATTCCAACTCAAGGCAACCCCAGGTGTGCAGAACAGAACTGTGCTCCGTAGGGTTTTCAAGGTTGTGACCTTTCAAATGCAGATTCCAGGCCTTTCTTTGAAGGCTCCTCTCGGTGGGTTCAAACTGCCAACCTTACAGTTAACAGTAGAGTGGTTAGCTATTTGTACTACCCAGGTACTCTAAGATTGGCTGAGGTCCCCAAATATTTTTTCTCTTCAAATTTCTTTGGTATATGGTTAAATCACAGTGCCCAGTTGTAAACGCCCAATAATTCTTTGAACAAATACCTATATATTTTTGTCTATTTTAATTTTTCCTGCTTTTATATGCTAAAACCCTAACCCATTCTCCATCACCACCTATTTCTTATTTGTAAGCTCCATCTCACTCTCCTTTCTGTCTCAGTTCCCTCTTTTTATACAGGAAGAATGGGCATGATCATGGCCACTGCCAGGTAAAACTCTAGGGAGGAAATAGCCTTTTTATTTCCCAGATAAAGATATTGGAAATACCCTGTTTCTTGAAGTTCAGAAGGCGCTGAAGAAAGCCAACAGCAAAACTTGATGTGTTAATATGACCGGTGTGCTTTAAGATGAAATGTGTCTTACACTGTTCTGCAGAGCAAATAGGCTTCCTTTGTAGGAATAGTGAGTTATTGATTGCCAAAGCTTCCAGTTGGCCTTCAAAGACCTCTCCGAGTTGGAAACCCTGCAGCAATCTAGGCTGGGCATTAAAAAAAAAAAAAAAGAACAAATGATAGGAATGGGATCTATATTAGGTAATAGGGATCACCAGAAATACACCGATCCAATAGAAGCAGTTTAACATTCCTTTATATCCCTATTATTATCAGCTCTTATTTTCAGATCCTGAGCTGGATGGACAAGAATGACTTCTGCCCCAGCAGAAACTATAAGGGTTTTGTGATGGAGGAAGTAGTTATAAGTTTTGCCTCAAGTGTTCCCAAGTACAATTCTAGATGTCTGTCAGGTTTTCAAACTTTTGTTTTGCTTTGATCTAAGAACACGTTGCGTTTGACTCCTGAAATCTTCCCGGGCTGCTGATCCACTCTTTTATTTCACACTAATACTCAGTCTTTCTGACTCCTGACTATTTGCCTGTTAATATTCCACAGGTTTTTAGAGGCCCTGCTTCTGCATATTTCAGGTCCCAATTTCCTACCTGGTCTAGAAGGTATGCTATCACGCAAGGTGCTTGATTTTATCAAAAACAATGGAAAAAGAGATTACACCAAACTGCCTATGAGTCAGAGAGCTTGCCCTACTACAGACTTCAATGGTAAAGAATAAATGAGAACTTTCTTTTCTTTCAGAGGTGAGAAACCTGCCTTTTCCTTTGTTTTTAGTGTATTTTTCACTTTTCCTTGAAGGATCATGGTCATGTTGTTCTCAGTTGAGACTCACTAAATGTTGCCTTCTACCCACTTCCTAAGTTATCCAGACTCTGAGAAAATGAGGCTTATAAAGCAAAATACATTGTTTCCATGAAATAAAAGAGATTTCTCAATCCGTTACTTAGCACTGTCACCAATACAACTTGGGAGAATGGCTGAGGCCTTAACAAAATCAGTATATACCTCGTGTAAGAATCCTAAGAAGATAATCAGAATGAATAAGGAACTAGATAACAGGTTTTACAAAAAAGTAAGCAGAGTTAAGGCTACTTAAACTGGAGAACAGAAAACTCCCATTGGTAGAGGATTGTTTCAAAAGGCTATGGGCAGCCTTCGCATTTATTGTGTAATGTGTTCTTGGAAACTGCACCATCAAAGGCAGAAAATCATAGAGGAGAACAAGGCTGCTCACACCCATTGTAAAGCTTAACCTTGAAAATGCACAATACCATTGGTAAAAATCATTGAATGAGCAGATAAACACTATGAGAGATAAAGTATAGGTGTTTACCAGGCTGTACTGAACGAGCCAAGAGGAACATGTTGCGGTAGCATTAAATTAATAAGCAGATAGATTGCTGTGGTGATCCAGAGTTATGACGTCTATTTTTTATTACTTCAAGTAACAATACTGATGGCATTAATATCTTGGTGCTTTGTACTTCAAGCATCATTTTTGTGCCCACCTTGAGCTCAATGATGCTCATCTTTTCTTAGATAAATGGTCTGCCTGTTTTCTTTTAAGGAAAATTTGACATTGGATGCTGCCTGAGCAGAGCCAGGTGAGCAGTATTGAAAAAAAAAAAAACAAAACAAAAATAAATAAACAACCTGGTGCTTCTAACTGAAGGAGTTTCTTAGAAGCAGGGTGTTGTGATTTCTGGTGTCTGCAATGCATGTTGGCCTTAATAATTACAGCGGGACTCCAATGAATCATTTCTGAAGAGCTTTGACACTCTGAGTATTTAAACTCAGATTCTCCAGATCACATTATGCAATGCATATTACAAGATACAAGGCGAGAATGTTCTATGTTGCAAGTGGTTGGGCTTGCGAAGAGTCTAGGGTACTGTTACTACCCATTCCAGAGTCTTGTAAAAATCTGAACAGGAAATAACTTTCAGGAACAGTGCCTTGCAAATTACAGGTTGGCTTGGTTTACGCTCTCAACTGAAACTTCAGCAGCCATCTTGCTAGCCCAGCCCTGTGTTTCTGCTGACACTGTTGTGCTTTTTCAGAAGGACTCTGTGTCAATTACCCTGATGGTGCATAGAGTAGTTGCATTTTCTTCCTTTAATGAAAATATATGGGCCACTGTTCCCCTGAGTCTGTGTCCTTTCCTGGGACTCTGAGCGACTCCCTGATGCCAGGCAAAGAGATGTTTCCAGCTCTCTCACTTTCCTCCCAACCACAGCTACCTGAGTCAGTGTGGTGAGGTTGGAAATGAAAAGGGTGCTTCCATCAGGAGCTCATTCCCACCCTCCTCCAAATTCTACAGCCACTAGACTCCAGTAAACACTTTTAGAGAACCATTTGATAATCGAGAGTCTTGGTCTTGCATGCAGCAGCAGCTAATTTTCATTCAAATTAAACAAGGAGATTGAGTCAGTTGGTGGCTTTGTTAGAAGTAGGATCACTCAGGCATGGCGTTCACTTGAGTCCAAAATGAGCTGTCTCAGATGGAGTGGCTCACTTAGCCTGGTAAACAATGACCGCTTGCTATTCTCTCCAATGCATCCAGAGGATAAGGAGCACTTTATTATTTTAACTAGCACACAGCCTTGGGAGGCTACCCTAGTAGACATCAATCACCAGATTTACAGCTTCTAATGATATCTTGGAGGATACGAGAATGCAATGTCTTAATAGTCTTTTTCACAAAATATGGAGCCAAATTGAACTTTAATCTTTAGAGCAAAGAAAATACATCCTTTTCTCTAGGGAATTAAAAAAAAAATGTGAGCAAATTGTAAGTGACTTTTAAAGTATACAATAAGACTGCCAGTCCTATTCATGGGGAAAAAATAATTGGCACTTTATGTCAGTATTTTCCATGAATTATTTGAAAAAACAGATAAAACGTGTCATTTGTATGGAGCCATGTCCCACTGTTCTTCAAAGCTCTTTTCTACTGAATAAGTAATCACCTTGCACTAGTGATTGGCATATGTGTATAACTCCAACTTGGGCAAAATATGTCAGAAAAGCCAGGGGTTGGTTTTGTATTTACTAAAGCCACAGTCCTTGGGGGAAAGAAAGGAATTGGAAAACAAAAGAAGATGCTAAGCACTGTGACCCTAGGGTTACAAACAGAGGTGTCTATTCTTCCTTTGGGCACTGTATTCTGGGAACTGGAAAGAACTCTGTGCAGAGAAAGGCCCCATGCCAGCAGGAGTGTCAAACTACATTTCTTGTCTATGTTGGGAACTTGAGCTCCTTAGTCCCAGCATAGTGAAACGCTTCTCTGACATTTACCCTTAAATTAGATGAAAAATAGTCTCTGGACAAGTTAATTTGTTGGGGAATAGTGTATGTTCCTGGTGTTTCTCATTTCTGTGAGAAAAGCTGAAAGCCTAAGCAAAAAGATAACCTTCCTCTATTAAGGAAAAGGGGGGTGTTGCATAAAGCGTGTCAAGGAAATGTGTTGTGGATTGTGTATGGAAGAGAGGTTAACTATCTTAGAGACAAATATTTTGTTATTTCTTGGCAGACGCACCAGGAGTGGGTGTTTGAAGTTAGAGCCCTGAATCCTGCTTCTAAACGTTTCCATGTTCTTCTTCTGGCAGCTATGTGACATTAAAATCTTCAGCAAATTAAGCAAATGAGTAAAACATGTACCCCACTCAGATGTAGACAGGCTTAATGTATTATTCCTTCTATGCATGAAAAATATCACAAGGTGATATATATGAGCAACTCATAAAATTGCTTCATGGGATCGTTCTTTAGAAATATTTATAAACCCTAAGACGACATATATCAAACATGTGATCTTAGAGGGTGTATAATCCAATTGCATTGGTTCAATTTCAGAGAACACATATTTTCAACACCTCCCTCCTTATTTTGGATCAAGCATTCTGTGTTACTGGAGCCTGATAATTTTTTCTTCTCGTGAATTGTACACCCTCTTCAGAAAGGAAGGGCCAAAATAGGTACAACCACTGCGCAGGAGGTACTGGAACGCCGCCCATCTCCTAAATGTCATTCAGAAGAAGCAAGAATTTCTAAACACCTCTTTGGCCACCATCCTCAGAATTGCACCCACTCCTACAGACTCTACTTTACATTTACCTCCTCCCCATCAGACAGCAACCCTGAATTTGCCATGAAGGTTGTAAAGGCCCAGGTCAGCAACTAATGGGATTTAATGTCCCAAGAGCCTTGCTGCCTTTTTCACCTGGCCTTGAGCTCTAGGCTAAGAATTGGGCTTCCACCTTTCTCAACAAAACAAAACAAAACAAAAAACAATTTGCTTTCAATTCCAACTCATGACAACCTCATGTGTGTCAGAATAGACCTGTGCTCCATAGAGTTTTTCAGGCCGAGGTACTTCTGGATGAGTTCAAAGAGCCAACCTTTTGGTTTGTAGCCAACCACTTAACTGTTTGTGCCATCAGGGCTGCCTTGTTCAGTCCCCACTTTATTTGAAGGCCATGTTCCTAGTTTCCCTGTTCTTTCAAGATAGGGCCCTGCTTTACCCTTCTCCCACAGATCCTGGAGTCCTGGCTCTGAACCTCAATCAGACATTAGGAACATGATTCCAAAGCTCCCTGTTGCTGACCGACTACCTGCTTTTCACAGTGCCTGCTTCAGGCATCCTTCACCATGTTTGTCTACAGTCTTGCATGCCACCCAGAGTGCTCATGGATTTCTTTCTTAGTTTCCTAGGGCTACTATAACAAAATACCACAAAATGGATGGTTTAAACAACAGAAAATTATTTTCTCACAGTTCTGGGGCCAACAGTCTGAAATCAAGGTATCAGCAAAGTTGATTCCTTCTGGAAGCTCTGAGGGAGAATCTGTTCATGCCTTTCTCCTAGCTTCTGGCAAGTGGTTTCTGGCAATCCCTATGCTTGTTGGCTTATAGATGCATTGCTCCAAGATTTATGCCTCTGTTTTTTCCATGGTCTTCATATTTGCATCTCCTCTGTGTCCAAACTTCCCTTTTTTTATAAATTCACAGGCTACTGTATTAGGACCCACTCTAATATAGTACAAAATTGTCTCAAATTGATTACTTCTGCAAAGACCCTGTTTCCAAATAAGGTCACATTCTCAGGTCCAGGGTGGATATACGTTTTGGAGATCACATGATAGAATTCTGCAAGACCAACTTATTCACTGGAAATACCCTTTTCCAACAACATAAATGGTAACTATACACATGGAGCTTACCAGGTAAAATACACAGGCATCAAATCGGCTACATCTACGCAAAGAGTCAATGGAGAAGCTCCGTATCATCAGTCAGAGCAAGGCCAGGGGCCGAATGTGGAACAAACCATAAATTATTCATAGGCAAGTTCAAGTCAAAGCTGAAGAAAATTAAAACAAGTTCAAGACAGCCCAAGAACAACCTTGACTATATCCCGTCTGAATATGGAGGACATCTCAAGAATAGACTTGACTTATTGACCACTAATGACCTCAGACCAGATAAGTCATGGGATGACAAGAAAGAAAGACCAAAATGGATGTCTAAAGAGACTCTGAAGCTTGCTTTTGAGAGAAAAGTAGGTAAAGCAAATGGAAGAAATGATGACATAAAAGAGCTGAACAGAAGATTTCAAAGGGTGGCTCGAGAAAAGTATTATAATGAAATGTGCAAAGATCTGAAGTTAGAAAACTAAAAGGGAAGAACAGGCTCAGCATTTCTCAAGTTGAAAGAACTGAAGAAAAAATTAATGTCTTGAGTTGCAATATTGAAGAGTTCTATGGGCAAAATTCCAGAACACTAATTATGCTCATGAGGAACCTGTACCTAGATTAAGAGGCAGTTGTTAAAACAGAACAAGGGGATACTACATAGTTTAAAGACAGGAAAGGTGTGTACCAAGGTTGTATCCTTTCATCATACTTATTCAATCTGTATGCTGAGCAAATAATCTGAGGACCTGGACTATATGAAGAAGAATGGGGCATTAAGATTGGAGGAAGACTCATTATCAACCCGCAATATGCAGATGGCACAACCTTACTTGTTGAAAGTGAAGAGGACTTGAAGCACCTACTGATGAAGATCAAAGATCACAACTTTCAGTGTGGATTGCACCTCAACATAAAGAAAACAAAAATTCTCACAACTGAACCAATAAGCAACATCGTGATAAACAGAGAAAAGATTGAAGTTGTCAAGGATTTCATTTTATTTGGTTCCACAATCAACACCTATGGAAGCAGCAGTCAAGAAATCAAACAACACATTACATTGGCCAAATCTGCTGCAAAAGACCTCTTTAAAGTGTTGAAAAGCAAAGATGTCACTTGAAGACTAAGAGAAGCCTGACCTAAGCCCTGGTGTTTTTAATCGCCTAATATGCATATGAAAGCTGAACAATGAATAAGGAAGACTGAAGAATAATTGACGCCTTTGAATTCTGGTGTTGGTAAAGAATATTGAATATACCATGAACTGCCAGAAGAACAAAAAAAGCTGTCTTAGAAGAAGCACAGTCAGGATGCTTCTTAGAAGTGAGGATGTACTTTGGACGTGTTATCAGGAGGAATCAGTCTCTGGAGAAAGGCATCATGCTTCGTAAAGTAGAGGGTCAGCAAGATGGATTGACACAATGGCTGCAACAATGAGCTCAAATATAGCAACGAATGTGAGGATGGCACGGAACTGGGCTGTGTTTCATTCTGTTGTACACAGGGTCGCTATGAGTCTGAACTGACTCTGTGGCACCTACCAGCAACATTCTGTTCAATCCAATACAATTTACTAGACCATACTAGTGCCTTAGTTCACTGATCACTGGTGGTCATGGGTCTCAGATACTGTGCTCAGATAGATGTTCATCTGGCATGGTTATATTTTATATACCTTGGTTGGCCTCCAAGTTCCTGCCCCTTTCTGTGAAGTTTGGGTCTCAACAACAAGCATTATTATTTCAGTGGTTTTCAAACTACTGGGTGACCTGACCAGCTCTTCTTTGGAAACAGACCACCCAGCTCAGCAACATCCATATTTCTCCTATCTGACCCTAGGCCTCCGTCTTCTCACTAAAAGCTTTCCGCACCGTAGTTGGTAGATCCTGGCCCAAGGTGGACCAATCAGAATCCTTTCCCATGAAATGTATCTGTGTGTGTGTGTAGGTGTGTGTGTGTGTGTGTTTAGAGGCTGAGAGAAAGATGTGATGACTATCTGTCACAGTTCTAATGTAGCCCTGCAACCCAGCTGAATCACTCTTCTGAGTCTGTGAGACAATTATCATCCTTATGACTATTTTGCTTAATCTCATTCTCACTCAGACTGATTCTTTATTTTGCAACCAGAAAAGCCCTAACTCATGCAGTTCTACGGAGATATAAGTGTCTGATTACTTCCCGTGGAGATACTGCAGTGGAATTGGGGAGGAGGGCCTTGTGGGTGGGGTACAGTTTTCCATTCCCTTCTGCCTTCAACCCAAGCATCTCCACTTAATATGTTTTATATATTGGGATTTCACATATTATTTTTCTTAAAAGATATTATGTTGCTAAAAAAATTAAAACTAATCTCTGTGGACTTGATAAGCTTGCTCTTATCGTATCCTACCCTTTTCTATGGCTGGGCCAATTTGATTCCTCAGTTTC
The DNA here is from genome assembly GCF_030014295.1 of Loxodonta africana. NCBI lineage: Eukaryota > Metazoa > Chordata > Mammalia > Proboscidea > Elephantidae > Loxodonta > Loxodonta africana. Next base: position 189,972,071 of record NC_087345.1, read on the forward strand.
TAACTTCCTGTCTCACCTCATCTGTGGCTGTGAGAACACTTCTGGTTTAGATAGCTCCTGAGGTCACTCCAAACGTTAAGATGCTGTGATTGACTGTCTCATGTCCAAATTTTCTCATTTTTATTCTCTCTTTTCTGTTTCAGACCTATAGTAAACCTATGGCATTTCAAGAGTCTGGAACTAAGATTAGGTATTTAACAGAGAATATAGTGTCTTTTGGAAACCCTGGTGGCATAGTGGTTAAGTGCTACGGCTGCTAACCAAAAGGTCAACAGTTCGAATCTGCCAGGCGCTCCTTGGAAACTCTATGGGGCAGTTCTGCTCTGTCCTATAGGGTCGCTATGAGTCGGAATCAACTCAACGGCACTAGATTTGGGTGTTTTTTTTTTTTTTTTTTTTTGGTATAGTGTCTTTTGGAGTCCTAGTGGCACAGTGGTTAAGAGCTTGACTGCTAACCAAAGGGTCCGCAGTTTGAATCTACCAGCAGCAACTTGGAAGCCCTATGGGACAGTTCTACTGTATCCTATAGGGTCACTCTGAGTCAGAATCAACTTGATGGCAACATTTTTTTTTAATAGTGTCTTTTTACAGTTGTTCAGACTTCCTAAAGCAATGATATGATTGTCATTACCATTGAGGCACCTTGGTGGTGCAGTGGTTAAGTGCTTGGCTGCTAATCCAAAGATCTGTGGTTTGAATCTATCAGCCACTCTGCGGGAAGAAGATGTGGCAGTCTGCTTCCGTAAGGATTACAGCCTAGAAAACCCTACGGGACAGTTCTACTCTGTCCTATAGGGTTGTTGTGAGTCAGAATTGACTCGGCAGCACTGAGTTTTTTCATTACCATTTATTTCATAATTCTGCAGTTTGACAAGATACAGTGATAAAAGGCAACACACTCATGATGAATTATCTTCTAGTAAACTATAAAGTCTTGTTAAAATTATTTTGTAATGATATCTTGTTTTACCAGATGAGATTTTTTAAAGGAACAATCTACTACTGACCATTTTAGAAAGTAATGTTTTGTTTTGACATAGAGATTTCCTTGTAATGAAAGTCATTCCTAAAAAATTAATAGGCCTGTGAGAAATAGCCTTAGATATTCTGGAAGAAGGGAAAGATGCCCTGATTTTGTTTACCTGATATTATCCTTGCAAAAGCCTAGGACTAAATTGACATTCACAGAGTGCCGCTGAATCCAACAATCTCATTTTCAGCGTACGGAGCTTACACATTAGCCTTGGAATTTGGAAAAAGTTCATTATAATTGGGGTTGGAGGGTTAGTTCATGCACTTCATTAACTCCTGTGCCAAAAATCTCTTCACATTAATGATATCTCCACCCAAGTTATTACATTTTTCTCTGAAAATTATTGGGCAATAAATGTTTGAACATAACTCACGTGATACAATAATGGAATTAATGCAAGTAGAGATGTAATGGCTTCTTTGATTAATGGATCCTTGGACAACACAGTCGACTGAGAATATAATACCTTTTAATTAGAAGCAAGAACAATTTTCTCTTTCAAGTATTGGTACTGCTTACGTGGTTTATACCTAACCACATGTAAGAGTTATTTAGAGTCTAAATCAAAATACTTTTCTGGCAAGCTGAAAGCTGAGTTTTGATCCATTTCCCTTATCATAATTTCTTTGCTTTTTCTCATCACATTGAAAGGAAGATTCCCTCCCCCAGCCTCTTTTCCCCAAGCCTCTGTACTAAACTCTGTCTCTGACACTGAGACGCACTCCACCCTTGCCCTTTCTAATTTGGTTTTCTTATTTTAACCACAATCAGAACCACAACTTGCACCTGACAGGTTAGGTTTTTGAAGAAACTCCTGGTGGAATTTTTGCTAATTTTAAACTTTCTAGTTTCCTTTTCGCAATTTAAAAATAGATATTTGTAAATGGTTACAGATTTTTCTCTTATTTTTCAGATCATTTCATTGAAGAAAGCTGGCAACTTGATCTCAGCTTTGTAGTTGTGGAATCAGAGGAACACAGAAGTAATCATCTTATCCAAGGACATGGGGCTCAATTGCAAAGAATTAATTAAAACTATCATGTCTTTTCTTTAGTCATTCAGCTGCGAATGTGCTTAATGACCTGGTGTCTGCTGTTGGCAACGGGCCTGGAAAAGAGTTAAGAGGACAGAAATATTCTCGTTGTGTCAGGCTCTAGGACAAAGTGGTTGGGGAGACAAGAAAGAGGGCAGTGCCTGTAACAGTAGATTGGGAGTGGTCAGCATCAGGATCTGTTAAAGCTTTCCTGTATGAGATTTGTTAACGGGCAAGAAGTGTTGGTGAAGCTCAGAGTCTACCTACTCAGGTTCTCGGAGTCAACATGATTGAAACCATGTGTAGACTAGGACAAAACCTCTGGTTATGAACTCAATAGCCAAAGAGCACACAGATGGTGAAGGACTTTTTTGGCTTATGGCTGTCCTCTGGGTTTAACACTGATTTCGAATGATCATCCCCTACATACCCCACATGGGCTTTCCTCTGGCATAGGACACAGGGACTGCCAATAGCCTAGTCTACTTTGGACTTGTCATCAGAAAAGACCAGTTACTGGAAAAGGACGTTATTGTTGGTAAAGTAGAGGTTCAGCAAAAATGAAAGAAGCCCTCCGTGAGATGGATTGACACAATAGGCACAGCAACGGACTCTAAAGTGCCACTAGTCATGAAGATGGAGTAAGATTGGGCAATGTTTCATCCTGTTATACATAAACTTGCCGTGAGTTGGAGATGACGTGATGGCAACTAACAGCCACAACAGCACCAAAAAGTATGTTCCAAACACTAATGGTTTTTCAGGGCAGACTCTATAGTCTTTACTGGTTGCCCTGGGGTTAAGATTTTGTAGCCTTTATTAATAGCAGTGGTAATACTCATTGCAGAGTCTCTTGTTGCTATAGCCCTTGCTAAGTTAACTGTCATTGATGGTGTAGCATCTCAGGGAAAGTGCCCACATTGGCAGAGAGCCATTTCTGGGCACAGTGACCCTTGGACCATCCTACTTCCAGCTAAGTTAGGGAAATTCGCTGCTCAAATCAAAGACAATTGAGAATATAAAAGTCACTGTCGGGGCTAGCTGTGGTCCCATGATGGACCCATGAAAAAAATTGACAGAACAAGGGCAGGGTGATAATAAGTATCCAACTGAAACTGGAATACTAGAGCTCAGTTTCGTTCTGCTCTTCATTTTTCTCTGAACCAGGTCACCTCTTCTTAATTATGACTGAAAACTACTCAAGCGTGGAATTAACACAGCATTTAAAGACTGCTGTGTTTAAGGGGCTGCCATTGTCCTATAAATATCTGCATGTAGAATTGAGCACTAAGCCAAAGATATTTGACCTCTGCTCTACCAAGGGCTCCATTTGCAACCTCCCAGAAGCCCAGTAGCTGTGCCTGATTTGCATGGATATTTACATAAATCTACATATGCTTGGTTTGCAGGTTTAGACCATGAGTTGATTATGTTTGCTCTAAAAATTTGGAATTGAAAATAAGGATGAAGGTTATACCTAAACAAAGGAGAAAAATATTTGTTCTCCAGCAAATTTAAGAATTTCTTCCTGAAAATGTCTTTTACAACAAGGGTGTGCCTAAAAATCAAGTCCTTTGGGATCTGAAAAGCTCTTTAAAATCCATTGTGGTCTATAGATAGGTGCTAGATGAACGCCTGAAACTATTTCCCTGAGATAATCTTTAAACCTTAAACCAAAAATATCCCCTGAAGTCTTCTTAAAACCAAACAATAGTTTAGCGTAACTACTAAAGAATGTCTGCCTTGGATATGTGGTCTTTCAAGATCTATCTATGTGGGATCAAACTGAAAACAGTAACTCGAAAGATTGATAGGAAACTTAGGGGGCAGTGAGTTTATGTTAATGGATAGGAGAGGAACAACTTAGAAAAGGAGTGTGAGAATGGTTGCACAAACTGAAGAACGTAATCAATGTCACTGATTTGTACGTGCAGAAATTGTTGAATTGGTGTATTGTCTTGCTGTGTATAGTCTCAATAATGACAACAACAAAAAAGTCATTGTGTTAAATCCCCTGTCTTCTGCAGGGCCACAGTGAATCTTATCCTAGAAAAATGAGAACCTCACAATTAAATGTTAAATATTCTTAAGTAAATATTTTTATTAGAGCTGCAATTTTCATCCTCAAGGAGTTTATAACTGGATATATGCTAGACATTAAATGAGTAGAGAAAAATATAAAGGAAAACTTTGTTTTCCAGGTCATCTCTATTACTGAGAAATACAAGGCCGGTTCCATTCTAACTGATGGCACTTCTTAGGATTCTTATGTCTTAACCCCACCAGCCTTCTATCCCTGCCCTCCTCCGATGGCCAGTTTCAAGTTTATTTTTATATGGAGTTTAGTCCCTAGGTGGGGCCATCAATTTTGTTTCAACTCATGGCGACCCCATGTACCTGAGTATAACTGTGTTCCGTAGGGTTTCCAATGGCTGAGTTATGAGAATTAGATAGTCAGGCCTTTCTTCTGAGGCACCTGTGGATAGACTCAAACCTCTGACTTTTAGGTTAGCAGTCAAACCTGTTAACTGTTTGAACCACCAAGAGACTCCTACACACTGTGTAGAGCATAGTGCTTAGGGATGTGAGCTCTGAAATCAGATAAGTGCATGGTTAAATTCTGTCCCTGCCACTTACTCCCTGTAATTCTGGTTAAGTTATTTAAATTATTCATGCTTCAATTTCCTGATCTGTAAAATGGCTTAATGACACCTACCTCAAATGGTAGTTTCAAGGATTAAAAGAGAAAATGTGTACAGTGTTGACCCATTAAAAAAAAAAAAAAAACCATCGAGAGGGCTAAAGGACAGATATTATTATTGTCTTTATTATCATAATTTTGACTTTTAGTCAGTTCAGTTCTTTTGATGACTTGCTCTATTTTCCCCCAATGCTGAGAATGTCATCTCCCACTGCTTACTATCTGTCAGGGGAACTTCTACTTTTTCAATAATTGTAAGAGTTCTCTTGGTTTCTTAAAAATCTTACTTTTTTATGTTAGAAATTGGTTTTAAAGAATTTAGGCTAAGTTCTCATAGAGGTGGACCTTGAAAATTTCTATGTTATGATCCCATTCTTCCTGCACTGACATCTCTCCTTCTTTGTCATTCCTCCGTGACCTAAAGTGGAACTCATCTCAAGAGGATCTTTCTGAACTCAGAGTTGTCATCCTTCACTTTCAAGGTGCCTTCACCACGCTGCAGCTTTGATAGAGTTATTGTATCCATTATTACATACCAAAAACAAAATAAAACTAACAAAAACCGAGCCCATTGCCATGTCATTGATTCCGACTCATAAGACAGAGTAGCACTGCCCCCACAGGGTTTCCAAGGAGTGGCTGGTGCATTCGAACTGCCACCTTTTTGATTAGCAGCCATAGCTCTTAACTGCTGCGCCACCAGGGCTCCTGTTATTACATACTGACCCTAAATTTTCCAAAACATTTTTTCCTAGAAATTGTAGTTTTAACTGTCAAAATGAAGTTTTAACCCATTTCTCATTGGCTAAATTGATGACATATGTAAGTAGTAAAACTAGGAACACCCGATGGTATTTCAGAATTCCTGAGGAATATTCAAATTAGACACTATCTGGTCCCTGAGTTACACTACATAATACAGACTTTAGGTAGAGTAGATCCTCTAGGTTTGCCAGGGTTACACATTAAGAAATTTGAAGATTTCCAAATTTAATGTTCAGAAGTTGCTGCATGCACAGTGAGAGACAGAGAGCAATCAAACGTCATGAAACTACAGATACTCGACAGTGGATTAGTTTCACTCACTAATAAGTGGTTTCTTCCTGCACATCACCTTACTGGATACAGTGGTAATTCATAATCGACAGAGGTAACGAGAGCTGGAATCCCTTGCAAACAGCTGAAAGTATGGATGTTGTATCTATAAACGTCAAAGTTCTGCTTTATTGCCGGGAGCTTAATAAAGCAGGAGTAAAAACCGTTGAGTTTCAATGTGGTAGAATTTGAATTATGCATTGTGTTGTGAATTGAATTGTGTCCCCCCAAAATACATATTGAGATCCTGGCCATATGCTACTATAATTTAATCATATGATTAAATCAGTTGGCCTTGGGTAGCGGAAATTACTTTCCATAGTACAATCTAATGTGATGTAATCAAGCAACTGAGGTTGTACCAGTGCAGGGTGGATCCTAAATCTAATCACTTCTGAGTTATAAAAGAAGTAGTACAGATACACAAACACACACACATGAGGGAAAACAGATGCCATGTGAGGAGCGCCAAGGAACAAAGGAATGTGCAGGGCTACGTACAAGGAAAAAGTCAGCGTTGCCAAGACCCTGATTTGGAATTTTAGCTTTCAAAACTGAGAAAAGAAATTCCTTCCCTTTGAGGCCAATTGTGGTATGTGACTTACAGCAGCACAAGGAAATTAGGACACCTTGAAATAGATTTAAAAAAGCTTGAAAATAGAAGAAAAGGGAAAGGGAGCATGGGACAATATATCTAATAATAGACAGAAGGAGTTGATTGCAATGGAGTTGAAGAATACAGCTGAAATGGGCCCAGAGGATTGGAAAGTTTAATTTTTGAAGCCCTTATTTGGCATAAATGATTTTAGCATTCAAGAATTGTCCCATCTCCTTGAAATATTGTTGTTGTTGTTGTTACATACCGTTCAGTAGGTTCCTGCACCAGCCTCACAATGTTTGCTACACCTGAGCCCATTGTTGCAGTCACTATGTCAATCCAACACCTTGAGGGTCTTACTCTTTTTCTCAGACCCTCTACAAAGCATGATGTCCTTCTCCAGGGACTCATCTCTTCTGATAAGATGTCCAAAGGACATGAGGTGAAGTCTCACCATCACCACTTCTAAGAGCGTTCTGGCTGTACTTCTTCCAAGACAGATTTGTTCATTCTTCTGGCAGTTCATGATACATTCAATATTCTTCACCAACACCATAATTCAAAGGCATTAATTCTTCTTCAGTCTTCCTTATTCATTGTCCAGCTTTCACATGCATATGAGGTGATTAAAAACACCAGGGCTTGGGTCAGGCTCTTCTTAGTCCTCAAGGTGATATTGTTGCTTTTTAACACTTTAAAGAAGTCTTTTGCAGCAGATTCACCCAATGCAATAAGTCTTTTGATTTCTTAACTGCTGCTTAGATGGGCATTGATTGTGGATACAAGTAAAATGAAATCCTTGACAATTCAATCTTTTCTCCATTTATAATGATGTTGCTTATTTGTCCAGTTGTGAGGATCTTTGTTTTATGTTGAGGTGTAATCCATTCTGAAAACTATAGTTTTTGGTCTTCATCAGTAGGTGCTTCTAGTCCTCTTCTTTTTCAGCAAGCAAGGTTGTCATCTGCATAGTGCAGGTTGTTAGTGAGTCTTCCACCAATCCTGATACCTCGTTCTTCTTCATGTAGTCCAGCTTCTCAGGTTATTTGCTCAGCATACAGTTTGAATAAGTATGGTCAAAGGATACTACCCTGACACACATCTTTCACGATATTAAACCACACAGTATCCCCTTGTTCTGTTCGAACCGCTTCTTCTTGATCTATGTACAGGCTCCTCATAAGCACAATTAAGTGTTTGGAAATTCCCATTTTTCACAATGTTATCCATAATTTGTTATGATATCAAATGCCTTTGCATAGTCAGTAAAACACACGTAAGCATCTTTCTGGTATTGTCTGCTTCAGCCAAGATCCATCTGACATCAACAATGATATCTCCCATTCCACATCCTCTTCTGAATCTGGCTTCAATTTCTGGCAGTTTCCTAATAATGTACTGCTACAACCATTTTTGAATGATCTTTTTTCATTTATCATTTTAAAATTATCTAACTAGAAATTCTCATAATGAAGTTTAAACCCATTCCTCTTGTGTTCATCATGGAGAGAGATCAGCATCTAGTATTGCACCAGGAATGGAAAAGACATTCAGTGATGCATTTTATATGTCAATGGTAGCAACTGGTCACCAACCTCTGTGAAAGTTGTTATGTTTGCAGATTTTTTATGAAATTATCATTTGGCTCCTGTCCTTTGAGAATTAGGAATTACAGTTATCTTTTCAACTTCTTAGGTTTCATTTTCTACTTTTTAACTTACTTGTCTCCTTACTGAACTATGTAAATAGTAGGTCTCCAGAAGTGACATGGTAAAAATATAGTGCTTCTAAGGGATGAATGAATAATGTGTGTGTGTGTCTGTGTTTACACACGCCATATATGTTAGTTTAATTTTTTTTTTCTGGCAAAAAACATTTTTTCCTTTTGTTCCACTTTTTCTGCCAGGGAAATCATTCTTCTGCTAAGTGGAACAACATGAGAAAAGAAAAAGATGCAATGACGGCAGGCACCTGTTAGAGGAATAGACTTCATAGTCACTCTAGTAGCAGACAAGGAGTTGGATGTGGACGTTCTAGGCCTGGTCTGGTCATTACGTAATCAAGAGTAATTCTTCTCATCTTTCTGTGTTTTATTTTCTTATTTATAAAATGGAGGTTGATATTCTCTCATTTCACCGAGGTTACATCTGGTGGAAAGAAATGCTAGAAACTTGTGTCTTTAAGGAAGAATATTATATAGTTCAGCTGTCTTATATTCCCAATTTTCCCAAATGGTCCCAAATTAAACAATACTGTCTGTCTTAGTTATCTAGTACTGCTATAACAGAAATACCACAAGTATATGGCTTTAACAAACAAAAACTTACTTTCTCACAGTTTAGGAGACTAGAAGTCCAAATTCGGGGCACTGGCTGTAGGCAAAGTCTTTCTCTGTTGGTTCTGGGGGAAGGCCCTTGACTCTTCAGCTTATGTTTCCTGGTTCCTTGGAGATCTCCATACGGCTTGTCTTCTATCTTCCCCCAACTCTGCTTGTTTAATCTGCTCCTTTTGTATTTTGTAAGGGATTGACTCAAGATATACTCTAATCCTGCCTCATTAACATAACAAAGGCAATCTATCCCCAGTGGGATTATATCCACAAGCATAGAGGTTAGGATTTACAACACATATTTAGGAGGGACACAATTCAATCCATAATGCTGTACCTTGTCTTCATAAAGCCATGAACATTTTCTGAAAACTCCAACATTTCATTTCCTTACATTTCCTAAACTACCAAATATGCAAATAAATGCCACAAAAATACTTTCTTTGACCATACTATACTCTCTAAGTGTTGAAAATAAGATAAATTCATATACAGTTCAGTGAGGTACATTACTTTTCCTTTTTTTTTTTCCTCAAACATCTACATCTTTATTGGGATTGTTGAAGACTGGCTGCTGTGTCTCTCAAGGAGAATAAATCACCACCTCATTAACTTCCCTCCGAGCCCGTGATTGTCTTTCTTTGCTTGAACAACAATTCCCTCTCTGTTATCAGATGTCTTCATTTGTCTCACTTGATTCACGTCATTTTTTTTTTTTTTTAATGTAAGGGGCTTATATCAATAAGAAGGGGAAAAAAATGAGTTTCGAACTTAACTATGTGAGAAATACTTGTAACCTCCCACCTTCTTCTCTTTCCCCACAAAATAGCCTCAGTGATATTTTGAAAAATATGTTATGGGCTGAAATATGTCCCCCCAAAAGATATGTTGAAGTCCTAACTCCTGAGCCTGAGAATGTGACTTTGTTAGGGTCTTTGAAAATGTTATCAGTTAAGTTAACATGAGGTCATACTCCCTGGAATAGGGCAGATCCCAAATCAATTTAATGTTCTTATAAAAGAGGAGAGAAACGGAGACACACACAGGGGAAAGATGGCCATGTGGATGCATCTACAAGCCAAGGAACACCAAGGAACCCCTGGGGCTACTAGAAGCCAGGGAAAGATGAGAAACAACCTTTCTCTTATGCCTTCAGAGAGAACAAGGCCTACCGACACCCTGAATTCAGACCCCTAGTCTCCAGAACTATAAGATAATAAATTTCTGTTTCTAATAAGCCAACTAATTTGTGGTATTTTGTTACAACAGCCCTAGTAAACTAAATCAAAATAGAACTCAGAGAGAGATGGTGGCTTAGTAAGACACGCCATGTTTTCCTCCTACAGTGAAGACCTGAGAAACCAAGTGAAACAGATACAGATGACTATCCTGGAACCCTAAGCATCAAATGAAAGGATGAAGAATTTGATTGAACACCATTTGAAAGGAGAAACTGAATGAAAACAGTGAACGAGGAGAGTTACAGATTGGAGGTGCCCTGCCGCATGGCCATCTTGAGACAAAGCAAGCAGCTAACCCCAGGTGAGGGGCACTGGAAGACAATTTTACAGAATTTCCAATAGGACACAGAGAAACTGTGTAGACTAACCAGAAGAGAAACAAGGGGAACAGAATATGAACTGGATCTAAGAAGGGAAAGCACAGGAAGGCAGGCAACGGCTCCAGGGATCCTGGTGACAACAGAGCAGAGAACCAGAGACAGGACAACTCGCAAGTGGTGTTCACTGACCATTAGAGTGGGTGGCACTCATGGAGCAGTAGATCCATAGAGTGTCACTAGAAGGGCCTCCACCAGACCAGGCTTCAGGCATTTGATCAGGGCCAGGTTCCAATTGCTGGCTGCAGCCTATAGGGAGTGAACCAGCACCCATGCCCTGTGACCAAAGAAGCATGCTCCACCTCATCACCACCCTCCTGGTGACCTCAGGCCCACCCCTGCCACTCTCCCCACCCAGGACCATGATATGAGCCTCCCTTTGCACCCCTGATATATTGAAACAAAACAAAAAAATTAAGACAAAGCAAACATATAATCAATCAAAAGCCTATAAATAAATAAAATACCTTAATGCCTTGGATACAGTAACCCCTTTGCCATCGAGTTGATTCTGACTCATAGGGACTCTATAGGCTACGAGTCAGAATTGACTTAAAGACAATGGGTTTTGGACATAGTAGACAATAACAAATCATAAGAAGAAACAGGATAAAAGGCTCAAATAAGTGACTAAAATAAAGGGAAAGAAAACCTTTCTCAGGAAGAAATGATAATAGAACTACCTGAGAAGGAATTCAGAAGACTTATATTTAGGATCCTCAAAGGGATCAAGGAAATGCAGTAAACACCCTAGAAGAATTCAAGAAAACAATACAAGAACAAAATGACTGATTCAGTAGACAATTAGAAACCATAAAAAAAAACCTACTAGAAATTCAGAAGATTAATAATAAAATATCAGAAATATGTAACACAGTGGAAGGACAAAGAAGTAGAATTGAATCAGTGGAAGAAAGAATCAATGAAATATAGGACAAGTCCCTTGATACTAATTGGTTTGAGGAACAATCAGAAAAAAGAATGAAGAAAAATGAAGAAAGCCTAAGAGTTATATGGGTACCATCAAAAGGAATAATTTACAGGTAATAGAAATTCCAAAAGAGGAGGAGAAAAAAAGTACAGAGAGAATTTTTGGCAAAAACCTTCCAAATATCATGAAAACAAGAAGGTTTCCATCCAAGAAACCCAGTAAACCCCATTCAGGGTAGACCCCAAAAGAAATTTATCAAGACATATTAAAAGAATAATTTCTTTTATAAGGATCAACACAAAGTTGGTGCCAATGAGGTAGAGGTTAAAGATGTCCAAAATGTGCAACTTTTCCGAGCTGCTATAGCACTCCATCATCTCTAACATCAACTACTCCTTCTCCCCTCAGTAGTCTCCCTCCTATCCTTGGATTCCCTAATTCACTGCAAAGTCTCACAGAACTCACAAACCATGTAAAAGAAATGGTCACATGGTTGTGGAGACTGGCAAGTTGCAAGTTCATGGGTCAAGTGTATGCTTTTCCCTAGCTCTCAGTCTCTGTCCGAAGGCACTCAGCTTTCTCGCTCCATAGACCGGAAAGCCCACTGTGCCATCTCTTGAGGGTCTGTCCTGGTGGTATCTTTTGCCAGTCTCTCCTGCCTTGGTGGTGGTGGGCTCTTCTCTCTCCCACCTCTGAGGTGGCTCATTTCAAGCCCAGTGGGACAACAAAACTGACCAATCCCGTTGGTGGGCCACCATTACTCTATCATGTAATACTGTCCAATCGCCTGGGTGGGGATTGCAGGCCCATGGCTAGAAAAGCCACACAAAATGCAATCCATTACACCATACATATCGTAATCTAACTTTCCCAAAACCAAAGCAAAGAAAGAATTCTGAGAACATCTCAGAAAAAATAAAATATCACAAAACTTACAAAGGGGCACGAATAAGACTAAGTGCTTATTTCTCGTCAGAAACCATGCAGGCAAGAAAGCAATGAAATGGCATTTATAAAACCCTGAAACAAAAGAATTGCCAACCAAGAATCATATATCCAGCAAAATTGTCTTTAAACAATGATGGTGAAACTTAAGACATTCCCAAATAGGCAGGAATTAAGGGAATTTGTAAAAACTAAACCAGCCTTCTAAGAAATATTAAAAAGAATCCTTCAGATAGAGAACAAATGACATCAGACAACAACCCAAGATAAAAACACATGACAGCATCAAGTTACCAAGCCAGATAAAGATTTCACAAAAGTAAAATAAAGCTACAAAACTGACTACAGGGAGCCAGAAGTGTTAAGCTGTGAATGATGGCAGCTTCAAAAAAAGGGGAGGGAGAAAATAAAAGGTGTAGTTATTGAACATCCACACGAAGAGGAAAAAAAAAAAAAAATCATTGCCCTCGAGTTGAGTCATACTCATAGCAACCCTATAGGACAGAATAGAACTGCCTAATAGGGCTTCCAAGGAGCAGTTGGTGGATTTGAACTGCCAACTTTTTGGCTAGCAGCCGTAGCTCTTAACCACTGTGCCACTATCAAGGAAATTTCAAGATATAACAGATTGTTTTAAATTCAAGAGGATATAGGTAAACATCATGGTAACCACAAAGAAAATTAATAAATCTACTCACCAAAATAAAGAAGAAAACCAAAAAGGCTCAGTAAACAAAAACAACAAGGATTGATAGGAAAAGAAAATCCTTATTCAAAAAAAACTCAGCACAGAAAATTAAGAGGAACAGAGAAACCGATAACACCACAAAAGAAAGTATAACAAAATGACTGCCATGAATTCATAAAAATTTTTTTTTTTGCCATGAATTCATACTTAACATTAATCACACAACGTAAACGGATTAAATGCACCAGTCAAGAGACAGAGAGTAGCAATATGGATAAAAAAACATGACTATCAGTATGCTGCCTTGAAGAGGCACATCTTAGACATAAACATATAAGTTAAAAATCAAAGGATGGAAAAAAATATATGAAGCAAACAATAACCAAAAGAGAGCAGGGACAGCAATAATAATATCAGATAAAACAGACTTTAAGTAAAAATCCATTATCAGAGAAAAAGAAGGGCATTATACAATGATTAAAGGATCAATTTACCAGGAAAACATAACAATAATAAATATTTATATGCTCAATGACAGAGCTCCAAAACGTAAAACAAACTCAACAGAATTGAAGAGAAATAGACAGTTCTATAATAATAGTAGGAAACTTTAACATATCACTTAATATGATGGACAGAACAGCTAGAAAGAAACTCAATAAAGATACAGAAAATCTCAACACAATCAAACAACTTGACCTCTTAGACATATACAGAACATACTGCCCAACAGCTGCACAGTACACATTCTCCAATGCACATGGATCATTCTCCAGAACTGACAATCTCCTAGGCCACCAAACAAGCCTCAATAAATTCAAAAACATCAACATAATACAAAACATCTTTGACCCTAATGCTATAAAACTAGAAATCAATAACAGAAAAGGCAAGGAAAAAAAAAATAGTAAACACTTGGAAACTGAATAACACATTACTCAAAAAGTATTGAGTCACAGAAGAAACTAAAAATGGAATTAAAAAATTTTTTAAATCAAATGAGAATGTAGACACTACTTATCAAAACCTCTCAGACACAGCTAAAGCAGTGTTCAGATGAAAATTTATAGTAATAAATGCATACATCATAAAAGAAGAAAGGTCCAAAATCAATAGCTTAATCCAACAACCTGAACAAACAGAAATGAAATAGAAAAAGATGTCCACAGTCGCCAAAAATAAATTCATAAATAATAAAGACTAGACCAGATGTAAATGAAATAGAAAAACAATAGAAAGAATCAACAAAACTAGAAATTGGTTCATTGAGAGGATCAATAAAATTGACAAACCACTGATCAAAGCAACAAAGGAAAAAAATGAGAAAACACAAATAACCAAAATAAGAAATGAAATGGGTGACATTATAGTGTAGCCGACAGAGATAAGAAGAGAATCATATGAGTATATTATGAAAAATTGTACTTCAACAAATTTGACAACCTAGAAGAAATGGACAAATTTCTAGAAACACACTACCTACCTAAACTAACACAAATAAAGATTAAAAAAAAATAGAGATAGAAAATCTAAATAGGCCCATAACAAAATAGAAATTGAAGAAATCATAAAATAATCCTCCCCCCACCCCAAAAGAAAAGGCCCAGATCTGATGGCTTCTTTGGAGAATTCTACCAAACATTCAAAAAAGAGTTGATACCAATTCTACTCAAACTATTCCAGTACACAGAAAAGGAAGGAATACTCCATAATTCATTCTATGAAGCCAGCATAACCATGATACCAAAGCCATGCAAAGATACCACACCAAAAAAAGAAAATTACAGACCAATATCCTTCATATTCTGATGAATGTATATGCAAAAATTCTCAACATTCTAGGCAGCAGAATTCAACAGCAAATCAAAAAAATTGATATATCATGTTCAGATGGGATTCATACCAGGGATGCAAGAGTGGTTCAACATTAGAAAACCAATCAATGTAATTCGCCATATAAATAAAACAAAAGTGTCACATAATCACCTCAATTGATGCAGAAAAGGCATTTGATGAAGTCCAACACCCTTTCTTGATAAAAACGCTCAGCAAGGTAGGAATAGAAGGGAAATTACTCAACATCATTAAGGGCATACATGTAAAACCAACAGCCAACATTATTCTCAATGGAGAGAGACTGAAGCGTTCCCCTTGAGAACAAGAATGAGAAAAAGATACCCATTACCACCACTCTTATTCAGCATTGTACTGGAAGTCCAAGCCAGAGCAATAAGGCAAGAAAGGGAAATAAAGTGTATCCAAGTTGTTAAGAAAGTAGTAAAACTGTACCTACTCGCAGATGATATCCTATACATAGAAAATCCCAGAAATTCCACAAGAAAGTTACTGGAACTAATAGAAAGGTTCAGTAAAATGGCAGGGTACAAGATCAACATGCAAAAACCCATTGGGCTTCTCCACACTAACAAGGAGAGCTCTGAAAAGGAAATCAAGAAAACAGTACAATTTACCCTAGCCCCCCAAAGGATAAAATACCTAGGAATAAATCTAACCAGGATGTAAAAGACTTCTACAAGCAAAACTAAAAAAACAGTGCTGCAAGAAAGGAAAAGAGACCTACATAAGTGGAAAAATATCCCGTGGTTATGGATTGGAGTACTTAATATTATGAAAATGTCAATACTACCCAAAGCTATCTATAGAGATAATGCAATCCCAACTCAGATCCTGAAAACATTCTTTAATGAAATGGAAAAACTCATCTCCAACTTCATATGGAAAGAGGCCCTGAACAGTTAAAGCACTACTGAAAGAAGAACACAGCAGACCTCACACTTCCCAATTGCAGAACTTACTACGCAACCACGGTAAGCAAAACGATGTGGTGCTACTAAAACAGACACGTAGACCGAGGGAACAGAACTGATGATCCAGCTGATGGACAGGTGATAGTCAACAAAGGATTGAAGTCCATTCAACGGGGAAGAGACAGTCTCTTTAACAAACGATGCTGGCAAAACCGGATATTCATTCGCGAAAAATGAAACAGGATCCATAACTCACCTTATAAACAGAAGCTAACTCAAAATGGATCAAAGACTTAAGTGTCAAACCTAAAACTATAAAGTTCCTGGAAAATAACATAGGGACAAAGCAAGGGGTCCTAATTTTTTGTGTAAATATGCTATCAAACATAACTAACAAAAGAAGATAAACTAGATAACTGGGACCTTCTACAAATTAAATACTTATGCTCATCAAAAGACTTTACCAAAAGAGTGAAAAGAGAACATATGGGGTGGGAAAAAAATATTGCTAACGACATATCTGACAAAATCATAATCTCTAAATCATGTAGAAAACTTCAACAAGTCAATAACAAAAAGACAAAAAATCCAATCAAAAAATGGGCAAAGAACATAACCAGAAATTGCATCAATGAGGACGTTCAGGTGACTAATAAACATATGAAGAGATGCTTATGATTCTTAGCCATTAGAGAGATGCAAATCAAAACTACAATGAGATACAATCTTACCTCTGCAAAAAAGGCATTGATTAAAAATAAATAAATAAAATAAAACAACAATTGCTGGTGAGGTTATGGGGAGATTGGAATACTTACATGCTGCTGGTGAGATTCTAAAATGGTACAACCACTATGGAAAACAGTATGGCGATCCCTCAAAAAGCTAGAAATAGAAATAATTTATGACCCAGTAATCCCACTTCTAGGCATATATTATGGATTGAATTGTGTCCCCCCAAAATATGTGTCAACTTGGCTAAATTCCAAGTATTGTGTTGTTGTCCACCATTTTGTGATCTAATGTGATTATCCTATGTGTTGTAAGTCCTAAACTCTGTGATGTTAATGGAGTCCTGGTGGTCCAGTGGTTAAGAGCTGCGTTTGCAAACCAAAAGGTTGGCAGTTTGAATCCACCAGCCTCTTCTTGGAAAGCCTATTAGGGCAGTTCTACCCTGTCTGATAGGGTTGCTAAGAGTTGGAGTCCACTCGACAGCAATTTTTTTTTATGCTGTTGTTGAAGCAGGACTCAATCTAAAGGACTAGGTTGTATCTTGAGTCAGTCTCCTTTGAGATATAAAAGAGAGAAGCAAGCAGAGAGACATGGGAACCTCATGCCACCAAGAATGAAGAACCAGGAGAAGAGCATGCCCTTTGGACCCAGTGTGCCTGCACTGAGAAGCTCCTAGATCAGGGGAAGATTGATGACAAGGACGTTCCCCAAGAACTGACTGAGAAAAAGCCTTCCTCTGGAGCTAGCAACCTGAATTCAGACTTTTAGCTTCCTAGACTGTGAGAGAACAAATTTCTGTTTGTTAAAGTCATCCACTTGTGGTGTTTCTGTTGTAGAAGCACTGGATAACTAACACACAATTTGGTACCGGAAGAGTAGGATGCTACCGTAACAGATACCTACAGTATGGAAGCAGTTTGGAAATTGTGAATGGGTAGAGGCTTCAAGAACTTTAAATTGCCTAATAATAAAAGCCTGGATTGCCTTGAAGAGACTGTTGGTGGAATTATGGACTTCGAAGACAATTCTGGCAAGGACTCAGAGGGAAACAAGGAGGGCTGTTTCACTGGGGATGGTACAGATGGCAAGAAGCAGCAGCAGAGAAAAGACAGCAGCAAAACCAGACTAGTAAGAGACACCACTGGAGCCGACACATGGAGCAAAAGAGCTGAGTACTTTTGAGCAGGAGGTTCCTGGCAGAGTAGGGTGCCTGTGGGCACTCACTGGTGGAGGTAGGTTTGCCAACCCACGGAGCAAGAGAGTTGAGTGTCTTTTGGCCACAGTTTACTGGCAGAGTGGGGTGCCTCCAGGCACTTATCAGTGGAGATAAAGAGCTTTGGAACAATTACCCCAGCAGGGAAGATACCAGGCTGAGAGGTCAACGAATCAGGAAGTAGAAGCTGAAGAGACAAGGAGCACAGGAAGAAGAGCTGCCTCAGCCTCAAAGGGTAGGGCCACAACCTCTGGGGTCTCAAAGAGTGGAACCATGGCCTCTGGGATTTCAGAGGGTGGGGCCACAGCCTTCTAGGTTTCAAAGTGTCAATTCTTCACCAACTTGATTCTGGAGTGTAAGGCTGACTTTCTTGAGTGCCAGAGGGATGGAGCCAAATCCACTGCTCAAAACTGAGGGGGCAGGGGTGCCATGCCCAAGGGGCAGAAGAATGGGGCCTGCTGGGGTGAGGGGGTGGAGTCACCACTCAGATGGACTAGGAGAATGGGACCACCCAAATGTAAGGAAGCAGAGTTGCTGTGGAAGGGTGAAGTGCAGGGCCGAGGGGTCTCCACCCAGAATCCAGAGAGTGTGGTCAACATTCAGAGTCTGGAGGGAAGGGCCATTGCCTAAATGGTCTCAGAGAACAGAGGATTATTTTCAAAACTTGGAAGCTAATGTAATGTGTTCTGCTGACTTGCTTCGTATGTGTTATCCCTTCTTTCCCTCCAATTTCTCCCAATGTCATGGAAATATCTCCACCATTATCCTTTGGAAGCAGATAACTTGTACTCTAGTTTGCACAGATGAAGAGGAATTTTGCCCCATGAGATTTTGGACTTGGAGTTGATTTAAGACTTTTGTTATGATGTGGTGGGTTGAATATGTTTTACATTTGCCAAAGACATGAATTTTGGGGGGCCAAAGGGTGGAATGTTATGGATTGAATTATCTCCCCCAAAACTGTGTGTCATCTTGGCTAGGCCATGATTCCCAGTATTGTGTAATTGTCATCCATTTTGTGATCTGATATGATTATCCTGTGTTGTAAATCCTAACCTCTATCATGTTAATAAGGCAAGACTCAATCTACAGGATTAGTTGTATCTTGAGTCAACCTCTTTTAAGATATAAAAGAAAGAAGCAAGCAGAGAGACAGGTGGACCTCATGCCACCAAGAGTGAACAACCAGGAGGGGAGCACATACCTTGGACCCAGTGTCCCTGCACTGAGAAACTCCTAGACCAGGGGAAGGTTGATGATAAGGACCTTCCGCCAGAGCCAACAGAGAGAGCTGACAGTTCCTTTCCCTGGAGCTGGCAACCTGAGTTCAGACTTCTAGTCTCTGAGACCGTGAGAGAATAAATTCCTCTTTGTTAAAACCATCCACTTGTGGTATTTCAGTTGCAGCAGCACTAGATGACGAAGACAGCATATATCCTACAGCTATAAGGGCAGTGACATAAAGAGACATATGGACACCCATGTTCACTGCAGCATTATTCACAGTAGCAAAAAGATGGAAATAGCCAAAGTGTCCATCAATGGATGAATGGATAAACAAACTGTGGTACATACATACAATGTAATACTACAAAAGAATAATGATGGGTCTGAGAAACATAACCTGAATGAATCTGAAGGATATTATGCTGAGTGAAATAAATCAAACACAAACAGACAACCATTGCATGGTACCACTTTTATTAAAAGCCAAGAATAAGTATACACACAAAAAGTAATGTTCTTTGATTGTTACCGGGGTGGGAGGAGAAGGGAGGAGGAATCACTTACTACATAGTAGATAGATGATAACTCTGGTGATGGGAAAGGCAATACACAATATGGTAGAATTCAGCACAACCTGACCAAGGTAAATGAAGACACTGAGAGGTACACAAGAATATAGGACAACTATGGTAAATGCTATAACATATACAATCTTGCAACAACAATAATAACAATCAAAAAATACGTGAGTGGTTACACAGGTATGTATGCACGTATATGGGTGTGGGAAGGTATGTGGGAGTACACGACTGGGCATACACAGGTATACTTGTGGGCATATGTATATAGATGTTTGTATGCGCTGCACATATATGCATATATACAATAAAGCACATGGGGGGCACAATTAGGGATACTTCCGAGACGTATCTATGCACCTCGTGGGATTGATTTACTGGCTTTAAAGGCTCAGGACCTTAGTCTTATGGAAAAACTAGGCCAATTGGCATAACTTAGTTCATAAAAGTAATGTTATACATCCTAGTTTGGTGAGTAGTGTCTGGGATCTCAAAAGCTCTCGAGTAGATATCTAAGGGGCAACTATTGGTCTATTCCCATCTGTAACAAAGGAGAGAGAAGAAAACAAAAGACTCAAAGAAAAAATTAGTCCATAGGACTAATGGCCCACGTGAACCACTGCCTCTTTTAGCCTGAGACCAGAACTAGACGGTGCCCAGCTTCCACCACCAACCATTCTGACCAGGGACACAATAGAAGGTACCAGTTACAATGGGAGAAAAAGGCAGAAAAAAACTTAAATTCATAAAAAATACTAGACTTACTGGACTAATAGAGAATAGAGAAATCCCTGAGACTATTGTCCTTTTCACCTGGAGCTGAAGTCACTCCTGAAGGTGACTTTTCAGTCAAATAATAGATCTGCCTATAAACAATAATACCTTTGAGAAATGTGCTCTTTTAAACAGTCAACTATACGAGACCAAACAGTCAACATTTGCCCAAAAGCAATAGACGAGAAGGCAAGGAGCAGCAGGGTAACTGGGTGGTTGGCAACAGGGCAAGCAGGGTGGAAATAGTGAGAGTGCTCACACATTGTGGGGATTGAAACCAAAGTCACGGAAAAATTTGTGTATGAGTTGTTGAATGAGAATCTAATTTGCTGTGTAAACTTTCACCTACAACACAATAAAACATTTAAAAAATATATAAATCATATTATATCACTTCTTGTCAAAGGCTTCCCATTATACTTAGAGTAAAATTGAAACTCTTCACCTTGGCTTAAAAACACCTATTTAACTGGGGCCCTGCACCTCCTCTGTACTCATCTTTTATGGATTATATTGTGTCCCCCCAAAATATATGTTGAATTCCTGGCCTTTGTACCTATGGAGGTGATCCTGTTTGGAAAAAGAGTTTTCCTCGTTATGTTAATTAGATCATACCTGAGTAGGGTGGGTTCTAAAGCAAATCACTTCTGAGTTACAAAAAGAGTAGATTAAAAACAGAAACAAGCAGACAACAAGGGAAGATGGATGCCATGTGCAGATTGCCAAGGAATCAAGAAATGCCAGGGCTGCAGACAAGGGAGGAATCAACATGGCCAAGATCCTGATTTGGACTTTTAGCCTCAAGAACACCGAGTAAATAAATCTCAGGTATTTAATGCCACCCACTTGTGGTATTTCTGTTATAGCAGCTCCAGCAAATTAAGACATCATCCCTGTCACGCACCCCCTCACTTCCTCTGCTTCAGCCTCACTACACTTGCACATCTTCAGATCTCAGCTGCCATGTTGTCGTTGGGTGCTGTTGAGTTGGTTCCAACTCATAGTGACCCTATGTACAACAGAGCAAAACATTACCCGGTACTGCACCAACCTCACAACCACTGTTATGCTTGAGCCCATTGTTGCAGCCACTATGTCAATCCATCCGGTTGAGGATATTCCTCTTTTCCACTGACGCTCTACTTTACCAACTAAGATGTCCTTCTTCAGGGACTGATCCCTCCTTATAATATGTCCAAAGTATGTGAGATATAGTCTCACCATTCTTGCTTCTAAGGAGCATTCTGGCTGTACTCTTCCAAGACAGATTTGTTCATTCTTTTGGCAGTCCATGGTATATTCAATATTCTTCACCAACACAATTCACAGGCATCAATTCTTCTTCAGTCTTCCTTATTCGTTGACCGTGCATATGAGGCAATTGAAAACACCATGGCTTGGGTCGGGCACACCCTAGTCTTCAAGGTAACATCTTTGCTTTTCAACACTTTAAAGAAGTCTTTTGTATCAGATTTGCCCAATGAAAAACATTGTTTGATTTCTTGACTGCCGCTTTCATGGGTGTTGATTGTGGATCCAAGTAAAATGAAATTCTTGACAACGTCAATCTTTTCTCTGTTTATTGTGATGTTCTGGAATTCCCATTCTTCAAATGTTATCCATAATTTGTTATGATCCACACAATCCAATGCCTTTTCATAGCCAATAAAACACAGGTGAACATCTCTCTGGTATTCTGTGCTTTCAGCCAGGATCCATCTGACATTGGTTATTATATCCCTGTTTCCATGTCCTCTTCTGAATCTGGCTTGAATTTCCGGAAGTTCTCTGTTGATGTACTGCTGCAACCTTTTTTGAATTATTTTCAGCAAAATCTTAATTGAGTGTGATATTAATGGTATTGTTCGATAATTACCGCATTTGGTTGGATCACCTTTCTTGAGAATAGACATAAATATGGATCTCTACCTGTCAGTTGGCCAGGTTGCTGTCTTCCAAATTTCTTGGCATAGACAAGTGATCACTTCCAGAGCTGCATCCCTTTGTTGAAACATCTCAATTGGTATTCCTTCAATTCCCGGAGCCTTGTTTTTTGCCAATGCCTTCAGCGCAGCTTGGACTTCTTCCTTCAGTACCATTGGCTCCTGCTCATATGGTACCTCCTAATATGGACTAGGAGCTTCTCTGTGCAGGAACCCTCAGTCCCAAGGACGTGCTCTGCTCCTGGAGCTTCTTTCTCAGTGGTATGAGATCTCCCTGTCTGCTCACTTCCCTTTCATTTTTATCTCTTGAGAGATAAAAGGTGGTGCAGGCCACACCCCAGGGAAACTCCCTTTACATTGGATCAGGGATGTGACATGGGTAAGGGTGTTACAATCCCACTCTAATCCTCTTTAATGTAAAATTACAATCACAAAATGGATGACAACCACACAATACTGGGAATCATGGCCCAGCCAAATTGAAACACACATCTTTAAATAACACATCTTTAGGGGGACATAATTCAATTCATGACACTATCCATGTCATTACGGTCAATTCTACTTTGAGGAGGCAGCTCTTCCCCAGTTGTATGTTGAGTGCCTTCCAACCTGAGGCATTCATCTTCCAGGAACTATAACAGGCGATGTCCTGCTGCTATTCATAAGATTTTCACTGGCTGATTCTTTTCAGAAGTAGACTGCGGGGTCCTTCCTCCTATTCTATCTTAGTCTGGAAGCTCAGTTGAAACTTGTCCTCCATGGGTGACCCTGCTGGTATTTGAATACCAGTGACATAGCTTCCAGCATCAAAGCAACATGCAAGCCCTTACAGTACGACAAACTAACAGACAAACTAACAGACGCGTGAGGGTCAGCTGCCATAGGGCTTTCATTCCTAATGTTTCTCTGATGGAACACTGTTCCCCAAAACTTTTACCTGACTTATTTACGTCATGCAAATCTCCACCCAGAAGTTGCCTTCTCAGACAAATCCTCATCTTTATCCTCTACTTTACTCTCCTTTAGTTTTTTTCGGAGAATCACCCAAAATTATATTAAGTTAGTTTATTTTTTAAATGTCTCCCTTTTGAAAACAAGGACTTTTTTCATCTTGTTCACCACTGTATCTCCAGCAACTAAAATCATGTCTGGCACGTGAGTGTTTAATATATGCTTGTTAAATAAATTAACAAATTTTTATACACACCTTCTGTCGGTTTCTTTTTTTTCAGAAGGGTAAATGATTCCTCAAGAGTAAATATCTCTCTCATTTTTGTGGATTAGCTCTTTTTCAAAGATATTATAATTTTGTGTCATTCTTTGATCTGAAAGCTGTTAATTCACTTCACGTGAAGAGTTTCTATGTTGTTTCCTTGGTTTTCCCAATGCAGCTGGGGACCCTAATGCATGTAAATGAGAAAGCAGGGTGTTCATCTATCTACCCAGCAATTCTTCACTAACTTGTGACACCCTAAGACAAACTAAGATATAGATAATGACGGCTGGAGGATTGGGTACCTAGGAACAAGAAGGGGAAAGAACAAAGGAACAGTGATGGAAATAAATAGATCACTTTGCCCCTCTTCTGTGTGGCCCTAGAAGAGATGTTGAGACACTGACAAAATTATTAGTAATTGAACCCAAGGTTGTCATAGATATGACCAAATGTACTTTTGGGGAAAAAAGGTGACTGGGGACATATACCTTTCCCTTGACACCATGTTTATTTCTTGCAAAGTAGATTTGGTCACAATAGTATCTTTCTTTCCAGAAGAGCTTACTGAGAGACACGGAGAGAAAAATCTAAACTTGAACTTCTTTAGAGATCACACTGGAGAGGTATTATACAGCTTTAATAAATTATTCTAGGAATAACCAAAGGAAAAGGAGAGGGGGCAGGCTGTTCTCATTTTCAGTAAACCTAGCAGAACATTTCTCTCTAGACATTGTTTCGATGGCATTTGATGAGAATTTACTGCACTAGGAATTCACAGAACCTCAAGTCAGCCAGGACCAATCTAGATTGGTAGAGAAGATGTGCAGAAGATGTTTTCAGAATCTCTATGGAATTTAGAATTATCCAGTAAGGTTATGGTAGGAACCCAGTTTTTGAATGGAGTTGACTGATCCAAGCTTCACTCAGCATTCTGTGAAGGATCAAGATGAACCACTAAGACATTTGCAAGCTCCATAAGTTCACATGCTGTTCGAATCCCCAAATTCTTGATTCTCCAATTAGTGCATTAGTTTAATAACCTTATTTAATAAACAATTAAGCATCTACCAGCACCAGTGACCTTACCAAGTGTCTGGGATACAGAGACAATTTCCTTTTCTCATATAGCTTAGAGTCTAGTTTATTTTGAGCTTTCCTATTTTGTGACAGAAAGTCTGCCTTAGAGAAAAACAATTAAACAAAAAATAGACATTTTCCTCAAAGAAGTATAGTAATACATTTAGAACTTGAATGAAAATCAAGTAGAAAATGGCAACCAAGACACAGAGAATGCATCATTCTAGATTTAATTCTGGTCTCACGGTACAGTATAAACTTAATAAAACCAAATTATAGACCCACTATTCAAGTTAATCAGCTAACTTTCCTTTTCTTCCAAGACTACATACTTTCTTCATCCATGGATTCAGGCTGACGTTTTCCCAGATGCTTACATTCTCAGGAGGTAACAGAAATGCCAGTAGGGATAGTTCTGTCTAAATACTGCATTATTGTTAGAAAATGACATAACAAAGGCACATGAAGCCCTTCTCTTTAGTATGACAAACTGTTAATTCCATAAACTTGTAGTGCTTGGATAAATTTACTAAATTTCTTGAGTTCCAGTTCTTTCTCAAGTTGGGAAACTACATTTGCTGCTTTTGAAAGTAAAGTAAGAGGGCACCAAGTTCTATAGTCTGGAGTGAATTTGGTCTAGGATTGCCACAGCATGTGATCCAGCCATCCAAAGGCATAGATTAGCTGACTTGAGAACTCCTAAGTATAACTGTTAAGCTCTCTCAGAGGTGACCACTGTGTGTGGATTTTTGTCACTTTATTAGGACAGAGTTCAGAAATTGTTGTGATGTACACTGTTTGGACTTTTTATACACGTACATAATTTATTTATGCAATTTCCATGAATGAAACTATTTTGTTCTTATGTACCCTTTCATCATTGAGTGTCCTAAGAACAGTCTTTGTCTTTAAAGATATGTGCATTGTACTCTGAAACACCCACCCAAAACGGAATTTTCCTTATGTAGGTACTGTATTTTGCCTACTTTTATGATCTAGAATGTTTGAACTAGAAAAATCTTTAGAGACAATTTAAATAATCCTGATCAATGCCCAAGGATACACAGTGAATTAGCAACAGAGGTGAGACTAGAACACAGAGCTCTTGGGTCCCAAACCATTGGTTACCTTTGAGTGAGGCCTGTGAAATACCCAAACGTCTTAGACCTAAGGAATTCACATACGGTCTTTATTTTCTGCAGCTCATCTGAGACCTTGAGAAAGGTTTCCATTAACTTAAGTCATGGTGGAATCTAATACCTTAATTTGCTTAAGCCTCATGGAGTTCAAAGGTTATAAGTAGAAGAGGGGATGAAGGGTTAAGACAGGGCTCTTTTTTCAGCTCTCTTAAGTAGGTAAAGTTTACATAGGAAATGACACACAGCGATCTTCAATGGCACCAAGCTGCCACTCACTAGGTCTGACACTTTATTAGAAATCTTCGTGCCCAAGACAAACCAAAAAGAACTATTTGAAACCAAGAATGCAGACTTCCTTCCAAAAGTAAGGTAAATCTTCAGGTCTGGAATAGATTGAGACAGAAGTTGTTTTTCTCTTCCAACATAAAACTGATGGTCTCTAAGAATAAATGGGCATTTTGCACTTGAAGAATTTTTTGACTACAAATTGGAATATCTGTATTGACTCTTTCTGGTACCCGTAAAGCCAGGGAGAAGAGTTTTCAGTTACTGGAGAGTTTGTTATCTATTCTGTGTTCTGCTTTTTTCAATTAAAAAAAAAAAAAAAGACTGTGGCTGGGATCTCCGCATTTCTGAGAAGAAAACCATGGGTATTGATTGTCTACATGATATTTGATGTGATAAAGCAGACTTAGTAGTTTATGGAGAGGATTTGAATCTATTCAGGTTATGGCTCAAAAAGCAGGCCATGTTCAAATGTGTATATCTGGGAGAGAATGAATACCAGGAATTGTCCCCAAACCTTCAAGTGATGAAAAAATGAGCCTGGAAGCCCTTTTTCTCCCCACACTTCTGATCTATCTCCTCTTTCACTCATATCTTCTTCACTTATTTTTTTCCAAGCCCAACTCGCTCGCCTTGCAATCTTGATTTGATCCTTCCTTTAAGACTCAAACTCCTTGCCTTCGAATTGATTTTAACTCATAGCAATGCTATAGGACACGGTAGAACTGTCCCATAGCATTTCCAAGGCTGCAATCTTTACAGAACCAGACTGCCACCTCTTTCTCCCTCAGACTGGTTGTTGGGTTCAAACTGCCAACTTTTTGGTCAGCCGCTGAGTGCTGCCATGAATTAATCCTCTTCTCAAATCAAAATTTTCTTACCTAACAATCCCTTTTCTTCTGTCTCCATTCATGTTTAAGCTTGATTTTAAATGTAGTGGGATGCTAGAGTCATATAGACCCAGTCTGAACCCTTGTTATTTGAGAGCTGTGTGTTTTTCAACAAATCAATAAACTCTCTAAGTTTCAGTTTCCTCATTTGTCAAATGAGAACAATACTAAGACTTAGTCTTTAATTTTTTTTAAGGATGAATGATAATGTATATATATAATGCCTTCCATAATAATTATTGTTAATTAATAACAATAGTTACTGTTGATTAAGGATTAATAGTAATACATGTTGCTGTTATTGTTAGCTGTTGTTGAATCAGTTCTGACTCATGATGACCCCATTGTGTCAGAACAGAACTGTGCTCCGTGGGGTTTTCCAGGCTGTGACCTTTCAGAACAGATCATCATGAGCCTCTAGGTAGGTTCAAAGCACCAGCCTTCCGGCTAGTAGTTGAGTGCGTACCTGTTTGCACCACCCCAGGACTCCTTAATTAATACATATGCAGTAGTACCTATTGTTATTTTTTAAATTATTATATAATAATAATAAATATGTTATTAACATATTATTATATCTCATTTCCTTTTAGACAAAAAGCTGCTTTAATGTAGGCTACCACTTCTTCATTATTTTAGTGTGTTTGCCCTACTATCATGATATGACATATATTCACCAAAAGTTTGTTGAGTAGATGTGGCCAATACTTTGTAACAGTTATTTAAGAAATGTGAAGCTTTAGTTTGGATGTCTCAGGGTTTTAGTCATTCTTCACATTGTGCTTTTTGAAACGTGTTTAGTAACTGAGTGAGGCTTAATATAATAGTAGCAATTTGCTAGTCAGAACAAGGCCAGGGGCCAACTGTGGAACACGCCGTCAATTGCTCATATGCAAGTTCAAGCTGAAACTGAAGAAAATCAGAGCAAGTTCATCAGAGCCAAAATATGACCTTGAATGTATCCCACCTAAACTTAGAGAACATCTCAAGAACAGATTTGACACACTGAACACTAGTGACCAAAGACCAGACAAGTTGTGGAATGACATCAGGGACATCAAACATCAAGAAAGCAAGAGGTCATTGAAAAGACAGGAAAGAAAAGACCAAGATGGTTGTCAGAGGAGACTCTGAAACTTGCTGGTGAGCATCCAGCAGCTAAAGCAAAAGGAAGAATTGACGAAGTAAAAGAACTGAAAATTCCAAAGAGCGACTTGAGAAGACAAAGTAAAGTATTATAATGACATGTTTAAAGAGCTGGAGATGAAAAAGCAAAAGGGAAGAACACGCTCAGTGTTTCTCAAACTGAAAGAACTGAAGAAAAAATTCAAGCCTCGAATTGCAATAGTGAAGGATTCTATGGGGAAAATATTAAATGACCCAGAAAGCATCAGAAGAAGATGGAAGGAATACAGAATCATTGTACCAAAAAGAATTAGTCGATGTTCAACCATTTCAAGAGGTGGCATATGATGAGGAACCGATGGTACTGAAGGAAGAAGTCCAAGCTGCTCTGAAGGCATTGGTGAAAAACAAGGCTCCAGGAACTGACAGAATATCATTCGAGATGTTTCAACAAACAGATGCAGCGCTGGAGGTGCTCATTCGTCTATGCCAAGAAATATAGAAGAGAGTTTTCTGGCCAACTGACTGGAAGAGATCCATGTTTGTGCCTATTCCCAAGAAAGGTGATCCAACCGAATGTAGAAATTATAGAACAATATCATTAATATCACACACAAGCAAAATTTTGCTGAAGATTGTTCAAAATGGCTGCAGCAGTATATTGATAGAGAACTGCCAGAAATTCAGGCCGGTTTTAGAAGAGGGCATGGAACCAGGGATATCATTGCTGATGTCAGATGGATCCTGGCTGAAAGCAGAGAATACCAGAAGGATGTTTACCTGTGTTTTATTGACTACGCAAGCGCATTTGACTGTGCGGATCACAACAAATTACATCTAACATTACGAAGAATGGGAATTCCAGAACACATAATTGTGCTCATGAGGAACCTTTACAGAGATCAAGAAGCAGTTGTTTGGACAGAACAAGGGGATAATGATTGGTTTAAAGTCAGGAAAGGTGTGCGTCAGGGTTGTATCCTTTCACCATACCTGTTCCATCTGTATGCTGAGCAAATAATACGAGAAGCTGAACTGTAAGAAGAAGAACGGGGCATCGGGATTGGAGGAAGACTCATTAACAACCTGCGTTATGCAGATGACACAACCTTGCTTGCTGAAAGTGAAGAGGACTTGAAACACTTACTGATGAAGATCAAAAACCACAGCCTTCAGTATGGATTACACCTCAGCATAAAGAAAACAAAAATCCTCACAGCTGGACCATTGAGCAACATCATGATAAATTGAGAAAAGATTGAAGTTGTCAAGGATTTCATTTTATTTGGATCCACAGTCAACAGCCATGGAAGCAGCAGTCAAGAAATCAAAAGACGCATTGCATTGGGTATATCTGCTGCAAAGGACCTCTTTAAAGTGTTGAAAAGCAAAGATGTCACCTTTAAGACTAAGGTGCACCTGACCCAAGCCATGGTATTTCCGATCACATTATATGCATGTGAAAACTGGACAATGAATAAGGAGGACCAAAGAAGAATTGACTCCTTTGAATTGTGGTGTTGGAGAATAATATTAGATATACCATGGACTGACAAAAGAATGAACAAATCTTAGAAGAAGTACAACCAGAATGTTCCTTAGAAGCAAGGATGGCAAGACTGTGTCTTATATACTTTGGACATGTTGTCAGAAGGGATCAGTCCCTGGAGAAGGACATCATGCTTGGCAGAGTACAGGGTCAGCAGAAAAGAGGAGCACCCTCAACAAGGGGGATTGACACAGTGGCTGCAACAATGAGCTCAAGCATAACAACGATTGTAAGGATGGCTCAGGACTGGGCAGTGTTTCATTCTGTTGTGCATAGGGTCCCTGTGAGTCAGAACCGACTCAACAGCACCTAACAACAACAACAATAATAATTTGCTAGTGCTCCAGAATTCTTAGTGACTTAAGAAGCTGTGACCCTGGATGTGCACATGAAACTCATTTCTTTTGGTCGACATGGAAACTAAATAGTGAGACTAACAAGATATTTTTAGGAAGAATAATGCAAGTTTTATGCATGCACAAGATTCCGATTGTAGTTTTTAAAAGGTGAATGGGACTGAGCTTTTCAGTGCTTCAATCTGAACTACAGAAAACAACAAAATGTAGGAGCCGTGACACATCCCGTAGATCATCTAGCCAGCATTTCCCAAAGTGTGTCCCAGCATGTTAATTGTTGTTATGCAAAGAAAACACAGGGAGGCTCTGTGGCCATATAGGCTTGGAAAATTTTGGTGTAAACAAAGATAAGCCAAGTGCCTTTATTCCAGGATTCTCAGACTATGAATATACCAGTGTGCATCATAAATATCCCATAGGGGATACAGTATACGGTGATTTCCTGATTCATTTGACCGTGGAATATCGTTTTGCAGAGCATATCTCAGGAGTACTGTCAGGGGTTATCTATGTCTAGCCTCTTTTTTTTTTTATAATAGAGGAGAGCAAGGCCCAAAAAATTAATTTGCCAAAGATTGCTTAGCAGTAGGGCAAAAACTGGAACCTAGATGTTTTTATCCTTATCTGAAGTTAGTCTTTCTATTTATTTTCCCATTCTTGAAGAGATAATAAAATTCACATAGAAATTTTCTAAGTACAGTTACACTAAAAATACCACATCTAGTTTTTGAGAATTAAACACATTAATAATCATGAAATGATTTCCCCATAAAATAGGGAATACAATTACTTCCAAAGTTCTAACAGGAAAATTATTGACTTTCTTTTTATGAGAATTCCCCAAACAAACTTCTTTGATATTTGACTCATTATTTTTATAATTAGGCATAAAATAAAATAACTCATACTTTATTCATAACTTAACAGATCCTTGCGGTTATTTCCAAATAAGATTAGTATTTCTGCATATTTTAGATAAGCAGTCAGTCATATGTGGCATAAAGCTCTTCTTAAAAAAAAAATTAGGCTTGCAATATGATATTTAGAATTTCTCAAATGGTCTGATAGAAATAATCCAAAATGCATAAGAAATACAAAATCTGTTGTCAATGTCACGAAACTAAAGGAGTGTGAAAACGAAATTCTAGTGCCTCAGTCACTGAATTTTTTTTTAGCTGCAAGGATTTCCAATTTTTAGCCAAGGGAGGCTAATGTCTACTACTTTCTTGGTAGCTTAAAAAACAACAACAACAAAACAAAGATACTTTGGATCTGAGTCTAAGATTATCTTTTAAAAAAAAATCGTTGGGTGCTATTATTGTTGGTGTTCTAAATGTGTTGCCCACAGGCCACTGGAGCAGAAGATAAGTATTTTCACATGTGTGGAGTCTTCCATGCGTAACCACTAATGACTAGAAAACCATAAAGCGAACAGTCAAGTGAGAAAGGCTACTTGTACAGTCCTTACTGCAACAGGAAGTGAACATTTATTACCTTTTTCCATTTTTATTATGAGAGGCCATTTTTATCCATGTAGTCAGAGGAGTGTAGGTAACCTTTCCAAGAGACCTGAAGCTAATGCTCCTAACACCGAGGGGCGAGGAGCTGCCCCCTTCAACTGTGCAGGGAGTACGGAAGCTCTCTGACTCCAGGCCTTCGAAGTCTTCATTCTTGCCTAGGAAGCTGTGCCATTACTGGCTAAATGACAAATAACCAGCGAATGAATCTAAAGAATATCTCTTAAGATTTAAAGCAAACATTTGACAAGGAAAAGAAAGACTTTATATCTATGCTGGTGGCTAGGAAAAAAGTACTTAGACATGATCAAGTGTTCCAGAGTGTTTAGAATTGACCTTTAGAGACTTTTTAAAGTGAATGTGCCAGAAAATGTGTCTAAAGATGACACTCAAGATTTGAGATGTGAGAAGATCACAAACCTTGTAATTCAGCATTCTGGTCACTGACCTCAACAATGTATTTCATTTATTTTTAAGGTCACCTTCCAGATGTGTCGTTTAATGGGGTCATGTGTATTATTTGGATGTAGTAAATAGCCCTGTTTGCTACTAAACTTCCAAATGAGGTGAAGGCAAGTACCCAACGCAGATCTCATGTTTCTAACCATGTACTACGGTTACTGTGGTATCAAATATCTGTTGGTTCTCAATAAATACTCGTTCATTGGGTAATTGATAAGCTTCTGGCCTCAATCCTTACCTTCAATAATTAAACCTCTCTCTTTATCCTCAGAGCTCTCTTTAAACTTTAAATATTCTTCATATTGAGTATTCATCTGGTGTCCCTTCAAGCCATTCTGTTATTTCAGACACTGCCTTAGCAGAATTTTTTAGTGCCAAAGAGGCTTCATTTTTTCTTTTTTTTTACAACTTAGAAGAGAGATTGAGAATCATAAGTATGCTGCCAGCCCTGGAACGTCTGCCTAGTGACCTAATTTCATGGGAATTTGCCAGGCCCGCTAAGTGGAAGAAATCCAGTCCTATCCCTTCAGTCCTCATGGGTTATTCAGCTGACACCCCACACAGCCAGCCTCCTCACATTGTTGTGACCTTCAAGGGACTGTCCACTTAATATTGCTCTCTTCCAATTTTGTGGTATCAAATAAATTATAAGAAATAGAGTTGCAAACCATTTATATGGCTTAGGCAAATTTATACAATGCAAAGATCTCAACTCAAGTGGTATTTCTGATGTTGAATTATGGCATGCACTTGTTTCTCATTACTCTAGACTTCTGTCACATACATTTTGAGTAATTCCAGAAATTTCTTAGGGTAATTCATCCAGTATGTTATCAAGACCTTTTCCATAAAAGACAATTTACTTATTATCCAACATGGGCATTGGTGTGACTTCTTTTCTCTTTTTTCCCAGCTAACTCCTACTCAAGCCAGATAACTAAAGGTATTTCAAACATTACAGTCAATTTGATATGGTAGCACATTGATCTGACATTCTCTTCAGAAAACCAACACCAAAGGATTGTGTGTTAATATAGTCAGAATTGTACTTTAATTCTGTTCTGTCTAGAAGCTTATAACCTTTTCTGAAGAACACTTTGTACTGTTTTTTTCTATCCCCCATCAGAAAGTACTTCAGTGGCCTTTGGCCAAAAGCAATGAAGTTCTGACTTTTAACTTCTATATAGCCTGTCCAGGGACATTAATGAAAGAAAAGTAAACCTACTCTATTATCCCAAATGGCTTTTTAAATAATTAGGAGATTTTAATAATAGTGTTCAGCCAGCACTTTCAATTTCCTCACAGGCTTTCCAACATTTTTAAGGTGAGTAAGATGCTCGGCAGTGGTTTTTTTTTTTTTTTTAAGATGCTGTAGTTCCAACAGGGGAGAAGCCCTTGTTCTGACTACAAATGACCTTCCATTCATGCAAACGCTAAAAACATCCCTGGGCACTGCATTACTGAAATGGACTGTTTGGCAACAATGTTTGCAGTGTTGGAGCTCGACACCATTTTGTGGCACTATCTTTAAATGCAGAAGTAATTCACGTTTTTAAAGAGGTAGAGATTTTCAGAAGGTCGGGTTTTTTACATTTTTTTTTCCAAGCTGGCTTCCAAATTCACTGAATTACCAATGACTTATCTTCCATGTAAATGAAAACACAAGCCAAGAATCTCAGGACCTTCAGAGGAATAAAGGGATGACGGTAAGATGTTCTCAAAATGCAATGTGTCTCCAAAGCCTTAAAAAGGATAAACCCGTGTAACTAGCAACTAAACTAGTAGGAATTTATTTTCAGTAAGTATAATCAATAACAGAAATGCATATTTAAATATAAGGACAATCATCACAGCGTTCTTTATAGTATTAAAATCTTGGAAACAAATGTCCAACAGTAGGGAAATTGCTATACAATGGAATAATGTGTATCTATTAAACATTTTGGTGTATAAGTGCATTGACTGACATGGAAAATCCTTCAAAATATTGTACTTGAAATAAAAAAGCAGATTATAGAATAGCTTCTATAATGTGATTTTTTTTTTTTTTTTTAGGAAAAATCACGACAATGACATGGTTAATATATCGGTGGTGGCGTTTTTAAATTTTTACCTGCACTTTCTGTAGTAGATATGCGGCTTTTTTACAATAAAAAGGAAAGTAGAGAAAAATGGGCATTAAAATTCATAATAAAATGTTTTCTCCTCTTACCTTTAAAGACTTTATAGGGACGTGGAATGAAGATGTCAAAAAGGTAGACAAGAATATCCCAATATGCCTCTTATGCCCTCACATAAGCAGTAAGGAAAGAGGCGCTGCACTGAGGAGAATAACGAGACAAGTGAACCAGTTCCCGTAGCTTAAAAACAGAGGTGCGGTGTTTCTGGGTGTCTACTCAGACCCCAGCCGCACCGGGGTGGAATGGGCCTACGGGGTAGGAGAGTGGGAAAGAGCCAACAAATTGTAAACACCACCAAGCGGAACAAACGTTCAAGATGTTTGCCTCTAGAGGAGTTGCCAGAAGGAATATCAATGCCTTAGCTTCTCAGGAAGACATAAATACACCAACACACATATACATGTGTGTGCACACAGACACACACACACACTCATACACACGCTGGTGACAGTATCTCGGTTCCTACTCAGAGAGAAAATAGAGACCAACAAATGGGAAGTTTGTCAACTTGCCTCTTCCCCTGGTCTTTTGCCTTTTTCTGCTACATAAAGGAAGAAGAATCTTCTTTTGAAAATTAATTGCTTCCCGTCTACTCCAGCTGCCATCCTCTTCCATCGCCTCAAGAACCTTGTTTTTTTAGGCTATTTCAACCGTTAAGCAATGTAACTAAATGTCCTGGGACTTCTGAGCTATTCACATACCTATGTGTCCAGAAAAAAAGTATACATTTATAGAACCAAAACATAAACAATGAAAATCAAATGTGATAAACTGTAGAATGTCTATGAAGTGTAATACCTGTTAGCATTGTTAAATTTAGCGTTCATAAACCTTTCCTTGCATTTGAAAACAATCTGTGAGCTGGATGTTCTCAATTTTCCAGAATTCCGGAGCATGTGCATTGATTGTCGATAAATCATACCGAATCATAAATTGAGTTATCCATAGCCAAATAATTTCCAAAGAAAAATTATAAAGATCCCTTTATTGTTTCTCACTGTAGAAAATGCAGTTCGTGTGAGCCGAAGGTGCATTTTAGTACGTTTAACCTGAGAGGCGGCAGGACCACTAAAAGTAAGAGTGCAGGAGCTACAAGCCGTGCTCGCTCCGTAAACTACGGGCTCTCCCTTCCGAACCTTTGTTCCCACTCCCTGCTGGCTCCTCTCTCAGCAGGAAAACAAGCTCACGTTCTCTCCCGTTGCCAAACCACCTATCTATCCATCCTCTCCCCATCTTTCAGTTGCTACTATCTTCCTCTTCTTCTTAGTCAATTTCTCAAAAATGGTCTCCATGTGCTGTCTATATTTTCTCATCTCCCGTTGGCTCTTTTTTTAATTAAATTTTATTGTGATAAAATATATTTGTAACAAAAAGTTTGGCATTTTAGCCATTTTTAGGCATACAATTCAGTGACATTCATTATATTCACTACACTATGCTGGAGCCCTGGTGACGCAGTGGTGAAGCATTCAGCTGCTAACCAAAAGGTCAGCAGTTCAAATCCACCAGCCAGTCCTTGGAAACCCTACAGGGCAGTTCTACTCTGTCCTATAGGACCGCTATGAGTCTGAATCGACCAGATGGAAACGGACTGTGTTATGCGATCATCACCACTACAAATTTCCAATAATTTTTCATCACCCCAAACAGAAACTTAGTACCCCTTAAGCGATAATTCCCCGTTCCCCCTTTGCCCCCAGCAATCACAAATAAACTTTTGCCTCTATGCATTTGCCTATTTTAGGTACTTCATATAATGGGATCATGTAATTTTTGTCCTATTGCATCTGGCTTATTTGAATTAGCCCTGGTGGTGGCACAGCGGTTAAAGTGCTTAGCTGCTAACTGAAAAGTCATTGGTTTGAACCCACCAGCTGTTCTGTAAAGATTACAGCCTTGGAAAACCCTATGAGGAAGTTCTACTCTGTCCTATAGGGTCACTGTGAGTTGGAATCCACTCACTGGCAAGGAGTTTGGCTTTTTTATTGTTTGTTTTTTTCAAGGTTCATCCATGTTGTAGCATATATTAGAGCTTCATTCCTCTTTACAACAGAATATTCCATTGCATATATATACCACATTTTCTCTATCCATTCATCTGTTGATGGCCACGTGGGCTGTCTCCACCCTTTATCTGTTGTGAATAGTCCTGCAATAAACATTGGTGTGAAAGTTCCCATTGACTTTTCCTCTCACAG
The DNA here is from genome assembly GCF_030014295.1 of Loxodonta africana. NCBI lineage: Eukaryota > Metazoa > Chordata > Mammalia > Proboscidea > Elephantidae > Loxodonta > Loxodonta africana. Next base: position 190,008,274 of record NC_087345.1, read on the forward strand.
AAATAGAGTTTCTATTATAACCATTCCGCCGAAACTGCTCTCACCAAGTCACCATCAACTCTGTCCCAAATCCAGTTTGTGCATTTCGGTTCCTTACTTACTCATTTCCACTTCCTTCTCCTTGAAGAACAGTTGTTTGGGCTTCTGGGATATTTCTCTTTCTTGGTTTTCTTCTTACTTCTCTAGCCACTCCTTGGTCTTCCTTGCAGATTCCTCTTTGTCTCTGATATGATCGTGTTCCCCAGGGTCTGTATCCAAGGCTATCTTTTCTCCCTGTGCATACTCTCCCTGGGAAATTCCCACGGCTCATCTACCATTTATATCTCTCCCTCAGAATTCAGACCAATATTCTGGCTGCCTACTGGTCCTCTCCAGCAGGCAGTTTAGACCATGTTACCAAACTGAATTTTCACTTCTCGTCTGTACTCTCCACTCTCCCACGCACACACCCATCTTCTCTTCCTTGTATTCCTAATATCAACAAATAGAACCAACATCACCCAAGTCAGGCACTGGGAGGTAGCTTTGACCCCTTACCTTGCTTCACCTGCTATATTCAACCCATCTGGAAGTCCTAACACTTTCATCTTCTATAAATCTATTCCCTCTTCACTATTTCCAATGCTGCTTTCCTAATCTAGGCTGGCATCATTTCATTTCCGGATTAATACGACAGCTTCTACATGGCCTCTCTGCTTCTGGTCGTAGCCCCCATCAATCATTTTTCCTCTCTGTTTTACGAATGATTTTTTTTTTAATACAAAACCAATCAAGATACTCCATTGCTTAAAATCCTCCAATGCTTTCCTATTGCTCTCAGAAGAGAGTCCAAACTCCTTACCATTACTTAAAACCCTGCAAAACTTAGTTCCAACGTATCCACAGACTCATCTCTTGCTTCCTTTCTTCTTATCCTCCGGGTTTGCACTCTGGTCCACTGAGAGTGAAATTCTTTTACCTCCCCACCACTCTGCACTCTCCCTTGCTTCCAAGATTCCAGGCATGCTCTTCCTTGGAGCAGGGCACTTTTCTCCGTTTCTTTGCCTGGCTGACCCCTGCTGACCTTTCAGATCTGGCTAGAAGTCCATTACCTCCCCTGCCTTCCCTGATGGCTCAAACTGGAAATAGCACACACTCCTCTGTGCTGCCAGTAGCATTCTTTATCCTAACAGCACTTTCTACACTGTTTATAATTGCCCCCTTCCTCAGCTATCTCATATTCTCACTAGGCTGTACACTCCAGGAGGGAGGGGATTCTGTCTACATTGTTCAACGTAAGAAACACTCAATAAATACCTGTTGAATATGTAAATGAACAAGCACCAGGCACACATCTGATTGGTGCTAATTAGTCTGACCTCACTAGGTTTGCTGAGTCAGTTCTCCCATCTAGCAACTTTACTCTTAACCATTGTTCTGACGGATGCCTTCCAAAACCACTGAGAAAGTTCTCTTTTATTTACGGAGCACTTTGAAATAGCAGGACAAATGCTCCCAGGGAAGGTGGCCTATTTTAAGTAAGACCTGGGCATGGCTGCATAGCACAAAATGGGCTGCCTTTACTGCAATGATGCCATTAAAGGTCATCGTGACAAGCATTGAAACTTACTTCTTACAGCTAGAAGGAAGCCACCAAATACATTCAAGGCCAGATTCCGACAAATGCTGGCTGCTGTTTGTACGAATCAGTCAATGCCTCCGCCCCACATGCGTTATTCTCAATACTTTGGGACTCAATTGCTGCCACATTTGGAAAAGTAAGCAAATTAGTACACGAGGTTACCAGATCTCCGTCCTCATTATAACATAAATTCATGATTGAACTGCTTAGCAAAGAACCTTAGTTGATAACAAAACAGGATTATTTATGAAATTGTATACAGAGGTTTTTTTTTTTGGTATACAGAGGTAGTAGCAATATTTGTTTTTCAGTTGTGATTGCCAACAAAGCAGCAATACTGAAGGACATTCCAAGTGGTTAGGGTGAGTTAATTTTGGAGGCAGGGGAATATTAAATTTAGGCTTAACAGATAAAGAGACATTTGGCAGAGTCTGATCAAGCGTCCAGACAGCCTCCATTTCCTAGCGTGCAAATGGTTTGAATACAAAGGGCCGAGAAGGGCCTACAGCTAAGCGTTTGCGGGAGCGGGTATTTTCATGTGCTTCCTGTTTTGTTTTTTTTTTTCCTGTCACTGACGTAGTTGTGGCCTGTGCATATGTGTTCTTGTTTTTGCATGAGCCCCAGGAGAAGCTTCTCTAAAATCTGAAGTTCGGACCACCTAAGCGTGTCTCAGGATCTGGAGGTTAATTTTTAGGTACAAGGGAATGTTCACGAAAAGCTTCAGTGACTCATTAAAAGAAAGTCTCTCACATTAAAGTAACAGCTTTGGAAGCCAAATGAGAATGATTCCAGTTTGTGATTTTGAGCAAGTATGTAATCCAAGCCCGCGTGACTAAAACAGGCTCTAGGTTTGTTTCTGACTCTGCTTTAAACTGCTTAGCCGTAAACTTTCGTTTTTTTTCTTCATACCTCTTATTTTTAAAATCAGCCGCCACCAGTTGCTGTCCAATTCCAGCTCAGATTTTTCAGAAGTAGATTGCCGGGTGTTTCTTCCAAGGCGCCTCTGGGAGAATTCACACTTCCAACCTTTGGGTTAGCGACCGAGCGCAGCCACCGTTTTCGCCACCCAGGGACTCCTTATTTTTAAACGGGGCTGTGATATTTGCTTGAAGCCCTATGGAGGGGAATCTGAGGGCTAATTAGTTTATGTTTGCCAAGCACTTTGAAGATGAAAGGGCCTAAATTAAGTGCCAGAATTATGACTACAATTATCACAAAGCTCAGATAAGCTCAGAAATTTAGGAGCGACAACTCAGGAGCCCACATTCTGAATTCCAGTGAGATCGCTTCTGAAAACAGTCCCATCAGCTTCTGCAGTGATTCAGACTGAGGCTTTGTGGGATTCAACAGAACTGTAACGCAAATCATGCAGGACAATAAAAATTACACTGCACTCCTAGTGATCATTTAGAAAACAGCTGATAAAGGGATTCTGAGGAGCTTTACGCCCGTGTTGCCTCCAAGGCCTGACGAGAGTGCTCAGACCCAGAGACAGCCACCAGCCGCCAGGTTAGGGAGTGGTGCAGGCTGAAGACAAGTGGATACAGGCTGGCAACTCCAACTGCCAGTCACGCTAGATAAAGCCTTTCATCAATCACGAGGCTAAGAATCAAAGAAATTAATAGGGACAAAACCAAATCAGGCCACTCACCTCAAGCCTTGTTTCTTCAAAGGCCCTTTCTGGGCACCTTTGTTTGTGCTGTATTAACCGAAACCAAACCATTGCCGTAGATTTCAACTCATGGCAACCCCATGGGTTTCAGAGCTCGACAGCTCCGTTGGGTTTCTGTATCTGTGACCTTTGGAAACAGGTTGCCAGGCATTTCTTCCGACGTGCCTCCAGTTAGGTTCCAGTTACTGAGGTGCCTCCGCTTAGGTTCCAGTTACTGAGGTGCCTCTGGTTAGGTTCGCTTACTAGACGAGTGTTTTTGCGCTATCTGGACACCTTTGTTAGCATTACTTCTTAATTTTTTCAAACATTTTTTGAGTGCCTGCTGTGTGCCATGGAGTCCCCGGGTGGCACAAACAGTTAAGCACTCAACCACTAGCTGAGAAGTTGGCAGTTGGAACCAACTTAGAGGTGCCTTGGAAAACAGGCCTGGTGATCTGCTACCAAAGTTCACAGCTTTGAAAACCCTGCGGAACGTTTCTGCTCTGCACACATGCAGTCCCCACAGCTGGGACGGCCTCGACAGCAGCCGACAACAGCAGCAGCTATGTGCCAGGCACTGTTCCAGACACACTGGGGATAAAGTCTGTGAGCGAAGCTGACACATTCTTTCAAAAAGCTTTCATTCATTTAGTAAATATTTACTGAGCTCATCTACATTGAGCAAGACACTGTAGGGGAATGTAAAATTAATAAGCATGGCTTCTCTGAACCGGGAATTCTGAGGACATAGAGCTGAGGTCTACCTAAATAATTACAACACTGAAAAGAATGCAAAGTCACAAGAGTGGTGGCAATAAAGTGCCAGTGGAACTTTGAGGAGGAGGAGATTGCTTCTGATTCAGGAGAGAAAGGAAGGGCAGAAAAGCAGGCATCAGGGAGCGACAGGTGAGCCAGGCTTTGAAGGACATGTGGGATTTGGATCCGTAGATATGGGGCCGCCTCCTGAGCAAAGACAGGAGCAGAAAGTTATGGGGCAAGTGAGTAGCTTTGTTTGACTGAATTGAAGAGTAATTTCTAAGTACAGAGTTTTGGTAGAGAAAGCTAAAAATGGAAGATAGGGTCTCCCATTTGAGATTTAGTAATACTTATATGCCTCATTTTCTCTGTAAAATTATAAATTTATTATATAAAAAAAGGAATATATCTCATACCACTTATTCTGTTTAATCTAATCTTCCAAGTTCTAGCACAAAGTGCTCAAAATCTAGTCTTAAATTAAATATGAGCATTAAAATGGTCATATTTTATGGAGATGAATGTTTTGGGAAGTTATAGCTATGCTACCTTTATTATAGCACGTATACTACTCTTACTGAAAGATTTCAGCCCGTTAAAATAAATCCTTGAGGTTATGGATCATGTTCTATTCATAGTTGTATTTTCAGACACTAACAGGATGGCTGGCACCATAGTTGTTTTTGTTGTTGTGTGCCACTGAGTCAATTCTAACTAACAGCGACCCTATAGGATGGAGTAGAACCACCCCATACGGCTTCTTAGGCTGTAACCTTTACCGGAGCTGAATGCCAGGTCTTTTCTCACACGGAGAAGCTGGTGGATTCTATCTACCCTATTTTCTGTTAGCAGCCGAGCACTTAACCCTTTCACCACTGGGGCTCCTTTCGTGATCAACAAACGCTTGTTGAAAGGAAGGAAGGAAAGAGGAGAAGAAGGGAGGAAAGAAGTTAGTTTGCTACAGGAAAGGCTACAGTTGTGCCTGCTCTGAGTTCTAATTCTACGTCAAAGAAAAAAAAGCCTGTTGCTCTCCAGTAGATTCCAACTTGTAGTGACCCTATAGGACAGAGTAGAACTGCCCCATAGAGTTTCCGAGGAGTGCCTGGTGGGTTCAAACTGCTGACCTTTTGTTTAGCAGCTATAGCTCTTGACCACCACTATGCCACCAGCAACTGACAAGCTCAGACCCAAACCCGCCTGCTGCCTGTTTTGCAAATAAAGTTTTGTTGGAGTAAAGCCACACCCGTTCATTCACGTTTTGTCCAGGGTGGCCTTCTTGCTGTAACAGCAGAGACCAGACAGCCTACAAAGCTTAAAGTATTTACTATCTGGTCTCTTAGAGAACAAGTTTACCAACCCTTGTTTTAGATCATCCACTAACATAACGTGAGATTTTGGACAAGTGTTTTCGTTTTTCTGGTAGCTAAGAAATTCGTACCCAGCACAAGGCCACTACTTTTTTCTCCTAAAAGTTTCATAATTTTAGATTTTACATACAGATCTATGATAAATTTTGAGTTAATTTTGTATACAGTGCTAGATATGAGTTTGTGTTTACATATGTGTCCATTTTTCCAGCATCGTTTGTTGCAAAGACTATCCTTTTTCCGCTGAATTGCCTTTGCACTTTTATTGAAAATCATTGTCTACTCTGTGTCTTTTCTCCAACACCACACTGTCTCGTTTACTGTAGCTTTATAATTAACCTTGAAATCAGGCAGTGCGTGTCCTCCAACTTTGTTCTTCTTTTTGGCTGTTCTAGGTACAGCTTGACAATTTCTGTTTAAGAAAAAAAAAAAACTCTTGGAATTTTGAAGGAGATTGGATTGAATCTATCGACAAATTTGGGGAGAACTGACGTCTTTTTTTTGACATCTTAATAATACTGCCTTCTGACCCACCAAACACGGTGTAACTCTTCATTTATTTAGGTTATTTTAAATTCCTCTTAGCAAGGTATTGTAGTTTTTACTGTGTATCTCATATATTTTGTTAGGTATCTCCCGCTAAGTATTTATATTTTTTGATGCTATTGTAAATATTACTCTTTTAAAATTTCTATTTCTGAGTGTTTATAGCTATAAAAAATTTTTTTATAGCTAGCATACAGCAATACAATTAATTTTTATGTATTTGTCTTCATTTATATATTTATATGTTGAGATATTGCTTGATATCCTGCAATCCTGCTAAACTCATTTATTAGCTCTAACAGCTTTTTTAATAGGTTTTAACAGATTTTCTACATAAATAATCATGTTGTCTGTAAATAAAAAGATGTACTTCTTTTCCCTTCTGGATATTATTTATTTATTTATTTTTCTCGCCTTTAGCTCAAGGTTGAACAGAAAGGGGTGCAACCAGGCCCCCTTCTTTTGCTCCTTATCTCAGGGAGACAGTATTGAGTCTTTCATCATTAAGTATGATATCGGTGTTGTTGTTGCTTGTGTGGTTTCTGACTCAGGGTGACCTCGTGAACTGAGCCACAGAGTTTTCAAGGCTGTGACTTCTCAGAAGCAGATCACCCGGCCTGTCTTCTGAGGTGCCTCTGGCTGAGTTTGAACCGCAACCTTTCAACTAGTAGTCAGGTGCTTAACCTTTTGTGCCACGCAAGACTATTAGTTACAGGTTTTTTGGCAAATGCCTCTTATCAGTTGATTTCTAGTTTGCTGAGAGTTTCAACAGGAATGGGTGCTCCATTTTTATCAAATGCTTTTTCTGTGTCTATTGAGATGATTATATGCTTGATCTTTTTTAGTTTATTAATGTCATAAATAATATTGACTGATCTTTGGATGCTAAACCAACTTAGAATTCCTGAGCTAAATCCCAATTGGTCATGATATATTATGCTAGTGTATACCGTTGGATTAGATTTGCTAAAATTCTATTTGGAATTTTGCATCTCTGTTCTTTAGGGATAGTGTTCTATAGTTATCTTTTCTTGTAATGTCTTGTTTGTTTTTCATATCAGGGTAATGCTAACCTCATAAAATGAGTTGGGAAATATTCTCTGTTCTTCAATTTTCTGAAAGACTTTGTGTGGAGTTGGCATTATTTATTCCTAAAAGATTTGGTAGAATTCGCAAATAATGCCATCTCAACCTGGAGCTTTCTTTTTGGGAAGGTTTTTAACAACAAATTCAATTTATTTTATATATATATGTCTGTATATATTATAGATAGATACATATGTATATATATTTAGCTTCCAAATATTTGACAATTTTCCAAACATCTTTTTACTTTTAATTTCTAATTTAACTATGGTCAGAGAGCATACTTTATATTACTTGAATCATTTGAAATGTATTAAGACTTTTTTATGATCCAGAAAATGGTCTATCTTGGTTAATGGTCTGTGTACATTTGAAATGAATGTTTATTCTGTGGTTGTTAGGTGGTATGTCCTATAAAAGTCAATAAGTTCAAGTTGATTGCTGTGTTATTCAAGTCTTATATATCCTAACTGATTTTCTGTCTACTTGTTCTACCAATAACTAAGGAAGGAGTATTAAAATCTTCATCTATAATTGTAAATGTGTCTACTTCTCTTTTAGTTCTATCAGTTTTTGCTTCATGTATTTTGAAACTCTCCTGTTCCATGAGTAAATGTTTAGGATTGTTATGTCCTCTTGAATAACAGATCCTGTTATCATAATAAAGTGAACTTCTTTCTTTCCTCTTAATATTCTTTGCCCTGAGTATACTTAGTCTGAAATTAATAAAACCGCTTCCGCTTTCTTTTGATTTGTTGTACCCTGTTACATATCTTGCCATTTACTTTTAAACTATTTTATTTTTAAACTATTTGTGCTTAAGAAAGTATGTTTCTTGTAGGCAGCATATAGTTGAGTTCTGTTTTTTTATCCAATCTCGTGACCGCTACCTTTTAATTGGGAGCATTTAAAGCATTTACATTTAATGTAATTATCAATATTGATAAATTTAAATCTATTTTCTTATTATTTGTTTTCTCTCTGTCCCATCTTTTCTTTGTTTCATTTCTCCTCTGTTCATGCTTTGTTTTGGATCAATGAACATTTTTTTATTATCACATTCTATCTTTTCTAATCCTTTTGGGTGTTTTTCCCCAGGCTTCAGGTAAGAACTCATATGAATACTGCAAGAGCACCTACTGCAGATTTCCAGATCTCTCTCTTTTCTCTCTCTCTTTCTCTCTGTGAAGTTTTCCCCTCTCAAGTATGCTGTCCTGTAAATTCTGGCTGCCTAGATCTCCACAAACTCTCAGCTCCATGTTCTTGATGCAGAGAAACGCTGAAGTTTTCTTGGGTTCCCCTTTACTGCACATTGGCCTGGAAACTCTCTCAATGTAATAAGTTGGGGCAATCCTAGGGATTGCCTCATTTGTTTACCATCTCTCAGGGATCACTGTCCTTTGCTGTCTGGTGCCCAGTATCTTAAAAACTGTTGTTTCATATATTTTGTCCTTTTCTCGTTGTTGTTTCAGGCAGGAGGATAAATCCAGTCCCCATTATTCTATCTTAGCCAGAAGTGGTTTTGAGTGGAAGATGGAGTTATTGGTAATTATGAGTTATTCTGATGCAAATTGGAAAAATTTTAAAACATGAACCTGAAGACTTTCTGAAACTATTCATGCAATATCCAAAAATATTTAAGAAAACTGGTTGGAACTTTTTCTAATGTTAATTAGCTCCCAAATTTATAGTGCCATTTAAAATATTAAAGCAAAGTAGATCAGAAGCAAATAGCTAATTCTTGCTCTAGTTTAACAATCTCTGCAAACACTAATATAACCTCTCTCTCAAGGGCTTAGTTAAAAGGAATTCCTGTTAGATTATTTCATTTTCAGGAAAGAGAGGTCATTACGGGTTAACAATTACCCAAATCTCTCCTTGATTTAATCTTAATCTATAAACACAGGTCTATGTTTTAAAGACTATTATGATGAACCAAACAAGCTTATTTGTTGATGTTCGTGGCTAGATGTTTTACCCCAAGGCCTGGAAGATGCATACACAAAGCTAATTTACCTCTACGTGTTATTATCTGAAAATACATGTCTTCCATGTAGTGTAGTCTAAAAATATTGGCTTAGTACTCTGAAACTAATGATTTTTAAAGCAGAGACTAAGAAAACCACAGAAGTATTTGAACATTTTCCATGTTACATTTTTTAAAGGGCGGTTTTTTCTTGGTTGTATTTCTTTCTGATTGTATGAGACCTTTACCATATATCAGCTATTTTCCCTACTCTCATTCCCAAACCCTTCATTTTTCAAGAGTGTATGGTATGGAAAATGCCAGTGCCCTATACTTCTGTGTTAATGGTAATGTCTGACTCTTCTCTGGAGCAAATTGCTTAATGACCATCCACCTTGTTTCCTCTGGACAGCCAGTCTTTGCTTTTGAATTTTTTCATTTTCCTTTACCTCTTACCCAAAGTCTTCAGATCTAAGTTATCTCTCTCTAATGTGTGTGTGTGTGTGTGTGTGTGTGTGTGTTTGCCTGGGATTAATTTCCATAATTTTAAAAAGAGAAAATATAGTGCCTTTATGTTTAGAAGAACACTCTTCCTAACTTCCTGGGAGAAAGGATAACACAAAGGTTTAAGAAACATTTGTAGATATTGGATTCTTTTTGTGTTCTATTCCTTTGAAGCCATAGGAGGCATCCTAGAAGTAATGAGGGTGACAGGCTTCATAAGCCACTGACCCTCCCCAGCCTCTTCCTCCTGAAAAACTGAGCAGAATATAGTCCTCCAAAATAGCCCTTTGTTCCTCAGTTTACACAACCCTAACTGATTTCAGGAATCTCCCATTGCTTCTTTGGTTCTGAAACATTCTCAGAGTTGGCCATACCCTAACCCTGAACCTGGAGCCCTTTAGAGCTTTTTCTCCCTTTGTACCTCCTACATATGTGCCCACTTTCAACTTCTGAGGGCATCTGACGTTAGCTGCTGCCCCGTATTTAACTTTGACTTTCTTGTGTATGTATTGATGTTGCAGGGGGCAAATCACTGCAGAGGTTTACTGTCATGACAATTTGTTCCTCAGTTTCCTGAGTTCCTTCACCTAATTTATTTTTAATTTTCTGCGTTCTGCTCATACTGTGGAGTCCCTGGGTGTTGCAGTTAATGTGCTCAGCTGTAAACTGAAAGGATGGAGGTTGAAGCCACACAGAGACACCCCAGAAGAAAGGCCTGGTGCCTTACTTCTGAAAAAGCAGCCATTGGAAACCCTGTGGAGCACAGTTCTACTCTTACACATATGGGGTCGCTATGAGTCAGAATTGACTAGACAACAGCTGGTTATTCACACTGTGAGGCTTGGGTGCACTGAGTTTTATCCATTTTTTTCTGAATATTGCCACCCCGCTTTGGGAAATGAACAAATGAATGAATGTAAAGAAATGGTCAAGGAGATGATGAAAAACTGAAAGAAGATAGAAGTTAAAGATCATACAGGTGAAAGTGGCTTTATTGCTAACCTGCTTTGCCTTTCCTGTGGCATTCTGTGACTAAATGGGATGAGAAAGGGACGTGAGGATAGAGAAAATGGTGTGGAAATTGAATTGGAGTGGGAATTATGAGAAGCAAAAGAATAGATTTTTAACATTTTGCAGAGAACTGGTAAAAAATTGGAAGTTGAGCAAATTGTAGAGGAGGAGATTGGGGAATTGCTGAGGAACGAAAGAAGATAAAGTATAAAGGGAACTAGGGAGTTTGACGTAACAGGATTTTTTCACAGAGAGAAATCACAGTTTGCTGGTACCAGATTTTGTCCATGTTAGGTATATTTCTGCACTGAGTTTTGAGAAATGTCTGGCGGTACTTTCCTTTTCCCATGGAAGTATTTTTGTAGATGTGTAGGTTTGTTATAAACTACTTTCACAATGCAAAAAAAAATTTCCTACAAAACTTTCCAAGGTACTATATTTCAAAACTCCATGCATGAAAAAAACGGTAAACGTGGGGACATTGTTATAAGATATTTTAACTGGGCAGAGAAAAGAAAACAGAGACAGGTGTTGGAAGTTAAGCATAGACTTTACACACATTTGATGTAAGACAGAGATCTAAATGTAACATCTTTCACAGAGTGCAGCACGCCAACTAAAGGAAGATTTATATACTGATTATTGTAAGAAATCACATGTATCAAGCTTGATCTTACAGTCCATATGTATGCAAAACACCTAACAAAATGATGGTAGTTTTGCCTTTGTAGACATGGCAATATTGCACACAATCGATATTTATTTGCCTTCGTAGCTGCCTCATAAATAGGATACATCAGAGAGTCAGTTGTGGCTTCCTGTAGCATTTCTGTGATTTCCTAGCTTAAATTTTCTCCCACTGTCTCTCCTCTGTCCCACTTCACTAACCTGTTTATGAGGAAATGGGTGGATGATGTTGATGTCACTAACTTTATCCTTGTCTTTTTTTTTTTTATACCCCTTATTTACCAATGGAACATTGGTGGTGCAGTGATTAAGAGCTCACCTGCTAACCAATAAGTCAGCAGTTCAAATCCAGCAGTTGCCCCTTAGAAACCGTAGGGGGTAGTTCTACTATGTCCTCTAGGGTCACTATGAGTTGGAATTGACTCAACAGCAACAGGTTTTTTTTTTTTTCTTTTTCTTTTTTGGTATTCAGCAATTAGACAGCTAAATCACCATGGTATTTAAAAGTCCATACCATCAATCTATATTAACATCAATTTTATTTGTAAGGAAAAATATGTATCTGTCACATCTCTATCGCTACCAAGACAATAGTGGAGTTACCCATTTTTTTTTCTCTCAAAAATAATGAACTTACCCCCAGGAGGAGGAGACAAACAAGAAAGAGAAGAGTTTACTGGCTATCAGTAAGATCAGATGTCAGTTAACAAAATCCTAAAGAAAGTTCTATAGGCCTGGGATTTGCCTATTTCTGTGTTGTACATGTTGTTGTTGTTGTTGTTAGGTGTCTTGGAGTTGGTTGCTGCTCATAGCGGCCTTATGTGTAACAGAACACAGCACTGCTCAGTCATGTACCATCCGCAGAACACAGCACTGCTCAGTCATGTACCATCCTCAGAACACAGCACTGCTCAGTCATGTACCATCCTCAGAACACAGCACTGCTCAGTCATGTACCAACCTCAGAACACAGCACTGCTCAGTCATGTACCAACCTCAGAACACAGCACTGCTCAGTCATGTACCATCCTCAGAACACAGCACTGCTCAGTCATGTACCAACCTCAGAACACAGCACTGCTCAGTCATGTACCAACCTCAGAACACAGCACTGCTCAGTCATGTACCATCCTCAGAACACAGCACTGCTCAGTCATGTACCAACCTCAGAACACAGCACTGCTCAGTCATGTACCAACCTCAGAACACAGCACTGCTCAGTCATGTACCAACCTCAGAACACAGCACTGCTCAGTCATGTACCATCCTCAGAACACAGCACTGCTCAGTCATGTACCAACCTCAGAACACAGCACTGCTCAGTCATGTACCAACCTCAGAACACAGCACTGCTCAGTCATGTACCATCCTCAGAACACAGCACTGCTCAGTCATGTACCATCCTCATAATACTTGCTATATTTGAGTCCTTTGTTGCAGCTGCTGTGTCAATTCATCTTGCCCAGGGTCTTCATCTTTTTCACTGACCTTCTACCTTTCCAAGCATGATTTCCTTTTCTAGGGTCTGGTCCCTCCCAATAACATGTCCAAAGTACAGGAGACAATGTCTTGCTATTCTCGCTTCCCAGGAGTGCTCTGACTGCACTTCTTCCAAGATAGACTTACTTGTTTTTTTTGGTAGTCCATGGTATATTCAATATTCTTCACCGACACCATAATTCAAAGGCATCAATTCTTATTCGGTCTTTCTTATTCACTGTCTGCCCTTCCCATGCATACGAGGAGATTGAAAATACCATGGTTTGGGTCAGGTGCACCTTAGTCCTCGAAGCGACATCTTTGCTTTTTAACACTTTAAAGAGGTATTCAGCAGATTTGCCCAATGCAATACATCATTTAATTTCTTGACTGCTGCTGCCATGGGCATTGATTGTGGATCCAAGTAAAATGAAATCTTGACAATTTCAATATTTTCTCCACTTATCATGATGTTGCTTATTATTCCAGTTGTGAGAATTTTTTTTTTTTATGTTGAGGTGTAATCCATACTGAAGGCTGCAGTCTTTGATCTTCATCAGTAAGAGTTTCAAGTCCTCTTTCCTTTCAGCAAGCAAGATTGTGTCATCTGCGTATCTCAGGTTGTTAATAAGTCTTCCACCAATACTAATGCCACGTTCTTCGCATAGTCCAGCTTCTTGAATTATTTGCTCAGTACACAGATTGAAGAAGTATGCCAAAGTAATGCCAAAGATGAGGAATTGAAGATTTTTACAAATATCAGAAGTCTAAATTGATCAAACATGCAATTAAGATGCATAGATAATTACTGGTGGTTGGAATACAAAATTTGGAAACAAAGAAATATCTGTAGTGGGAAAATATGGTCTTGGTAATAGAAATGACACCAGCAATCACAAGATAGAATTTTGCAGGAACAAAAATTTATTCACTGCAAATGCCTTTTTTCAATGACAAAAATGGTGACTATACACATGGACCTCACCAGATAGAAAACACAAAATCAACTTGACTACATCTGTAGAAAAAGACAATGGGAAAGCTCAATATCATCAGTCAGAACAAGGCCAGGGGTCAACTGAGAAACAGACCCTCATCAGTTTCTCAAATGCAAGTTCAGGTTGAAGCTGAAGATAATTAAAACAAGTTTAGAAGAACCAGAATACCATCTTGAATATTTGGAGACCATCTCAAGAATAGATTTAATGAATTGAACACTAATGACTCAAGACCACACGAGTTGTGGGATGACATCAAGAACATCACACAATGAAAAAAACAAAAGGTCATTAAAAAGACAGGAAAGAAAGAAAAGATCAAAACGGGTGTCAGAAGGGACTCTGAAACTTGTTTTTAAATGTCAGGTAGCTAAAGTGAAAGGAAGAAATGATGAAGTAAAAGAGCTGAACAGATTTCAAAGGGTGGTGCAAGAAGACAAAGCAAAGCGTTATAATTAAATGTAAAAAGACCTGGAGTTATGAGATGAAAAGGGAAGAACATGCTCAGCATTTCTCAAGCTGAAAGAACTGAAGAAGAAATTCAAGCCTTGAGTTTCAGTATTGAAGGATGCTATGGGCAAAACATTAAACAACCCAGGAAGCGTGAAAAGAAGATGAAAGGAGAGGTGAGGCCAAGATGGCAGAGTAGCCAGACACTTTCTGTGAACCCTATTACAGCAAAGACCAAAAAAAAACAAGTGAAACGATTATATTTATACAACCTAGGAGACCTGAACATCAAAGGTAAAGTTAGAAAATGGACTGAGTGGCAGGGAGAGGGAGAGGCGGTTCAGAAGTGGAGAGGAGTAGCTGAACCTGAATCACTGGGATTCCTCAGGCACCATTTCCAGGAGTGGCTGTGGCAGGATGGTGGTAGAGTTTGGCTGCAGTTTCAGCAGGGAATAGGAGCCAGTGCACAGCCTGCTCACACCTCCAGAACCAGGGAGGAATGGTGCTCTTGGCGAAAGCTAAGTGTTTGTGTATATTTTCCTATGCCCCCTGCCCCCAAACTGGCTTCTGTGGCTGTTGATTTCCCTGGGCCTGAGATAGGACTTGCTGAGTGCCTGGAACCATCCTCCCAGCCTTGGAGAAGGAAGAAATTCACAATTGGGAGAAAAGATAACTGGCCAGCTCCACTAACCTGGGGAGCTCAGGACAGAAGGGGGTTCTGTCCATGCATAAAGTCCATGGACATTGAATAACTTTCCCCACTGCATGGACCTGTGTGGGCCTATTTCAGGAGAATAGGCCCTTGTTGGCAGACTACAATTGTTTCAGCTGTGTGGTAGACAGGTGGATATTTGATGTTTGACACCGCTTTGCCTATTAAACAGGGTCCTCACCTACCCATATCAGGGGCCTAAGGACTGGTGGCTCCACTCAGGTCACCCAGCCACCCAAGACAGGGGTCCAAGGATGACTGGTACCCCCAGTCCACACAACCAAAAACATTGGGTGCCCATGGTCCCTCTGCAGAATCCACCCACCTGTATGCTCTAGGGAAAAGGGACACGCTTTCCTCAGAGACACTTGGTGGACAATTCTCAGCCCCCTGCCTTGTTCAGAAAATGGCCCCCTGCTGCAACCAGATACCAGTACCTATACCAATCACCCCTTTCCCATAAGACTGTAGGACAGACTGTGTACCACACACTTGATGATCACCTATCTGGACACAAGAGCTGAATTCACACAAGAAAAGTGAATGTATGTCTAAACTGATATACCTGATAACACCTCTAGCCATCTGGAGACAGGAGGTCAGAGCTTCAAAAGTGAAAATAACCAAGCTTGCTCATTCAAGCAACCAATGTGGACATATCAAAAGAAAACAAAGCAAGAAGCTAAGAAATAGTAAGCAAACATAAAATAAACTAATACAATAACTTATAGATGGCACAGAGACAATAGTCAATATCAACTCACGTAAAGAAGCAGAACATGATTGCTTCAACAATCTCTCAAAACAAAGAATCAAGGGATCTTCTGGATGAAGTCGCCACCTGGAATTACCAAATGCAGAATACAAAAGATTAATAAACAGAACTTTTCAAGACATCAGGAACAAGGTCAGGAAGGAGATCAGGCAATAGGCAGAGCAACACACAGATAAAGCAGTTGAAGAAATTAAAAAGATTATTCAAGAATATAATGGAAAATTTAACAAGCTGCAAGAATCCATAGAGAGACAGCAATCAGAAATTCAGAAGATTAACAATAAAATTACAGAATTAGACAACTCAATAGAAAGTCAGAGAAGCAGAATTGAACAAGTGGAAGGCAGAATTGGTGAGAGTGAAGATAAAGCACTTGGCACCAATATATCTGAAGAAAAATCAGATTAAAAAATTTTTTTAAATAATGAAGAAAACCTAAGAATCATGTGGGACTCTATCAAGAGAAATAGCCTACGAGTGATGGGAGTACCAGACCAGGGAGGGATAACAGAAAATACAGGCAGAATTGTTGAAGATTTATTGGCAGAAAACCTCTGTGATATCATGAAAGATGAGGAGATATCTATCCAAGATGCTCATCAAACTCCACATAAGGTAGATTCCAAAAGAAAGTCACCAAGACATATTATAATCAAACTTGCCAAAACTGAAGATAGAGAATTTTAAGAGCAGCTAAGGATAAACAAAAAGTCACCTACAAAGAGAGTCAATAAGAATAAGCTCAGACTACTTGGCAGAAGCATGCAGGCAAGAAGGAAATGAGATGATTTATGCAAAGTATTGAAGGAAAAAAATTGCCAGCCAAGAATCATATATCCAGAAAAACTGTCTCTCAAATATAAAGGTGAAATTAGGACATTTCCAGATAAACAGAATTTTAAGGAATTTGTAAAAACCAAGCCAAAACTACAAGAAATACTAAAGGGAGTTCTTTGGTTACAAAATCAATAATATCAGGTATCAACCCAAGACCAGAACACTGGACAGACCAATCAGATGTCAACCCAGACAGGGAGATCACAAAAATAAATCAAGATAAAAAACACTCAAAACAAGGAAACAGCAATGTAACCCTGTAAAAGAAGACAGCATTAAAACAATAAAGTAGGACTAAGAATTGTAGTCATAGATCTTTCATATGGCTAGGAGGACAAGGCGATACAAACAAATAAAAGCTGGTTTAAATTTAGAAAAATAGGTGTAAATATTAAGGTAGCCACAAAGGAGACAAACTCTCCTACTCATCAAAATAAAATACAAGAAAAAAACAAAGACTCAGCAGAAACAAAATCAACAACTAATATGAAGAAAAGACAATATATAAACTACTCAGAACAAGAAATTAAGTGGGAAAAAGAAACTGTCAACAACACACAAAAAAAGACACCAAAAATAACACCAGTGTATTCATAAAAAAATATATATATATTTTTTTTATGTACCTATCCATAATTACACTGGATGTAAATGGACTAAATGCACCAACAAAGAAAGAGAGAGGCAGAATGGATTAAAAAATACGATCTGTCTATACGCTGCCTACATGAGACACACCTTAAACTTAGAGACACAAACAAACTAAAACTCAAAGGATGGAAAAAAATATATCAAGCAAACAACAATCAAAAAAAGAGCAGGAGTGGCAATATCAATTTCTGACAAAATAGACTTTAAAGTTAAATCCACCACAAAGGATAAGGAAGGACACTGTACAATGATTAAAGGCACAAATACCAGGAAGACACAGCCATATTAAATATTTATGTACCCAATGACAGGGCTACAAGATACATAAAACAAACTCTATCAGCGTTGAAAAGTGATATAGACAGCTCCGCAGTAATAGTAGGGGACTTTTACAACACACCAATTTCAGTGATGGACAGGATATCCAGAAAGAAGCTCAATAAAGACACAGAAGATCTAAATGCCATAATCAACCAACTTGACCTTATAGACATACGCAGAATACTCCACCCAACAGCAGTCAAGTATACTGTCTTTTCTAGTGCACATGTAAATTCTCTATAATAGATGACATATTAGGTCATAAAGCAAGCCTTAGCAGAATCTAAAACACTGAAATATTACAAAGCATCTTCTCTGACCATAAGGCCATAAAAGTAGAAATCAATAAAGAAAAAGCAGGGAAAAGATATCAAACGCTTAGACTCTGCTCAAAAAAGACTGGATTATAGAAGACATTAAGGATGGAATAAAGAAATTCATAGAATCCAATGAGAATCAAAACACTTCCTATCAGAACCTTTGGGACACAGTGAAAGCAGTGCTCAGAGGTCAATTTATATCAATAAATGCACACATACAAAAAGAAGAAATGGCCAAAATAAAAGAATTATCCCCACAACCTGAACAAATAGGAAGAGAGCAACAAAAGAAACTTTCAGGCACCAAAAGAAATCAAATATAAAAATTAGAGCAGAATTAAATGAAACAGAAAATAGAAAAACAATTGAAAGAATTGTCAAGAGTGAAAAACTGCATCTTTGAAAAAGTTAACAAAATCGATAAACCACTGGCCAAACTGACAAAAGAAAAACAGGAGAGGAAGCAAATAACCCAAATAAGAAATGAGATGTGTGATATTACAACAGACCCAACTGAAATTAAAAGAATCATATCAGATTACTTTGAAAAATTGTACTCTAACAAATTTGAAAACCTAGAAGAAATGGGTGAATTCCTAGAAACACACTACCTACCTAAACTAACACAGACAGAGGTAGAACAACTAAATAGACCCATAACAAAAGAAGAGATTGAAAAGGTAATAAAAAAAATCCCAACAAAAAAAAAAAAGCCTTGGCCCGGAAGGCTTCACTGTAGAGGTCTACCAAACTTTCAGAGAAGTGTTAACACTGCTACTACTAAAGTTATTTCAGAATATAGAAAAGGACAGAATACTCCTAAACTCATTCTATGAAGCCAGCATATCCCCAATACTAAAACCAAGTAAAGATACCACAAAAAAAGAAAATTATAGACCTATATCCCTCATGAAATTAGATGCAAAAATCCTCAACAAAATTCCAGCCAATAGAATTCAACAACACATCAAAAAAAATTCACCATGACCAAGTGGGATTCATACCAGGTATGCAGGAATGGTTCAACATTAGAAAAACAATTAATGTAATCCATCATATAAATAAAACAAAAGACAAGAATCTCATGATTTTATCAATTGATGCAGAAAAGGCATTTGACAAAGCTCAACACTGATTCATGATGAAAACTCTCAGCAAAACAGGAATAGAAGAAAAATTCCTTAACACAGTAAAGATCATTTTTACAAAGCCAATAGTCAACATCATCCTAAATGGAGAGAGTCAAAACATTCACCTTGAGATTGGGAATGTCCTTTATCACAACTCTTATTCAACTTTTGCTGGGGGTCCTAGCAGAACAATTAGGCTAGATAAAGAAATAAAGAGCATCCAGTTTGGCAAGGAAGAAGTCAATGTATCTCTATTTGCAGATGACATGATCTTATACACAGAAAACCCTAAGGATTCCTCAAGAAAACTACTGAAACTAATAGAAGAGTTCAGCAGAGGATCAAGATACAACATAAACATACAAAAGTCAGTTGGATTCCTCTACACCAACAAAAAGAACATGGAAGAAAAAATCACCAAATCAATACCATTTACAGTAGCCCCTGAGAAGACAAAATACTTAGGAATAAATCTTACCAGAGATGTAAAAGACTTATACAAAGAAACCTACAAACACTACTGCAAGAAACCAAAAGATACCTACATAAGTGGAAAAACATACCTTGTTCATGGATAGGAAGATTTAACATTGTAAAAATGTCCATTCTAACAATGCAACTCCAATCCAAATTCCAAAGACATTTTTTAATGAGGTGGAGAAACAAATCACCAGCTTCTTATGGAAGGGAAAGAGGCTCCAGAGAAGTAAAGCATAACTGAAAAATAAGAACAAAGTGGGAGGCTTCACTCTACCTGATTTTAGAAACTGTTATACTGCCACAGTAGTCAAAACAGCCCGGTACTGGTACAACAACAGATACATAGACCAGTGGAACAGAATTGAGAATCCAGACATAAATCCATCCACATATGAGCAGTTGATGTTTGGCAAAGGCCCAAAATCAGTTAAATGGGGAAAAGACAGTCTTTTTAACAAATGGTGATGGCATAACCGGATATCCACCATCTGCAAAAAAAATGAAACAAGACCCATACCTCACACCATGCACAAAAGCCAACTCAAAATGGATCAAAGACCTAAATATAAAATCTAAAATGATAAAGATCATGGAATAAAAAATAGAGACAACGTTAGGAACCCTAATACATGGCATAAATAATATAAAAAACATTACTAGCAATGTAGAAAATAAACTAGATAACTGGGAGCTCCTAAATATCAAACACCTATGCTCCCCCAAAGACTTCATTAGAAGAGTAAAAAGATTACCTACAGACTGGGAAAAATTTTTAGCTATGACATTTCTGATCAGTGCCTAATCTCTAAAATCTACATGACACTACAAAAACTCAACTACAAAAAGACAAATAACCCAATTAAAAAATGGGCAAAAGATATGAACAAGCACTTCACAAAAGAAGACATTCAGGTAGCTAATAGATACACGAGGAAATGCTCACCATCATTAGCCATTAGAGAAATGCAGATCAAAACTACAATGAGATTCCATCTCACTCCAATAAGGCTGGCAATAATCCAAAAAACACAAAATAATAAATGTTGGAGAGGTCATGGCGAGACTGGAACACTTATACAGTGCTGATGGGAATGTAAAATAGTACAACCACTTTGGAAATTTTTTTGGCACTTCCTTAAAAAGCTGGAAATAGAACTACCTTGCAATCCTGCAATCCCACTCCTTGGAATATATCCTAGACAAATAGGAGCCTTTACTTGAACAGATATATGCACACTCATGTTCTTTGCAGCACTGTTTACAACAGCAAAAATAAGCAACCAAGGTGCCCATGAATGGATGAATGGATAAATAAATTATGGTATATTCACATAATGGAATACTACACATTGATAAAGAACGGTGATGAATCTGTGAAACATTTTATAACATGGTGTAATTTGGAAGGCATTATGCTAAGTGAAATTAGTCAGTTGCAAAAGGACAAATATTGTAGAAGACTACTATTATAAGAATTCTAGAAATACTTTGAACAGAGAAGAATATATTCTTTGATGGTTACGAAATGGGGGAAGGAGAGAGTGAGACGGGTTTTCACTAATTAGAGAGTAGATAAGAACTACTTTAGGTGAAGGGAAAGACAACACACAATACAGGTGAGGTCAGCACAACTGGACAAAAGCAAAGAAGTTTCCTGAATAAACTGAAAGCTTCGAAGGCCAGTGTGGCAAGGGCCGGGGCTTTGGGACCATGGTTTCAGGGAACATCTAAGTCAAGTGGCACTTTGGAGAGTGTCGTCTGGAGTCTCAAACACTAGCAAGCGGCCATCCAAGATTCACCAATTGTTCTCGACCCACCCAGACAAAGGAGAATGAAGAACACCAAAGACACAATTATGAGCCCAAGAGACAGAAAGGGCCACATAAACCAGAGACTACATCAGCCTGAGACCAGAAGAACTAGATGGTGCCTGGCTACAACAGATGACTGTCCTTACAGGGAACACGGCAGAGAACCCCTGAGGGAGCAAGAGAGCAGTGGGATGCAGACCCCAAATTCTCATAAAAAGATGAGACTTAATGGTCTGACTGAGACTAGAAAGACCCCAGTGGTCATGATCCCCACACCTTCTGTTAGCCCAAGACTGGAACCATTCCCAAAGCCAACTCTTCAGACAGGGATTGGACTGGACAATGGGATAGAAAATGATACTGATGAAGAATGAGCTTCTTGGATCGAGTAGACACATGAGACCATGTTGGCATCTCCTATCCGGAGGGGAGATGAGAGGGCAGAGGAGGTAAGAAGCTGAAGGAATGGACACGAAAAGAGAGAGTGGAGGTAAGGAGTGTGTTGTCTCATTAAAAAAGGAGTGTGTTGTCTCATTAGGGGGGAGCAATTAAGAGTATAAAGCAAGGTGTATATAAATTTTTGTATGAGAGACTGACTTGATTTGTAAACTTTCACTTAAAGTACAACGAAAGTAAAAAAAAAAAAAGATTGAAGGAATACACAAAGTCACTGTATCAAAATAATTGGGCGACTTTCAACCATTTCAGGAGGTAGCATATAATCAAGAATTGATCGTACTTAAGGAATAAATTCAAGCTGCACTGAAAGCATTTGCAAAAAACAAGACTCTGGGAATTGATGGAATACCAATTGAGATGTTTCAACAAAGGGGTGCAGTGCTTGAGGTACTCACTGGTCTATGCCAAGAAATTTGGAAAAGAGCTACCTGGCCAAATGACTAGAAGAGATCCATATTTGTACCCATTTTAAAGAAAGGTGATCTGGCAGAATGAGGAAATTATTGAACATTAATATCACATGCAAGTAAAATTTGGCTGAAAATGATTAAAAAATGGCTACCGCGGTACATGCACAGGGAACTGCCAGAAAGTCAGGCAGGTTTCAGAAGAGGACGTGAAGAAGGGATATCATAGCTGATGTCAGGTGGATCCTGGCTGAAAGCAGAGAATACCAGAAGGATGTTTACCTGTGTTTTATTGACTATGCAAAGGCATTCAACTATGTGGATTTTAACAAATTATGGATAACATTTTGAAGAATGGATATTCCAGAACACTTAATTGTGCTTGTGCAGAACCTGTGCGTAGGCCTAGAAACCATTGTTGGAACAGAACAAAGGGATACTAAGTGGTCTAAAATCAGGAAACTTGTGCATCAGGGTTGTGTCCTTTCACCACACTTATTCAACGTTGTAGATACAATAGGAAAAAGGCAAACATCATCCATGCCAACTATACCACTCTGCATTCCAATATATCTCTCTGCTTTCTTGTCATCCACTGTCATTGACTCAGAATTGACCTCAAATATGAAGATGCTGAGAAACAGGCATGACCAGACAGGAAGGTGAATCAATGAATGGAAACAGCTAAGTTTTTCTGGTTTTAAAAGGCCAGGACTGAAGAGAGGTAAGTGTATATATTATTAACTATGCTAATTGCACTTTTTGACCATGTTTGAATGAGGGTCTCCTGATTTCCCTCTCTCTCTGTTCCTTTTCATAGGGTACCATAACTTTTTAGGAAAAGTGGTTGGAATTTTTTTCTTAAGTTGGTTCAATTGTCAGCTATTTTTTATATATATATGTGTGTGTGTGTGTGCATGTATGTGTGTTCCTATGTGTGTGTATATATGTATGTATATATATATGTGTATATATAGCGGGTCAGCAAAAAGAGGAAGACCCTCAACTAGATGAATTGGCACAGTGGGTGCAACAACGGGCTCAAACATAGTAAGGACGGAGTGGATGGCACAGGACCTGCTGTACATAGAGTCACTACGAGTCGGAATCGACTTGACGGCATGCAACATCAACATATACGTATACCAGCTGCCACTGTACCAGAGTAGGACTGTGCTCCGTAGGGTTCTCCATGGCTGATTTTTCAGAAGCGGACCATCACCAGGCCTTTTTTCTGAGGCACATCTGGGTAGGCTCTAACCTCCTCCCTTTCAGGTTAACAACAGAGTGCACTAAGTATCTGTACCACCCAGAGAGACTATATGTGTGTGTGTGTGTGTGTGCGCGTGCGCATGTGTGTCATGCACAAATTTTTTTTTTTAAAGATGATAACTTTCTTTTCCATTTCATAGGATGCCAAAACTATTTAGGAAAAGTGGTTGAAATTTTTTCTTAAGTTGGTCCAATTAATAAAGTAGAGACTATTAGACACTTAGCTCCCAATTTTATAGCCTGGTTAGAATGTCACGGAGACTTTTGATGGCATGCACACATGCACAAACACATCCATTTCCCATTAGCAGAATGGTGGAACAAAATTACATTTTAGTAAGTCTCTGGAAACGTGAACTCAAGGCCTGACTTTGACATTGACATGTGGCCTTGGGCAAATCATTTAACTTCTCTGGGTCTTGTTCTCTTGGGCTGTAAAGTGGTGGTGGAAAGGAGTGCGGTCAGGGAGAGAGGTGGTTAGTAATGTTGAACCAAAAAGGACCTTTCCCTTCAAGGCCTTGTATGGAAATTTCCCTGTTAAATCATGGCCAAGCAACTCTCCACTGCAAGTAATTCCGTGATAAAAGGAAGACCATCTCTGTAGAATAGTTTTTTTATTCATATGAAACAAAATCCTCCCAGGAAATTTTTGCCCAGATCCCAAACATAACTTGTCTCCAATGGAACTTAAAATAATGAATGTGCACCTACAAAATACAATTCATGAAAACTGAGGACCTGGAAAAGAACAAAACAAATCAAGACAATTCTGAATTTCGTCAAACATTGCTTTCTGAGTCATTTAGTTCTCAAATGAGAGATAAACATTTTTTTCGGTATTTGAAGATTGACAGAGTTTTATTCTGTCTTGGTCTTTTTGTCTCTGTCTGATTCTAAATGCAAATTAATTTGCAGACAAATTTAGACTATTAAAACTGACCACACATTTTAAAAATCAGTATCTAGAGAGCACGGACTCGTCCCTGGAATGTTGTTGTAGACATACTGTCTCTCATTTTTCTCTTTCTATAGTGGTGGCGTCTTCGGTATAGCCTGTACTTATCTCAGTATGAAGCCAGATTTCACTTTACTTTCTTTTTATGGTTTTATCGCATCGTTTACTAACACTTTATCTCTGTTACGGAAAATAAATGAAATTCCAGGCTTTCGATGAAATGTCATGCTGAAATGGATGGTCCAAAAATCTATGTTTAGATGACTGACTCCTGTTTGAGGAAGACATGATAAATGTTTCATGCATGTAAGCTGAAGGATGATAGATTTAATGATCATACCCTAACTGAAGAATGCTATTTTGGAATAATTAAATGTTCCATCATTTGCAAGTCTAAATAGTCTATTGTTAGTTCCTGTTTTTGTCTGTCAACAGATCCTTCCATTTTCTAAAGGAAATTTATCATTAAAACAATTGAATTGATAGCAACATACCACCAGAGTGTGTTAGCAGTAGCACACTTCATGGGGCCCTAATTCATAGCTACAGTTAAGAAAACTTAATTTATGTATGAGTCTGCTTCATAAATGGCAAACACGACAAGCATTGTTTAAAGGCTACTGGTACATATTTATCATCAGGTATTGAAGAGATATTCTGCTTGAAGAGGTGGCTAAGCCTTTTGACAGATGAAAAATCACATGCAACAAAAAAAGTGTTTAAAAAGGGACTTATAGTTAATATAAAAAACTCAGAATTTATTTGCTTGCTGCTCCTTATATCCCATTGCCATCAGGTGGATTCCAACTCATAGTGACCCTATAGGACAGAGTAGAACTGCCCCCATAGGGTTTCCAAGGCTATAATCTTTATGGAAAGAGATTGCCACATCTTTCTCCTGCAGTGCAGCTGGTGGGTTGGAACTGCCAATCTTTATGTTAGAAGCCAAGTGGGGTTTTTATAAACCCAAGCACTTTTTAAAATATTATCATCAAAGCATTTCAAGACATTAATCATCATCTGATTTTAAATGGATTCCTTGGGTGGTGCAAAGGGTTAACATGCTTGGCTGCTGACTGAAAGGCCTGTGGTTGGAGTCCAACTCATCGTACCTGGGAAGAAAGTCCTCGTGATCTACTTCCAAAAAATCACCCACTGAAAACCCTGTGGAGCACAGTTCTACTCTGGCTCCCATGGGGTGGCCAGAAGTGGGAGTCAACTCAGACACAACTGTTTTGTGTTGTTGTTTTATTCTTAATTTTAAATATTTCAATATTAAAAGTTTAACTCCTCTAGGTCTTGGTCTCTTAGGCTAAAAAATGATGGTTGAGAGGAGTGGGAGTGGGGTATGTTATGGTTTGGCTATAAATACGTATCTGAAAAAACAACTTTTTTGTGAAAACAACTTTTCTTCTTTATAAAAGAAAGATATAGACATCCCTTCCCCAAATCTATCAAGGTGGCTGACTTCATATTTAAGATATTAATATCTGTGTGTGTGTGTGTGTGTGTGTGTGTGTGCACAGAAACCTGGTGGCATAGTGATTAAGAGTTTGGCTGCTAACCAAAAGGCTAGCAGTTCGAATCCACCAGGCACTCCTTGGAAACCCTATGGGCAGTTCTACTCTGTCCTAATAGGGTCGCTATGAGTTGGAATTGACTTGAAGGCAGTGGTTTTGGTTTTGGTTTTGTGCGTGTGTGTGTATATATATATGTGTGTGTGTGTGTATATATATGTGTGTGCGTGTATATATGTGTGTGTGTGTGTATATATATCCCAGAAACCCAGCCCCTTTGCCATGAAGTTGATTCTGACTGATAGCAACCTTCTAGGACAGAGTAGAACTGTCCCACAGAGTTTCCAAGGCTGTAACCTTTACAAAAGCAGACAGCCACATCTTTCTCCCGCAGAGCGGGCTGGTGGGTTCGAACCATGAACCTTTCAGTTAGCAGCTGACAACGTAACCACTGTGCCACCAGGGCTCCTATTAGTAATACAGATAAATAATAAATCACTTATTCCTTGAGTTAATGGTTCCTCATCCTTCTCACTGGCACAATTATGCTTGTATGAATTATTTTCAGGTATGTTGCATGAATATTTTTGAAAAGATTGTTAAAACTTCACTACTTCTGTGACTACATCCTGAAAAAACTAGTTATCACAATAACTGAACGAACCATCAGGAATGCCTGGACACATTACTCACCAAATTGCATCATTGTGTTATAGATTCAGATGGTACCCAATTAATTATTAAGATGACTGAGAACACCAGACGGATCATTCCAGGACTAACAGATTTGATTACTTTACATGTGGTATGTGGCCCATATGTGGAAGGCTGCATATTTGCAGAGAGGTAGGATTGGACGGACGTGACCAGATGGACTTCATCCAAGTTTGGGAAAGCATTGCAGGCCATTCAAACCTTAATCCTTACTACGTATCAATGCAGGGGCAGAGGCATACTGGCTAAGCAATGACTAAATCGCTTCTGACTTGACTCAAGTCACAGTAATAATGGAGCAGGTAATTCATTAGAAGCTATAGCCTGGTTTTAAGAACTTTGTATTGAAGGTTTTCAAACTGTACTTGGGCAGGGTTTCTCGCAATCCTTGCTGAGTATTTTACTTAATTCAAGTATAACCACCCATTTAACTGGTTTTGAATGACCTAAAGTAGTTCCCCACATTGGAACAAAACCATCAGAAAACGGGTGAGTTTCTGCATGTAGGCTGTAGTGAAATACAGTAGTCCAAACCCATCATATCTGACCCGGTTAACTTGGTATTTTCAGATTCTTTAATAACGAAGTGTATTTCAATCCACAAAATTATTCCTTGAAAATTGAAACCCAATTTATATGTGATTTCTATCATTAAAGATATACTGAAACTAAGTCATCTGCAATTTAGCAGGTTTCATGAAAAGAAGTGTCAGTGACTCAACAGTTTCCCTCAAAAAGGCAAGGTCTTTTAGTGAAAATGAGCTCGTATCAGTGGACATAGATGGATTTCTATCAGTTTTCAAAAAAAAAACAAACCAAACCCAGTGCTGTCGAGTCGATTCCGACTCACAGCGACCCTATAGGACAAAGTAGAACTGACCCATAGAGTTTCCAAAGAGCACCTGGCAGATTCGAACTGCCGACCCTTTGGTTAGCAGTCGTAGCACTTAACCAGTACGCCACCAAGGTTTCCATCAGCTTTCCAGAAAGAAAAAATCTTTAAGAAACATTTCCGCAACTGTTTTTAAAATAATTCACAGAAAAGAAAGTGCTCAGTCATTGGAAACCAGGAGGATATAGCATTGCATAAGCTATGAAAATGTTGATTATTGATTTGTTACAAGCTACAATTTTTTAAGTGTTTTTCAAAACATTTTGTTAAACTAGGGTGGTAGTATAAGCATTAAAACCTTGGAGGAGGTATAAACATCAAAATCATGCCATCACTCAAAATACTGTGAAGAAAAAAGTCAATCCAAAGTTATCAATCAATGACTCAACATGGATTTATTGCCGTGCTTGTTGGATTAACCAGAAGTAAGTTATTAGAGAGGTAATAAAAGTAAAACCTACCCTCAAAAATTCTGACTTAGTGAATCAATGTAGACATGGCTTTATCAGAGATTAATTGTACTTTAATCATAATCCTAACCATAAATGAACATTAAACCATAATTCAAAATTATGGGACACTCACAGAGAAAGTTGATTTAAAGAGGAGTAGAGAGTAAATGGTTTCCTTCATGCAGCAATGCTTGCTTGGATTGCAGGAAATACCGGGCAGACTCCTGGAGCTCCTGGAGGACAGGAAACATGTCTTATTCACCTTTTGTTGTATCACAGTATACTTCTCAAAACCTTTTGACAGAAATAATGACATTTAAACAGTTATCTAACTGTCAAAACATGGGGAAGAAAACACAGAAAAGAAAGGAAAAACCACTAATCAAATGTATTAAGAAATGGGTTTTACTTATGTTTTGAGATTTTTATTGTGGTGGAATATATATAACAAACCCATTGCCACTGAGTTCACTTTGATTCATAGCGACCCTGTAGAAAACGGAGTAAAATTGCCTCATAGGTTTTTCATGGAGCAGCTGGTGGATTCAAACTGCTGACCTTTTGGTTAGCAGCCAAGCTCTTAGCTACTATGCCACCAGGGCACCATATATAACAAAACATTTGCCAATTCAACCATTTTTATGTGCACAAGTCAGTGACATTAATTATGTCCACCATGTTGTACACCATCATCACTATCCATTTCCAAATTTAATAAACAGGTTTTGTTGCTAGTTCCTGTTCCTTGCTAGTCCACCCAGCTTCGGACTGAAGGTGTGCACAACTGATCACGATTTAGTGGCCACTGGGGTTTTTTTTTTTTTTTTACCATAATTAGTTCATGCACAGGCTTGCTCTCTTTTATTGCATTTTTTGGTCTCCTTTTCCACCCCTATTCCTTCAAAGGTATCCACTCTTATATAAGATACATAAGCATTATAAACTAAATATAGATATAGGCATAGCTATAGATATAGATTTTGTGAGATAAGAATTTAGTTTTATTTTTGTGTGTATGGTAAACTAATTTCCCCAGCACAATTTATGAAAAGTTGCTATTTTTTCACTGATTTTTCATGTCTCTACTGTCATATATCAGGTGTCCATATATATGAATCTGTTTCTAGTCCATTGGTCTATTTGTCTGATCATTTCCCAGGAAAACGTACACTGCTCTTATTATTATTGATGTGAAATATGTCTTAATATATGGTAAAC
The DNA here is from genome assembly GCF_030014295.1 of Loxodonta africana. Lineage (NCBI taxonomy): Eukaryota > Metazoa > Chordata > Mammalia > Proboscidea > Elephantidae > Loxodonta > Loxodonta africana. Next base: position 190,037,319 of record NC_087345.1, read on the forward strand.
TGCGATCCCCATAAAAAGCTTCTTTTTAGGAATAGCCTTAGTCATCTGTGGACTTTTTTCTTTATAAATTTCTAGTATTTGGTCCAATTTCCCCAGAGGGGATATTGATAGGAATAATACTTAATGTATAGATGAATTTGGGGGAAACTTAACATCTTTAAAATGTTAAGTCTTTCCATTTTAAAACGCTGTGTTTCTCAATTTGTTCAGGAATTAATATCCCTCAATAGAATTTAAACTTTTCTCCATAAAGGTTTTATGTATTTTTTATTAGGACTGGAACTCTAGTCCTCCCTTGACAATCAATTTAGTCTTCTTGATACTTTAATTTCATATTTACAGGATAGACATTTTTCTTTGTAGTCATTATTTATTTAATCAATAATAAACTTGACAAATTCTGTACTTGCTTATTGCCAATATCTTATTTCTTTCTCGTTGATTCATTTCTCTCCTTCCTGGTTTAATTTCTCCGAAGTTCTTCCAGAATGAATCTTTTGGGTGATAAACATTTAGAGTTGTAAATATCTGAAAGTTTCCTCATCTCATCCTTGAGGTATGCATTTAGCTGGGTAAAAGATTCTACGTTCAAATTCTTTACCTTTACACTGTGAAACTATTTCTCTATCATGTTTCTTCTCATATGGCTGCCGAAACACTGATATCAAATCTGATTCTTGTTCATTTATAGGTAATCCCCTTTTTATTTCAAAACCTTAGATGTTTCTCTGTGATTTTAGTATTCTTAAATTATTCTACATTATGTTTAAGTATATATATATTTTTCTCTCATTTATTCTACACAATATTCTATATGATCTTTTAATACGAGTTTTGCATTTTTCTTTAAATCCGAGAATTCTTGGCCATACCATTATTTCTTTAAAATGTGTTAGACTTGGTTTGTTCATTCATTTTGTTATCTTTCTTTCCAAAAGCTTGAACTTCTTGGTCGTCTTGAAAACATTTTGTGGCCATCTTTCTTACCTTAGGGCTGTGATCTGCTTCTTTCTGGTATCTGCCCATGGTGACCTAGGCTCGTAGTCCTCAAGCTGAGTTTGAAGAATGGCCTGCTCATTTTCATTATGTAAGATGACTCGACGGCACTGGGTTAGGATATCTCATTCATTTTTGTTTGTTTGGCTTTCTTGTTTGTATTATAACTCCCTCATCAAAATGTAAGCTCCATAAGACCAGGATTTGTCTATCTCCAGTTATATTAATTGTTTCAAGAATAACATCTGACATATACTACACAACCACAAAATATGTGTTTTATAAAAGAATGTACAAATGAAACTCCTTACCAATTAAAATAGGCTAGGTTATGCTGCAGGAACATCTCAAAATCTTTAGTAGCTTAAAATATATTTATCATGGGACATCTGGGGGCTTTGGTTCATTCCATTTTCACTCATGTACACAGGCTGACAGAGAGGAGTGTGGCTGTGCAAGAAGAGGAATAGTGGGTAAGGGTGGGGAGGGGTGACTCATGAGTTCAAAAAGTATACAAAGGCCAGATCAGGTGACTTTTGTAAGTCAAGATGGGAAGTTTGGATTTTATTTTTAGTGTGAGGGAATCTGATGAAGAAGTTTAGAAAGGGCAGTGAGATGATATGAATTACTAGCTTACTCTAACTGCTGTGTAGAGAATAAATTTCAGGCAGAGGAGAATAGAATCAGGAAAACCAATAAGCAGTGGTATCTCTAGAGTTGGTGTCATGCAGTGTGGTAACTCATGGTGTCACACCCCCCACATGGACCTCCTCTTGTACCAGACCATACAGAATCCTTAATAATGTTTATTATCAATTTTAATCATAGAATAACATGTGATATAGTTAGAAATTGCTTAAAAATAGTATTTCTTAGGTTATACAAATACTAACAAAATTTTGTAAAATCTTTGTACATTGAATTACAACAGTGTTAGTTACAGCATTATTAGTGATTGAGTGGAATCCTTTTTTTTTATTTTTCTCCTTCTTTTTCTTTAATTACTACTTCATTCTCAAAAATGTTATTTATATAAGTTCACAAATACCACTTATCCAGAAGGTGGGGCCAAGGTGGGGGAGTAGTCAGACGCTTCCAGTGGCTCCTCTTAAAACAAAGACCTGAAAAAACAAGTGAATTGATTATATATATATGACAGGCTAGGAAGGCTGAGCATCAAAGGCAAAGTTAAGAATTTGGACTGAGTGACAGAGAGGGAGAGATGGTGCAGAAGCAGTGAGGAGTTGCCGAGTTCGCAGCAGCACCTCAGCCCTGATTCCTTGGAGTGGCTGTGGTGGGGCTGGTGTTAGCTTTGGGAGATGCAGCTGCTTCAGCAAAAGAAAGCTAATGAAGTGGCTCACCCCTGACCCTGTGGCATGTCTGCAATGGGGCTGGCCGTGGCATTCAGGACGAGGCTGCTTCAGTGAGAGAAACCAACTGAAGTGCACACCCATGACCCCCTACTGTGATGGCAGTGGGGCTGGCAGTGGAGTTTAGGATGGAGCTGCTTCAGTGAAACAAGACAAGCAAGGGGATGCAGCCCTAACCCCCTGTGGTGATCGTGTTGGGGGCCCAGCCAGTGCACACAATCCACACACGCCTCTGGAATCTGAGATAAAACAGCGCTCTCAGCACAAGATAAGAGATTTTCTCTAATTTGCTGCACAGACCTCATAGCTTCTCCTTCTGAAAGGACTCTCTCCTATCTTTCTGATCCCTCCTCACTCTGCCCCAGCTGGGTTCATCAACAGTTGATTTCCCTGGACCTGAGGTAGGTTTTCCTGCACTGCCGGAGCCCTTCTCCTGGCCTAGAGAAGGAACAAATTAACAAATGGGGGAAAAATACTCTGCTAACTCCCCTAATCTGGAAACTCAGAGCAGAAGCAGCTCCAGTCCAGGCACAAGAGATCCACAGATTTTGTCTTTCACCCCTGCGTGGATACAGGTAGATCAATTACACTAGATAAGATCTGGCTGGTATATTGCAAGGGAGAATCTGCTTGAGGTCTGACTGTAACTGTTTCAGCTGTATGATGGAAGGAAGGTTTTTGATGTTTGATACCACCCTGCCTATTAAACAAGGCCCTCATCTACCCATACCAGTGGCCTGAGGACTAGAGGCCACTAGTCCACCTAGCCACCCACAACAGGGGTCCAAGGATAAGTGGTGCTACCAGTTAAAAGCACTGGATGCCTATGGTACAGCTGCAGAGCCTACCCACCAAAGCACTCTAGAGAACAGGGAAGTGCCTTCCTCACAGACACTCGAAGGAAGGTTGTCAGCTCCCTGCCTTCCTCAGAGTGTGACCCCCTGCTGCTACCAGAAACCTATGCATATACCAACCACCACTGCTCCTCTAAGATTGTAGGTGACAGCCTGCATCACACACTAGGTGACTATCAGGACACCAGAGCTGAATCTGCACAAGAATAGTGAATGGTCTCCTAGGCTCATAAACCTGATAACAGCTCTAGCCATCTGGTAACAGGTCATTAGTGCTACAAAGGCTCCAATAATCAAGTTAGCTCACTCTAGTAGCCTACTTGGGTATATCAAAACAAAACAAAGCAAGAAGCTAGGACACAGTGAGCAAACATAAAATAAATTAGTAGAATAACTATAGATGGCTTGGAGAAAACAACTGATATTAAAGAAGTAGACCATGATCGCTTCAACAAACTCCCAAAACAAAGAATCAAGGACTATCCCAGGTGAAGATATAGTCCTGGGATTTTCACATATAGAATACACAAGATTAATATACAGAACTCTTCAAGATATCAGGAAGGAGATCAGGTAAAATGCAGGATAAGCCAAGGGACACACAGATAAAGCAGTCAAGGAAACTAAGAAGATTTTTCAAGAACATAATGAAAAATTTAATAAGCTACATAGAGAGACAACAATCAGAAATTGAGAAGATTAATGATAAAATTTCAGAATTAGACAACTCAAAGGAAAGTCAGTGGAGCAGGATCAAGGAAATGGAAGTGAGAATTAGTGAGATTGAAGACAAAACACTTGGCAACAATATATTCAAAGAAAAATCAGATAAAAGAATTTTAAAAAATGTGAAGAAACCTTAAGAATTATGTGGGACTCTATCAAGATAAATAACCTACCAGTGATTGGAGTACCAGAACAGGGAGGGATAACAGAAAATACAGAGAGAATTGTTGAAGACTTGTCGGCAGAAAACTTCCCTGACATCGTGGAAGATGAAAGGATATCCATCCAAGATGCCCATCGAACCCCACACAAGGTAAATCCCAAAAGAAAGTCACCAAGACATATCATAATCAAACTTGCTAAAACCAAAGATAAATAGAAAATTTTAAGAGCAGCCAGGGATAAACGAAAAGGTACCTACAAAAGAGAACCAATAAGAATAAGTTTGGACTACTCAGCAGAAACCATGCAGGAAAGAAGGCAATGGGATGACATATATAAAGCATTGAAGGAGAAAAATTGCCAGCCAAGAATCATATACCAGCAAAACAGTCTCTCAAATATGAAGGCTAAATTAGGACATTTCCAGATAAAAAGAAGCTTAGAGAATTTGCAAAACCAAACCAAAACTACAAGAAATACTGAAGGGAATTCTCTGGTTAGAAAATCAATAATATCAGATATCAACTCAACACTAGAACACAGGACATAGCAACCAAATATCAACCCAGATAGGGAAATCACAAAAATAAATCAAGATTAAAAAACAGGGAATCAGTGATGTCATTATATAAAGGTGACAACATTAAATCAATAAAGAGGGACTAAATAAAGTAGTCATAGATCTTCCATATGGAGAGGAAATTAAGGCCATATAGGGGGATACAAGTTAGGTAAAAACTTAGAAAAATAGAGGTAAATATTAAGGTAACCACAAAGAAGACTAACAATCCTACACATCAAAATAAAAAACAAGAAAAACATAAAGACTGAGCAAAAACAAAATCAACTCAATGAAAAAGAAGAGCACACAAATTACAAAGAAAAACTATTCAGCACAAAAAAAATAAGTGGGAAAATAAAATTGTCAAAAAGACATCAAAATGACAGCACTAAACATGACCCGTCTATATGCTGCCTACAAGAGACACATCTTAGACTTAAAGACACAAACAAACTAAATCTCAAAGGATGGAAAAAAGTATAACAAGCAAACAACAATCAAAAAACAGCAGAAGTGGCTATACTAATTTCTGACAAAACAGACTTCAAACTTAAATCTACCACAAAGGACAAGGAAGGACACCATATAATGATTAAAGGAACAATATATCAAGAGTAAATTACCATATTAAATATTTATGCACCCAAAAACAGGGCTTCCAGATACGTAAAACAAACTTGAACAGCATTGAAAGGTGAGATAGACAGCTCCACAATTATAATAGGAGACTTCAACACACCACTTTCAGTGAAGGACAGAACATCCAGAAAGAAGCTCAATAAAGACACAGAAGAGATAAATGCCACAACTAACCAACCAGACCACATAGACATATACACAACACTCCACCCAACAGCAGCCAAGTATACTTTCTGTCCCAGTGCACGTGGAACATCCCCTAGAATACACCACATATTAGGCCATAAAGCAAAGCCTTAACAGAATCCAAAACATCAAAATATTACAAGGCATATTCTCTGACCATACAGCCATAAAACTAGAAGTCAATAACAGAAAAATCAAGGGAAAAAAATCAAACACACGGAAACTGAACAACTGAACTGAATAGCTCAAAAACAATTGGATTATAGAAGAAATTAAGAATGGAATAAAGAGATTCACAGAATACAACGAGAATGAAAACACTTCCTATCAGAACTTTTGGGACACAGCTAACAGTGCTCAGAGGTCAATTTATATCAAAAAATGCACACATACAAAAAGAAGAAAGAGCCGAAATCAAAGAATTATCCCTACTACTTGAACAAATAGAAAGAAACAAAAGAAACATTTAGTCACCAGAAGAAAGAAAATAATAAAATTGGAGCAGAATTAAATGAAATAGAGAACAGAAAAACAACTGAAAGTTAACAAGACCAAAAGCTGATTCTATGAAAAGATTAACAATATCGATAAACTATTGGCCACACTGACAAAAGAAAAACAGGAGATGAAGCAAATAACCCAAATAAGAAACGAGATGGGTGATATCACAACAGACCCAACTGAAATTACCAGAATCATAACAGAGTACTATGAAAACTGTACTCTAACAAATTTGAAAACCTAGAGGAAATGAACAAATTTCTAGAAACACGCTACCTACCTAAACTAACACAAACAGAAGAAGAACAACTAAATACATCCATAACAAAAGACGGGATTGAAAAAGTAATTAAAATATTCCCAACAAAGAAAAGCCCTGGCCCTGACGGCTTCACTGGAGAATTCTACCAAACTTTCAGAGAAGAGTTAGCACCACTACTACTAAAGACATTTCAGAGTATAGCAAAGGATGGAACACTCCCAAACTCATTCATGAAGCCAGCATAACCCTGATACCAAAACCATGTAAAAACTCCCCAAAAAAGAAAATTACAGACCAATATCCCTCATGAACTTAGACTCAAAAATTCTCAACAAAATTCTAGCCAATAGAATTCAACAGTATATCGAAAAAATAATTCATCATGACCAAGTGGGATTCACACCAGGTACGCAGGGATGGTTCGACATTAGAAAAACAATCAATGTAATCCATTACATAAATAAAACAAAAGACAAGAAGCAGATGATCTTATTAATCAATGAAGACAAGGCATTTGACAAAACCCAACACCCATTCATGATTAAAAACTCCCAGGAAATAGGAATAGAAAGAAAATTCCTAAACATTATAAAGGTCATTTATACAAAGCCAACAGCCAACATCATCCTAAATGGAGAGAGACTGAAAGCTTTCCCCTTGAGAATGGCAACCAGACAAGGATGCCCTTTCTCATCACTCTTATTCAACATTGTGCTGGAGGTCCTAGCCATAGCTATTAGGCTAGATAAAGAAATAAAGGGCATCCCAATTGGCGAAGAAGTAAAAGTATCTCTGTTTGCAGATGACATGATCTTATACACAGGAAAACCTAAAGAATCCTCAAGAAAACAACTGAAACTAAGATAAGAGTTTAGCAGAATATCATGATACAAGATAAACATACATATATCAGTTGGATTCCTCTACACCAACAAATAGAGCATTGAAGAGGAAACCACCAAACCAATACAATTTACAATAGCCCCTAAGAAGATAAAATACTTAGGAATAAATCTAACCAGAGACTTTAAAACACCTATGCAAAGAAAACTGCAAGGCACTACTGCAAGCAACCAAGAGACCTAAGTAAGTTGAAAAACATACCTTGCTCTTGAATAGGAAGACACAACATTGTAAAAATGTCTATTCTGCCCAAAGTGATCCACAGATACAAAGCAATCCTGATCCAAATACCAGTGATATTTTTTAATGAGAAACAAATCACGAACTTCATATGGAAGGGAAAGAGACCCCAGATAAGTAAAGCATTACTGAAAAAGAAGAACAAAGTGGGAAGCCTTACTTTACCAGATTTTAGAACCTATTATACCGCCACAGTAGTCAAAACAGCCTGGTACTGGTACAACAACAGATACATAGACCAATGGAACAGAATTGAGAATCCAAACATAAATCCATCCACATATGAGCAGCTGATATTTGACAAAGGCCCGAAGTCAGTTAAATGGGAAAAAGACAGTCTCTTTAACAAATGGTGCTGGTATAACTGGATATTCATCTGCAAAAAAATGAAACAAGACCCATACCTCACACCATGCACAAAAACCAACTCAAAATGGATCAAAGACCTAAATATAAAATCTAAAACTATAAAGATCACGGAAGAAAAAATAGGGACAACTGTAGGAGTCCTAATACATGGTATAAACAGTATACAAAACATTACTAAAAATGTACAAACACCAGAAGACAAATTAGATAACTGGGAGCTCCTAAAAGTCAAATGCTTATGCTCATCCAAAGACTTCATCAAAGAGTAAAATGATTATCTACAGATTGGGAAAAAAGTTTTTAGCTATGACATTTCCAGTCAGCGTCTGATCTATAAAATCTACATGATACTGCAAAAACTCAAGAACAAAAGGACAAATAACCCAATTAAAAGATGGGCAAAGGATATGAATAGGCACTTCATCAAAGAAGACATTCAGGCTGCTAACAGATACATGAGGAAATGCTCACAATTATTAGCCATTAGAGAAGTGCAAATAAAACTGCAATGAGATTCCATCTTACTCCAACAGGCTGGCATTAATCAAAAAAAAAACTCAAAATAATAAATGTTGGAGAGGTTGTGGAGAGACTGGAACACTTATACACTGCTGGTGGGAATGTAAAATGGTACAACCATTTTGGAAATTGATTTGGTGCTTCCTTAAAAAGCTAGAAATAGAACTACCATATGATCCAGCAATCCCACTCCTTGGAATATATCCTAGAAAAATAAGAGCCTTTACAGATATATGCACACCCATGTTCACTGCAGCACTGTTTACAATAGCAAAAAGATGGAAGCAACCAAGGTGCCCGTCAACAGATGAATGGGTAAATAAATTATGGTACAGTCACACAATGGAATGCTACACAATGATTAAGAACAACTATGAATCTGTGAAATAACATAGAGGAATCTGGAAGGCATTATGCTGAGTGAAATCAGTCAGTTGCAAAAGGACAAATATTGTATGAGACCACTGTTATAAGAAATCTAGATAAAGTTTAAACACAGAAGAAAATATTATTTGATGGTTATGAGGGTGGGGAGGGAGGGTGAGGGATAGTCACTAGATAGTGACAAGAATTTTTTTTTTCTTAGGTGAAGGGAAGGGCAACACATAACACAGGAATAGTACAAGTGGACTAAACCAAAAACAAAGAAGTTTCCTGAATACAACCAAAAGCTTCAAAGTCCAGAGTAAAAAGGACTGGGGTCTGGGGACCATGAGTTCAGGGGACATCTAGGTCAATTGGCATAACAAAATGTATTAAGAAAATTTTCTGCATTCCACTTTGGCAAGAGGCAACTGGGGTCTTACTTGCTAGCAAGCCGCTATCTAAGATGCATAAATTGGGCTCAACCCACCTGGAGCAAAGGAGAATGAAGAACACCAAAGACACAAGGTAAATATGAGCCCAAGAGATGGAAAGGGCCACATAAACCAGAGACTCCATCAGCCTGAGACCCAAAGAGCTAGATGGTGCCCAGTTACCACTGATTACTGCCCTGACAGAGAACACAACAGATAATCTCTGATGGAAGGGAACAGTGGGATGCAGATCTTAAGTTCTTGTAAAAAGACCAGGCTTAAAGGTCTGATTGAGACTGGAGGGACCCTGACAGTCATGGTCCCCATACCCTTTGATGGCCCAAGTTTGGAATCATTCCCAAAGCCAACTCTACAGACAGGGATTAGCCTGGACTATAAAATAGACAATGATGCTGGTCTGGAGTGAACTATTTGGCTCAAGTAGACACATAAGACTATGCGGGCGACTCCTGTCTAGTGGCGAGATGAGAAGGAAGAGGGGGACAGGAGCTGGTTGAATGGACACAGGGAATGCAGGGTGGAGAGGAGGAATGTGCTGTCTCATTAAGGGGAGAGCAGCTGGGAGTGCATGGTGGGGAGTGTATGGCTTTTTGTATGAGAGACTGACTTGATTTGTAAACTTTCACCTAAAGCACAATAAATAAATTTAAAAAATACCAAATACCACAATACTGTAGCTAAAACACCAGAAAAATTGACAAAATTAGAGATTGTGAAAACACTGGCAACAAGGAGAACAACGGCGTGTGCTTGTAGCGTGAGCAGATGAAACCACATGATTCAAAGATCATTGTAATTGGGTAATAATGACAGCTCTGACTGGAGCACACGAGAAGGTTAAAAAGTAAACTAACATACACTTTTAGCCTTGTAGGTATGTTGAAGCATGTAAGCTGGGATTACAAAAAAATGTTTTTGTTGTTCTAACTACACTGGAGCTCTGATGGTGCAGTGGTAAAGAGCTTGGCTGCTAACCCAAACGTCAGCAGTTCGAATCCAATAGCTGCTCCCTGGAAATCCTATGGGTCAGTTCTACTCTGTCCTATAGGGCTGCTATGTGTTGAAACTGATTCAAGGGCAACGGGTTTGCCTTTGCTTTTTAACAAATTTCAGGAGTATTTTTATAAAAAATAATAAATTTATGCTGAAATATTGGACAAAAATTTTATAGTCATTTTGGTGCCCTCACCTCTGACAGTGTCACCCCCATGTCTGCACCCTCTGCATTCCCCTAGTGATCCACTGCCAATAAGATGTTCTAGTAGTGTTTCAGGTGAGAGATGATGATGCCTTAGAGACGACGATGGTAATAGGAGACACACAGAAGTAGAGAGATTTGACATCTGTTCTGGAGGTAGAGTTGACAGAACTTGTAGAAGGATTGAAAATAGGGAGTTAGGGGATAAAAAGAATCAAGGATAACCCCTAGGTTCTTCGGTTGAGCAACTGGATAGAAACTGGTATATTTTGCTGCTGGGAAGTCTAGCAATAAGTTTGTGGGAAGAAATAAAGAATCCTGTTCTGAACACCAAGTTGAGAGCCTATATGAGTCATTTAAATATAGAAGTCAAATAATCCGAGAATGTTAGGACAAGAGAACAGGTTTAGCCTTCATTATCATACAGATAATATCTAAAGCAATGGGACTTGATAAGGTTACATAGAGAAGAAACATAGAGAGGACACATAATATCCTTTGGATATTAAACAGAGGAAAGGGGGCTAAAAAAGGGGGACTAAAAATGAGGAGAAAACAAAGTAGGAGGAAACCAGAAAAGCATGGTGTCAAGGAGACAAAGAGGAGACAGTGTTTCGCAAGGTAGGGACTGTTCAAGTGTTTTTGAATGATACTAAGAAGACAAGGAAGAAAAGGAAAAGGGAATTACCATGGTTGATTTTGAGAAGAGCAATTTCATAGAATGATGGGGGTAGAATTCTGACTGAAAGGTTCAGGTATTGAAATGAGGGGAGAGGTGGAGACCTACTGTAGTCCTTTCAAGACTCAAATATTTTCTTCTTTGAATTCTTTGTTGGTACCATATGTTTTCATTAATAAAAACATGCTAAATCACTGAGTGTTGTTGAATTTTTGAGAGGTTGTATGGATTATTCTCCTTGCCGCCTGCCACAGGCCTACTCTTAGAGTCCAGATATACATATGCTGCACCACTAATTATACACACCCCCAAAGAACCCTCTGGAGTCCACTGGGGCAAACGATGTCCCTCAAAATATTTTTCAAAATATCTAGTATTCCTACCAAAAATGCACGCACCTCATACAGCAGCCTGTAGAAACAGTAATTTGCAGCACAAGCCCATTTTTGCAGTTTCAAACTGTCGTAAAGGACCTTGCCTTGTGGCAGCTTGCACTATCATTGAGAAAACAGATTCTCAAAAAACCTGAGAGGCAGGAAATGTGGATGGGCAACCATATATCCCAAGGGTCATGAAAAGGACAGAAAATTCTTTCAAGAAATATTGCTGTGAAGGTTAGCTGAGAAATTAGACAGAAATCTTGAATGCACTTTTTGTTTTCTCCTTTTTTCACAGAAGGAATCAAGAATGTGGCTCAAGAGTCATCAAGTCAATATTGACTCATAGTGACCCCATAGGAAAGAGTAGAATTACCCCGTAAGGTTTCCAAGGAGCAACTTGTGAATTTGAACTAACCCAAAAACTGCTGACCTTTTTTTGGTTAGCAGCTGAGCTCTTAACCAAGAAGGGGGAAGGGGGGACATATATAAAATGAAATTTTCACAAAATTGAATGGAAGTAATAAAATAATTGGTTTTATTAGATAGTAATTGTTATTTATAAATTAGTGGTTTATTGAGGAATGAGTTTTTATCTGTTTTGCCAAAACATTCAAAGACTATGTAGCCAATCAGATTTGATCATTCATTCATTATTTTATGGTGCTACTAAAATGCTATGGGTAATTTTCAGTTATGTATAGTGAGATCACTATATTCTTGTAATTTAAAAAATATCACATGCCAATAAAACTATTAAATTATAATTTCAAGCTATGAAAATGAATAATTTAAGGCTATGAGGAAAGCTTTCACTTTAATAAGTTCATAAGGTGTCAAACTTTGCAATTTATTACTGATTCTTTAGCTAATTTGCTATAATTAATTTGAATGAAAAATATTTTATTGCTTAAATATCCTGTTTATGTATTCCCTTTTTAATGATGAAACAAAGGGACTAATTCGTTAAAGATGCTTTTTAATTGATTCCAAAGGGAATACCCAGAATATAATTTGCTGACTGGCTTTATGTGAATTCTGGTTCCAACCACTGAATGATTTCCATAATTTTTTAATGACAAAACAGTGTAATCAAATAGTAATGCAATTCCCAAGCACCAGTTACCAATTAATATTCACTAAAAATTGTGTGGTTTAGTAGAAAGAACACTGTCAGCCATTAACTAACTTTGTGACCTTGTTTTTTTTTAGTTCTGTAAAAAAAAATGTTCTAAATCTAAAGGTGGAAATAACAGTATATTGTTTTGTTCTGACAGAATAAGGCATTCCACCAAGAACACATACATATACACACTATATATATATATGTATATATATATATATCAAAAATTCATTATATGCATTATACATATAAAGGTCTGTGTTCTTGGTGGAATATCTTACTCTGTCAGAATGCATATACATATATATGTATATATACATAACTTATTTTTTTATCTAATACATATATGTAAGATACATATATGTTTTATATATAACAGGAACGACAACATATATGTACATATGTTGTTGTTATTAGGTGCCATCAAGTGCTGTAAGCAGCTTTGATGGCACAGCTGTTAAGTTCTTGGCTGCTAACCAAAAGGTTGGCAGTTTGAACTCACCCAGTAGCTCCACGGGAGAAAGACCTGGCAGTCTGCCCCCATAAAGACAACAGCCTAGAAAACCTTATGAGGCAGATCTACTCTGTCACATGGGGTCACTATGAGTTGGAAATTGACTCAATGGCACCTAACAACAAAGATATATAGATGATAGATAGACAGTCAGACAGACAGTTGATAGATTGATAGAGAGATAGATAGATAGATGCTCGATAGATACATAGGTAGATGATAGATAGATAGATGACAGGCAGACAGAGAGAGAGAGATGATAGATAGATAGATGATAGACGGACAGACAGAGGTATATGTATAGATGCAGACATATAAATATAGATTTTCATTTACAGAAAAATGTATTGCTTTTCACTACCAAACCCTTGACCAGTGGAGGAGAAAAGAAGGTACCCTACTTAAAGAGAGAATAAGGCTAACACATCTCTTCACTCGGTACCAAGAATATCAAGAATACAAATAGTTCATAAGGGGTCAGGATTCCACCACCTCAAGAGACCCCAAGGAGACTAGTTAGCTTTGCCTTATCAGAGGAGAGGCAGTCATTCTGCTGGGCTCCTTTTTTAGGGCTCTAGGTGAATAGCATTGTGGCCCTTACTGACAATGGCCAGGCACTCACTGGTAGGACTGCACATGTCCATAAACATCTCACCAGTCCTCTCAGTCGCATGCTAATAATCCAAATATAGCTTTTTCCCCTAAATTTTAGCTACTACACTACCTGGGTGGGATAAACTGTTAAGTGCTCTGCTACTAGCCAAAAGGTTGGCAATTCCAACCCACCCAGAGGCCCCACAGAAAAAAGGCCTGGCAATCTGCTTCCAAAAGGTCTCAATCTTAAAAACTGTATAGAGCAACCCTACTCTGCACAAACTGGTTGCCATGAGTCAGGATCAACTTGACAGAAACTAACAACACACTACAGCTAAATTATATTTCTTTATTAATGATTTAGGGCTCATGTACTTCAGTGATTTTTTGAAGGGTAAGTCCCCATAAGGATTTGTTTAGTATAGAATTAGATTTTATTGGTGTTCACCACTTACAATTTACTTGTGTAAATAAGTTACCATACCTAAACCTTGATTTTCTTGATGATAAAACAAAGATAGAATTGGGAACCATTCAACATTCCTGACAGGATGTTTGAGAAACTCACGTAGATAATGCCTATGCAGGTTCTTGGTAAAGTTAGTATTACTTTACCAATAGAAGACTGCTTTAATGATGCTCCATTTTTGGTTTTCAAACATGAAAATGCTAATCACACTAAATATCTGCTATAATACAACCTCTGTGAAGGTTAATGACTCCTAAATTCCAGGACTCTAAAGAGAGGATCAGTGAGCTGTTCATGGAGCTCTGGATGTCATGATGGGCAGAACAAATGTGGGTCCATGACATGGTACTGACATTAGGAAGTAAGCATCAGGTGACGTCATGCACGTGGAATATAAAATGTGAAAGCCAAGTCATTCTTTTACCCTACCTGTCATATGTTAGGCCCTTTATTAATGGGCTCTGCCAAGATGGGGTCTTTACTGCTAAAGAGACATAGAAAATTTGGACTAGGTCCAGAGGAGAGCATGACAGTTACTAATGACTTAGAAAAAGGACCTATGAAGAAACGTCAAAGAAACTCAGAACTTTTCAAAGAGAAGACTTAAGTACCTCCACAATTTAAAAGTGGGTAAAAAAAAAAAAATTTTTTTAAAGTAACTATTAGGAGACACAAAATCAAGAAGAGTGGTCTAGCTGTTAAACATTAGAAGACGTTTCCAAGGGACAATGTGGAATCTTATCTGGAGGTGAATAAGAGTGTTTGATGGTCTTTTACCTGGGTGGTTTCAATCTCTTGTTATCTCAAGCCATGGGTTTAAGAATGGCCAGGCTTATCTGAAGAGAAGTGTTTATTTCCAGTGTCAGGCTTAAAACTGGAATAAAAAGGATTAAGAATCTAATCTTTCATTCTGTTGCCAAATTATTGCCTTGATATAATTTGTTGAATAAAAATTTATCCAATACAAATAAAAATCATTTGAATATTCAATTTTGATTCTAGCTCTTTCTCAGAGGCACCCTACTTGATGTCTTACACATACTTGCTTTCTCCTTGAACAGCCTCCATTCCACACCCCCAGGCTACCCTTTCCACCTGTTAAAACATCACCTATTCCTCAGGGCCAATTCAATCGGCATTTTCTCCATGTAAACTTTCTTAGTTCTCTTCTTACACTCTGTTGGGACTAATCTCTCCCATATGCACATATGGAAGTATAGCTTCTATAGTACTTTTGGACCTTTATTTTAATTCTACTTTTGAAAGTAGATGATCAATTGTTTATTTGCCTTTTCTTCTAGGGAGAAAGTTCCTTGAGGACAGGAGAAGTTTTTCATTTTTCTACTCCCCATTCCACTATACATGTAATAAGTATGTACTCTAAGTTCCTTGCTATATTGCTGGTGTTGTTAGGGTTTTCATGGCTGTGACCCTTCAGAAGCAGATTGCTAGGACTTTCTTCTGAGGTGCCTCTGGGGGCATTAGAACTGCCAATCCTTTGGTTGGTAGTCTAGTGCTTGACTATTTGCACCACCCAGGAACTCCTTATTCTAAGAAAAGTAAATTTTTTTTTCCTCCTTCAAAACTGCACAGGGCTTCTACCCTCAATTATATTTTCTAAACTAATCCCAGTGAGGCATTGGTCACATTATTCTAAACTGTGTACCAAAATCTGTATTAGTTACCTATTGCTGTATAACAAATTACTCCCAAAATTTTATGGCTTACAATGATGTACATTTATTATGGCACAGCTTCAGTACATTAGGAATCCAGACATAGTAGCTGCTTCATGGTCTTTCAGAAGTTGCAATCAAAATGGCAGGCCAGGGTCATTTCATCTGAAGTACCAACCAGGGAAGGATCTGCTTCCGAGCTCATTCTCTTGGCTGTTGGCAGGATTCAGTCCCTTGAGGACCTCAGTTCCTTGCTGGATATTGGCCGGAGGGCACTCTTAGTTCCTTGCTATATTGTTGGTGTTGTTAGGTGCTGTTGAGTCAGTTCCTACTCATAGCAACCTCATATACAACAGAACAAAACACTATCCAGTCCAGCACCATCCTCACAATCATTGTTATGCTTGAGGCCATTGTTGCAGACATTGTGTCAACCTATCTCATTTAGGATCGTCTTCTTTTTTGCCGACCCTCCACTCTACCAAGCATGATGTCCTTCTCTAGGGACTGGTCCCTTCTGAGTACATGTCCAAAATATGTGGGACAAAGTCTTGCCATCCTCACTTTTAATGAGCCTTGCAAGGTAGGCTTCTCCAATATGGCAGTGTACTTCATCAAAGCTGGTAAGAGAGAGGATTTCCAGAACCTAGAAGCTCACCATTCTGTTCTCATCATATTTATTGGTTCTCAATCAACCTTAGGCTATAGAAGCTATTTGAGGCTGAAGAAAATAAATTCTTCTTCCTATATAATTCCTGATTCCAAAGCACATTTGAAAAAAGATGTCCCTTGACAAAAGTCAAGGAAGTCTGGAAAATGCAACCAACCATAAGCCCTCGAGAATATTCAAAACAAATAAACACATTAAAAGCTCAGTACTCTGTTAAGTGTTGATGGCAAAGAAAACTGTTGAACTTTATTTTTCCAAACTTGTTTCACAAGGAGCTCCTTTAATAACCTACAAAGCTAGTGCTAGTAGTATAAATAAATGTGGTTTTATTAATTAATGTGGCAGTAAGTAATCACTTCTGAGAATGCACTCAAGACACACAGAAATCGAAAGCAGTTGACGGGTGTCTAATTTTAGGTAAGGGGCCCAAGAGACTGGGACAGAAAGCCGAGTGGTTCCAGCTATAAGCAGCACCATTGTGCAAATTCCATAAAGGAGTTCGACATGCAGTGGGTGGTTTCAGTTCATCACACGTGTGCATCCATCGCCACTGCCAGTTGCCACTGAGTAAACTCAGGTTCAGGGCAACCCCATACGTGTCAGAGCAGAACTGGGCTCACAGGGTTTTCAAAGGCTGATGTTTCCGAAGTAGACTGGCAGGTCTTTTATCCAAGGAACAGCTAGGAGGACCCCAACCTCTAGCCTTTCCGTTAACAGTGAGTACATTAACCATGTGCAGCACCCGGGGACTCCACATGAGTGTTCATATCCAGGCAGGTACAAATCCAGCCACGAGGACACATTCTGAGTTTTGTTTGGTCAATTATTAGCATAACTTTTTATAAACCCAAGCATCCTCCTTTCATCACCAACCTTTCCCACCTACCTTCCTCTCCAATCTTAAGAAGGCCAGTGAACACTGACGTGGGGAATGGAAAGAGGGAGGGCTCAGACTGCAGTTACCTCGCCATGGCTTAAGCTACCATTTACAGAAAATTGAAAATGAGGACTGTGTTTCTCTGGTGTAAAACAACTCTAAGATGAAATTGGGAGGGGGTAGTGTCATAAAGCACTGCTAGCAGAGGACAGAAATGTGTTCAGACAGCTATGAAATATGCTGAACCGTGACCAACTGCCCAACCACCGCCGATTTTATTCTCTAGTGGGACTTCATCCCCTATTCGTCCAAAGCGCAGTATTAATAAATTGTTCTGGAAAACATCAAAGTTATTTGAAAAGGTCCATTATGCCATATTATTTCTTTATGCAAAATGGCTGTTTAACAAGATTGCCTCCTTGAACTTTTCACATGAATAGGAAAGCCAATCTCATTTACTAATGGAGGCTTTACGGCAGATTCTTCCCCTGCCCTTGTCTCTCTTTACCATTATTCTATGGATAATAATTTACAATTTGTGTAAGCTATTGGGAAAAGTTCCCTAGAGCATCATAGGGTGACATTCTCAGAGCTGCCATATGGCATGAACTTTCCAAAGGTACATTTTATAGAACCCAGTCCTGGTCTTGCTGGCAGCTTGGAAGGAGGTGGAGGAGGGCAGGTGGTACTGGCCACTGAGGCAAAACAAGGCTTAACTTCATAAGCTCTCAGCCTTTGCTCAGAAATTCCATTCATAAGACCCTGTTTGCATCATTTGCTGTTAGGAAGGCAATGGATTCCTGGGGGATGAATGGCGCCCCTCTTACCAGTGATTTGAACACAGGGAAGATGATGTGGGTAGTTAAGCTTCTGCTGCTGCTAGTGATTATTCAAGTGAATAAAGAGATAGAAAAGCAAGAGAATAAAAAAGCAGTAGGAAATACCTTAGCAAGAAAAAAGGTGTACTGGATGGGGAGCTCGCACAACACTCAGGTCTCTTAGTAACTGCCCAAGTGTGGGCACTGGTCAAGAGCTGGCTGCTTTTTCTGGAGCTTACCATCCCTAGAAATCCCTCACTTGACATTATAGGGAATGTTTTATGTTCTCTATTTGGGGAATTCCTGAGTAATTTTATGTTAAATGAATGAATTCCCCCTGGACAGCAAGCAAAGATGTTTTCAATTGCTTTTCAGAAGGGGAAAAAGAGAAGTTTATAGGGAGCAGCTCAGAGTCCTAGGGTAGGAGAAAAGGGGTTTGAACTAACTACACAGGGTTTAATAAGAGAGAAAGATTAGCCGAAGGGAGGTAAGGAGTTACGGAGTTTAACTTTTCTCAAGGCAATTTTATGAATATTTTAATGACCTTTGGGAATGTAATTTGTGGGAAAGTGTATAACCCAAAAGGCAAGTTATTGATGCTTTATTTTGTTTTGGTTTCTTCTAGCCAAAATCACAGTGTAACTGAAAACAACATTTTGGGGAAAGGAGGTTGGAAATTTACTAGTATGTCGAGATTTTCATTAGGGTAAAAAAATAAATAAATAAAGAGTACTTACTTATGTTGGAAAGCTGATTTTTATTCGTGGGTGAGGAGAAAGCCTATTATAAAACAGTTTTAAGCATGTTGACTTGGACTTCACTCCCATTATGGCGCTTGTTTTTTAACCTCTCTGCCAGTTTGCTTAACTGCGTATTGTAATATACAGTCCTTTTCAACTGAGGCCGCTCTATTAATGTAGGGAATTGTATGACCTCTGAGACCATGAGCCTTTGGTAGAAGCCAAAGAGAGGGGAGATTTTTTTTTTTTTTTGCAAGAAGCTGATACTTCTTTGAGATTGGCATTATCTAAAAATGATGAATCAAAAAAAAAAAAAATCAGGAAGCAAAAGGTGTTTTTTCTGTTTTCATCAACATTTATCCTGTGTAGAATCCCTGAATTAAGAAGTAATTAAAACTAAAAATGGGCAGTCTTGAGAAATCTTCAGTGGCGTGTGTGTGTGTATGTATGTGTGTGTTGTAAGCCAAAACGCCTTTTCTAGCCAACAGAAAAAGACTGGAGTAGAAAATATGCCCGCAGGGAACTAGGGATAAGATGACCCAGTGCCCGGTGATGACACAAAAAATGCATGTGGATGGCTGGTCCCATCAGGTGGGTGATCAGGGTGATTGTGTATCTGTGTCAGAAAGCCTAACCACCGGGCAATTAACCAGGTAGTTGAATGTTAACCGTGATTTCATCAGAAAAACAACAAATCACCAGGCCATCATGTAACTGTTTGCATTGTCTTTAACAATTATTATAGTCAAAAAATACCAAAGCACTCATCGCATTGGTCAATGTTATCCAGTTCCAGTTGTTGCTGTCAGTCAATTCGTGTATGTCAGAGTAGACTCCTGCTCCACGCTTGATGGCTGATTTTCAGAATTAAATCGTTTGAGGCACCTATGGGTAGACTCAAACCTCAAGCTTTTCAATTAACTGAGTGAGTTAACCGTTTGCACCACCCAGGGACTCCCAGTCAATATAATAACACTAGTTAACTCAAATATTTACTGAGTACCTCCTATGTACAAGGTTTTTACTTACAGCTATGAAGGATGAAAAACTGAATGAGACATAACATCCTACACTTCTAAACCAAAAAAACCAAGCCCAGTGCCGTCAAGTCGATTCCGACTCATAGCTACCATATAGGACAGAGTAGAACTGCCCCATAGAGTTTCCACAGGAGTGCCTGGCGGATTCGAACTGCCGACCCTTTGGTTAGCAGCCATAGGACTTAACCACTACGCCACCAGGGTTTCCACCCTACTTCTAGTTATGTAAAATGCATGACTACTTCATACCAGATGAGAATTGCAAAATCTTATTCCCATGGTGGGAGCACCCTGATTCACAGAAGACAGGTAAGCCTGAAGAGTGTACATGTAAATGTTTCCAAATAAGATTGTATTTTAAATGCTCAAGGCAAGCTTGCTCATTTAAGAAAATCATAAATTGTCTTGTATAAGGCAAAGAAAAAGCGAGGCAAAACAGGGCACAACCATTATCATGCCGTGAAATATCATTTTTTAAACAAACAGCATAATGTATCCAACCTTAAAAAAAATTAGCATGAACATTGTCTTTTCACAAAAAGCAAAAAAGAAAAGAAAAAAAAAAACAAACAAGACAGCTTCCTTACAGTGTTTACCAAAGACATCTCATAAAGAGCAGGAAAAGTTCCTTTCACATGAAAGATAATTTGAAGTGCATGGTTTTGGAAAGAAATTTTCCACTGCTTTGCCCATTTAAAGAAAATGGCTTTTGTTCATTATGTCGGACAGTACTTTCATCTTGTATTTTGACAAGATAAAGGCATCGGAATACATTTACTGTCCTTATCTTAAGAAATGCTCAAGGATGTTTGTTTTAAAAATAGTATTTTTTCTGTTGTAAAATAAACATGGAAACATAAAAAATACAATTCGAATGACCTTCCCTTGCAGTAATCTAATGCGTTTCATTAGCATAATGCTAATTTCTACTACCCCAGGTTAAAGACACGCACATAAAGAACAAGCAAACCTTTGCTGGTCGTAGTTGGTATATACATGCAGTACATAGATAGGAAGGTCCATGCAGAAGTTTTAATGTGAAAAAATATTACAATGCCTTTTCATTTATTCTGATGGACTGTGAAGGTCAAAAAGAGATCAATCCGCAGAGGCCAGTAGAGTTAGGAGTAATTTAATTAGGGTTGTCTAGATCTGAAATATCTAATCCACTTATTGCTAGTGGGGAAATATGTGTATCTATATTTGTCAAAAGTGATTATGTACTTTTATAACCTGCAAAGGATTACACCACAAACCCCACGAAGAAGATAGCCCTGTAGAAAAACATTAAACTGGCAATATTTAATGTCAAGCTTGATTTTTTTTTTTAAAGAGGTGGCATTTTATTTTTTTCCTGTGTGAAAACTATGAATCGTAACAACCACAAAGCATCAGCTAAGACATGTTCATGCACCGTTTCCTGTCCCTCCCCAGAAAGCAGACTTGTCAAAGTCACGCAGATGACCCTGCATGGTCTTCGGGCCTCTCCCAGCAGGTTACATTTCAATGTCCTGTTACTTGCTGGTGTAATGGAACCCCCCATGTTGGAAAGAGGCCAATGTGATCCATCATCGCTGATCACCTGCCCAGGACAGTAAAAGAGATGAGGTTTGCACATGAAATTCATAGGCTGTGAGGCTGAAAACAGAACTTGGGGCTCCCGGCAAAGACTGTGATCATAGACTTCCTCCAGCAGAAGCTTGCTGGTGCCCTGAAGACACCAAGTAAAAAACAAAGGCCTCATTTGCCATTTCCACAGACCAAACACGAGTGGCAGCTAAGCAGTACCAGTTGCCATCGACATGGCTCTGACTTACAGAGACCCCACATGTTTCACAGGAGAACTGTGCTCCACAGGGTTTTCAGGGACTGATATTTCAGAAGAAGATCACCAGGTCTTTCTTTTGAGGTGCCTCTGGGTGGACTCAAACCTCCAACATTTTGGCTAACAGTGGCGTGCCATAGCCCTTTGCTAAAAAAAAAAAAAAAAAAAAAGGTGGATGACTTGATCCCGACTTATGGCGACCCCATGTATTTCAGAATAGTACTTCGCTCCACAGGGTTTTCAGTGGCTGTGATTTCAATGGCTGTGAGCTTTTGGAAGTAGATCGCCAGGCCTTTCTTCTGAAGTATCTCTCAGTGGATTTGAACCACCAGCCTTTCGGTTAACAGTTGAGAACTCAACGATTTGCACCAAAGGACCTTGCAATTCATCCAGGTTGCTTACCCTGTGCAAAGATGGTGGGCAAAAATGTACCTGCTTAATTACTCCTTTTTAAGGTTCCTGAACGTTAATGCTAACAGGGCAGCTGTTAACTGATGGGATCTTTGTTTTACAGAAGTCGTTATAATTTTTTTCTCCTTCAGTCTTACCTTATAAACACTGAATCCACAGAGAAGCTGATAAGAGAAATTATAATTAACAATTAATAAATAAGGCTCTTTCACAAGGAAAGTTCCTTATTCCCAGAGGCTCCTGGATGCATTTCACAGCTAATTGCATAAGCAGTTCTGTCACCTGCGACCTTGCAGTGCATCCTCTCTTTACAAAGAAAGCTTCACAAAGTCAGTCAATTGGTTCCAGGAAAATGGAGTCGCTGTAAAATCTCAGTTCTGTCTTTAAGCATGTTCAAAGTGCAGATGACATTGCCTAGAGTTCAGCTCCAAGGAGGTTTGAGAGTTTTATTCAATTATCCCAACTTCATTGAGTGTTTTCCTAACTCTGTAAACCCCTAAGTGAATATAACTTTCGCCTTATCTTTTTTTTATAGGCCTATGTGCCACAGAGGCGTCCCTGGGGCAAACAGTTTACACGCTGGGATGCTAATAAAAAGGTTAGAGGTTCAAGTTCACCAGAGATACTTTGGAAGAAAGGCCTGGTGACCTACTTCTGAAAAATCAGCCACTGAAAGCCCTGTGGAGCCAGTTCCACTCTGACACACATGGAATCGCCATGAGCCGAAGTTGACTCCCTGGCGACTGTTCCCCCCAACCCCCTGTGTGGGGTTGAAGGAGAAAGAGGAATGGAAGAACAAGTTTGAGATTATTGGACAACTTTCTGAATGAGTCTCCTTCATGGAGAGAGACTTTTCATCCCTGAGAGGCTGGTAGGATGGTCTCACGTCTTCAGATCTGCCTTTCTTTTGCAGTCCAGAGATCTAAAAGGCCAAGGCTTGTAAAAGTTTAGAACTTTTTTTATGAACCAAGAAGACAGCATTTAAATGGCAACAAAGAAAGGAAGCTGTTAAGCATTTCCTGTGATTGGCTTCAAATGGAGCAACCAGAGCTGAACAGAATTTGGGGGTTTCATATTGAGTTCCAGAATGCCATATGGGTTCAGATGAAAGTTAAAGTCAATGAGTTGGCTACTTTACAAATCAGATACAGAAAATTTGGTAGGAACAAAGCGGTGTGTTTTTTAAAAAATTATTTTAATTAAAGATCACAACATATTTTCTACAGCTTTTCTGTGTTTAGGATTGGCAAGCCCATGATGCATCCACCCTAATGACCATGTACAGAAAGAAAAATACTTGCTTCTCATATTTTTATAACACTATTTATAGACTTCTCTTATGGTGCTTATAATTTTATGGTAAGATTTGGCGTCAAATAGACTCAGTTTTGAGTCCCAGGCCTGCTACTGACTGTGTGACATGGATCGAGTTGTTTAACTTCTAAGTTTCTCTAGTGTTCTCCTTCATGTGCCACTGCATAACAAACCACTCCAAAACTGAGAGAGAAAACAACCACCATTTTGTTACACTCACAGATTCTGGAGATCAGGAATTCAGGTAGGGCAGAGCAGAGATGGCTTGTCTCTGCCTCCCAGCGTCTAGGGGCCTCAACTGGAAAGACCGAATTGACAGGGTGTTGGATCATCTGGAGGTTTTAACTCTCATGTTCCTGGCACCTGGATTGGGACGGATCAAAGGTTGGGCTCAGCTACCACTATCACCCAGACTGCCTCCCATGCCCTGGGCTTCCTCACAACATGGCAGCCTCAGGATATTCAGACCTCTTACCTGACAGTCGGAATCGACTCAATGGCACTGGGTTTGGTGTTTTTTTCTTTTTTTTGGTACCTGACAGCTCAGGGCTCCAAAAGCAAATGCTCCAGTGACCAAGGAAGAAGACGCACTGACTTTTAAAACTAGCCTTGGAAGCCACATAGCATCACTTACGCTGTACTCTATTGGTCAAAGGGTCATAATTCTGCCCAGATTCAAGAGGGAGAGGGTGCAGACCCCACCTCTCAAAGGGATTATCAAGGGATTTGTGGTTGTGTTTTAAAACTATCACACTCAGTGACAGTTTCTAAATGGAGACAACAAGGTGACCGTTACAGGAATGCTGTGAAGATTAAATGAGAATGTATTTTTATTATATATATAACAGTATGATCAAATGAAATCCAAATCCACTGCTGTTGAGTTGATTCTAACTCATGGTGACCCTACAGGACAGAGTAGAGCTGCCCCACAAGGTTTCCAAGGAGCACCTGGTGGATTTGAACTGCCAACCTTTTGGTTAGCAGCTGTAGCTCTTAACCACTATGCCACCAGAATTTCTAACATTATGATTGTACTAGAAAATTAACACATGCTTAATAAATGGGGATCTAGTTATTATTCTATGATAGTTATTAAGGTACACACATCTTATCTGCCAAGCCATAAGTTCCCAGGAGACAAGGGTGGGTGGGATCTGTACTGGACTGTATACTGTATTCATCACAGGTCCCTGGCACATGGTAGGCACACTCAGCTAAGCAATTACTGGTTTATTGTAGTTTATTGAGATTACTAATTAGTGTATGTTTTGGAATTTTGTAGGGGGCAATGATCTTTATGGTAGTTTATTAAGGAATATTGTTTATGCCCAAAGCACTCTAAGAAAGTGCTTTAGAATGGCTGAAAAAATATAATTTAGACATTGATGTTGATAAATGTGCCCAAGGAATGATTTAATTTCGTGAATATATAACTGCATAATTCTTTTCTAGTGCACTGGGCTCCTCTATTGTCACTTATCAATGTCATTTACTCAGAGATTCTTGAGAACATGACTTTTCCTTAAACCTACCCCCCTCCCCACCCCCACCAACCGGCGCCGCCCAAGATTGTACAAACCAATGAAAGGCGAGGTTAGACAGGCGAATTTTGCTGGCCAAAATGAGTTTGCACAGCTGTGAGCAATAAAATACAGCAGCCATGGCAACCCTCTCCAGCGTCCTGATAACACATCTGAAATGAGGTTATTAGAATTATTAATTCACATTAGTGGCTATTAAAATTACTACCTGCAGATTTGCCGCCTGAAAATCCTTTTTATGTGTGTCAGAAGAAGGCCGTGTTTCCAAAGGGATCTGGATGCTTAAATAGACGCCATCTATTGTGCGTAAGCCTTAGAGGAAGGCCAGCAGATAATAAAGCCTGCAGTGAGACTGGGACAGCCGCCTTGTAAGGCAAGGAAAGCAGATGTAGCCCTTTATTCTTCGGATGGTGGCAGAAAACCATCCCGGCCCTGATGGCAAAAACGATAACCGAATGCTCCTGAATTCCCTGGAAGGTATTACTTAAAATCCGACCTAGTGTGGGCTCTTTGATGAAATCCTGAGGGGCATATAAGTGCTCTACCTTGGTGAGGCATAAACAAATTCAAAAGAAATCAGCTGACAGTGTAAGCCAGCCCAATATGGGAGTGACAGGGACTCTAGGGGAATCCCACGGCAACTTGGCTATTCCTTTCTATCCCACCTTAACTCAACTCGAAAAGCATTTGCCTGCTGTTTTAAGCAAAACAAGAAACACCCTTACAGAGAGGCCACAGTCGGAATTAATCAGGAGAAGCAGCTACACAGCTGAGAAAGAACATTAGGAAAAACATGCACACACAATGGAAGGAAAACATACAGGTAAAGCGAAGCAACTATGGCAGCCAGACCAGAGCTCAGAAGCCTGGTCTAGCTCATGCGTATCACGTGGCGTGTGGAGAATCTGACCTCCTCAGGAGCTGCCTTCTTCGGGAAGCAGTTGCCCTACTGAGCTCAAGCAGGAAGGAACCCGTTCAGTCAGCACACACGGTCAAGGAAGTGGGAGGCACCAATTAGAGGAACCGGAGACCATTTCAAATTTTGTTCCTGTGAGTAACCAAAATATACAACCTAATTCTGCCTCTTTGAGCCAACTGCTTGAATTCTTCACCCACTCTTAGGCCATCTGCCCATCTGCCCCGTCATATGGTCATCAGTCAGAAGCAGCAGCCATTCTCCACACGGATAAATGAGGGAAGTCTTTCTAACCTTTTCTGCAGTCACTGAATAAAACACCATTATAAATTGTGAGGCTTCAGTCTAACCCTCTTTTGAGTCTAGATGACAAAGGTGAGGGAGTCGGGGTCACTGAGTGGGACACTGATATACGATGCATGCCGACAGCTGCCACATTTTCCAGCCAGAACTTAAAACACACAATCCACCCAGAGGACTTGGGTGTTGCTTCCAAATCCTCAAAGCAGTCTTAGTCATATTGCTCAGAATACTGAAATTATTGGGACATTTCTAGGGTTTGTGGGATGACTTGACAATAGATTTGAAATTGAATCTGGCCTAGAAAATCCAAAGGTACGTTTGCCTAAGAGGTCAGTCAAACACAGACAGCCCTCTGATAGGAGTTGGTCTTAGAGACTGGCCTCAAAGAACTGCTAACTCCCCCACAAAGAAAGGAGTTTCCACAAGATTTTGTAGTAATACAGACCAGATCTTTTCTCTCTGTAGAATATCTACCTGCATAATTCAACTCTATATGTAATTCCACTCTATTCAGCAAGTATCCATTGAGTACTTGCTTTGTCCCAGACCTATGCTACCTACAGTGGAGAAAAATTTAAAAATAAATGGTAATTTTTCTCAGTTTTTTGAAATGATAATGCCTTAAAGTTCACACCTACAGCCAAAAATGCCACACCTCTCATGGAACTACATAAAAAAGATTTTTGAAAGGATTAGCTGCTGAAATATTTGAACATTAAGAGAGCTTAACCTTTCATTTAGCTAAATTTTAAAAGTTAGCTGGCTTTCTTAATGACTTAAAATAATTTTTTGAGTAAAAAATAATTCATATCTAAAATGATACAGAAACACAAAAGTAGAAAATATTATTTAAGAAATTACCACCTACAGTTAGCCACCTCTAGTCTTTTTCCTTTGCTTATCATTACCCCACCTTTAAATATATATGTATGTGTGTGTGTGTTATACATACACATATATATTTTCTTTAAAGGCGGGGGCGGGTGGGTAATGATAGGTAAAGGAGCCTGAGTGGTGCAAACAGTTTGTTATCAGCTGCTAACCTAAAGGTTGGCGGTTCAAACCCACCCAGCAGCTCTGTGGAAGAAATGCCTGGTGAAATGCTTCCATAAAGATTTCAGCCAAGAAAATCCTGTTGAGCTCAGTTCTACTCTTGTAACACATTGGTCGCCATAAGTAGGGGGCCAACTCAAGGACAGCTAACAACAACAAGGATAGGTAAACAGACATGGATCTCTCGGTGATCTTTAAAACTTCATCAGTATCCATGGTAATTATTTAGATTCTAAGCTCACAAAGCCTTTCCCACAAGTCCTAAATGGCTCTTTTCTTGAGTAACAAAAATATTGGATGCAGCTGTGTGCATCTTTGCCTCTTAAGGTCGTATATTATATTCCTTTCTAGATTACGGATCCTTTTATTTACCTATGTATCAATTCCCTGCTCACATTAACCTCTAACCCTATTGCACATATCAAGCATCCAAAACTTCTCGCGAGGATCTTCACACTTTGATCCTGCCTTTAGCTGCTGCTAAGAATGAAGTGGACGTTGCCTTTGTTTCTAGGAAAAGGTTAGGTGGCCCCGGACTTCTGAGTAGCATTTAGTCTGAACAGTTGCCTCTGATTCCCAAGACATTTTCCCCACCCCACTGATATCTTGCACTTATTCTTTCTCTAACCACCCTTCTCCTGTTTCTTTACATCCTCACCTCCTTTGCCACACTCTTTTGGCCACTTCCTCTGTACTTTCAAAATCCAGTCTTGTTTTTGTCTTGTCAAAACTTTATTTGTCTTCTATTCAGCCTTCCGCCTAGATATTTATAAAGTTTCACTTTATACACGATCCATAAAAATTGTGACTTCTGTCTTTGGATTTCTCCAAGGGCCCCCCTTTCCTCTCTTTATCCTAGTCACCAGAGTCATTCTTTCAATCTATTAAAAGCAGGTTTCACAAGTTTTGTGGATCCAGACACATGTGCTGAAAGGTACACAGATGTGGACGCACGGAAAACCACATAAAATCTGGACAATGCAGCCATCTAATCAACTTGCAGGCAATCATGTTCATGTTCTTCCTGCTCTCACCTCCTGCTACGTTCAGCCCTTAAGAAGTATCTTCTACATTTATGAAGTAAATGGAATCATCCCCTGGGTGTAACAACCCCCTCTGCCCTCTATTTCCTGAGCACATCCTCCCCCAACTCTTGACTTTCAAATATTTCTCTTCACGGATCAAATAGCCAACCTAAAACTGAACCCTGTTTGTTTCCTTTGTCAGACACCTTCTTGACTGTCAATAGCACCTCCCCGTTCAAGCTCGTGGGCTTGCAGTGATCTATTATTCCGCCATTTCCTTCTCCTGCCACAAGCATTCCCATGGGATCCTCTCTCCACTTCCTGAGCAGAAATCTTACAAATTGAGAGCTTTCTTTCTCACTTCCACTGTGACTCTACTTGAGGCTGAAGTAATTTCCTGCCGAACCTGTGTACAACCTTCACTTCCTACCCTCCTAACTCTCCTGCTTATCTCTTCTCATTCTGAGGAATCTAAGATTCAGCCATCAAAATATTTTATGTTCTCAGCCTCTCCCCTCCCACAGACAACTCCATTCATGAGTTCTTCTCCTCTTAGATTTCCAGATTAATTTTTCATTTCTCGATATAAAACTTAGTATTTACAGTATTTGTGTGGCCCTCCTTTTCTTCTCATCTTCCTCTGCCTAATATGTGTTATTTAGGGCATGGCATTACCAACTTGCTCTCACAGACCCCCTGTTATGGCATCCTTTGACTTTGAGACTTATTTAATTTTCACATATTTAAAGCTCAAGCTTCACATATCCTTTGTAATATGTCCACTTATGGAGCATTTTCAGTTACAAATAACAACTATGCATTATGCTTTTTTTAGTCCATGGCAAGCGATTTCTAAACACTTGTTTTGAACCATCAAAAGAGGTGCTAAAAGGCATCCTTGTTACTATTTCTTTAAGAAGACTTCATGACCTTGGACAGGAAATGGGAAGCGGGACAGCCTAGAATAGCCCTGAGGAAATGTTGTGTTGTGGAAACTACTATGGGGATAACATGGGACATTTCCTAAGACCCAGGTGAAAGCAGAAGCAAGAGAAAGACTGTCTCAGCTGCTTCCCAGGGAGTTCTTACGCACTGAAAACCTTGGGAGTGTCTCTATGCCCATCTAATGGAGGAGGACTTAAGACCTTGAGCCTGGTTTGTCTAGTTTGGCTGGAGTTGGGTTGGTGCCTAATACAAGCAGTAGACCCAGCAGCCTGCTTTCTGAAGTCCTGCCTTTGGTCCTGGGTGCCTCTTCTGTCATGTTTGCAGTAACCTCTTCAGCTGGAGGATGCCTTCGTGTCCCATAGTTATGGAAGACCCCTGTTTCCTCTGTTGTGTTCCTGTTGTTAGTTGCTTTCTAGTTGGCCCCTGACTTGTGGCAAACCCATGCACAACAGGATTAGACTGTTGTGATCCATAGGGCTTTCACTGCCTAATTTCTGAAAGTGGATCACCAGGTCTGAAACCTGTTCATTATCATAGCAACACCTAAGTCTCCCCTGACAGACAAGTTGTGGCTGTGCATGAAGAGCGTTGGCTGAACACAAATCTCTTGCATGGAAGTGAGAATTCTACTGCTGAACTACCATTGTCCTCCTGTTCCCTCTATCCAGATTAAACCCATCCATCCACACTTATCCATATAATGCATTGGCTTTCTTCCTGACTCATATTGTTGTTGTTAGTTGCCTTCAAGTCGATTCTGACTCATGTCGACCCCATGTGTGCAGAGTAGAATTGCTCCACTGGGGTCTGTGACCTTTCTGAAGAAGATTATCAAGACTTTGTTCTGAGGCATCTCTGGGTGGGTTCGAACCACCAACCTTTTGATTAGTAGTCGAGCCTTAACCATTTGTGCCACCCGAGGTGCTCCATCCCCAACTCTTACGGATCAGCTTTAGAGTCCTCCTGTACAAAGATGCATGGAAATAGCCAATGCTATACAATTGTCACAATTTAAACCCCAGATTAAATGGCACTTCCTGGAGGAGTCAATTACTACACCAAGCTAGTCTCCCACGAACCACTCCTGGGGAATCTGTCATAGTTGCTTGCACTGATTCACCTCTTGGATTTTTAATACATATTAGCAAAATTGAAATGAGATTTTTCACTGAGGTAATTTCCTCCAAAAGATAGGAAGCGAGAGCAGCAGGATGCTTTGCCAGCTGCAGCTTTAGAGCTTTGATGGAAGGATGTAAGCTTACTCTTTATCTCTTTATGGATCACAAAGGCCTGAACTAATTAGTACTTATTAGAAAGCCAATTAGAAATACATTTTATTTCTCCATGTGGTGTAAATAGAATATACCAAGGTTGATTGTGGACTGAGATATGCTCTGCAGCATGAATACAGACGTGGTACCTGGAGAGCATGGCACTCAGAGTGGGAAGACTTTCATTCTTTGGATCTAGAAGCACGAGAGTCTCTTTTTTGGATGCAAACTGGACCCGATGTTATGCAAATGCCAAGCAGACTGCTAACATCTTGCTTTGGGTAATGAATACCCAATTTTAGTCTAACATCCCTACAATTCCAATGGGTTGCTGTTCTATGGCATTTCCTTTTCATTCTCGTTTTCTTCTCCATTCTCAACACCATACATTCTGGATTATATTTAGCTGACTTTAGACAGCAGTAATTATACATACTCACCCAACAGCTCCAAGGGAGAGAGACCCTGTGATCTACTCCCATAAAGATTACAGCCTAAAAACCCTGTGGGGTAGTTCTACTCTGTCACATAGTGTCATTATGAGTCAAAAATTGATTCAACAGCACCTAACAACAATAGCAAGAGTTAGGTGTCCTCTGTTTTTGAGAACCCTCCATCTTCTTCTCTGGCAGCCTTGTTATTCAATTATCTAAAGGTAGGAAATCATAATCTTTTAACCATTCTGCCTTGTACTGACCTGAAGCATGTTGCTGACTTTATCCTCTAAGGGCTCCAGTTACCAATTAACTTAGCAGATGGATACACAGGATTCATATCCATATACTTCTACAACTTTTCCTAGTCACCCAATTGATATTAGAATGTTAGTGACTCTACTATATCTATCTATCCAATCATCCATCCATCATCTACTCACCTACTTACCTACCTATCCACCCACCCATCCACCCACCTACCTACCTAGCTGTCTTTCCTCATATATACAAACTTTAATAGCAATCCATTTGCTTCTATGGTTTGGAGCGGATGTTCTTTCCTGTCGAATGCCTTCTTTTGATTCATAGTCAGTCAGCCATTTCTGCCCCTCCACTTACGACACGGATCTGCATGCTTTCACATTTAGTGTCAGGTCTCCCTCATAAGATTAAATGCTTCTTAGCAGCCAGCACTATGTCCATTTTGAAATGGGTAACATAAGCTCAGTAACCTCCATGTGTACAAAAGATATTTGCTAAATTGTCAAGGGTACTTGCTCAGGAACTCAATGATGTCCCACTGTTACTCCTGAGCTGACTAAGCCATCTGTTTGCCTGCTTTCTTTTATTGTACAGTTTGAGGCCTCCCGTGTGTCATTTTGAAAGCTGCCACTGCTACTCCCTAAATTGCTTTCCACTGCTCATATTCTTTATTGCCTTTGTCTTCTTTTAAAATCTTACATCGTTCTCATCCTTCACCTGCCTTTGAGCTTAAAATTGGCCCAGTTGTAATAAGGGTCACCCTTTATGGTTATTCAAAATTAAATGAACGTCTAGTATAAAATGGTCTAATAAAGACATTTACTTGGTTTATTCTGTAACATCACTGGTTTTGGGTGGGGGAGAGGGAGATAGGGACAAAATTTCAAGGTTTGTGACCCTAAATAAAAAATCTCAAGAGGTTCTATCATATATAAGGTGCAAAACAAAAAGATGTCCACTGAAAGGGCACACTCCTTGTGCCCTGTCTAATCCTGCCTCTGTTGCACTGGCTGCTTGAGTGACATTTACGCTGGAATTTTCTTCTAGTTATTCCATGAGATTTGCTTCTTCCCCTATTTGTCGTAGGCATCTCCCTAGTATCGTTTTGTTATAAGCAGAAATCCATCATGTTTCTTCCTGTAGCAGATGCCAAAGAGCATGTAATACTTCATCTGTCCCTAAAATCAATTCCTCCATTCCATTCTAGGACATTCAAATTTTTTTTTTTTTTTTACCGCCTTTCATATATCTTCCTTTTGACAATCAAGGTTTTGCATCCATCCTGTGTTAATTTATGAGCCTTGTTCCATGGAAGAAGCTGAAACTAGATTTTTGAGTTATTCTTGACCCAGGGATGCTTCTAGCATTCCCCTATCCTCAAAGCCCTGTCTAATGTGAAGAAGGTTCCAGTAGAATCTGGGTTCATTGGCCGAAAAAAAAAGTATAGTAATTTCTCTATTCAAAGACTCTTAGGCATTTGAGCATTGGCATGTTCAACAGTGAGGTCCCCAACTCCACAACATGTTTCATATCACCCTTCCTTATTACAAATTATTTGTCTTCTGTGCCTTCATTTTCAGCCAAATTCCGTGTTGTTGTACAGTTCACCAATGCCACATTTCATTTTCTGTATATTTTCCTCCAACCTCATGCTCAGCTTCTGTCTGGTGGGTTAAACTCCCACCTGCCTTTTTGAGTTTCATTTTAGTCACTTTTATGCATATGTGATTGACTATTTTCTCTGCCCCTCAGGTTTCAAGAAAGATTCTGTAAGTGCAACGCCCATTTTCTACCCACTTTCCACTGCTAGGGTGGTTGGATGGGTTTTCCAGGATTTGTTTCCTTTGGACAATGTAAATCCAAGCAGCTTCTGCTACTAGGATCAGAGTTACCTCCTGAGATAAACATGGCACCACCATTGGCACCATTTGTCTGAAAGCAGGGGTAGATTGTTAGAGATTTGTATAGCCTCATAAAAGCTAGGACTACTGGTGGACTAGCATTTTCTGAGTAACAAAAATAAATTTTTGTTATTTGACAGATGTGTAGAACACAATTTAAACTTCCCCAGTTACTAGCTAGAAATTATGCACAGTCAATCCTCATTATTTGAGGATTCAGCATTTGCAAATTTGCCTTCTTGCTATGATTTATTTGTAATCCCCAAATCAGTACTTGTGGCACTTTCACCGTCATTCATGGACATGAGCATGCACAGATGGCAAAAGATTTAAGTCACCCAGTGCTCAAGGCTGGTTCAGTATTCACTAATTCACTGTTCCTGGGGACTTATAAAACATAACTACCTTGAATAAGGGGGATCAACTGTATGTATGTTAATATATTTTGAAATCTTTAATGGATGTACACATCTTAGAATTTAACAATGAAGAAGCCAGCTTATAACTCAAGAAAGAAACTTTTAGTGTTCTTCCTATCTTAAGTTCCTTCCTTACATGCCTTTTCTCTTCTGACACTGGTCAACAGAAGTAAATTCATCTTTCCCTGCCACACAATGTCACAAAACACCACTTCTCCACTAGGTACCACTGGGCCACACTTGAAATGTGTAGGTCTGAGAAAATCAATATAAAATATTCCCTGAACACACACCTGGTGACAGTGTGCAGCTACGCAATCTGTCAATATTTTCCACTCCTTACCTGAAAATGATTTCAGAACATTTCCTTCATCATATAAACCAAAAAAACTAAACCCATTGCCGTCTAGTTGATTCGACTCGTAGCGACTCTATGCGGCAGTTCTACTCTGTCCTATAGGGTCGCTATGAATCTCTATAAGCATTCATCATGTGGCGCCTACTTTTTACCCTACATCAGTTCTGTAATCTACAACAAAGCTTTGCTTCTGTTCATCCAGCTGTGTCCTCTCTAGAAAATGCTATTACTCAATAACATGCTAACAACTTTATCCTTGACCTTCCTAACATTGTGGCCACCAAGTCAACGCTCATCTTACCCTCCAGAGTAAATCAGGAACTACTCCATTTCTAAAGCTTACTCTATACTCATTCAACTCTAGGATCTGAATCATAATTTAAATATTCTGAGTCATGGATAGAGTTTTAATAATGGAAGTTTGCACAACCAACGCACCAGTGTGGACAACTACCAACTTCTTCAAACCTCAGTCTGATGGCGAATCAGCCTTTTTGCTCTCCTGTGATCTGCCTTCTTTCTTCTCATTGACCCGTCACACATTAACTCTTCCCTCAGTCAGCCAGCATTTGAAACCTTAAAGGAATTAACTGAGTAATTCTACCCACACTAGAAACATCAACTTTTTAAACCCAATATTTTCCTCTCTTTGTTAATTCTCTTTTTTTTCCTTCAAGTAGCAATTATTCTCATGAGATCTCTTACACCTCTTTTTCCTGGAATGTACTAGGTAATCCTGTTTCTAATAGCATTGGTCCTGTTTTATGATATTGCTTATAAGCTCTGATTTCTTCTGTGGCATTCTCTCAGCCTACTCCCTCCCTCCCCTAACACCACCCCCATAACTTTCTGTAGTTTTTGTAGGATCCGGCCCTCTCCTTCCCTCTTCCCTGTAGCTAGTAGCCATTCAGGCTTAGCTCATGCATCTCTCATATTTTTAGCAATTTACAAAAAATATAAAACCTCAATCTCACGACTGAACTTTTGGGGGAACAATATTTCTCATCCTTCCAAAAATATCATTTCTAGGTTAGACAGAAACTAAAGATAGTAGTTTGGGGTGACAAAAGTATTCAGGAAAAAAATTCTATAACTATGACACTAAATTGCAATTGGAAGGCAGAGAAGCAGCAATCTGAAAACTACTAACCATCTTTCTTCAGCTGCATAGACAAAGAGGCACTCTAACCCTCTTTGACTTTACCTTCACAAACACTAGAATCATCTGTGGAGAGCCACGGGCTGCAGCAACTTCTTTCCTAACCCTCTTTCATTCCTGACCAATCCTTGCACTACTAGTTCTTTAAGTTGAGGGTAGATGAAAATTTCTACCTCTACAGGGCTGTAGGGGATTACCTTCATAGAAATGAGGAGAGGCAGCAAAGGAACAGCTAGACTGACTTCCTGAGCCTCCCATACATAAACAGCTGGCATGTTTTCTATGTCAGGATGAATAATAATCTCTTGGATTGTTATTCCAAACTCAAATAAAAAAAACTAAGGAACAAGAGAGAGGAATTAGGAATACTCTGTTACAAGGCACCTGCACTACCTGTAAATTGGTGTAGTATTATTTGAAATTGGATAGAGATTAGTTGTAAATGTATATTGCAAACTCTAGGGCAACCACTAAAAGAAATTAAAACTACATATATTAACTTTTCCCTAGAACTGGATTACTTTTCAACTGTCTTGTTTCTTCCCTGTGGACCACTATTCTCTGGTTTGTCAAGAGCTTTGAGTTATTCTTCCTTCTTAATCTGTCCTACACACACACACACACATGCACACGCACACACACACTCCCATTTCATCTCTTGCTACTGTAGATCAGAGTCTCATTAACTTACTCCTAAATCACCACACTTATCTTGGAGATGGGAGCTACCACATCTAGTGTTCTCTTAGTCCTGCCAATACTGCCTACGTCATCAGATCAATTATTCCCAATCCCTATTTTGCTGAAGCATGTTTCATGGATCTATTTTGTCATTACTTCAAAAGCAAATCACTCTTTCTGAATTCAAAGATTCATCAATACTTGGTCCCATGCAGCCTGATTTGCAATCTAATAATCTTTGTCTTTCAATAGATAAATTTAATTCATTTACATTTATTGGGATTACCTATGTATTTGGATTTTTTACCTATCTCATTTAACACTTTTTTCCTTGCCTTTTGTTACACCTTTGCCTTTTGCTGGAGTAATATAATGTTTCTATATTTTTGTTTGTTTGTTTATTTTGTTTTTCTCTACTGCATTGATAATTATAGTTTAAATTTCCATTCTATTAGTGACAAATCTTGATTTTTTTTGTGGTAACAATATATATAACAAAACACTGCCAATTCAATAATTTTTACATGTAAAATGAAGTAATCCTTAATTTTTTTAACATTATCTTTTATC
Organism: Loxodonta africana; assembly: GCF_030014295.1. Taxonomy (NCBI): domain Eukaryota; kingdom Metazoa; phylum Chordata; class Mammalia; order Proboscidea; family Elephantidae; genus Loxodonta; species Loxodonta africana. Next base: position 190,073,594 of record NC_087345.1, read on the forward strand.
TTTCTATACTTATTCTCTTATTCTCTTCTTTACCATGACAAAAAATTAGTATAGTTTAACAACCCACTGAGGAATGACCCTGTCTCCTTACCTTATGGCTCTTATCTATAGCCACTTTTACATTTTTTAGTTATTCTGTAGTCAAAATGTAATTAAATTTACTTTTAATCAAAGCCTGTGCTATAACTGGTTTTAGCTTACTCATTGCATTTTTTTTTTCCTGTAATACATCATTCCTTTATTATAGGTCTTAGTTTTTATGTGTTTTTAAAATGTATTTATTTTTCACTTTTTAATGATAGTTTAGCTGGCTTTAAAAAATTATATCGACAATTATTTTTCTTCAGCTATTAGTTTTTTTTGTTTTTTTTTATTAGTTTAGTTGCCATTGCATTTTGGATAATCTGTCTTTTCTGATTGTGGGATTTAAGATTTACTCTTTTTATTTGATATCCTTTAGGTTTACTAAGAAGCAAATAAAACCGAAAAACAAAACCCAGTACTGTCAAGTCGATTCCAACTTATAATTTTTTTTATAGGACAGAGTAGAACTGCCCCGTAGAGTTTCCAAGGAGTGCCTGGAGGATTTGAACTGCTGACCCTTGGGTTAGCAGCTGTAGCACTTAACCATTACGCCACCAGGGTTTCCCTAAGAAGCAAATAGGTATGGGTTTATTTTTATTTCTCCTTCTAAACACACAGAAATTCACTTTCAATCTAAGTACTAAGGCCATTCCTTTTTTTCCTAACCATTTCCTCCGTTATTTTCTTCTGAACTCTCATTAGATATATATTGAAGCTCTTAAACTATTCTCTGTATCTTAACTACTCTTTCATATATATACTTATATATATATATTTAGAAATAAATATAAATGGGTTTTATATATATATAGAAATCCTGGTGGCGTACTGGTTAAGTGCTATGGCTGCTAACCAAAAGGTCAGCAGTTTGAATCTGCCAGGTGCTCCTTGGAAGCTCTATGGGGCAGTTCTACTCTGTCCTATAGGGTCGCTATGAGTCGGAGTGGACTCAGTGGCACTGGGTTTGGTATATATACATAAATATCTTTCTCTCCCTCTCAGTACATTTCTTAGCAGTATCTTTAAGATCTCTGATATGCTTAGGATAGTATTGAGTCTAGAGTTCATTCTGTATTTTGAGTTTTTCCTCCTTATTTCAGTTATTATACTCTTCCAAGATTTTTGGAATTGGTTCTTTTCCTTATCTAACCATTCTATCTTTATTTCTGTATGTTTCATAATTTATTATTATTATTATGGCTTTATTTATTTCTTTCGGCATCTTAATGTAAATTTTTGTCCACACTTTATCCATACCTATTTCTTGTTTTGATTGCTTATTTTGTCTACTGCCTATCTTAGCATTAAATTTCTGCATGTGTTCTAGAATTTTGTCTTTCTGGTTTACCTTGTTTGAGATGATTTTTTATTTTTCTCTCTCTCTCTCTTTTTCTTCATTGATGTCCTCCGAATTCTTACCCTTCTTGGCCTATCAGTTTTCCAGCTACCTCCACTTGGCCCCTGGGTTCCAAGTCCAGAGGCAGATCTTATAATTGTCTCTTGGGGCTCTGGGACTTTGGAGATATTGGCAATTTTTAAAGCCAGCTAAACTATCATTCAAAAGTGAAAACTAAATAAAGATATTTCAAAAACACATAAAAACTAACACCTGTACAAAAGGAATAATGCACTAGGAAGAAAAAAATGCAGTGGGTGAGCTAAAAGTGGTTATAGCACAGACTTTGACTAAATGTTAGCAAAATTATTTATATATTGATGGAATTATATTTTGATGAACTATATTTTGATGGAATGACAAAACAGCTGGTGGCTGGCTCAATTCTTAATCCTGACAATATGTCTCTATCTTCCTACCTCCCTAGATTTCCAATTGCTTTAATCAGTAACCCCAGGCAGCAGTTGATAATAATTTTCTCCAGCATCATTTTGAGAGCAGGAGAGTACCATCTCAGCTCCTGGCTTTAAGCCTGAATCTGGTTCCCATATCATATAGATTTTTTTTTTCTTTTTTACCCTAAGGGAGCTTAACTCTGAGCTACCATTGCTGGCTGCCTGACCTACGTTCCATCCCATGCATGAATTTGATCCTGCTTAACACTTCATATTTTTATTTCATTTTTGGTCCATGGCAATGATAAAATAGTATTTCAGCTTGGCTGTTGCAAATATCTTCCAAGCCATAATATTTTACATCACCTCATATGCATGCGAAAGCTGGACAATGAGTAAGGAAGACCAAAGAAGAATTGATGTCTTTGAGTTATGGTGTTGGCAAAGAATTTTAAAGATTATATTATAAATATACCATGGTCTGACAGAAGAAATGAATAAATCAGTCTTGGAATAAGTATAGTCAGAGTGCTCCCTGGAAGCAAGGATGGCGAGACTTCATCTCATATGCTTTGGACATATTATCAGGAGGGACCAGTCCCTGGAGAAGGACATCATGCTTGGTATGGTAGAAAAAAAAAAAAAATTTTTTTTTTTTTGAGGGCCAGCAAAAAAGAGGAAGATCCTCAACGAGATGGATTGACACAATGAGCTGAAACATAGCATTGATTGTGAGGATGATGAGGACTGGCCAGCGTCTCGTTTTTTTGTACATATGGTCACCCTAAACAGGAACTGACTCTACGACAGGACAGCTAACAACATAACAACATTGCAAATTCCTCTTTTGATATATAATTTCTCACCTCTTAGTGTTTGGAACTGATGGAATGTGTGTCAAAGCCTAACTTACTTGCACTAGCTTGACCAGAAGTTCAACCCTACTTTCAACTACTTATCAAAATAAACCTTTGATTTAGTTAGGAAACTAAACCTTGTTTATTTCTGTTATAATGCCCTTGACTACACTGTCTCCTATAATGGAATGCCCTCGTATTGCTTTTGGATATCTTTGAAGACTTAGTCCAACTCCTCCTTCCCTAGTGAAGACTTCTCCAAACGCTCTAACTCACATTTTTCTTTTTTTAAATTTCTCAAGCACTGTAGATCCCTTGGCAAATGGAAATTTAACATTCAGAGTTTAGTCAGTTTATGAACTATTTAGAAGTTACGTAGTTAGTTTACAGTAACCTGTGATTTGGTCCAGGAATAACTTAACTAGTTGATAAAGCTAGGTGAACCTTAAGGATGCTGATTTCATTGTGCTTTATTTATCATATAGTCTGTAACTACCAAGATGTGATAAAACTTCCCTTCTTCATATTCCTTCTTCATATTTAGATATTAATTATTTCTATGACCCATCTATAGGCATGCTACAGTAAAGAATTTATCTTAGTTATAGGATTGATTATACTAACATTTTATATTTTTTAGTTCTGCACTTAAATAGTTTTAAGCTTTGAATGATACCATGGCATTTTTTTCAGATACATTTTATTGAATTTTAGAAAATAAAGTAATTAGATTTTAAATGTGGTATTTTCATATTTGGGGTATTTAGAAAGATCTAAAACCATCTTTCATTAATGTTAAGAGTCTACTCATAAAATGATCCACTCAGAGCTGATAGCTTAGCTTTTATTTTCACAATTTTTCTCATTTTTTTTTTTTTTTTTTTGGTCCCTCAAATTAGATTAAAAGCCCTTTAAGGGAAGACAATGTCTTGCAGAGCCTAGCACAGAGCTGGGTACCAAGTGCTGTGAACGCGGGGACACCCCTCTATTCATCCATGCAACCTCAGAACTTAGCACAGGGTCAGACACACATAAAATTCAATAAATTGTTTTCCTTTTAATGCTTAATGAATTCATTTTTATTTTCTTGAAATTTATTCATGGTAGATAGTATACAAAAATTGGTCAATAAGTACATGTTATTTGTGGATGACTTTGTTCAATTTGGTGCATAAACTCAAAGCAGGAGTAGAATCCTGGAGCACCAAGACTAAGATGTTATTACGAGCTACTATTATTGGGATTTTCACAGGAGCTTTTTGTGTATCTTAAAGTCCTTCAGGGATAGGGTTTTGTCTTCTATTTATTTTTATATCACCCTTAGTGCCTAATCCGGTAATCATATCTGCTTACATTCTCAACAAATTCTTGTTGCATGAATGCCACTTTCAGAGATTCCTGCTTGGTGAATCTCAGAGCTCGAAAAGCCCACTCGAGAAGTCAGCCTAAAATGGGACTGGGAAAACTGCAGAATCAGGTGTAAAGTGATACTTTATTATCAGGTGTTGGACTCTCAGACTTTATGCTACTTTTTACCAGTTGGGTTATTTGTGTGGCAAACAATGTTTCCAGTGTTAATATTAAATTCTGTATCAATATATGCCCTGTTTCCCCAGATCCCCTAAGTCCAATGGCTTGATAATTTTGGGTAATGCAAAACGATAGCAGTGCTTGGTCTTTGTCTGTTTTGTGATTAGTTTTTTCTTGGTTACTTTTGTACTTTAGCATTTCTTCTGCCTCTTGAGGCTTTGATGCAAGATATATATTTATCTGAATTTTAAAATGTTACCATCCTTTTTGAGAAAAGATAAGTAAGAGTGTTTTTTTGTTCCGCCTGTGAAACTGTTCTTTGTTTTATCAGTTATACAATAGCAAAAGAGCTACTTTAATGGAATATGTTCTGAGTGTCTGAAAGACAAATGTTGTTGTTATCGTTAGGTGCCATCAAGTCAGTTCCAACTCATCGCAAGCCTATGCACAACAGAATGAAACACTGTCCGGTCCTGCACCACCCTCACAACTGTTGCTATGCTTGAGCCCATTGTTGCAGCCACTGTGTCAATCTATCTTGTTGAGGGTCTTTCTCTTTTTCCCTGAGCCTCTACTTAACCAAGCCTGATGTCCTTCTCCAGGGACTGATCCTTCCTGATAACATGTCCAGACTATGTAAGATGTAATCTCACCATCCATGCTTCAAATTAGCATTCTGGGTATACTTCTTCCAAGACAGATTTGTTCGTTCTTTTGGCAGGCCATGGTATATTCAATATTCTTCGCCAGCACCACATCTCAAATGTGTCAACTACTCTTCAGCCTTCCTTAATCATTGTCCAGCTTTCACATGCATACGAGGGTATTGAAAACACCATGACTTTGGTCAGGTGCACCTTAGTCCTCAAAGAAACATCTTTGCTTTTCAACACTTTCAAGAGGTCTTTTGCAGTCGATTTGTCAAATGCAATGTGTCTTTTGATTTCTTAACTGCTGCGTCCATGGGTGTGGATTGTGAATCCAAGTAAAATGAAATCCTTGACAATCTCAATTTTTTCTTTGTTTATCATGATGTTACTTATTGGCTTAGTTGTGAAAATTTTTATTTTCTTTATGCTGAAGTGTAATCCATACAGAAGGCTGTGGTCTTTGATCTTCATCAGTAAGTGCTTCAAATCCTCTTCACTTTCAGCAAGCAATATTGTGTCATCTGTGTAACGCAGGTTGTTAGTGAGTCTTCCTCCAATCCTAATGTCTTGTTCTTCTTCATATAGTTCAGAGTCTTAGACTATTAGCTCAGCATACACACTGAATAGGTATAGTGAAAGGAAACAACCCTGATGCACACTTTTCCTGACTTTAAACCTTGCAGTATCCCCTTGTTCTGTTCAAATGACTGTCTCTTGATCCAAGTACAGATTCCTCATGAGAATTCCCATTCGCCACAATGTTATCCATAATTGTTATCATAATTTGTTATGATCCACACAGTCAAATGCCTTAGCATATTCAATGAAACACAAGTACATATCTGTCTAGTATTCTCTGCTTTCAGCCAGGATCCATCTGACATCAGCAATGATATCCCTGGTTCCGCATCTTCTTCTAAATCTGGCTTGAGTTCCTGGCAGTTCCCTGTTGATATATTGCTACAGCTGCTTTTGAATGATCTTTAGCAAAATTTTGGTTGCAAGTAATATTAATGATATTGTTTGATAATTTCCACATTCAGCCGGACCACCTTTCTGGGGAATAAGCATAAATATGGATCTCTTCCTGTAGGTTGGCCAGGTAGCTGTCTTCCAAATTTCTTGGTATAGATGAGCGAGTACTTCCAGCACTGCATCTGTTTGTTGAAACGTCTCCATTGGTATTCCATCAATTCCTGGAGCCTTGCTTTTCTCCAATGCCCTCAGTGCAGCTTGGATTTCTTCCTTCAGTACCATTGGTTCCTGACCATGTATTATCTCCTGAAATGGTTGAATGTAGACCCATTCTTTTTGGCATAGTGACTCTGTATAGTCCTTCCATCTTCTTTTGATGCTTCCCACATAATTTAATATTTCCCCCCATAGAATCCTTCAGTATTACAACTTGAATTTTGTCTTCAGTTTTTTCAGCTTGAGAAATGCTGAGCATATTCTTCCATTTTGGTTTTCTATCTCCAGGTCTTTGCACATGTCATCATAATACTTTGTCTTCTTGAGCAGCCCTTTGAAATCTTCTGTTCAGCTCTTTTACTTCATCAGTTTTTCCTTTTGCTTTAGCAACTCAACATTCAAGAGTAAGTTTGAGAGTCTCTTCTGACATCCATTTGGGCCTTTTTTTTTCCCCCTGTATTTTTAATGACCTCTTGCTTTCTTCATGTATGATGTCCTTGATGTCATTCCACAACTCGTCTGGTCTTTGGTCATTAGTGTTCAATGCATCAAATCTTTTCTTGAAACGGTCTCTAAATTTAGGTGGATTATACTCAAAGTCGTAACTTGGCTCTTGTGGACTTGCTCTAATTTTCTTCAGTTTCAACTTGAACTTGCATATGAGTGATTGATGATTTGTTCTGCAATCAGCCCCTGGCATTGTTCTGACTGATGATATTGAGCTTTTTCATCATCCCTTTCCACAGAAGTAGTTGATATGATTCTTGGGTATTCCATTGGTGAGGTCCATGTGTATAGTCACAGTTTATGTTGGTAAAAAAAAAAAAAAAAAGGTATTTGCACTGAAGAAATCCTTAGTCTTGAAAATTCAATCATGCAATCTCCGACATCATTTTTATCGCCAAGTCCATATTTTCCAACTACCAATCCTTCTTCTTAGTTTCCAACTTTCACATTCCAATCACCAGGACATATGCAGATTGGAATTATTCCTTAAGTGAATTTTTCTTAACCTAGGAAGTTTTCACCATCCCTACATATGTCTATGCTTTAGCTGTTGCATGCTCTACTAGGCCAAATAACAGCCCCCAAAGGTATTCACGTCCTTATCCCTGGAACTCATGAATGCTACTTTATATGGCAAAAGAAAATTCGCACATGCGATTAAGTTAAGGATCTTGAGATGGGTATATTATCCTTGGTTATGCATATGGGCCCTATGTGTAATTGTAAATTTCCTCACAAAAGAGAGACAGTGAGACGTTTGATACGGAAGAGGAGAAAGTGATGTGATGATGGAGGCAGAGATTGGAGTGATACACTTTGAAGATGGAGGAAGGGTTGACAAGCTAAGAATACAAGCAGTCACTAGAAGCTGAAAAAGTCAAGGAAACAAATTCTCCACTGAAGACTGAAGAAAGAACCAGCCCTGCTGATACCTTAACTTTAGTCCAGTGAAAATGATTTCCACAACTATAAGAGAATAATGTGTGCTGTTTAAGCCACTAAATTTGAGGCAATCTGTTACAGCAGCAACATGAAACTAATAAAAATGCCATATATCTTAAGTATGAAGCTTTTGATTAAATGACCCAGAACCCTAGAAGCTCAGATGTAAACAGGGTTAGTACCAGAACACTTAAATGTGCTCATGTAGAACTTTTATAGACCAAGAGGCAGTCATTTGAAAAGAACAAGGGGATACTGTATGGCTTAAAATCAGGAAAGGTGTGCATCGGGATTATATTCTTTCATCATACTTATTCAATCTGTATGCTGAGCAAAAAACCAGGGAAGCTGGAGTATATGAAGAAGAACATGGCACCAGATTGGAGGAAGACTCATTAACAACCTGTGGTATGCACAGATGACACAACCTTGATTGCTGAAAATGAAGGGGACTTGAAGCACTTACTGATGAAGATCAAAGACTACAGTATAGATTACATTTCAACATAAAAAAAAAAAAAAAAATTCTCACAACTAGACCATAAGCAACATCATGATAAACAGAGAAAAAATGGAGGTTGTTAAGGATTTCATTTTACTTGGATCCGTGACCAACATTAATGGGAGCCGCAGTCAAAAAATCAAATGATGAGGAAGAGTCAACGTGGCATCCTAGACAAACACATCACACTGTCCCTCTGCTGCAAAGACCTGAAAACCTAAGTAAAACATACAAACGTCAATCCTGGAACGCTAAGCATCAAATGAAGGGATGAAGAACTAGGTCAAACTGAATGGAAGAAGAAACTGAAGGAAAACTGAGGTATGGAGTAGAGGTCCCCTGCCAACTAACTTGGCACAGCATCACCATCTTGAAGCACAGCCAGCAATGACCCTGAACAGGGAGTACAGGGAAGCAATTTCACAGAGCTCCCAAAAGGGGACAGAGTACCCAGTAACCAGGGAAACATTTTTTTCATGCCTCACTCTTCTGCCCCATATGCCACTTCTGCCCCTTCCCACTGGGACATGCCATGCCGCTTTGGCTAGAGCACACCGAGCCACTGCCACCCCAGGTCTTCCTTGCCTTCACCTGCCAGCTACTGCCACACCATTTTATTTCCCTTTCTTCCTTTTCTTTCTCCCTCCCACCCAGCACCCCTATGCCACCTCTACCCCTTCATACCAGGCCTTGCTGCACTGCAGTGGGTACAGAGCCAGTAGCCTGCTGCCCTGGGTGTGCCCCACCCCAACAGCCAACTTCCATTGCACTGCCTTTTTTTTTCTTTTCTCTTTATTCCTTTTCATTCTCCTTCCCACCTAACCCCATACTCCACCTCCCTCAGTCCTGCTAGACCCCTCCACGCTGCTGGTGCTAGAGACCCACTGGCACATGGACCTGCCACTGCCCTGGGTCTGTGCTGTCCCTACCCATGGCCCCCACCATACCATCATTTTTTTTCTTTTTTTCTCCTTCTTTTATTTTCCCTCCCACCTAGCCCAGTATGTCTCCACCCATCCCTTCCCAATGGCCTCAAAGTCATTCCTGCCCCCACTCACCAGCCCCTGCCACATTGCCATTTTTTCCTTTCTTACCTTTCTTTCTCCCTCCCACTTAGCCCCTTATGCCACCCCCCCACTTCCTGCCAGCACCCACCATACCACAGCATATAGAGTGCCACTGGCACACAAGCCTGCCCCAACTCGCAGACCCCCACTGTACCATTGCTTATTTTATTTTTTATATTATTCTTTCTTTCTCTCCTTTCTACCTCCCACCTATCCCTATCATAAGCCAGGCCCAGGTCTGCCCAACCCCACCTGCCGGCTGCCTTTTTTTTTTCTCTTTTCTTTTCCTTTCCTTTCCACCTAATCTCATATCCCACCACCCTTCCCACTGGCTCTTGCTGTACCATAGTGGATAGAGCATCCCTGCTGCTCAGTCCCACTATAGCACCAGTCCTGCACTACTCCTCCCCTCCTGCCCCTCAACAAGCTGCTGAATGGTAAGAAGTGAGCCTGTACCATTCCTCACCCAACCCCCATGCCTATCCGGCAAGGGGCTGTGAATGCTTCCACACCATTGGACCAACATCAGGAGGAAGAAAGTACCCACCTAGTCCACCCTCAGCCATCCCAACTAACCAGTGTATGGTGAAGTGGGCTTTCTCTGTCTGCTGCTGTCCTGCTACCCAGACAAGCTGGTGAGAGCTTTTGTGTCCACAGACAAGCAAGCAGCAAAGTACGCCTGGCCCACCCTCCCAGGCATATCAGAACAAAACGAAGAAGCAGGACAAAACAAACATGCAATCAACAAATAAAGAAAATAATGACTTAATGTCTTGGAGGCAGCACACAATAGCCAAACATATAAAAAGCAGCAAGTGACCAGTAGAAAAAAAGGCAGTGAAACTACCTAATGGGATTTGAAAGAGTAATATTCAGAGCTCTCCAAGAGATTAGGAAAAAGAACAAGGAAGACACCAACAAAACTAAGGAAAAAATAGACAAAATCATGGAAAACACACACAAAACCAATGAAAGCACCCCCAAAATCAAGGAAAACATAGACGAAGCAATAGAAGAATTCAGGAAAATAATACAAGCTCAAAACAATAAAATAAAAAAAAAGTTAGAAATCATACAGAAAGAGCAACTAGAAACCCAAAAGACAAAGAACAAAATTTCAGAAATGGACAACTCCATAAAAGGTTTTAGGAGTAAATCTGAAACAATGGAAGACAGAATCAGTGAGATTGAAGACAAATCCATGAATGCCACTTTGTTTGAGGGAAAATCTGAGAAAAGAATGAAGAAAACCTAAGAGTTGTGTGGGACACAATCAAGAGCAAAAATTTGTACATGATCAGAGTTCCAGAACAGGGGAAGAAAATGGAAAAAACAGAGATTATTGAACACTTGCTGGCAAAAATACTTCCAAAATATCATGAAAGACAAAAATCTGACCATCCAAGAAGCTCAGTGAACACCATATAAGATAGACCTCAAAAGAAAATAATCAAGACACATTGATTGAGAAAAAAGAAAAGTCACTTACAAAGGGGAAACAATAAGATGAAGCTTTGAGTATTCAGGAGAAACTATGCAGGAAAAAAAGCAATAGGATGACATATATAAGACCTTGAAAGAAAAAAAAAAAAAACTGCCGACCAAGAATACTATACCTGCAAAACTCAATACAATGGCAAAATTAGGACATTTCCAGATAAACAGAAATTAGGGGAATTTGTAAAACACCAAACCAAAATTACTAGAGATATTAAAGGGGGTCCTTGGGTTAAGAACCAACAATATCAGACAACAACAGGGTCTAGGACACAGGACTGCATCAGCCATATACTAACCTAGGTAAAAAACTCTCCCTAGGTAAAGAACTCTCAATAATAAAACAAAAGTTAAAACAGGGAAACAGACATCAATCTGCAAATGATGACAATGTCAAAACAATAAAAAGGGGAATAAATGGTGTAGGTACAGAACTTTCAAATGGAGAAGTCAAGACTATATCAAGTAATAAAAGACTGGTACAAACTTACAAAGAAAAAGATAAACCACAAAGAAAATTAACACATCTACTCATCATAATAAAAAAGAAGAAAAAAATAAAGTCTCAGTATACACAAAATCTATAAAAACAAAAAAAAATCCACAAACAAAAAGACCTGTGCACAGAAAAATAAGAGGAACAAAGAAAATGTCAGCACCACAAAAAAAACACAGCAATATGACAGCAGTAACTCATACTTGATAATCACAGTGAATGTAAATGGCTTAAGTGCACCTGTAAAGAGAGAGTGGCAGAATAGATAAAAAAGCATAACCCATCAATATGCTGTGTACAAGAGACACACCTAAGGCACAAAGACAAATATATTAAAAATCAAAGGATGGAAAAAAATATATCAAGCACACAGTAACAAAAAAGGGCAGGAGTGGCAATAACAATCTCAGATACAATAGGCAAAATCTACCATAAAAGAAAAGGAAGGACGTTATATGATGATTAAAGGGACAATCCACTAAAAAGATATAACCTTAATAAATATCTATACACCCAACAACAGGTCTCCAAACTACATAAAACAAACTCTAACAGCATTGAAAAGAGAAATAGACAGTTATACAGCAATAGTAGAAGATTTCAACACATCACTCTCGGTAAACAACAGAAAATCTATAGAAAGTTCACAAAGATATAGAAAATCTAAAGGCCAAAATCAACCAACTTGACCTCATAGACTTATACAGAACACTCCACCCAACTGCTGCAAAGTATACTTTTTTTTCTAGCGCACATGGAATATTCTCTAGAATACACCACATATTAGGTCATAATACAAACCTTTGCAGAATCCAAAACATGGAAATACTACAAAGCATCTTCTCAGACCACAAGGCCATAAAAGTGGAAATCAATAACAGAAAAATCAGGGAAAGGAAATCAAATACTTGGAAACTGAACAATACCCTGCTCAAAAAAGACTGGGTTATAGAAGACATTAAGGAGGGAATAAAGAAATTCATAGAATGCAATGAGAATGAAAACACTTCTTATCAAGACCTCTGGGACACAGCAAAAGCAGTGCTCAGAGGTCAGTTTATATCGATAAATGCACACATACATAAAGAAGAAAGAGCCAAAATCAGAGAACTGTTCCTACAACTTGAACAAATAGAAAGTGAGCGACAAAAGAATCCATCAGGAACCAGAAGAAAACAAATAATAAAAACTAGAGCTGAACTAAATGAAATAGAGAACAGAAAAACAATCGAAAGAATTAACAAAGCCAAAAGCTGGTTCTTTGAAAAAATTAACAAAATTGATAAACCATTGGCCAGACTGACTAAAGAAATACAGGAAAGGAAACAAATAACCTGAATAAGAAACGAGAAGGGCCACATCACAACAGACCCAACTGAAATTAAAAGAATTATATCAGATTATTACAAAAAATTGTACTCTAACAAATTTGCAAACCTAGAAGAAATGGATGAATTCCTAGAAAAACACTACCTACCTAAACTAACACAATCAGAAGTAGAACAACTAAATGGACCCATATCAAAAAAAAGAGATTGAAAAGGTAATCAAAAAACTCCCAACAAAAAAAAAGCCCTGGCCCAGATGGTTTCACTGCAGAGTTCTACCAAACTTTCAGAGAAGAGTTAACACCACTACTACTAAAGGTATTTCAAAGCATAGAAAATGATGGAATACTACCTAACTCATTCTATGAAGCCACCATATCCCTGATACCAAAACCAGGTAAAGACACCACACAAAAAAAGAAAATTACAGACCTATATCCCTCATGAACATAGACGCAAAAATCCTCAAGAAAATTCTAGCCAATAGAATTCAACAATATATCAAAAAAAAATAATCCACCACGACCAAGTGAGATTTATACCACGTATGCAAGGCTGGTTTAATATTAGAAAAACCATTAATGTAATCTACCATATAAATAAAAAAAAGACAAAAACCACATGATCCTATTAATTGATGCAGAAAAGGCATTTGACAACGTCAAACACCCATTTATGATAAAAACTCTCAGCAAAATAGGAATTGAAGGAAAATTCCTCAACATAATAAAGGGCATCTATTTTTTTTTTTTATACAAAGCCAACAGCCAACATCACTCTAAATGGAGAGAGCCTGAAAGCATTTCCCTTGAGAACGGAAACCAGACAAGGATGCCCTTTATCACTGCTCCTATTCAACATTTTGCTAGAGGTCCTAGCCAGGGCAATTAGGCTAGACAAAGAAATAAAGGGCATCGGGATTGGCAAGGAGGAAGTAAAATTATCTCTACTTGCAGATGACATGATCTTATACACAGAAAACCCTAAGGAATCCTCCAGAAAACTACTGAAACTAATAGAAGAGTTTGGCAGAGTCTCAGGTTATAAGATAAACATACCAAGATCACTTGGATTCCTCTACATCAACAAAAGGAACATCGAAGAGGAAATCACCAAATCAATACCATTCACAGTAGCCCCCAAGAAGATAAAATACTTAGGAATAAATCTTACCAAAGATGTAAAAGACCTCTACAAAGAAAACTACAAAGTTCTAGTGCAAGTACCTAAAAAAGACCTACATAAGTGGAAAAACATACCTTGCTCATGGATAGGAAGACTTAACATAGGAAAAATGTCTATTCTACCAAAAGCCATCTATACATACAATGCACTTCCGATCCAAATTCCAATGACATTTTTTAATGTGATGGAGAAACAAATCACCAACTTCATATGGAAGGGAAAGAAGCCCCGGATAAGTAAAGCATTACTGAAAAAGAAGAAGAAAGTGGGAGACCTCACTCTACCTGATTTTAGAACACATTATACTGCCACAGTAGTCAAAACAGCCTGGTACTGGTACAACAACAGGCACATAGACCAATGGAACAGAATTGAGAACCCAGATATAAATCCATCCACACATGAGCAGCTGATATTTGACAAAGGCCCAGTGTCAGTTAACTGCAGAGACGATAGTCTTTTTAACAAATGGTGCTGGCAAAACTGGATATCCATTTGCAAAAAAATGACACAGGACCCATACCTCACACCATGCACAAAAACTAACTCCAAGTGGATCGAAGACCTAAACATGAAGACTAAAATGATAAAGATCATGGAAGAAAAAATAGGGACAATGTTAGGAGCCCTAATACAAGGCATCAACAGAATACAAAACATTACCAAAAATGACGAAGAGAAACCAGATAACTGCGAGCTCCTAAAAATCAAACACCTATTCTCATCTAAAGACTTCACCAAAAGAGTAAAAAGACCACCTACAGATTGGGAAAGAATTTTCAGCTATGACATCTCCGACCAGTGCCTGATCTCTAAAATCTATATGATTCTGTTAAAACTCAACCACAAAAAGACAAACAACCCAATCAAGAAGTGGGCAAAGGATATGAACACGCACTTCACTAAAGAGGATATTGAGGCATCTAATAGATACATGAGAAAATGCTCTCGATCATTAGCCATTAGAGACATGCAGATTAAAACTACAATGAGATTCTATCTCACTCCAACAAGGCTGGGATTAATCCAAAAAACACAAAATAGTAAATGTTGGAGAGGCTGCGGAGAGATTGGAACACTTACACACTGCTGGTGGGAATGTAAAATGGTACAACCACTTTGGAAATCTATCTGGTGTTTTCTTAAAAAGTTAGAAATAGAACTACCATACAACCCAGAAATCCCACTCCTCGGAATATACCCTAGAGAAATAAGAGCCTTTACACGAACAGATATATGCACACCCATGTTTATCGCAGCTCTGTTTACAATAGCAAAAAGCTGGAAGCAACCAAGGTGTCCATCAACGGATGAATGGGTAAATAAATTGTGGTATATTCACACAATGGAATACTGCGCATCGATAAAGAACAGTGACGAATCTGTGAAACATTTCATAACATGGAGGAACCTGGAAGGCATTATGCTGAGTGAAATTAGTCAGAGGCAAAAGGACAAATATTGTATAAGATCATTATTATAAGATCTTGAGAAATAGTATAAACTGAGAAGAACACATTCTTTTGTGGTTATGAGGGGGGGAGGGAGGGAGGGGAGGAGAGGGTTATTTACTAATTAGCTAGTAGATAAGAACTACTTTAGGTGAAGGGAAGGACAATACTCAATACATGGAAGGTCAGCTCAACTGGACTGGACCAAAAGCAAAGAAGTTTCTGGGATAAACTGAATGCTTCGAAGGTCAGCGGAGCAAGGGCAGGGGTTTTGGGACAATGGCTTAAGGGGACTTCTAAGTCAATTGGCTTAATAAACTCTATTATGAAAACATTCTGCATCCCACTTTGAAGTGTGGTGTCTAGGGTCTTAAATGCTAACAAGTGGCCATCTAAGATGCATCAATTGGTCTCAACCCACCTGGATCAAAGGAGAATGAAGAACGCCAAGGTCACACGATAACTAAGAGCCCAAGAGACAGAAAGGGCCCCATGAACCAGAGACTTACATCATCCTGAGACCAGAAGAACTAGATGGTGCCCGGCCACAACTGATGACTGCCCTGACAGGGAGCACAACAGAGAACCCCTGAGGGAGCAGAACAGTGGGATGCAGACCCCAAATTCTCATAAAAAGACCAGACTTAATGGTCTGACTGAGACTAGAAGAATCCCGGCGGTCATGGTCCCCAAACCTTATGTTGGCCCAGGACAGGAACCATTCCCGAAGGCAACTCATCAGACATGGAAGGGACTGGACAATGGGTTGGAGAGAGATGCTGATGAAGAGTGAGCTACTTGTATCAGGTGGACACTTGAGACTGTGTTGGCATCTCCTGTCTGGAAGGGAGATGGGAGGGTAGAGAGGGTTAGAAACTGGCAAAACCGTCACGAAAGGAGAGGCTGGAAGGAGGGAGAGGGCTGACTCATTAGGGGGAGAGTAAGTGGGAGTATGGAGTAAGGTATACATAAGCTTATATGTGACAGACTGACTTGATTTGTAAACTTTCACTTGAAGCACAACAAAAATTCTTTAAAAAAAAAATCTAACAGGGAAGTAAAACACCTATACAAAGAAAACTTCAAGACACTATTGTAAAAAACCAAAAGAGACCTACATAAATGTAAAAACATATCATGTTTGTGAATAGGAAGACTCAATATTGTGAAAATGTCAATTCTACCCAAAGTGAGGTACCGATATAATTAATGCAATTCTGATAAAAATAGCAACAACATTCTTTAAAGAGTTGGAGAAATAATCACCAATTTTATATGGAAGGAAAGAGACCCCAGATAAGCAAAGCATTATTGAAGAAAAAGAGCAAAGTAGGAGTCCTCATGCTATCTGATCTCAGAACCTACTATACCACCATTGTTTTCAACATAGCCTGATACTGGTACAATGACAGACAAATAGACCAATGGAATAGAATCCAGAACCCAAATATCATCCATCCACCTATGGTCAGTGATCTTTGAGAAAGGACCAAAGTCCATTCAATGGGGAAAAGAAAGTCTTTTTTAACAAATGGTGCTGGCAAATCCTGATGTCCGTCTTTAAAAAATGTAACAGGACTGATACTTAACACCATACCCAAAAACTAACTCAAAATGAATCAAAGACCTAACTATGGAACCTAAACCAATGAAGGTCACAGAAGATAGGAGCCCTAATACATGGCATAAATACAATATATGCACCATAGCTAACAATGCACAAACACCAAAAGAAAAACTAGATAACCAGAAGGTCTTAAAATTAAAAACACATATGCTCATTGAAAGACTTCACCAAAAGATTAAAAAGAGAACCTACAGACTGGAAAAAAAAATTTTTTTGACTACAACCTATCAGACAAGGGCCTAATCTCTAAAATCTGTAGAATACTTCAACACCTCAATAACAAAAAGACAGAAAATCCAATTAAAAAATGGGCAAAGAATATGAACAGACACTTTACCAAAGAAGACATTTAGCCAGCAAACAGAAACATCAGGAAATGTTCATTATCATCAGCCATTAGAAAAATACAAATTAAAACTAAAATGAGATACTATCTCACCCCGACATTACTAGCGCTAATCAAAAAAACAGGAAATAAATGTTGGAGAGGCTGTGGGGAGATTAGAACTCTTACGTCCTGCCACTTTGGAAAATGATATGGCACATCTTTAAAAAGGTAGAAATAGAAATACCATGCAATCTAGCAATCCCACTCCTAGGAATATCCTAGAGAAATAAGAGCTGTCACATGAATGAACATATGCACACCCATGTTCATTGCAGCATTATTCACAATAGCAAAAAAATGGAAATAACCTAAGTGCCCACCAACAGATGAATGCATAAACAAATTATAGTACATACACATGATGGAATTCTACTCAAGGGTAAAGAACAATGATGAATCTGTAAAACATCTCACAACATGGATGAATCTGGAGGGCATTATGCTGAGTGAAGTAAGTCAATCACTAAAGGACAGGTATTGTATGAGACCACTATTATAAAAATCCAAGAAAAGCTTTACACACAGAAAGGTATAATTTTTGATGGTTTTGAGGGAGGGGGCGATGAGGAGGGGAAATAACTAACTAGATAGTAGATGAGTTGTAGCTTTGGTGAAAGGGAAGACAACACACAATACAGGAGAAGTCAGCACAACTCAAATAAGGCTAAGTCATAGAAACTTCCCAGACACATCCAAACACCTTGAGGGACCAAGTCGCTGGGGCTGGGGGCTGTAGATCGTGGTCTTGGGGAACATCTAGTTCAAATGGCGTAACATAGTTCCTAAAGAAAATGTTCTACATTCCACTTTGGTGAGTATTGTCTGCAGTCTTAAAAGCTTTCGAGTGGCCATTTAAAATACATCTATTGGTTTCATCATGTCCAGAGCAAAGGGGAATGAAGAAAACCAAAAATGAAGAAGACACAAGAAAAATATTAGTCCAAAGGACTAATGGGCCACATGAGCCACAGCCTCCACCAGCCTGAGCCCAGAAGAACTAGACTGTGCCCAGCAGCTACCACCGGCTCCTCTGACAGGGATCACAGTAGAGTGTTCTGGTCAGAGTGGGAGAAAAATGTAGAACAAAACTCAAATTCACACAAAAAGACCAACCTTACTGGTTTGACATAAGTTGGAGGAATCTCTGAGACTATGGCCCCTGGACAACTTGCTAACTCAGAAATGAAGATCACCCTGAAGTCCATCTTTCAGGCAAAGATTAGACAGGTCTGTACAACAAACAATAACACACTTAAGGAACATGCTTCTTAGTTAAATCAAGTATACAAGACCAAATGGGCAATACCTGACCAAAAGCAAAGACAGGAGTATAGGAAGGGACAAGGAAACTGGAGGAATGGACATGGAGAACCCAGAGTGGAAAACGAAAGGGGGAGAGTGCTGACACATTGTGGGGATTGCAACCAATGTCACGAAACAATTTGTGTATACATTTTTGAATGAAAAAACTAATTTGTGCTGTAAACTTTAACCTAAAACAGAATAAAATTTTAAAAAAGAAATCAAACTATGTATTGCATTGGGCAAATCTGCTGCTGAAGACCTCTTTAAAGTATTAAAAAGCAAAGTTATCACTTTGAGGACTAAGGTGTACCTGACCCAAGCCATGGTATTTTTAATCATTTCATATGCATGTGAAATCTGGACAGTGAATAAGGAAGACCAAAGGAGAATTGATGCATTTGAATTTGGGTGTTGGCAAAGAATATTGAATATACCATGGACTGCGAAAGAATCGATAAATCTGTCTTGGAAGAAGTACATTCAGAATGCTCCTTAGAAGCAAGAACGGCAAGACTCCATCTCACATACTTTGTACATGTTATCAGGAGGGGCCAATCCCTGGAGAAGGCCATCATGCTTGGTAATGTAGAGGGTCAGTGAAAAAGAAGACCCTCAATGAGATAGATTGACACATTGGCTGCAACAATAGGCTCAAACATAACAATTGTGAGGATGGCACAGGACCAGGCAGTGTTTCCTTCTGTTGTACGTAGAGTTGCTGTGAATCAGAACCAACTTGAAGGCACACAACATTAATAAAGGCCACTTAGTCCAACAACCCAAGTGATGTTTGAATTCCCATTACAATATCCATGTCAGTGATCACTGGATGACAAGGGAGCCATTTCTACTTCATGGGGTTCATTTCACATTGGATAGCTCTACTCAGGGGGAAAATTACAGGTAGCTCTTCCCAAAAGAAGCTTGATGCAATTCAAAGAGACAATCGGATATTTGAATCCTAAATCCACCATAGGTCCCTCGACTGCTTAATGGGATGAAAACATGTGCATTGGGAGGCTGTTTAAAGGATTAGAAGTCCAAGCATAATACACGGGATTAGTCACACCAAATCATAGGTACCATAATTTTTCTTATGAACCAAGTCAGTATGTCTCTTAGCATCACCGAATTGGAAAACCTCCACTTTATGGCCATACAACAAAAGTCTAACCTTTCCTTTTCTTTATAAAAACTTCAAATATTTGTAAAAACCAGTGTTGCCTGAGTGTCTTCATTTATTTCCAGCTAAGTATTCCCAGATTCTTCAGCTATAACTCATGTTATGATTTAAAGCATGGACATATTATTTTTCCGATCTCAAACTGTATGCTCACTCCTAGTGCAGAAATGAGACACAAGGATGAGCTCACAGGACTGTGAATGGGAAGGACAATCTATCAGCATCCACGTTCTCCATTAAATTCCCTACCCAGCTACAATGGCTTGGGTCAGGTGCACCGTAGTCCTCAAAGTGACATGTTTGATTTTTTTTTAACTTTAAAAGAGGTCTTTTGCACCAGATTTGCCCAATGCAATATGTCATTTGATTTCCTGACTGCTGCTTCCATGGGCATTGATTGTGGATCCAATAAAATGAATTCCTTGACAACTTCAATCTTTTCTCCATTTATCATGATATTGCTTCAGGGTACAGTTGTAAGGATTTTCATTTTCTTTATGTTAATGTATAATCCATACTGAAGGCTGTGGTCTTTGATCTTCATCAGTAAGTGCTTCAATTACTCTTCATTTTGAGCAAGCAAGGTTGTGTCATCTGTGTAAGGCAGGTTGTTAGTGAGTCTTCCTCCAATCCTAATGTCTTGTTCTTCTTCATGTAGTTCAGATTCTTAAATTATTTGCTCAGCATACAGATTGAGTAAGTATAGTGAAAGGATGCAACACTGATACACATATTTCCTGATTTTAAACCATGAAGTATCCCCCTGCTGTTCGAATAACTGACTCTTGGTTTATGTACAGACTTCTCATGAATGTGATTAAGTATTCTGGAATTCCCATTCTTTACAATGTTCTCCATAATTTGATATGATCCAGTGGAATACCTTTGCATAGTCAATAAAACGCAGGTAAACATCTTTCTGATATTCTCTGCTTTCAACCAAGATCCATCTGACTTCAGCAATGATATTCCTCATTCCATGCCCTCTGCTGAATCTGCCTTGAATTTCTGCAGTTCCCTGTCAATATACTGCTGCAACTGCTTTTGAATGATCTTCAGCAAAATTTTACTTGTGTGTGATATTAAGGATGTTGTTGGATAATTTCCAAATTCAGTCGGATCAACTTTCTTTGGAATGGGCACAAATATGGATCTCTTGGAGGTGGAGCCAAGATGGTGGAATAGACAGATGCTTCCATCGAGCCCTCTTTACAACAAAGACCCCAAAAAACAAGTGAAGCAAGTATATTTATGACAAGGTAGGAGCCCTGAGCATAAAAGGCAAGCTTAGAAAACAAACTGAGGGGCAGAGGGAGGAAGAGACAGTTCAGAAGCGGAGAGGAGTTACTGGACCTGAATCACGGGAAGCCCTCAGGCACCACTCCCGGAGCCGTGGCGGCAGGCTGGTACTCGCATTCAGTTGCAGTTTCCTCAGGGAGAAACAGCCAGCCACACAGCCTACTCACACCTCCAGAACCAGAGAAGAATAGCACTCTCAGGAAAATCTAAGTATTTGTGTATATTTTACCGTGCCACCACACTCACAAGCCAGCTTCAGTGGCTGAATTCCCTGGGCCTGATATCTTGAAAAAGGAGAAGATATCTATCCAAGATGCTTACTGAACTCCACATAAGGTAGATGTTAAGAGACAGTCACCAAGACGTATTATAATCAAACTTGCAAACCAAAGATAAAGAGAGAATTTTAAGAGCAGCTAGGTATAAACGAAAAGTCACCTACAAAGAAAAGCCAATTAGAATAAGCTCAGACCACTTGTAAGAAACCAAGAAGGCAAGAAGGCAATGGGATGACATATTTAAAAAATTGAAGGAAAAAAGTTGCCAGCCAAGAATCATATATCCAGCAAAACTGCCTCTTAAATATGAAGGTGAAATTAGGACATTTCCTGATAAACAGAAGTTTAGGGAATTTGTAAAAACCAAACCAAAACTACAAGAAATACTAAAGGGAGATCTTTGGTTAGAAAATCAATATCAGGTATCAACCCAAGACTAGAACACTGAGCAGAGCAATCAGAAGTCAACACAGACAAGGAAATAAAAAAAAAAAAAGCAAGATTAAAAAAAAAAAAATCTCAAAACAGGGTAACAATGATGTTATTATATAAAAGAAGACAACATTAAAATAATAAAGAAGGACTAAGAAATGTAATCATAGACCTGCCATATGGAGGGGAAGATACGGCGATACAAAGCAATAAGAGTTAGGTTTATATTTAGAAAAATAGGGGTAAATAATAAGGTAACCACAACGGAGACAAACTATCCTACTCATCAAAATAAAATACAAGAAAAAAAGAGAGACTCAGCAGAAACAAAATCAACAACAACAAATATGAGGAAAGGACAATACATAATCTATTCAGCACATAAAATTAAGTGGGAAAAAGAAACTATCAACAACACACAAAAAAAGACATGAAAATAACAGCACTAAATTTATAATCCATAATTACGCTGAATGTAAATGGAGAAGTATGGATCTCTTCCAGTTGGTTGGCCAGGTTAGCTGTCTTTCAAATTTCTTGGCATAGACAAGCAAATATCTCCAGCACTGCATCCATTTACTGAAACATCTCAATCGGTATTCTGTCAATTCCTGAAGCCTTTTTTTTCACCAATGCCTTCAGCGCAGCTTGGGCTTCTTCCTTCAATACCATTGGTTCTTGATCATATGCTGCCTCCTGAAATGGTTGAACGTCAACCAATTCCTTTTGGTACAGTGACCGCATATTCCTTTCATCTGCTTTTGATGCGTCCAGCTCCTTTTCTTGGATTACATCCACAGGTATAGGGGTTAGGAATCCAACACGTATTTCAGGGGAACGACATAATTTAATTCACAAGAAGTATCTACCAACTCCAGTCACCTGTCCATTTCAGGATGGTTTCTTCTGTGAGCTACTGTTCAGAGTAGACCCAAACAAACCCAGGACTTCCAAAAATAGAAATGACTTAAAAATCCCCAGTTGCTGTTGGATCTATTCCAACTCACGGTGGCCCACATGTGATGGAGTAAAACTGTGCTCCACTGAGTTTTCAATGGCTGATTTTTTGGAAATAGATCATGGAAACTTTTTTCCAAGTCACCTTGGTGGACTCAAACTACCAGCCTATCGATTAGCTGCTGAATAACCCAGAATAATTCTTTGAAATCTTTAAATCAGTTTGCATCTCACAAGCTACAATCCAGTCTCTGATTGATATTGCATACTTGGATTACTTAACCTTGTTTCCCTTTTAATCAATTAATCACTTATTTTTAAAAAGTCAAAATAATGTGAATGATTACGTATTTATTGCCATGATTCCTGTCTTCAAGCACTCTCTAAACTAGTTCATATTTCAGTGTGTGTCAACTCTTTTCAGTCATTTCTTCTTGACACAAGCTGATTTCTGAATTTGGTATTTACTGCACAACACTTAGTGTATTGGTCTGTGAGGTATTTTTTCTGATGACATATAAAATATGTGTTTATTCTTCCACAAAAAAATTATTACTAGCATTTCAATGCATATTTATGTCTGTTTCAAAAAATTAAGTTGCAAGGACTTATACAATTCTTCTGTTTATATAATGTGCTGAGGAGAAAATCTGCCCAAAAGGCTATCCCTGTAGGTTAGTGTGGAGAAAAGTGGAGATAATGTTCCTTTACATTTTCTACCACCTTCAGTATTTCTCTTTATTTCCCTAAATTAAGCCCTGGTGGTACAGTGGTTAAAGTACTCCGTTGCTAACCAAAAGATGAGTAGTTCAAACCCACCAGTTGCTTTATAGGAGAAAGATGTGGCAGTCTGTTTCTGCAAAGATTACAGCCATGGAAACCCTATTGGGCAGTTCCACTCTGTCCTATAGGTTCACTATGAGTTGGAATTCGACTGGAAGACAATGGGTTTGAGGTATATATGTATATTTATATACGTGTGTGTGTGTGTGTATATATATATGCATATATATATGTATATATATATATATATATACACATATGTATGTCCCCCCATGTGTCTGTCAGTTTGTCATACTGTGGGGGCTTGTGTGTTGCTGTGATGCTGGAAGCTATGCCACTGATATTCAGATACCACCAGGGTCACCCATGGAGGACAGGTTTCAGCTATGCTTCCAGACTAAGACAGACTAGGAAGAAGGACCCGGCAGTCTACTTCTGAGAAGTGTTAGCCGGTGAAAACCTTATGAATAGCAGCAGAACATTGTCTGATATAGTGCTGGAAGATGAGCTCCCTAGGTTGGAAGGCACTCAAAAGATGACTGGGGAAGAGCCACCTCCTCAAAGTGGAGTTGACCTTAATGATGTGGATGAAGTAAAGCTTTCGGGACCTTCATTTGCTGATGTGGCAAGACTCAAAATGAAAAGAAACAGCTGCAAACATCCATTAATAATCGGAACCTGGAATGTATGAAGTATTAACCTAAAAATCGGAAATCATCAAAAATGAAATGCATAAACATCAATACCCTAGGCATTAGTGAGCTGAAATGGACTGGTATTGGCCATTTTAAATTGGACAATCACATAGTCTACTATGCCAGAAATGACAGCTTGAAGAGAAATGATGCTGCATTCATCGTCAAAAAGACCATTTCAAGATCTATCCTGAAATACAACGCTGACAGTGATAGGATAATATCCATACTCCTACTTGTGAAAAAAAAAAAAAAAAAAAAAGACCAGTTAATAAGACTGTTATTCAAATTTACGCACCAACCACTAAGGCCAAAGATGAAGAAACAGAAGATTTTTATCAGCTGCTGCAGTCTGAAATTGATTGAACACACAATCATGACGCATTTATAATGACTGGAATGTGAAAGTTGGAAACAAAGAAGAAGGATCAGTAGTTGGAAAATATGGCCTTGGTGATAGAAACAATGCCGGAGAACGAATGATAGAATTTTGCAAGACCAACGACTTCTTCATTGCAAATACCTTCTTTCACCAACATAAACGATGACTATACACATGTACCTCGTCAGATGAAACACACAGGAATCAAACTGACTACATCTGCAGAAAGAAAAAATAGAAAACCTCAATATCATCAGTCAGGACAAGGCCAGGGGCTGAGTATTGAACAGACCATTGATTGCTCATATGTAAGTTCAAGCTGAAACTGAAAAAAATCACAGCAAGTCCACGAGAGCCAAAATATGACCTTGAATATATCCTGCCTGAATTTATAGACCATCTCAGGAATAGATTTGACTCACTGAACACTAGTGACCAGAGACCAGACAAGTTGCGAATGACTTCAAGGACATAATACATCAAGAAAGCAAGAGGTCATTGAAAAGACAGGAAAGAAAGAAAAGACCAAGAAGGATGTCAGAGGAGTCTCCGAAACTTGTGCACGAACGTCAAGCAGCTAAAGCAGAAGGTAGAAATGATGAAGTAAAAGAACTGAACAGAAGATTTCAAAGGGCATCTCGAGAAGACAAAGTAAAGTATTATAATGACATGTGCAAAGAGCTGGAGATAAAAAACCAAAAGGGTAGAACACACTCAGCATTCCTCAAGCTGAAAGAAGTGAAGAAGAAATTCAACTCTCAAGTTGCAATAGTGAAGGATTCTATGGGGAAAATAATAAACTACGCAGGAAACATCAAAAGAAGATGGAAGGAATACACAGAGTCATTATACCAAAAAGAATTAGGTGATGTTCAACCATTTCAAGAGGCAGCATATGATGAGGAACTGATGGTACTGAAGGAAGAAGTCCGAGCTGCACTGAAGGCACTGGTGAAAAACAAGGCTCCAGGAATTGATAGAATATCAACTGAGATGTTTCAAAAAACAGATGCAGCGTTGGAGGTGCTCAATTGTTTATGCCAAGAAATATGGAAAACAACTTCCTGGCCAACTGACTGGAAGAGAGCCATATTTATGCTTAGTCCCAAGAAACACGATCCAACCAAATGCAGAAATTATAGAACTATATCATATGCAAGCAATATTTTGCTGAAGATCATTCCAAAAACGCCTGCAGCCGTATATCGACGGGAACTGCCAGAAATCCAGGCTGATTTCAGAAGAGGAACCAGGTATACCATTGCTGATGTCAGATGGATTCTTGCTGATAGAAGAGACTACCAGAAGGATGTTTACTTGTGTTTTATCAACTATGCAAAGGCATTCAAGTACGTGGATTGTAACAAATTATGGATAGCATTGCAAAGAATAGGAATTCCAGAACACTTAATTGTGCTCATGAGGAACATTTACATAGATCAAGAGACAGTTGTTCGGACAGAACAAGGGTACACTGGTTGGTTTAAAGTCAAGAAAGATGTGTGTCAGGGTTGTATCCTTTCACCATACCTATTCAATCTGCATGTTGAGCAAATAATCCGAGAAGCTGGACTATGTGAAGAATGGGGCATCAGGACTGGAGGAAGACTCATTAACAACTTGTGTTATGCAGATGATACAATCTTGCTTGCTTAAGGTGAAAAGGGCTTGAAGCACTCACTAATGAAGATCAAAGATCACAGCCTTCAGTATGGATTGCACCTCAACATAAATAGAACAAAAATCCTCACAACTGGACCACTAAGCAACATCATGATAAACGGAGAAAAGATTGAAGTTGTCAAGGATTTCATTTTACTTGGATCCATAATCAACAGCCGTGGAAGCAGCAGTCAAGAAATCAAACGATGCATTGCATTGGGTAAATCTCCTGTAAAGTACCTCTTCAAAGTGTTGAAAAGCAAAAAGATATCACCTTGCAGACTAGGGTGCACCTGACCCAAGCCATGGTACTTTCAATTGCATCATATGCATGTGAAGGCTGGACAATGAATAAGGAATACTGAAGAAGAATCGATGCCTTTGAATTGTGGTGTTGAATATTGGCGAAAGATATTGAATATACCATGGACTGCCAAAAGAACGAACACATCTGTCTTGGAAGAAGTACAACCAGCATGCTTCTTAGAGGCAAGAATGGGGAGACTGTGTCTTACATACTTTGGACATGTTGTCAGGAGGGATCAGTCCCTGGAGAAGGACATCATGCTTGGCAGAGTACTGGGTCAGCAGAAAAGAGGAAGACTATCAATAAGGTGGATTGACACAGTGGCTGCAACAATGAGCTCAAGCATAACGATTGTTAGGATGGCACAGGACTGGGCAGTGTTTCGTTCTGTTGTGCCTGGGGTAGCTATGAGTCAGAACCGACTCAATGGAACCTAACAACAACAACATCATATATATGTCCTGGTGACACAGTGGTTAAGTGCTCAGCTGCTAACCAAAAGGCAGGTGGTTTGAACTGTTCCACAGGAGAAAGATGTGGCAGTCTGCTTCCATGAAAATTTACAGCCTTAGAAACCCTATGGGGCAGTTCTGCTCTGTCCTACAGTGTTGCTATGAGTCAAAATTTGGCTTTACAGCAATGGGGTGGGTTTTATTAGGCCTTGATCTTATTGTTGCTTAGCAATTTGTATAAATGCTGGTTCAACAGCTATAGTTTATTAAAGAAAGAGGAAATGAACACCTGTCTTTTGAACTCATTGAATAAAAAACAGAAATTGAGGACATGTCTCACAGACAACGCCAAAGGAGGTGAGGGCTGCCTGGAGCTGAAATTTGTTTTTTCTGAGTGAGTAGGTTTTGCCAATTACAACTCAAATATTGACAACAGGACATCTATATGCTTTGGCCACTATTTCCCATGCCACTTAAAAGCTTGGCCAACAGTGTCCTTTAGAGATGCACAAAGTACAACAAATTAATTAACCTAAGACCAGGCATTTTTACTTAAGCTTAAGTTCTATATTACCAACTTAAGGAAGTAATTGTTATTTGCTTAACATTGGCTGTCCATGGTATATTCAATATCCTTTGCCAACACCACAGTTCAAAGCCATCAATTCTTCTTCTTCAGTATATCCCAGTGTTACATTTTCCGCCACTGGACGTTTATTGGCAGACATTTGAGTGACTTTAGTACGTTCTGGTATCATGGCGGATACTGGTGCAACTCCCTAAAACAGAAGGAAGTTGGTCTGTGCCACATTTGAGTGCTGAGAGACATTCACATGAGAGGATGCTTCCCAGAGGAGTGATTGTGTGAAACTTCTGTGTCTTTTGGCTTCTGTACAGTGAGATAAGCCTTGCAAGTATGTTTATTATTTCCTTTGTGTTATTAGGAATATACAGTGACTGGATTTCAGAAATATTCAAGAAAATGAGTTATTTTGGGGGTAAAAACAATTTGTGATATACTTCCTGGGCCATGGGACTGATATGTCTTGTGTGTGTGGTGTGCTTCATGGAACATGGTACTGAAATGGCGCACTCAAAATCAAACTGCTAATCAAATTATGTGCAGCAAGTGCAATGCTTATTTAGTATTTCGTGTGTATTTTTGGAAAGCTGAGTAAGATATTTTATGGCTTAAGTGTAACCAGGAAGTGTGATGTGCCAGGGACCGATATGTCCTGTGTCTGTTATGTGCTTCATGGAACATGGGACTGATAAGCCCCATGGCAATTGGTACCCCATTTTTTCAAATAATAGAAAACTACCAACAGATAATGATTCAATGCCCATTCCATTAGTGAAAAAACACGGCCAAAAAAAGAACCCCACACCCATTGTAGCCAAGTTGATTCCAACTCATAGCGACTCTATAGACAGAGCAGAACTGCCTCATAGGGTTTCCAAGAAGCAGCTGGTGGATTCAAACTGCTGACCTTTTGGTTAACAGCCATAGTTCTTTATTTTACTTTATTATAGTACTTTAGATTAAGGTTTACAGAACAAACTAGTTCCTCATGAAACAGTACACACATTGTTCTATGACATTGGTTAACAACCCCACAACATGTCAACACTCTCCATTCTTAAACTTGGGTTTCCTATTACCAGCTTTTCTGTTCCCTGCTGCCTTCCAGTCCCTATAACAGAGTTGGTGCACCCATTTAGCCTTGTTTTGTTCTATGGGCCTGTTCAATCTTTGGCTGAAGGGTGACCCTCAGGACTGGCCTTATTACTGAGCTGAAAGGGTATCTGCGGGCCATACTCTCAGGGTTTCTCCAGTCTCTGTCAGGCCAGCAAGTCTGATCTTTCTTTTTGAGTTAGAATTTTGTTCTACATTTTTTTCTCCAGCTCTGTCTGAGACCCTCTATTGTGATCCTTGTCGGAGCAGTCAGTGGTGGTAGCTGGTCACCGTCTAGTTCTACTGGACTCAGTCTGGTGGAGGCTGTGGTAGATGTGGTCCGTTAGTCCTTTGGACTAATCTTTCCCTTGCATCTTTAGTTTTCTTCATTCTTCCTTGCTCCTGAAGGGATGAGACAAGTGGAGTATCCTAGATTGCTGCTTCCAACAGTTTTAGTTGTTAATGACTATGCCACTAGGGCATCAACAAAAAATTCCAAATAGTGATAAAAATAATAATTTATCCAGGAAAGGGTTAAGCACCTTTACATAACCCCGGGGCAATTGTAGTTCAGTGGTAGAATTATGACCTTTCATGCAACAGACCTGGGTTTGATTTCTGGGCAATGCACCTGATTGCAGATATTACCCATCTGTCAGCAGAGGTTTGTGACCTGCTACGATGCTGACAAGTTTCAGTGTAACTTCCAGACTAAGGCAGACTAGGAAGAAAGGCCTCACACTCTACTTCTAAAAAGCCAGCCAATGAAAATACTGCAGATTGGAGGTGGAGCCAAGATGGCAGAATAGACAGACGCTCCTGGTGAGCCCTCTTACAACAAAGACCCCCCAAAAAGTGAAATGAGTATATTTATGACAAGCTAGGAGCTCTGAATATTAAAGGCAAGTTTGGAAAATGAACTGAGGGGCAGCAGAGGAAGAGACAGTTCAGAAGCAGAGAGGAGTTACTAAACTTGAATCGCATGGAGCCCTCAGGCACCATTCCTTTGAGTGGCAGCGTTGGGCTGGTACTAGTGTTCACCTGCAATTTCCTCAGGGAGAAGCAGCTAGTCACACACCCTACTCGCACCTCTGGAACCAGAGAAGAATGGCACTCTCGCCAAAAGCGAAATACTTGCATAAGTTTTACCGCCCCCGCTGCCCCTGCTCCCAAGCTGGCTTCAGTGGCTAATTTCCCTGAACCTGAGATAGGCCCTGTTGAGTGCCTAAAGCCATCCTCCCGGCCTTAGAGAAGGAATAAATGTGCAATTGGAGGAAAACAAAATTTGCCAGCTCCACTAACCGGGTGAGCTCAGGACAGAACCCACCCCTGTCCAGGCATAAATAATCTGTGGACTTTGAGTACCTTTTCCCTCTGCATGGACCCTTGTGGGCCTATTTCAGGAGAATAGGCCCTTGTTGACAGACTCTAACCATTTCAGCTGTGCGGTGGAGAGGTGGGTGTCTGAAGTCTGACATTGCTTTGCCTATTAAACAGAAGTAGGCCCTCACCTATCCACATCAGGGGCCTAAGGACTGGTAGCTCCACTCAGGTCACCCAGCCACCTGTAACAGGGGTCCAAGGATAACTGGTACCTCCTAGTCCTTAAAAACAAAAATATCGGGTGCTCATAGTCTGTCTGCAGAACCCACCCATCTATAAGCTCTAGGGAACAGGGACATGCTTTTCTCAGAGCCACATGGGGGATGATTCTCAGCCCCCTGCCTTGTACATAGTGTGACCCCCTGCTGCAATCAGATACCAGTACCTATATCAAACACTCCTGCCCCTCTAAGACTATAGGACAGAGCCTGTACCATATACTTGATGATCAGCTACCTGGAAACCTGAGCTGAATTTATACAAGAAAAGTGAGTGGACTCCTAGACTGATATACCTGATAACATCTCTAGCCATCTGGGGTCAGGACAGCAGAGCTCCAAAGATGAAAATAATCAAGCTAGGTCACTTAAGCAAACCATTTAGGCATATCCAAACAAAAGGAAGCAAGAAGCTAGGACACAGTAAGCAAACATAAAATAAACTAATACAATAACTTATAGATGGATCAGAGACCAACAGTCAATATCAAGTCACATAAAGAAACAGACCATGATCACCTCAACAAGCACTCAAAACAAAGACTCAAGGGATCTTCTAGATGAAAATGCCTTCCCAGAATTACCAGAGCCAGAATACATAAGATTAATATACAGAACCCATCAAGACATCAAGAAGGAAATGAGAAAATATGCAGAACAAGCCAAGGAACAGACACATAAAGCAATTAAAAAGATTATTCAGGAACATAATGAAAAATTTAATAAGCTGGAAAAATCCACAGACAGCAATCAGAAATTCAGAAGATTAACAATAAGATTACAGAACTAGTCAACTCAATAGAAAGTCAGAGGAGCAGAATTGAGCAAGTGGAAGGCAGAGTTTCTGAACTTGAAGATAAAGCACTTGACACGAATATATTTGAAGAAAAATCAGATAAAAGAATTTAAAAAATGAAGAAATCTGAAGAATCAGGTGGGACTCTATCAAGAGAAATAACCTATGAGTGATTGGAGTACCAGAACAGGGAGGGATAACAGAAAATACAAACAGAATTGTTGAAGATTTATTGGCAGAAAACTTCCCTGATATCATGAAAGATGAGAAGATATCTATCCAAGATGCTCATTGAACTCCACATAAGACAGATTTTAAAAAAGAAAGTCACCAAGATATATTATAATCAAACTTCCCAAAACCAAAGATAAAGAGAGAATTTTAAGAGCAGCTAGGGAAAACTAAAAGTCACCTATAAAGGAGAGTCGATAAGAATAAGCTTGGACTATATGGCAGAAACCAAGAAGGTAATGGGATGACTTATATAAAAAATTGAAGAAAAAAGTTGCCAGCCAAGAATCTTATGTCCAGCAAAACTGTCTCTCAAATATGAGGTGAAATTAAGACATTTCCAGATAAAAAGAAGTTTAGGGAATTAGTAAAAACCAAACCAAAATTACAAGAAATACTAAAGGGGGTTGGTTCTTTGGTTAGAAAATCAATAATACCAGGTATCAACCCAAGACTAGAACACTGGGCAGAGCAATCAGAAGTCAACCCAGATAGGGAAATCACAAAAATAAATCAAGATAAAAAAACGCTCAAAACAGAGGAACAGCAATGTTATTATGTAAAAGAAGACAACATTAAAACAGTAAAGAGAGGATAAGAAATGTAGTCATAGATCTTCTGTATGGAGAGGAAGACAAGGCAATACAAAGAAATAAATGTTGGGCTTAAATTTAGAAAAATGGGGTAAATAATAAGATAACCACAAAGGAGACAAACTGTCCTACACATCAAAATAAAATCCCAGAAAAAAATAGAGACTTAACAGAAACAAAATCAACTACAACAAATAAGAGGAAAAGACAATATATAAAGATAAACTACCCAGCATATAAAATTAAGTGGAAAAAAGAAAACTGTCAACAACACACAAAAAAAAGACATCTAAATTCATACCTATCTATAATTAAGCTGAATGTAAATAGATTAAATGCACCAATAAATGAGACAGAGAGTGGAATAACAGATTAAAAAACATGATACATCTATATGCTGCCTACAAGAGACACACCTTAGACTTAGAGACACAAACAAACTAAAACTCAGAGGATGGAAAAAATATATGAAGCAAACAACAATCAAAAAAGAGCAGGAGTGGCAATGTTAATTTCTGACAAAATAGATTTTAAAGTTAATACCACCACAAAGGATAAGGAAGAACGCTATATAATGATTAAAGGGACAATATACCAGGAAGATATAACCATATTATATATTTATGCACCCAATGACAGGGCTGCAAGATACATAAAACAAACTCTAACAGCATTGAAAAGTGAGATAGACAGCTCCACAATAATAGTAGGAGAATTCAACACACCACTTTCAGTGAAGGACCAGACATCCAGAAAAAAAGCTCAATAAAGACACAGAAAATCTAAATGCCACAGTTAACCAACTTCATCTCATAGATATATACAGAACACTCCACCCAACAGCAGCCAAGTGTACTTTCTTTTCTAGTGCACGTGGAACGTTCTCTAGAATAGACCACATGTTAGATCATAAAGTAAGCCTTAGTAGAATTCAAAACATTGAAATATTACAAAGCATCTTCTCTAACCATAAGGCTATAAAAGTAGAAATCAATAACAGAAAAAGCAGGGAAAAGAAATCAAACACTTGGAAAGTGAACAATACCCTGCTCAAAAAAGAGTGGATTATAGAAGACATTAAGGATGGAATAAAGAAATTCATAGAATGCAATGAGAATGAAAACACTTCCTATCAAAACCTTTGGGACACAACAAAAGGAGTGCTCAGAGGTCAGTTTATATCAATAAATACACACATCCAAAAAGAAGAAAGGGCCAAAATCAAAGAATTATCCCTACAACTTGAACATATAGAGAGCAACAAAAGAAACCCTCAGGCATCAGAAGAATATAAATAATAAAAATCAGAGCAGAATTAACAACACCAAAAGCTGGTTCTTTGAAAAAATCAGCAAAATTGATAAACCATTGGCCAAACAAAAGAAAAACAGGAGAGGAAGGAAATAACCCCAAAAAAGAAATGAGATGTGCAATATTACAACAGAACCAACCGAAATTAAAAGAATCATATCGGATTACTGTGAAAAATTGTACTCCAACAAATTTGAAAACCTAGAAGAAATGGATGAATTTCTAGAAACGCACTACCTACCTAAACTAACACAAACAGAGGTAGAACAACTAAATAGACTCATAACAAAAGAAGAAATTGAAAAGGTAATCCAAAAACTCCCAACAAAAAAAAAGCCCTGGCCCAGATGGCTTCACTGCAGCGTTCTACCAAATTTTCAGAGAAGAGTTAACACTACTACTACTAAAAGTTTTT
The DNA here is from genome assembly GCF_030014295.1 of Loxodonta africana. Lineage (NCBI taxonomy): Eukaryota > Metazoa > Chordata > Mammalia > Proboscidea > Elephantidae > Loxodonta > Loxodonta africana. The sequence goes on from NC_087345.1 coordinate 190,107,044, forward strand.
CAGAGCACAGAAAAGGACGGAATACTCCCAAACTCATTCTACGAAGCCAGCATATCCCTGATACCAAACCAGGTAAACACACCACAAAAAAAAGAAAATTACAGACCTATATTTTTTTTTATCCCTCATGAACATAGATGCAAAAATCCTCAACAAAATTCTAGCCAATGTATCGAAACAATAATTTACCATGACCAAGTGGGACTCGTACCAGATACACACGGATGGTTCAACATTAGACAAAGAATTCATGTAATCCATCATATAAATAAAACAAAAGACAAGAATCACCTGATTTTATCAATTGATGCAGAAAAGGCATTTGACAAAGTTCAACACCCATTCATGCTAAAAACTCTCAGCAAAATAGGAATCGAAGGAAAATTCCTCAACATAATAAAGGGTGTTTATACAAAGCCAATAGCCAACATCATCCCAAATGGAGAGAGCCTGAAAGCATTCCCCTTGAGATCGGGAACCAAACAAGGATGCCCTTTATCACCACTCTTATTTAACATTGTTTTTTTTTTTTTTGGAGGTCCTAGCCAGAGCAATTAAGAGAGATAAAGAAATAAAGGGCATCCAGATTGGCAAGGAAGAAGTAAAAGTATCTCTACTTGCAGATGACATGATCTTATACACAGAAAACCCTAAGGATTCCTCAAGAAAACTACTGAAACTAATAGAAGAGTTCAGCAGAGCATCGGGATACAAGATAAACATACAAAAATCAGTGGGATTCCTCTACTGCAACAAAAAGAACATTGAAGTGGAAACCACCAAATCAATACCATTTACAATAGCCCCCCCAAGAAGATAAAATACTTAGGAATAAATCTAACCAGAGATGTAAAAGACATACAAAGAAAACTACAAAACACTTCTGCAAGAAACAAAAGGAGACCTACGTAAGTGGAAAAACATACCTTGCTCATGCATAGGAAGACTTAATATTATAAAAATGTCTATTCTATTCAAAATTGATCTATAGATTTAATGCAATTCCGATCCAAATTCCAACATTTTTTAATGAGTTGGAGAAACAAATCACCAACATCTTATGGAAAGGCAAGAGGCCCTGGATAAGTAAAGCATTACTGAAAAAGAAGAACAAAGTGGGAGGCCTCACTCTACCTGATTTTAGAACTTATTATATAGCCACAGTAGTCAAAACAGCCTGGTACTGGTACAACAACAGATACAGAGACCAATGGAACAGAATTGAGCATAAATCCAGCCACATACGAGCAGCTGATATCTGACAAAAGCTCCAAGGCAGTTAAATGGGGAAAAGACAGTTTTTTTAACAAATGGTGCTGGCATAACTGGATATCCATCTGCAAAAAAAATGAAACAAGACTCATACCTCACATCATGCACAAAAACGAAATCAAAATGGATCAAAGACCTAAATATAAAATCTAAAACAATAAAGATCATGGAAGAAAAAATAGGGACAACATTAGGAGCCCTAGTACCGGGCATAAACAATATACAAACAATACCAACAATGCAGAAGAAAAACTAGATAACTGGGAGCTCCTACAAATCAAACACCTATGCTCATCCAAAGACTTCACCAAAAGAGTAAAAAGATTACCTACAGATTGGGAAAAAGTTTTTAGCTATGACATTTCCAATCAGCACCTGATCTCTAAAATCTACATGATACTGCAAAAACTCAACTACAAAAAGACAAATAACCCAATTAAAAAATGGGCAAAAAATGTGAACAGGCACTTCACTAAAGAAGGCATTCAAGTAGTTAACATACATGAGGAAATGCCCATGATCATTAGCCATTAGAGAAATGCAAATCAAAACTACAATGAGATTCCAATTCAAGGCTGGTATTAATCCAAAAAAGCACAAAATAATAAATGTTGGAGAGGTTGTGGAGAGACTGGAACACTTATACACTGCTGGTGGGAATGTAAAATGGTACAACCACTTTGGAAATCGATCTGGCATTTCCTTAAAAAGCTAGAAATAGAACTACCATATGATCCAGCAATCCCACTCCTTGGAATGTATCCTAGAAAAATAAGAGCCTTTACACTAGCAGATATATGCACACCCATGTTCATTGCAGCACTGTTTACAATAGCAAAAAGATGGAAGCAACCAAGGTGCCCATCAATGGATGAATGGATAAATAAATTATGGTATATTCACACAATGGAATACTACACATCGATAAAGAACAGTGATGAATCTGTGAAACATTTCACTGGATGGAGGAATCTGGATGGCATTATGCTGAGTGAAATTAGTCAGTTCCAAAAGGACAAATATTATATAAGACCATTATTATAAGAACTGGAGAAATAGTTTAAACAGAGAAGAAAATATTCTTTGATGGTTACGAGACGGGGGAGGGGTATTCAGTAATTAGATAGTACATAAGAGTACTTTAGGTGACGGGAAAGACAACACAGAATACAGGTGAGGTCAGCACAACTGGACTAAACCAAAAGCAATTTTCTGAATAAACTGAATGCTTCTAATGCCAGGGTAGCAAGGATGGGGGTTTGGGGACCACGATTTCAGGGGACATCTAAGTCAATTGGCATGATAAAATCTTCTAAGAAAACATTCTGCATCCCACTTTGGAGAGTGGTGTCTGGGGTCTTAAATGTAGCAAGCCGCCATCTAAGATGCATCAATTGGTCTCAACCCACCTGGACCAAAGAAGAATGAAGAACACCGAGGATACAAGGTAATTACCAGCCAAAGAGACTGAAACAGCCGCATAAACCAGAGACTACATCAGCCTGAGACCAGAAAGCTAGATGGTTCCTGGCTATATCCGATGACTGCCCTGACGGGGAACACAACAGAGAACCCCTGAGGGAGCAGGTGAGCAATGGGATGCAGACCCCAAATTCTTGTAAAAAGAACAGACTTAATGGTCTGACTGAGACTAGAATGACCCCAGTAGTCATGGCTTCCAGAACTTCTGTTGGCCCAGGACAGGAACCATTCCCAAAGCCAACTCTTCAGACAGGGATTGGATTGGAGAATGGGTTGGAGAGGGATGCTGGTGAGGAGTGAGCTTTGTGGATCAGGTGGACACTTGAGACTATGTTGGCATCTTCTTCCTGGAGGGGTGGTGAGAGGGTAGAGGGGGTTAGAAGCTGGCGAAATGGACACAAAAAGAGAGAGTAGAGGGAGGGATCAAGCTGTCTTATTAGGGGGAGAGCAATTGGGAGTATGTAGCAAGGTGATGTAAGTTGTTTTTTTTTTGTGAGAGACTGACTTGATTTGTAAACTTTCACTTAAAGCACAATAAACATTAAAAAAAGAAAATACCACAGATCACAGCAGTCTGATCCCATTGTGCATGGAATTGTCATGAGTCCAGGTTGAGTTGACGGTGGTAACAACAAAACACATATCACAAGCAACTAAGAAGGAACCAGTAGCTTTGAGGTAAAATCTAGTGCCCACGACCAGTTCTTTTGCTTCTGTGATGAAATGACTTATAACACAAAGTAGGGGTAAACTAAAGAAATAAACTGTACTGGAGATTTAATAAGACTTTTGATTCTCTTCCCTGGAAAACAAAATCTCTTTGATAAAAACACAAGAAAAGATGATGACTTTTTTGGCTAGGTGAGAATGAATACAAAAAAAAAAAAAAAAAAGCTTGAAATAAAAAATACTAAAATATAACAATAAAATTAGAAAATGGCCAAAAGACTCATAGTGACCCTACAGGGCAGGGTAGAGCTGCCCCATAGGGTTTCCAAGGAATGGCTGGTGGATTCAAACTGCTGACCTTTTGGTTAGCAGCGTAGGTCTTAAACACTTCATCACCAGGGCTCTATTAGCCATTAGGGAAATGCAAATTAAAACCACACGGAAATAGCACTAGACATCTATCAGAATAGCGAAAATAAAAATTAAACGAAGAAGTGATAAACACCCAATGTTGGTGAGGATGATAAGCTGGATCATTCATGCATTATGGGTGGGAATGTAAAATGGTACAGCCCCTCTGGAAAAGAGTGTGGCAGCTTCTCATAAAACTAAACATGTGTTCGCCATTCACATCCCAGGGAAATTAAAGTACGTTCATACAAAAACCTGCACATGAATGGTCTTTGAAGTTTTATTTGCGATAGCCCAAAAACTGGAAGCAACACAGCTATCCCTTGGCAGTAAATGATTATACAAACTATGGTACATACATACCATGGAATACTACTCAGCTATGAAAAGGAATGAATTATTGATATATGCAACAACATGGATGGATCTCAATGGAATTGTGCTGGGTGAAAAAAAAATCTAGTATCAAAAGGTTACATACTGCATGATTCCACTTATATAGCCAAAAAAACTCGTTGCTGAGCATTCTTGAATTAGCCGTATTAGATAGAGAACAGATTATGGATTTATTTATTTTTGGTTTAGGGTTAGGGGAGGGGGACTGGAAGGGAGTAGCTGTGGCTATAAATGGTTCTACAAGGGATCTTTGTGATGGAACTGCTCTGTAATTTCACTGTGACATAGTCATCACACAGATCTACACATGTGATAAAATTCCATAAAACCAAATAGATACACACATAAATAAATGCAGATGAAACTAGCGAAATCTGAATAAGTTCAATGGGGTGTATCAATGTCAAGTCCCTGGGTGTGATATTGTAGCATAGTTATGCAAGAGGTTACCACGAGAGGGAAACTGGGTGAAAGGTATATGGGATCTCTCTGTATTGTTTCTTACAGCAGACTATGAATCTCTAATGATCTCAAGATGAAAAGTTCAGTTTTTTTTTCTTTTAATGTTTGATTAGTATTTGAACAGGATTGAGGTTTTAGGTTGATAAATCTACTTTTCTGAGAAATGATCACCCTAGAGACATGTGGAAGATGTTATAGGTTTAAACCTAACTCAGGGTCTCAGGCAAATGGATAGGAAACCTGGATATCAGTCTTGATTTCCACCCCCCCTTCTTTTCCACACTAAATCATCAAGTCCTACTTCCTATATATTACTTAGATCTTATCTTGTCCCTAATTTTCACCACCACTGTCCTGGTACAGGTCATCACCATTCCTTGAATGGACTATCCAATAGCCTCATTTAAAAATTTTTGTTGTTGTTGAAAAAAATGTATATAACACAACATCTGTCATATTCAACATTTTTCACATGTACAATTCAGTGACACCAATTACAGCATCAATAACCTCTTAACATGTCTCCTTATTTTTGTTCACTTCCTTCTAGTTCCTCATAAAAGAAAAATATCATTAAGTGGTCAAATTTCTGAAAAGCAAATTTGATAATGCTGTTCTCCTGCTTCACTAGCTCCCAGCTACTTCCAGGACAATAAATGAAGCTCTTAAGTATGAGACAGGGAACACCCTCCTTGGTTTCACCATTATCCTCTTACCTGCCCCATCTAGCTTAAACTTCTGCTCTATCCCTCTTTCCACTTGATGTTTCAAGAATTCTGAACTTCTTGGAATTCCAATGCATGCCATAAGCATTTATGCTCCCAAACCTTGTCTTGTCTTCTAGGCAAGCTGCATTCTCCTCCAAGACCCAACTCAATTAGCAGCTTCTCTATGAAACCTTCTTTCAAATTCCCGGTGGGATTTACCACTTCATTTTCTGTCTTCAACATACTGTTGGATTTATAACACTGGCTTCTAATTGTCGGTTTACACACCTATTTCCTTCTTAGTCCGTGAACTCTTGAGTACAAGTTCCACATCTTTTTATAGTTATCTCCTCAGGACCACACACAGTGTATATGCACTTAGTATATGTTTGCTGGATTGAGCTAAGGTGAGACCTGTAGAATGCCTGCAGTCTGATTGAATTGTTCCTGGCTATTTGGTGTCGATAATAATAATAACAACTGTGATGGATTGCACTAATGCCCCCAGTTAATGGCCTCTTTTTGCAATGTGACTTTGTGGCCCTACCATCAAGAGGTGGAGTCTATTTCCCCATTCTTTGAATCTTGACTGACTTTGTGATTTGCTTTGGCAAATAAAATGTGGCAGAAATGACAGTGTGACAGTCAGGGCCTAGGCCTCAAGAGGCCCTATGTGCTTCTCTTCTCTTTTCTGGAACCCTGCCAAGCCTCTTTCTGGACAAGGCAGCCTGGTGTGTTGGAGGATAAGAGAACCCCTGAAGGAGAACCTAATTGTCCTAGCTGGGGCTGTCCTAGGCAAGCGTATAGTGAGCCAACCCCAGGGAGAAGCCAGCAGAACTGTCTACCTGATCCGCCACTGAGAGGAGATACATGGATAAGCCAAGCCAGCTGAGCCCAGAAGGAACACCAACAGGCCTGAAGACTCATGACCAGTAATAAATGGTTGTTATTGCATGCCACTGAATTGTTGGTTGTTTTTTATGCAACATTATTTTGACAATAAATAATGATACGGAAATTGGTACCAGAAGTGGAGTGCTGCTATAGCCAAAACCTAAAACGTATGGCATTAGTTTTACAACCAATCAATGAGCAAAAGATGGAAAAGCAGTGAGTACATTGTTAGCAAAGCCTGGAGAAATGGTGAGGAAATTGTTTTAGAAGCTGGATAAATGGCAACCTGTGTTATACAGTAGCAAAACTGTCACCTGCACATTATGCTAAGTGAGAGATGCCACTCACTAAAGTCCACATGTTGCATAATTCCATGTATATGAAATGGCCAGTATATGCCAATCCAGAGAGGCAGGAATTAGCTGTTAGGGGCAGGGAGGAGCGGGTAATGGTACGTGACTGTTAATGGGAATGGGGATTCTTTTTGGAAGGATGAAAATGTTCTGAAATTAGATAGCATTGATAGATGCACAGCCACTGAATTGCACACTTTAAAGGAGTTTATTTTATGGTATGTGAATTACTTCTCAAAAACACTGTTATTAAGAAAAAAAGAAAAAGGCACCTGGAGAAAGATAAAAGATATAAGAAATAGCTCACAAAATACATGTTATGTAGATAAAAAAGATAAAAATATGCCTAACACACCTTTAGATTTGTCTAAAGAGATTCTCAGGCAGAATGTTGGAAGTGTTTTCTGACTGCTTCTAGCCACATAAGAGAAGGTACAGCAAGAAAGAGACGATGTAATGGAAAAACTGGCCAATTTGTAAGCAGCGTTTAGAATATAGAGGGGTCATGACTTGCTACGTTAGATAACAGAACAGCTGCTGTTTTCCAGCCTATTCAACCAGCGAAAGAATCTCAAAGTAAAATACAGCCTGAGGGCATAGATCAAATCAATGGTGTGGCTGTAAGACCTTTTATTAAAACCTCTGAAAGAATTAAGGTGGATTATCTTAGTTGAACCAAACGGTTTCTACAATTTTAAGGGTGTGATCCCTCAGAAACCTATTCTTAAAGTAGTAGTAGGTAAATCTAGAGAGTCAGGTCTAGAAAACAATTATGGCTGTTGACATTTGCCCATTGAAGTGAATTAAAACAGTCATATTACTAAGAAGATCACTACCATATTTGTACACAAATAATGAAACCTTTCTCTGTTGGTTTGTCAATCACACCCTCCCCTCACAAGGTATTTTCCTAAGAGTGCTATGCTAATTTTTTACAGCAATATGTAAAAAAAAAAAGGCTTCTGAAAATACCTTGGTGGAGGGGGGAGAGTGCGGTTGGCAAACAAACATAGAAGACACGCATTATTTGTGTAAAAATATGGTGCGTTTGTAAGGAAGTTGTATAGGCAAAACTGCTGTCAGCCTGGACTAAAAGGGACTGAGATTGTTCAAAAAGCACAAAATGTTCTGAGTTTCCTACTTGCTATAGGCAGAAGCAGGCTAAGAAAGCCTCTCACCTAACAACATGGGCTATTTCTTAAGACATAGCCATGAAGGATGATGGAAAAAGTAAAACATCTTGGAGGGCAGAACCAGGAGCTCAGAGGAGACGATAAGAATTGTAGGGAAAAATGGAGCAGGAAGCCCCTCACAATGAGCAGAACCAAGGTCTAATTAGGTATCTTCCCCACTCCTCACCTCTAGAGATGATGAATCTGGAAACAGTTACCCAGTGGGATTTCAGAATTGCTATGGACCAGTGACTGCTAGTGTCTTCCATTCTTTCCCTTTTTCAATAGCTACCCCCATGTCATCATTATATGTTGGGTCACTGGGAGCAGGTAATTTGTCTCTACATTTCATAAACTTCCAGATCAAGAGAAGCCACCTGCAAAAAGTCACACGCAGAACTGGTATTGAGTTGCATGCCATGACGGGATGAGATTTGAGGAACTTGGGAGGGCATGAGTATATTTTCCATGTTGGAGGCAATTCTCCATAAGCAGTGTACTCTGGCCACTCATGGATTCAGCAAACATTGGTTGGGTATCTACTATATGCTGTTGTTGTTGTTGTTGTTGTTAGGTGCCGTTGAGTTGGTTCTGACTCATAGGGACCCTATGCACAACAGAATGAAACACTGCCCGGTCCAGAGCCATCCTCACAATCGTTGTTATGCTTGAGCTCATTGTTGCAGCCACTGTGTTAGTCCACCTCGTTGAGGGTCTTCCTCTTTTCCACTGACCCTGTACTCTGCCAAGCATGATGTCCTTCTCCAGGGACTGATCCCTCCTGACAACATGTCCGAAGTATGTAAGACACAGTCTCGCCATTCTTGCTTCTAAGGAGCATTCTGGTTGTACTTCTAAGACAGATTAGTTCGTTCTTTTGGCAGTCCACGGTACATTCAATATTCTTCTCCAACACCAGAACTAAAGGCATCAATTCTTCTTCAGTCTTCCTTATTCATTGTCCAGCTTTCACATGCATATGATGCGATTGAAAATAACATGGCTTCGGTCAGGCGCACCTTAGTCTTCAGGTTGAAGAGCACTTTGCTCTTCAACACTTTGAAGAGGTCCTTTGCAACAGATTTGCACAATGCAATGTGTCTTTCGATTTCTTGACTGCTGCTTCCATGGGCATTGATTGTGGATCCAAGTAAAATGAAATCCTTGACAACTTCAATCTTTTCTCCATTTATCATGATGTTGCTCATTGGTCCAGTTGTGACGATTTTTGTTTTCTTTATGTTCAGGTTCAATCCATACTGAAGGCTGTGGTCTTTGATCTTCACTAGTAAGTGCTTCAAGTCCTCTTCACTTTGAGCAAGCAAGGTTGTGTTATCTGCATAATGCAGGTTGTTAATGAGTCTTCCTCCAATCTTTTTTTATTTTAAATTTTTATTGTGCTTTAAGTGAAAGTTTACAAATCAAGTCAGTCTCTCACATATAATCCATACTCCCACTTACTCTCCCCCTAATGAGTCAGCCCTCTCCCTCCTTCCAGCCTCTCCTTTTGTGACGGTTTTGCCAGTTTCTAACCCTCTCTACCCTCCCATCTCCCTTCTAGACAGGAGATGCCAATATAGTCTCAAGTGTCCACCTGATACAAGTAGCTCACTCTTCATCAGCATCTCTCTCCAACCCAGTCCATTTCATATCTGATGAGCTGTCTTCAGGAATGGTTCCTGTCCCGGGCCAACAGAAGGTTTGGGGACCATGACCACTGGGATTCTTCTAGTCTCAGTCAGACCATTAAGTCTGGTCTTTTTATGAGAATTTGGGGTCTGCATCCCACTGTTCTCCTGCTCCTTCAGGAGTTCTCTGTTGTGCTCACTGTCAGGAGAGTGTTCGGTTGTGGTCAGGCAGCATCTAGTTCTTCTGGTCTCAGGATGATGTAAGTCTCTAGTTCATGCGGCCCTTTCTGTCTCGGGCTCGTAGTTATCACGTGACCTTGGTGTTCTTCATTCTCCTTTGATCCAGGTGGTTTGAGACCAATTGATGCATCTTAGATGGCCACTTGTTAGCATTTAAGATCCCAGACACCACGGTTCAAAGTGGGATGCAGAATGTTTTCATAATAGAATTATTTTGCCAATTGACTTAGAAGTCCCCTTAAGCCATAGTCCCCAAACCCCCGCCCTTGCTCCGCTGACCTTCGAAGCATTCAGTTTATCCCAGAAACTTCTTTGCTTTTGGTCCAGTCCAGTTAAGCTGACCTTCCCTGTATTGAGTATTGTCCTTCCCTTCACCTTAAGTAGTTCTTATCTACTAACTAATCAGTGAATATCCCTCTCCCATCCTCCCTCCCTCCCCCCTCTCATAACCACAAAAGAATGTGTTCTTCTCAGTTTATACTATTTCTCAAGAACTTGTAATAATGGTCTTATACAGTATTTGCCCTTTTGCATCTGACTAATTTCACTCAGCATAATGCCTTCCAGGTTCCTCCATGTTATGAAATGTTTCACAGATTCATCACTGTTCTTTATCGATGCGTAGTATTCCATTGTGTGAATATACCATAATTTATTTAACCATTCATCCATTGATGGACACCTTTGTTGCTTCCCGCTTTTTGCTATTGTAAACAGAGCTGAAATAAACATGGGTGTGCATATATCTGTTCGTGTAAAGGCTCTCATTCCTCTAGGGTATATTCCGAGGAGTGGGATTTCTGGGTTGTATGGTAGTTCTATTTCTAACTTTTTAAGAAAACACCAGATAGATTTCCAAAGTGGTTGTACCATTTTACATTCCCACCAGCAGTGTATAAGAGTTCCAATCTCTCCGCAGCCCCTCCAACATTTATTATTTTGTGTTTTTTGGATTAATGCCAGCCTTCTTGGAGTGAGGTGGAATCTCATCGTAGTTTTAATTTGCATTTCTCTAATGCCTAATGGCTAATGATTAAGAGCATTTTCTCATGTATCTGTTAGCTGCCTCAATATCTTCTTTAGTGAAGTGCGTGTTCATATCCTTTGCCCACTTTTTGATTGGGTTGTTTGTCTTTTTGTGGTTGAGTTTTAACAGAATCATACAGATTTTAGAGATAAGGCGCTGGTCAGAGATGTCATAGCTGAAAATTCTTCCCCAAACTGTAGGTGGTCTTTTTACTCTTTTGGTGAAATCTTTAGATGAGCATAGGTGTTTGATTTTTAGGAGCTCCCAGTTATCTGGTTTCTCTTCATCATTTTTGGAAATGTTTTGTATTCTGTTGATGCCTTGTATTAGGGCTCCTAATGTTGTCCCTGTTTTTTCTTCCATGATCTTCATCATTTTAGCCTTTATGTTTAGGTCTTTGATCCACTTGGAGTTAGTTTTTGTGCATGGTATGAGGTATGGGTCCTGCTTCATTTTTTTGCAAATGGATATCCAGTTATGCCAGCACCATTTGTTTAAAAGACTATCTTTTCCCCAATTAACTGACACTGGGCCTTTGTCAAATATCAGCTGCTCATACGTGAATGGATTTATATCTGGGTTCTCCATTCTGTTCCATTGGTCTATGTGCCTGTTGTTGTACCAATACCAGGCTGTTTTGACTACTGTGGCTGTATAATTATGTTCTAAAATCAGGTAGAGTGAGGCTTCCCACTTTCTTCTTCTTTTTCAGTAATGCTTTACTTATCCGGGGCCTCTTTCCCTTCCATATGAAGTTGGTGATTTGTTTCTCCACCACTTTAAAAAATGTCATTGGAATTTGGATCAGAAGTGCATTGCATGTATAGATGGCTTTTGGTAGAATAGACATTTTTACTATGTTAAGTCTTCCTATCCATGATCAAGGTATGTTTTTCCACTTATGTAGGTCCCGTGTAGTTTCTTGCACTAGTACTTTGTAGTTTTCTTTGTATAGGTCTTTTACATCTTTGGTAAGATTTATTCCTAAGTATTTTATCTTCATGGGGGCTACTGTGAATGGTATTTATTTGTTGATTTCCTCTTTGATGGTCTTTTTGTTGATGTAGAGAAATCCAAGTGATTTTTGTATGTTTATCTTGGAACCTGAAACTCTGCCGAACTCTTCTATTAGTTTCAGTAGTTTTCTGGAGGATTCCTTAGGGTTTTCTGTGTATAAGATCATGTCATCTGCAAATAGAGATAATTTTACTCCTTCCTTGCCAATCTGGATGCCCTTTATTTCTTTGTCTAGCCTAGTTGCTCTGGCTAGGACCCCTAGCACAATGTTGAATAAGAGCGGTGATAAAGGGCATCCTTGTCTGGTTCCCATTCTCAAGGGGAATGCTTTCAGGCTCTCTCCATTTAGGGTGATGTTGGCTGTTGGCTTTGTATAGATGCCCTTTATTATGTTGAGGAGTTTTCCTTCAATTCCTATTTTGGTGAGAGTTTTTATCATGAATGGGTGTTGGACTTTGTCAAATGCCTTTTCTGCATCAATTGATAAGATCATGTGATTTTTGTCTTTTGTTTTATTTTTATGGTGGATTACATTAATGGTTTTTCTAATATTAAACCAACCTTGCAAACCTGGTATAAATCCCACTTGGTCATGGTGAATTATTTTTTTGATATGTTGTTGAATTGTATTGGCTAGAATTTTGTTGAGGATTTTTGCATCTATGTTCATGAGGGATATAGGTCTGTAATTTTCTTTTTTGTGTGGTGTCTTTGCCAGGTTTTGGTATCAGGGATATGGTGGCTTCATAGAATGAGTTAGGTAGTATTCCGTCACTTTCTATACTTTGAAATACCTTTAGTAGTAGTGGTGTTAACTCTTCTCTGAAAGTTTGGTAGAACTCTGCAGTGAAGCCGTCTGGGCCAGGGTTTTTTTTTTATTGTTGTCGGGAGTTTTCTGATTACCTTTTCAATCTCTTTTTTTTGATATGGGTCCATTTAGTTGTTCTACTTCTGATTGTGTTAGTTTAGGTAGGTAGTGTTTTTCTAGGAATTCATCCATTTCTTCTAGGTTTGCAAATTTGTTAGAGTACAATTTTTTGTAAAAATCTGATATGATTCTTTTAATTTCAGTTGGGTCTGTTGTGATATGGCCCATCTCGTCTCTTATTTGGGTTATTTGTTTCCTTTCCTGTATTTCTTTAGTCAGTCTGGCCAATGGCTTATCAATTTTGTTAATTTTTTCAAAGAACCAGCTTTTGGCTTTGTTAATTCCTTCAATTGTTTTTCTGTTCTCTAATTCATTTAGTTCAGCTCTAATTTTTATTATTTGTTTTCTTCTGGTGCCTGATGGATTCTTTTGTTGCTCGCTTTCTATTTGTTCAAATTGTAGGGACAGTTCTCTGATTTTGGCTCTTTCTTCTTTTTGTATGTGTGCATTTATCAATATAAATTGACCTCTGAGCACTGCTTTTGCTGTGTCCCAAAGGTTTTGATAGGAAGTGTTTTCATTCTTGTTGCATTCTATGAATTTCTTTATTCCCTCCTTAATGTCTTCTAACCCAGTCTTTTTTGAGCAGGGTATTGTTCAGTTTCCAAGTATTTGATTTCTTTTCCCTGATTTATCTGTTATTGATTTCCACTTTTATGGCCATATGGTCTGAGAAGATGTTTTGTAGTATTTCAGGTTTTGGATTCTGCAAAGGTTTGTTTTATGACCTAATATGTGATCTATTCTAGAGAGTGTTCCACGTGAGCTAGAAAAAAAAATCCTTTGCAGCAGTTGGGTGGAGTGTTCTGTATAAGTCCATGAGGTCAAGTTGGTTGATTGTAGCAATTAGGTCTTCCGTTTCTCTCTTGAGCTTCTTACTGGAAGTCCTATCCTTCTCCGAAAGTGTTGTGTTGAAGTCTCCTACTATAATTGTGGAGGTGTCTATCTCACTTTTCAGTTCCGTTAAAGTTTGTTTTATGTATCTTGCAACCCTGTCATTGTGTACATAAATATTTCATATAGTTATGTCTTCCTGATCAATTGTCCCTTTAATCATTATGTAGTGTCCTTCTTTATCCTTTGTGGTGGATTTAACTTTGAAGTCTATTTTTTCAGAAATTAATATTGCTACTCCTGCTCTTGATTGTTGTTTGCTTGATATATTTTTTTCCATCCTTTGAGTTTTAGTTTGTTTGTGTCTCTAAGTCTAAGGTGTGTCTCTTGTAGGCAGCATATAGATGGATCTTGTTTCTTTATCCAGTCTGAGACTCTCTGTCTCTTTATTGGTGCATTTAAGAAAAAAAAAAATTTTTTTTTTCTTAGTCCATTTACATTCAGTGTAATTATAGATGAGTATGTGCTTTTTTTTATGTGCTTAGTGCTGTCATTTTGATGCCTTTTTGTGTGTGTTGTTGACAATTTCATTTTTCCACTTGCTTTTTTGTGCTGAGACATTTTTCTTTGTAAATTGTGTGTTCCTCAGTTTCATAGTAGTTGAATTTATGTTTGCTGAGTCGTTATGTTTTTCTTGGTTTTTATTCTGAATTTTGGAATTGTTAGACCTCTTTGTGGTTACCTTAGTATTTACCCTTATTTTTCTATGTAAAAATCTAACTTGTATGATCCTATATCACCTTGTTTTCCTCTCCTATGGCAGTTCTATGCCTCCTGTATTTTGTCCCTCTTTTTGATTATTGTGATCTTTTACATAATGACTTCAATGATTCCTTGTTTTGGGCATTTTTTTCTTTTTAAAATTAATCTTAATTTGTTTTTGTGATTTCCTTATTTGAGTTGATATCAGGATGTTCTGTTCTGTGACCTTGTGTTGTCTTGTTATCTGATGTTATTGATTTTCTGACCAAACAATTTCCTTTAGTATTTCTTGTAGCTTTGGTTTGGTTTTTGCAAATTCACTAAGCTTGTGTTTATCTGTAAATGTTTTAATTTCACCTTCATAATTGAGAGAGAGTTTTGCTGGATAAATGATCCTTGGCTGGCAGTTTTTCTCCTTCAGTGCTCTATATATGTCATCCCATTGCCTTCTTGACTGCATGGTTTCTGCTGAGTAGTCTGAGCTTATTCTTATTGATTCTCCTTTGTAGGAGACCTTTCTTTTATCCCTGGCTGCTTTTAAAATTTTCTCTTTATCTTTGGTTTTGGCAAGTTTGATGATAATATGTCTTGGTGATTTTCTTTTTGGATCGATCTTATATGGGGTTCGATGAGTATCTTGGGCAGATATCCTTTTGTCTTTCATGATGTCAGGGAAGTTTTCTGCCAACAGATCTTCAAATATTCTATGTGTATTTTCTGTTATCCTTCCTTGTTCTAGAACTCCAATCACATGCAAGTTATTCTTCTTGATGGAGACCCACATGATTCTTAGGGTTTCTTCATTTTTAAAATTCTTTTATCTGATTTTTCTTCAATTGCTTTATCCTCCAACTCCCCCACTCTGCATTCCAATTCCTCGATTCTGCTCCTCTGACTTCCTATTGAGTTGTCTAATTCTGTAATTTTACTGTTAATCTTTTGGATTTCTGAATGCTGTCTCTCTATGAATTCTTGCAGCTTATTAATTTTTCCACTATGTTCTTGAATAATCTTTTTGATTTCTTCAACTGCTTTATCAGTGTGTTCCTTGGCTTTTTCTGCAGATTACCTTATTTCATTTCTGAGGTCATCCCTGATGTCTTGAAGCATTCTGTAAATTAGTTTTTTATATTCTGCATCTGGCAAATCCAGGATCGTATCTTCATTTGGGAAAGATTTTGATTCTTTAATTTGGAGAGTTGTAGAAGCAATCATGGTCTGCTTCTTTATGTGGTTTGATATCTACTGCTGTCTCTGAGCCATCTAGAAGTTATTGTAGTGATTTATATTTGTTCACTGAGCCTTGTTTTGTTTTCTTTCAATATATGTAGATGGACTACTAGATTGCGCTGTCTTGATTGTTGTAGCCTTTGAATCACTTATGTCCTCTTACCAGCTTGTTTGGGCCGTTACCAGAAATATAAGCCTAAGAGTCCATTCAGTATTCTTGAGTAGAATCTGATTTTGGGTCACCAGCTGTGTGGGGTAGGCTGTCACATATTCGCTTAGAGGAGTAGTGGTGATAGTTGTGTGCCCCAGATTCTAGTAGCAGCAGGGGTTCACACTCCGGGGGGGGGGCAGGATGCTGACAGGCTTCCCCCAAGTGCCAGTGAGGTAGGTGTGTCTCTATTCCTAAAGCACTTTGGTGGGTGGACTCTGCAGCTGTACCTTAGGCACCCAATGCATGTACCTCTACAGATTGATAGGTGTCACCATCCTCAGACCCCTATGGCAGGAGGTTAGGTGGTTTGGGTGGGGCTTCAGCCCTCAGTTCCACATTGTGGGTCAGTTTGGGCTCTGTTTAATAGGTAGAGATATCAGACCTGGGAAACTTATCTTTCCAGTAATTGGCTAAAACAATTACAGTCAGATCCCTATCAGAATTGCTTTTGCATTACATTAGCCACCTTGTTCCCTATAGGGATGAAAGCCCAAGACTGTGTATCTCATAAGCTTGGTTGGAGCTAGTTCTGTATTTTTAGTCCAATTTCGGGATGTCAGGGAAGGATTCTTGGTCCCTGGGTTTTTTGTAGCTGCTTCTTACCGGCCAGCAGAATGGGTTAGGAAAAGACAAAACAAACAAACAAATAAACAAAAAAACCGCAGAGCACTTCACTCTCTGGCCCAGGAAATTCCAACGTTAATGAAGCTGCCTGGGAAGGGGGACAGGAAGGATCAGATAGATAGGAGAGAGTAGCACCCAGCAATATAGACAAAGTTACTTATCTTGCTTGGTGAGGACTCTTTTATCTGAGATTCCCGAGGGATGTGTAGCCTGTGTGCGTTGGCTGGGTCGAGATTGCCCCTGGGGTCAGGCCTGCGTCCTGTGCATGTGCTGTCTCAGAAGCCATGGTCAGTTCCTCCACTCCAGGTCCAAAGCCCAGCGCCAAGGTTCCCCAGCTGGGGTGCTGCACTCCCAGCTCCAAAACCAGTCACTGCCTCCCGGTGACTTCTCCTCCTGTCAGCCACGTCGCTGCGCTGCCTGCGTGCACTGGCTGGGCACTTCAGGGGGCTAGGGCTGTGTCCCGTGTTTCCACTGTCTCAGGATGCTGTGCTCAGCTCCCCTGCGCCCAGTCCAAAACCCAACGCCAAGGTTTTCTGACTGGGACACTGGCTCTAGGCTCTGAAAACATTCGCTGCTTCCCCATGGTTGCTCATTCGTTCTCTCCTTAGCCGCATCAGTGTGCAGCCTGCTTGGGCTGGCTGAGTCTCTACGGAGGTTTCCCCAGGGGCCCAGGGGTTAGGGCTGTGTCCCGTGCCTGCCCCGCCTCAGCAAGCCAACTATCAGCCCTGCCACTCAGCACCAGGGAACCGCGAGGGCTCAAGGCTGTGGAGTGGGTCACAGGATCCAGAAGCGGTCGCCGGTTCAGGGCACAACTTTTGGCTCACCTGTCACTCAGGTCAACTCTTTAGATCTGTGTTTGATGGTCAGGGTTTGTAGATTGTCATGTATGTGATCGATTCACTTGTTTTTTCCGAGTCTTTCTTGCAAGAGGGATCCGAGGTAGCGTCTACCTAGTCAGCCATCTTGGCCCTGCCCGCTTCCTCCAGTCTTGATGCCCTGTTCTTCTTCATATAGTCCAGCTTCTCGTATTATTTGCTCAGCATACAGATTAAATAGGTATGGTGAAAGAATACAACCCTGATGCACACCTTTCCTGACTTTAAACCAATCAGTATCCCCTTGTTCTGTCCGAACAACTGCCTCTTGATCTATGTAAAGGTTCCTCATGAGCACTATTAAGTATTCTGGAATTCCCATTCTTCGCAGTGTTATCCATAGTTTGTTATGATCCACACAGTCAAATGCCTTTGCGTAACCAATAAAACACAGGTAAATCTCCTTCTGGTATTCTCTGCTTTCAGCCAGGATCCATCTAACATCAGCAATGATAGCCTGGTTCCACGTCCTCTTCTGAAACCGGCCTTAATTTCGGGGAGTTCCTTGTCTATATACTGCTGCAGCTGTTTTTGAATGATCTTCAGCAGAATTTTTGCTTGCGTGTGATATTAATGATATTGTTCTATAATTTCCACATTGGGTTGGATCACCTTTCTTGGAAATAGGCATAAATATGGATCTCTTTCAATCAGTTGGCCAGGAAGCTGTCCTCCATATTTCTTGGCATAGATGAGTGAGCACCTCCAGTGCTGCGTCTGTTTGTTGAAACATGTCAGTCGATATTCCATCAATTCCTGGAGCCTTGTTTTTCAAAGCCAACACCTTCAGAGCAGCTTGGACTTCTTCCTTCAGTACCATCGGTTCCTGATCATATGCTACCTCTTGAAATGGCTTAATATTGACTAATTCTTTTTGGTATAATGACTCTGTGTATTCCTTCCATCTTCTTTTGATGCTTCCTGCATCATTTAATACTTCCCCCATGGAATCCTTCACTATTGCAACTCGAGACTTGAATTTTTTCTTCAGTTGTTTCAGCGTGAGAAATGCTGAGTGTGTTCTTCCATTTTGGTTTTCCATCTCCAGCTCTTTGCACATGTCATTATAATACTTTGTCTTCTCGAGAGGCCCTTTGAAATCTTCTGTTCAGTTCTTTTACTTCACCAATTCTTCCTTGTGCTTTAGCTGCTCGGCGCTCAAGAGCAAGTTTCAGAGTCTCCTCTGACATCCATCTTGGTCTTTTCTTTCTTTCCTGTTATTTTCAGTGACCTCTTGCTTTCTTCATGTATGATGTCCTTCCACAACTCGTCTGGTCTTCGGTCACTAGTGTTCAATGCTTCAAATCTATTCTTGAGATGGTCTCTAAATTCAGGGGGGATATACTCAAGGTCATATTTTGGCTCTTATGGACTTGCTCTGGTTTTCTTCAGTTTCAGCTTGAACCTACACATGAGCAATTGATGGTCTGTTCCACAGTCGGCCCCTGGCCTTGTTCTGACTGATGATATTGAGCTTTTCCATTGTCTCTTTCCACAGATGGAGTCAATTTGATTTCCATGTGTTCCATCTGGCAAGGTCCATGTGTATAGTCTCTATTTATGTTAGTGAAAGAAGGTATTTGCAATGAAGAAGTCGTTGGTCTTGCAAAATTCTATCATTCGATCTCTGGCATTGTTTCCATCACCAAGGCCATATTTTCCAACTACTGATCCTTCTTCTTTGTTTCCAACTTTCACATTCCAATTGCCAGTAATTATCAATGCATCTTAATTGCATGTTCGATCAATTTCAGACTGCATCAGCTGATAAAAATCTTCTGTTTCTTCATCTTTGGCCTTAGGGGTTGGTGCATAAATTTGAATAATAGTTGTATTAACTGGTCTTCCTTGTAGGTGTATGGATATTATCCTATCACTGATCTGTTGTATTTCAGGATAGATCTTGAAATGTTCTTTTTGACGATGAATGCAACACCATTCTTCAAGTTGTCATTACCAGCATAGTAGACTATATGATTGTCCAATTCAAAACGGGCAATACCAGTCCATTTCAGCTTACTAATGCCTAGGATATCGATGTTTATGCGTTCCATTTCATTTTTGACAATTTCCAATTTTCCTAGATTCATACTTCATACATTCCAGGTTCCGATTTTTCATGGATTTTTGCAGCTGTTTCTTCTCATATTGAGTAGTGCCACATCAGCAAATGAAGGTCCCAAAAGCTTTACTCCATCCACGTCATTAAGGTCGACTCTACTTTGATGAGGCAGCTCTTCTCCAGTCATCATTTGAGTGTTTCCAAGATGGGGGTGCTCATCTTCCAGCAGTATATCAGACAATGTTCCTCTGCTATTCATAAGGTTTTCACTGGCTAATGATTTTCAGAAGTAGACTTCTTCTACTTCTTCTACTTCCGGGTCCTTCTTCCTAGTCTGTCTTAGTCTGGAAGCTCAACTGAAACCTGTCCTCCATGGGTGACCCTGCTGGTATCTGAATACCAGTGGCATAGCTTCCAGCATCACAGCAACACACAAGCTCCCACAGTATGACAAACTGACAGGCACGTGGGGGCACTATATAAAAAAAAAAAAAAAAAAAACTATATGCTAGGTATTAAATTCCTTGATTTTTATGCATTAGGGCCCAATTCCCACTACAACTCTATGAATTATGTATTTTATCCCCATTTATAAACATGCACAAGTATATTATTGTGATGGTTAATGTTGTGTGTCAACTTGGCTGGGCAATGTTCTCAGTGGTTTGGCAGTTATCTAATGTTTTAGTTTGACGATTATGTTATGATGTAATTTCACAGTTATATAATGATGGAGCCTTCCTCCATTTTGTGATCTGATGTGAGCAATCAATCTGTTGAAAAGGGAGCTTCCTTGGGAGTGTGGCCTGACCAAATATATATAGATGTTTTGGCAAATCTCACTTGCCCTGGATCCTGCATCCAGCTCTTCATCATCTGACCTCCAGTTCTTGGGACTTGAGCCAGCAGCCTGCCATCTGACCTGCTGACTGACCTGCGAGTTCTGGGATTTGCTAACTTCCACAGCTCGTGGACCAGCAGCCTGTCTTCTGACCTGCCAATTTGGGCTTATCAGCCCCTGGAACCAAGTGAGTTAGGAGAAGCCTCCATCCTGATGCCTGACTCATGGATTTGGGACTTTTCAGGCTCAAAACTGCCTGAACCGTTTCCTTGAGATAAACCTCTTTATAAATATTTATATATATACTCTTCACTGTTTTTGCTTTTCTAGGGAACCCAGCCTAAGACAATTATTAATTAGGATACAAGTACACTTGCTATAGCAGAAAAAATATGTACCAATGGCTTAAACGTGAGAGAAATTTATTTCAGTCCAAGTGTACGCTGTCTCGGTCAGGTATAGAAACATCACAAGGTAACAGATCCAGGCAATTTCTGTCTTTGCTACGTTATTCTTAACCCACAACTTTTGCTGTATGGTCCAAGATGGCTGCATCAGTTCCAGCTGTCATAGCTGGATTTCAGCCTTTCAGAAGATAAAAAATTAAGGGCAAATAGGAAAATATGTTTCTTCCTTTAAGGGGCATTACCTAGAGCTTGCCCAAACTCTTTTTGTTCATGTGTGATAGGCCATAATTTGGTAACATGCTCACATGACAAGGGAAGCCCATAATTACAATTTTTATAAGTGCAGCCATTTGTTTGCCATGTGGTAAGCAAAGAGTAGATTTTTGGATGCAACTTGAATTGTCTGTCAAAGCTAGGGTATGATGGAATTGGGATTCAGTTAAAGTTGCACTAACTATGAAGCCCATGCCTTGCCCACTGTGCTGTGTTGCTACTCTCCTTTCTTTGTGTCCCACAGCAATTTGTTTATACTTCTCTTGGGGCACTTATGCTGCCTTGTGCTGTGGTCATTTATGTGCATGTGTGTCTAGACCGCTGGACTGCAGGACCCCCTGAGGGCAAGAAGCTATTTCAGTCACCATTCTTTCCCCTAAGCCTTCAATATCATCCTAATATAATCTTTGCATCATTCATTCCTCTCATGAAGAACATCTTATTAATGTACTCATTTCAGAAACCAGGAAACTGGTGCTAAGAGAGATTAGGTAATTTACCCAAGATCGTGCAAATAGGAAGTGTCAGAGTTGAGATTTAAAGTGCCTCCAAAGGCCTGCTTTCGTTATCTCTTTATCTCAGATTAAATTCAGCCACAGAAAGTCATGATTTTCATACAGCCCTCCCATTTATTCATTAAGCCACCTAATTGTGCCACTGAAATTATATCGTTGGGAATCATGAATAAGGATTAATCTCTTGTTTTCATTTTCCAAGATTTTCCAAGTTATTTGATTTAATTGACTTCCTTCTTAAAATTTACCTCTCTCTTGGCCTTATAGGAGTCCCTGGGTAGTGCAAAAGGTTAATGTGCTCAACTGCTTATGGGAAGGTTAGAGGTTCCAGTACAACCAGAGGCACCTCAGAAGAAAGGACTGGTGATCTATCTCTGAAAAACCAGCCATTGAAAACCCAGTGGAGCACAGTTCTACCCTGACACACACAGGGTTGCTGTGAATTGGAGTCAGCTTGAAGACAACTGGTTTTACTGGTTTTCTCAGACTGATGCTGGGGTTTCTGCCTTCCTCTCTGTCATTCCTACTCTCTTCCTGGGATGCTCTTTTTCTATATCCAGTAAATGAAGGCATTGTGCGTGAACTTTATGCATCTCTTGGTCCTCTTCCTCAAAAACCTCATTCACTCCCTTGAAGCTCCACTCTGAGCAAATTCCTCAGGAGTCTATCTCACCATTTGCCTTTCTTCTGAGTTTGCATTGTGTATATTCACCCGTCTATCCTGGGACATTTCCTCATCATAATTGTGCTGTCAACCTAATCATGTCATATCCAAAATGGAGCATCTTATCTTTGCCCCTCTTCTAACCTCTCCCCCAAAACTAAAACTCATAAGCTGCCTTCTCCTTACTTCCCTATTTTTATTAAGGATATCATTACTTTCTGTATAATTCAAGTTCTAAACCCAATAATTGCTACTATGATGAAATTGTGTCCTCACACAGTATGTGTTGGAATCCTAACACCTATACCTATGGGTGTAATCCTACTTAGAAATAGGGTTTCTCCATTATGTTAATGAGATCATATCCATGTAGGGTGGGTTCTAAATCTAATCACTTCTGAGTTATAAAAAGAGGAGATTAGGCACGGAGACACACACACGGAGAGAAGACAGATGCTATGTGAAGATCGTCTCCAATCCAAGAAACAAAGGAACTGCAGGACTACCACTGACAAGGAAGGAAAAAACATGGACAAGACTCCAATTTGGGCTTTAGCCTTCAGAACAGTGAGAAAATAAGTCTCTGTTCTTTAAAGCCACCCACTTTCAGTATTTCCGTTACAGAGACCCCATGTGTATCAGAGTAGAACTACACTCCATAGCATTTTTAAAGGCTGATTGTCCAAAGTAGATCAGCGGTCCTTTCTTCAGAGCTGCCTCTGAGTGAACTCAAGCCTGCAATCTTTCCTCAGCAGCCAAGCATGTTACTTTTTGCACTACCCAGGGACTTACTTGGCAAGACCTGGGAGTTCTGGTGGAGAAGTGGGGACATTAAAAAAAAAAAAAAAAGTAACATTTCACTGTAACTACCATGTCGGAATGGTCCTGGAATCATCTGCACAATTTTGCATTCCCACTCCAGTAGCCTCAGGTGCTGTTTTCGTACATGGATCTCCCTAATTGCATCTCACTGCTTGTTTGAAATGTGATTTGCAAATCCAGCATACTGCATCTGAGTCCGAGTCCTGGTGACTACCCGTTGATGAGGCAGGCACTGGGCTTTCTGGAAAGACTCTTCACCTCCTCACCTTGCCGATGTCTGTCTCCAGGAGCTGCCTCTTAGAAAGGTCCTTTGTGCCTTCGTTTCACAATAATATTTTGGGCAAAATATTCAGTTTTCTCCTTTGGGATTCCAGTCATACAGAAAAGATGTAAGCTTAGTGCGAAAAAGAGCAGAAGATGTGTAATTTTCCTTAAAATCGTTCTTGGCCAGAACTCTCGTCTAATTCGTGTGATGCATTATTTGACAATGTTTCAAAACACCATCCTGGCCTACAAGGCTAATTTATGGAAATGACAGGCTTGCGTGGATTAGGATCTTTTTTAGATTATGAGCTAGTTTGATGGTTTGGCTTTTTGTTGGCTTTTTAGTCTCAGAGGGGTGAGTGAGCACAGGAACTTCTTAACCTTCCCACACATCAGAATCTTGCTCATCTTTTGGTGGTTTGTGAGCCCAAAGGCAGGGAAACCTTTGAAAATGCCTCCTACATCCTGTTCAGCATTGCATTTCAAAGTTCCTTTTTGATGATTTTATTTTTGTGATACCTTCAGAATACTGTTTGTGAGTTGGGTATTTCGTTCAGCTTGCTCTATGTTTCACTAACATCTCAATAGATAGATCTTTCAGCCAAAAGTACCCTTAACTCTTAAATCTAAGAAACCCTTAATGAAAACACATTAAAATGAGCCTTCAGGGTCTGACTTAGATCACTAGGAACACATTTACACTGTAAGACAATTTAATTGAAAGGATTTTCTTTTCTCCAAAAAGATATGTAATCATCGCATCTCAAGGTCTAAATATACTCAAGGCCAGCAAATCCAAGGTTATCTTTATAATGAAACAAATAGCTACTGATTTGCTTAGCTTTGATGATAAATTCTATTTTTCTAGACACAATGTTAACTATTAAGGATTTGCCTTGTAGGCATATAGATGCTGTAGTGGATTTCTCTTGAATTAATATGTGATTGCTATTTGTGATTACTTTAAGTCCTAGATGCTCTTTTTATCCCAAGAAGGTAGCCTATCAAAAATTTTTGTCTAGATCAAGAAAATAATTAAAGAATAAAAATATAATGTTTACCCCTCTTAAGCAATCCCTTCTTCAATCCTTTGTTGCTGCTGTTAGGTGCTATCAAGTCAGTTCCGACTCATAGCGACCCTATGTACAACAGAACAAAACACTGCTCAGTCCTGTGCCATCCTCAATCGTTGTTATGCTTGAGCCCATTGTAGCAGCAACTGTGTCAATCCATCTCATTGAGGATTTTCCTCTTTTTCCCTGACTCTACTTTACCAAGTATGATGTTCTTCTCCAGGAACTGGTTCTTTCTGATAACATGTCATGAGACAGTATTACCATCCTTGCTTTCAAGGAGCACTCTGGCTGTACTTCATCCAAGACAGACTTGTTCATTCTTTGGGCAGCCCACGGCATATTCAATATTCTTCTTCCACAACATAATTCAAAGGCATCGATTCTTCTTCAGTCTTATTCTTTGTCCAGCTTTCACATGCATGTGAGGCAACTGAAAATATCATGACTTGGGTCAGGTGCACCTTAGTCCTCAAAGTGACATCTTTGCTTTTTAACATTTTAAAGAGATCTTTTGCAGCAGATTTGCCCAATGCAATGTGTCGTTTGATTTCTTGACTGCTGCTTCCATGGGCATTGATTGTGGATCCAGGTAAAATGAAATCCTTAACTACTTCAGTATTTCCTATGTTTATCATGATGTTGCTTATTGGTCCAGTTGTAAGGATTTTTGTTTTCTTTAATGTTGTGTTGTAATCCATACTGAAGGCTCTAGTCTTCGATCTTCATCAGTAAGTGCTTCAAGCACTCTTCACTGTCAGCAAGCAAGGTTGTGTCATCTGCATATTGCAAGTTTTTAATGAGTCTTCCTCCAATCCTGATGTCACATTCTTCTTCATATATTTCAGATTCTCAGATTATTTGCTCAGCATGCATGTCAAAAGAGACTCTGAAACTTGCTGTTGAACATAGAGTAGCTAAAGTGAATGGAAGAAATAATGAAGTGAAAGAGCTAAACAGAAGATTTCAAAGCATGGCTGGAGAAGACAAAGTAAAGTATTATAATGAAATGTACAAAGACCTGGAGTTACAAAAGAAAAAGGGAAGAACATGCTCAGCATTTCTCAAGCTGAAAGAACTGAAGAAATAATTCAAGCCTCGAGTTGCAATATTGAAGGATTCCACGGGGAAAATATTAAACAATGCAGGATGCATCAAAACACAGAGTCACTGAACCCAAAAGAACTGGTTGTTCAACGATTTCAGGAGGTAGCATATGATATTCATGATTTTGTTGGATAATTTCCACATTCGAATTGGATCAACTTTCTTTGGAAAGTGCACAAATATGGATCTCTTTCAATCAGTTGGCCAAGTAGCTATCTTCCAAGCTTCTTGGCATAGATGAGTGAGTGCTTCCAGTGTTGCTTCTGTTTGTTGAAACATCTCAACTGGTATTCTGTCAATTCCGGGAGCCTTGTTTGTCGCCAGCACCTTCAGTACAGCCTGGACTTTTTCCTTCAATACCATTGGTTCTTGATCATATGCTGCCCCCTGAAATGGTTGAACATTGAACAATTCTTTTTTGGTACAGTGACTTTGTATATTCCTTTCATCGTCTTTTGATGCTTCCCGGGTTGTTCAATGTTTTGCCCACAGAATCCTTCGATATTGTTACTTGAGGCTTGAATTATTTCTGCAGTTCTTTCAGCTTGAGAAATGCTGAGCATGTTATTCCCTTTTGGTTTTGTAATTCCAGGTCTTTGCACATTTCATTATAATACTTTACTTTGTCTTCTTGAGCCACCCTTTGAAATCTGTTCAGCAATTTCACTTCATCATTTCTTCTATTCACTTTAGCTACTCTATGTTCAGTAGCAAGTGTCAGAGTCTCTTCTGACATACGTTTTGGTCTTTTCTTTCTTTCCTGTCTTTTTAATGGGCTTTTGCTTTCTTTGTGTATGATGTCCTTGATGTCATCCCACAACTCGTCTGGTCTTCAGTCATTAGCGTTCAACGTGTCAAATCTTTTGTTGAGAAGGTCTCTAAACTCAGGTGGGATATACTCAAGTTTTAACAATGATTGTAAGGATGGCACAGGACCGGGCAGGGTTTCGTTCTGTTGTACATAGGGTCACTATGCGTCAGAACCGACTCAACAGCACCTCACAACAACAACATGCTCAAGTTTATACTTTGGTTCTTATGGACTTGCTTCAATTTGAACTTGCATATGAGCAATTGATGGTCTGCTCTGCAGTCATCCCTGGCCTTGTTCTGACTGATGATATTGAGCTTCTCCATCATCTCTTTCCACAGATGTAATAGAGTTTGATTCCTGTATATCCCATCCAGCAAAGTCCACGTGGACAATCACTGTTTATGTTGTTGAAAAAGGTATTTGCACTGAATAAGTCACTGGTCTTGCAAAATTGCCATTTTTTCTATTACCAAGGCCATATCTTCCAACTACTGACCCTTCTTCTTTGTTTCCAACTTTCGAATTCCAATCGCCAATAATTATCAGTGCATCTTGATTGCATGTTTGATCAGTTTCAGAATGTAGAAGTTGGTAAAAATCTTCAGTTTCTTCATCTTGGCCTTAGTGGTTGGTGAGTAAATTTGAATAATAATTGTATTTAACTGGTCTTCCTTGTAGGCGTATGAATATTTTCCTATCACTGACAGCACTGTACTTCAGTATAGATCTTGAAATGTTCTTTTTGATGGTGAATGTGACACCATTCCTCTTCAGTTTTTCATTCCTGGCATGGTAGACCATATTATTATTCAATTCAAAATGGCCGGTACCAGTCCATTTCAGCTCACTAATGCCTAAGATATTGATCTTTATGTGTTTCATTTCATTTTTGGTGACCTCCAATTTTACTAGATTCATACTTCATGCATTCCACTTTGCTATTATTAATGGATGTTTGCAGCTGTTTCTTCTCATTTTGAGTAGTGCCATATCAGCAAACGAAGGTCCTGAAAGCTTGACTCCATCATTAAGGTTGACTCTACTTCGCTAAGGTGGCTTTTCCCTTGTCATATGCTGAGTGCCTTCCAAACTGAGGGACTCAACTTCTGGCACTTTATCAAACGATGCTCTGCTGCTATCCATAAAGTTTTCACTGGTCAATTTTTTTCAAAAATAGACTGTCGAGTCATTCTTCCCAGTCTATCTTAGTCTGGAAGTCCACTGAAACCTATCCACCATGGATGACCTTGCTGGTATTTGAAATACTGGTGGCATAGCTTCCAGCATCACAGCAAGATACAAGATACCACAGTACTACAGACTCACAGATGAG
This sequence comes from Loxodonta africana, assembly GCF_030014295.1. Lineage (NCBI taxonomy): Eukaryota > Metazoa > Chordata > Mammalia > Proboscidea > Elephantidae > Loxodonta > Loxodonta africana. Next base: position 190,134,413 of record NC_087345.1, read on the forward strand.
TAGTGGTCCCCAATCCTGAACATGAACTCGTTGCTATTGAGTCTATTCCAACTCATAGTGACCCTACAGGACAGAGTAGAACTGCCCCATACGGTTTCTAAGGAGCATCTGGTAGACTTGAACTGCTGACCTTTTGGTTAGTAGCCTTAACCATTATGCCACCAGGTTTCCATCTCCAATCCTAGAGACTGTAAAAACAAAAAGGCTAAAGCAATAGTTTCTTAAAATCATGCATTATTTTCTCATCTTCTTCTTAAAAATTTCAGTTAATTCTTTTCCTAAAATCTTCCTGTAATTAAGGGGTGGAATGTCTATTTCTTATTTATTCATTTATAGGACAGACATTTTCACTAAGTATTCTCATTTCTTCATTCCAATTTTGGCTTTGCAGGCAAGCCTGCTATTTATTTCTGGGACTGATCCATGTCTCTCAGTTTAATCCTCAAATAATTGTATTCAAACACCCAAAGAGCACAAATGTAGCAGCCTAACTATTTGACTCAAATTCTAAGTCACTAGTTATTCACGTTTTAATGAGATTTTAAAGCATATATTACCATTATTTAACATGCCAGGAAAGGAGTTAAGAGTTTCTTTTCCTCTCTAAATTAAAAAAAATCACAGGCATTAAATCCATGCAAAACCTTTTTGATTGACCTGTGGGTAGTTCAGGGCAAATCTCCACCCCTTTTCTCTTTTGATGTTATCTTATATGGAGTACACAGCAAAAGAGTATCAAACAAACTATGCATCTTTTCCTTTTTTTCTGTATCTTGCCCACACATTCATGCAGGTTTAATTGGCAAGATAATAAGCAAGAAGATCATTTCCTGAGAGGAGAGCTTGTGACAGCATGGACACTCTCCTTGCCTCTTTACACACTCACATCCAGGCAATGCTACTGCCCTGTGATCTCAGGCCCTTGTGAAATCGCCCCAGCTATTTATGCTGGCCAGAGCCCTGTTGGCACAGTAGTGAACAGCTCATCTGCTAACCAAAAGGTTGGTGGTTCAAATCTACCAGCCACTCCTTGGAAACCCTATGGAGTGGCTCTACTCTGTCTTATAGGGTCAGTGTGAGTAGGAATAGATCAGACAGCAGCAGTTTTTTGGTTTTTTATTTATGTTGGTCAGACTGAGAAAATACATGGGTTTACTCTGCAGCAAGCCAGCTCATAGAGAAGAAAAATCCTGAAGCAGACTTGCCATTTGGCTTTGAGCTTCTCCTACAAAGAATACAAACAGCTGCCCTGTAACCAGGCTCTGTATCCTCCCCACTGTTGTTGTTGGCTGTCCTCGAGTTGGCCTCTGACTCATGACAACCCATGCAACCCATGCACAACAGAAGAAAACACTGCCCAGTTCTGTGCCATTCCCATGATCACTTGCAGATTGGCCCTTTGTGATCCATAGGGTTTTCATTGGCTGATTTTTTTGGAAGTAGATTGCCAGGCCTTTTTTCCTCGTTTGTGTTAGTCTGGAAGCTCCACTGAAACCTGTTTGGCATCATAGCAACACACAAGCCTCCACTAACCGGTGGGTGGTGGCTGCATATAAAGTGTATTGGCTGGGAATCGAACCTGGATCTCCTGCATGGAAGGTGAGAATTCTACCACTGAACCACCAATGCCCCATTACCCTCTCCACTACCCTCCCCCATTTGTCCTGCCTCATTCAGGTCACTGCCAAACCCGAGTCATCAGAACACAGCACAGGTCAGCTACAAACACTGGGGGATTGGCTCAGACTAGCAGTGAAGCCACAGGTGCAAAGGGCTCAGTCGTAATTCCAAAAGGTCACGGCACCCTAACACACTGCTTCTCGTTCTCTCTCTTTCCTGCTCCCAAACAGGGCTCCTATTTACTTGTCCAGTACTGCCAAACCTCTGATTTTAACCCATCTTACTCAAGACTTCTTTTCCTGCCATCTGTCCTCATCTACCGCTTCTTGAATCTCTTCCACTTTTACTTTTTCCCCAGAAGGAAGCCCAGAATACAGTTTTGGAGCCAACTCCACAGATTCACTGATTCCACACCCTCTCCTAAATTTTGGTCTGCAGGGTGGTAACTATACCTGTGACTCTGGAGAGACTCTGTTTACAAAGTGTATCTTTAGCTCTTGATTGGAGACAATAGCTCTTGGTTGGAGACAATAGTAGTGGAAGGCTATTTGGTAAAAGGGGCATTTGTGCAGATCTCCTAAGTGTGATACCTTATATGTCAGCTCTCTGCCCACATACATGTCCCCATCAGTCGGACTCTAGCCAGGCATTTGAAACATGTCAAAAAGGACAACCTTCTTAAACTGAATCTTCCATCAAAGGCCTATTGGGTTAACAGGCGAACGTTCCAGCTTTGGCCATATCAGGCTTTCTCTTTCACTTTGGTTGTCTTCTAAAACAATACTACTCTATAATTGAGATTTCTACTTATTCAGAAATAGCTTCCCCACCTGCCTGTCTGACCACCAATGACTCAGCTGGAAATTCTCTCCATCATCGTCCTCGGAAGGTCTGAGATGTTCTTGTGGCTGTTTCCAATGTCATTTTAAAAAGAGTTCTTTCTGCCCTGTAACAGAGGCCAGATTTGGTATTCAACAGCACAAAGACTTCCCTCCCCTTCCTTTCCTGCCAACTTGAGGCATCTGTATAGCCGCAAAGGACAAGAATATTCAGTGATTGCCAAGACTCAGTGAATCAGTCCCCAAAAGCCATAGTTAAAATATGAGGGAAATAGCAGGCCAAGGACACTCAGTGCAAAATAATGGCCATTTCAAGTGTAAATTTCATGGCCTTTAAGTTACAAAAGAAACAAACAAGTTAGCAGAGACCTTAGCCCCAAAGAAATTAGTTTGGAATTTAGAAAGAACGTGTGACAAATAAATTTAAAGATTTTTAACACAAAATGGCATTTCTTCAAAATTCTTCTCCTTAAAAGACAAAATACTCCATTATGAATGTGGTAGAAACTTGACGAACTATTGTCTTTGGCTTATTTGCAAGAATGCAATAAAGTTGCCTTTTCTTGGCTGTTATCTAGATTGTTGTCATTATCCACGACATTGCATGAACCTATATTATCTTTAATTTTGTTTTGGCAAACTGATAGTCATAAGAAAATCTCCTCTTTTCCACTTAGTGAGTTATTTTATTTTCAGTCTTTCTTTTGGTATGATCTCAGCTCTGAGGGAAAAGGAGTTGAGAAACTCAGGAGATTGACAGGATAAAGCCCTGGTAAGTCTATAAAAGTTGTTTGGTTAAATATCTTAAGCACCATTATTATTCAAATCTGCCCTAATATAATGCTAGTAATAAGGGAATTCCAAATTTTGGACATTTTAGAGGGAATCCCATTTCCTCTGGTCTTCTAAGACAACACTGCTTAGGGCAGCCATGCCGTCTTAAGGATCTCTGCAGAAACAGAACCAGCGATACATACAGAGACAGAGAGAGACAAAATGAGATTTACTTCAACGGATTGGCTTATGTGATTGTGGGGGCTGAAAGTCCAAAATATGTAAGGCAGGAGACTGGTGGGAGACTTCTACAGGTTTATATCCCAAGATCCATAGGTCAGTGCAGAGTGGAGAGAGAGCATGAGTTCTGCCCAAATATCTATTTATAGTCTAGAGGTAGAACACACCCTAAGGAAACTCCCTTCTCAGTTGATTGATTGATTACCTACATTAGATTACATTATGGGAGGTAATTACATTACGATTAAACTACTTTACAGAACAGTAACTAATCTAGAGTTTGGCCAAACCACTGGGAATCATAGTCCAGCCAAGGTGACACATAAAATTAACTATCACACGTGGCTAGGAAGCTGAATGTGCCCAAGTAATGTACTATTGTATCAGTTTAAGGTGTGATGGCTGGCCTGTCATACGAAGGCAAGGATTTGGGTCAAAGTGACTAAATTTTTCTCATTAAGACAGTAACATAGATGATGTAACAAAGCCTTTAGTAGCCTATTACTCTCTGTGGATCCCAAGGCCAGCCACTCGAGATAGTCTCAGCTGTCTGCTGCTCAGAGGATATCAGTCAAAGAACAAAGCAAGGGCCCATGATGGTAACAGAGGGAGGCAATATCAAAAACATTTTAAGAGTTCTAATCTATTGCAATATTAGATGACAACTGTGACACCAGCGAAAACAGAAAGCTTCAAGTGTCAGAAAAATCATCCTGATTGAGAAGTAACATGCAAAGCTTAACACAAAGTTAAGGCAGAAAATGTCCAGAACCTGGGATGTTACAGATCAAGGAAGGAAGGGAGAGACTGGAGAAAGAATTGGGGAAACACTGCCATCATGTATAGATTGCTTGAGGCCCTCCAAGTCCCTTCAAGTTGAAGACCAGTGCCCCTTGCATTCTCTGTCTTCCCTCCCTCTGTTGGGAACCCCTTTCTTAAAGAAACTCATTTAGTTAAAACTTTAAAACATCTAAATTAAAACCTAGACACTCATGGTGGAAAAGATTCACCTGCAAAACAGGATCCTGCCCCCCTTCATGGCCCTCAAGGATACTAAGGGAGTGCGTGGTAGGAGCCCTGAAATTAAGTCTAGTACTGGGTGGAATTTTGTTTGCAATAGGCCCTGGGGTGGAAGTGGGAGTATCCCAGAAATCATGGAATTTGACTCTGATATTAACAAATATGGAGGGAAGGAGATTTGTTCAAGATCACATAGTTGCCGGTAGAACCCGAGTCTCCTGACAGTCTCCATTACATAGCACTATGTCTCCAGGACTCAATTTCTGAGCAATAATGAGGCTGATGGAATTAGATAACTACTAATCCAATTTCTCATGTCTCAATAAGATCAAGACGGGAAATATCAAGTCAGGATGTGCGTGACAACAAGATAGGGCAGTTCAGAGGAGACCAAGGGTAGACAGGGATTTGTGCTGATATCTATTAGGGGGGTTGGAAAGTCTGTTGAGGGCCTGAGATGTCAACAGAGGTGTGCAGAAATGGCTGGGCATCACAGGCAAGTGTATAGGGATGGCTGTGATGGTCAAAAACAGCAGGCGGGACCAAACTGCAGAAGTGACACTACTCTTAGATCACAGGCTTTTTGTCTCCCCAGGTTAATGGAGATTGTGCTGTGTAGAAACATGAAAGAATGCCCTAATTTTGTGTAGGTCTCACAGTGCTGATCAATGCTGTTCACAGCAAATGCTGGGTATAGGCTTGTATGAATGAGGATTTGACAAGTCAGGGAGATTTCACCTGAATAACCAACTAAACCATGTGTAAGTATTGAAACCACCACCTGTCTTCAGTTTGTCATACTGTGATGTCTTTCATGTTGGTATGATGCCGAAAGCTTTGCCACCTGTATTTCAGATACCAGCAGAGTCACCCATCGTTGGTGGACAGGTTTCAGCAGAGCTTCCAGACTAAGCCAGACCAGAAAGAAAGACCAGGAGATCAACTTCCTAAAATTAGTCCAAACCAGTCATTTTGTAAATAAGGGATCTGAGGCCCCAAGAGGCGAAAAGCCTGCCCAAGCTTACAAAGCTTGTAAAATTGCAGAGCCGGGATTAAGCTGAAGCCCTTCTGTTCCATCATTCATTCATTCCACTGAAGCTGACCTACAGTCTATCAGTCTACTGCACGTCAGACCCACTGCTAGGAACTGGAAATACAACTGTGTTGCAAACTAGACAGGATCTCCGCCTGATGAAAACCTTATGGATAACAACAGAACAGTCTTGTGGGTGCAGGACTGGGCACTGTTTCATACATAAGGTTACCAAAAATCAAAGCCAACTTGACAATAACTAACAACAGTTAGTGAGAAGAATGTATATTTGTATTACCTGGGCATCTAGATACAAGTAACAAAACTAATGAGAGTTACTTTTCATCCAAAAAAGAGGGAAAAGAAAATTTACTATCACTTTTTTTTTACCCAAGTCACCCTGTGAGCTTAAGGTCGGGAAGGGCTTGTGGCGTCAGTGAGGGGCTCGGAATCACCAGAACACTCCACTTGCTCTCTCTGCTCTGTACTTATGCTTTATTTTTTCTTTCTCTGCATTCTGGCTGCCTCTGCCTGGCAGTCCACACTAAGGAGAAGGTGGCCACTCCACCATTCTCAAGTCCATAGGCTACAGAGTGGCCATAGCAGCTTCTGAGTGGCAGGTCCTCAGGTCGAATGCCAAATACCCACAAAGGAGAATGTGCTCATTCCAATTAGGTTTCAAAGTCTACCCCTTACCCTAATGGATAGGGCCAGAGAAAATGGCGCCATGCAGCAAAGATGGAGTGAGGGCTGTGCAGACAGTTCCCAGAAAAGAGTCACTGGTAGGTCCTGGAGACTACTATGTAGTCATTTATGGAATTTAATGCTGGGACCTTGGACATGTCATAGTCCAAACCAGTCATTTTGTAAATAAGGGATCTGAGGCCCCAAGAGGCGAAAAGCCTGCCCAAGCTTACAAAGCTTGTAAAATTGCAGAGCCGGGATTAAGCTGAAGCCCTTCTGTTCCATCATTCATTCATTCCACTGAAGCTGACCTACAGTCTATCAGTCTACTGCATGTCAGACCCACTGCTAGGAACTGGAAATACAACTGTGTTGCAAACTAGACAGGATCTCCACCCTCTTGGAGGTTGCAGATCTGTGAGGGAAAGATCTCACAAATAGAATTACAACCCTGCTGTTGCTACTGTTGTTAGCTGTTATCAGGTAGGCCCCCTCATAGAGACCTGCTGCCCAGTTCTGCACCAACCCCATGGCTGCTGGTTGATCAGACTATCGTGACCCACAGGGTTTTCACTGGCTGATTTTCAGAATTAGATCACCAGACCTTTCTTCCTAGTTCATGTGAGTCTGGAAGTGCCACCAAAAGATGTTCAGTATCATAGCAACATAACAAGCCACCACTGATGCACGAGCGGTGGCTGTGTACGAAGTGCATTGGTCTAGAATTGAACCCAGGTCTCCTAAGTGGAAAGCAAAAATTCTACCACAAACCGTAGCTGCCCTGTACAACTCCGATAAGTGCTCAGAAAGTTACGTAGTACCAAACCACGTTTGGCTGTTATTGGTGCCATTGGCCAGGTGGGAGAGTAGGGCCGGAGCACTGGCCACTAAGAAGAAAGAGGAATTGCATCCAAAGTAAACTTTGAAACTTTATAATTGGTGTCAACCAACATAATGCCACTTTAGAATCTTGAGAAATGGTTTAAAATCACCCATAGCTGTGTCACAGTCCTCAAAGTGCGCTATTAGTTGCCGCTAACAGCATTTTAGCCACAGATTTTCATTTTGTTTAATTGACATTAGGTGAACATCTGAAAAGAATTTTTTTTTTTAATTCAAAAAAATACTGTCTTCACCAAAGATTCTCATAGTACAACCATCCTAGATATTTCTTTTTCAGACATTTGTGACTCCTTGACTAAGACGTTGTCGTCAAAAATGTAAAAGCCTATAAAAAATTAAAATGACTCTGGTTTGGCTGAGGCCCTCAGCTGGAATAGTATCATCACATGCCTTCCCTTCTCTTGTAGGTATGGAATTGTACTTTGCAGATATTTTTTTTTACTTTTTGACTAAAACCATGTCATTTTCAAAGTATCCAGTTGCCTTTCTTCTTAAGGAAATACTTTTGCTTTTCATGTGTCATCGTTCTCACCTATTAAAATGCCGCAGGCCCCTTCTGTAAACAAGTGGCATTCCTAAGCTTCTCTTCCAGTCCATGAAACACAAATTGATTTGGAAAAAAAAAAAAACCAAAATAGCATCCTTCTATTTTTGCAGTTTTATATGATTATAGCATGCCAGAAATGTCACTGTAATTATAGCAACAAATTATTTCAACAATCCTCACCAAGTGATTCTATTTATAGAAAATCTGAAAAGTACATAAAGGATAAATCCCACTGTGGTGGAAAACCTACTAATGGCAGTGCTAGAGCTGAGGGCTGGATCACTACCAGGTGATTACATGTGTCCTGTTTGGAAGCAAGGGGCTCAGTGAGTCTTCATTCAAACACAGAACATGAGAAATAACAGAGGACAGTTAAACGATTATGACTTGGCATTTACTGTGCCTTCGTAGTGTGTTAGACACGAGGTAAAATGTTACAGTCACCAATTTGCACTATTTCAAGACGTAAAACTGACTGCCCTATCAGAGACCTGCAGGTTCAGAGGAGGTAATTGACACGAGCAATGTTTAGGTCAGGGGTTTAAAAAAAAAAAAGATATATATCTGGTGGTGCAGAGGTTAAGAGCTTAGCTGCTAACCAAAAGGTCAGATGTTCAAATCCACCAGTCGCTCCTTGGAAACCCTGTGGAACAGTTCTACTCTGTCATATAGGGCTGCTATGGGTTGGAATCAACTTGACAGCAATGGGTAGAGTATATATAGATATACACATATATATGTGTGTGTGTGTCTACATGTATATCCCCTATCTGTGATCATTTATAGACTGTGTTAAAACTGGGAAAATATACAGTCAATGATTATGTGCCATGCTTATTTTTTTCATTTCATCTTGAGCAGGGAAAAAAGAGTTGGCTGGAATTGCGTGTTCGTTATTGCTTTTCCCCTTTTTATTTTTAGTCTCTTTCATTTTATTGTGTTTATATAGTTTTGCTTAACAAAGCTGTAAATTCAGGGATGAAATAAATTTCACAGTGGCTCTTTAACCTCCACTGCTAGGATCCATTTGCAGAAACTTCCATTTAGCTCAGAAAATTGGGCTTGGGATGGGGTTCAGAAAGGAAGGAAATGCAGTTAGCTGAAAGTAATCTCTCAGTAAATCAAAATTTGCTCCCAAATTACCTATGTTTTTGCATATTGGTTAATACAGCTCTCTTCCTGGGTCAGAGGCTAAAGCTGACAGTGCTGTTGTTTTGAGGGTGATGGGGAAATTGCTTGCCATCTCTGCCCAAGACCCTGATCAGCCACACTGGGAAGCTGCCCAGTCAAGTGTGAGCACCAACCGCAGGTGCTGACAATGACAATGGTATGCTTGACTTTTTCAGCTAATAATAGATAAATGATAGCTAGGTTATAAATAGATAGATTAGACAGATACGTACATACATAGATGATAGCTGCCGTTGACTCAACTCCAACTCATGGTGACCCCATGTATGACAGAATGAAACTTTGTCCTACATCATCCTCACAATCACCAGTATGTTCAAATCCATCATTGGGGCAACTGTGCCAGTCTTTCTCATGGAGGGTCTCCTTCCCCCTAACTGACCCTCTACTTCACTAAACACAATGTCCTTCTCTAGCAATTGATCCCTTCTGATGACATGTCCAATAAGTGTTCTGTTGTGATCCATAGGGTTTTCGTTGGCTAATTTTTGGAAGTAGGTTGCCAAGATTTTCTTCTTAGTCTATCTTAGTCTAGAAGCTCTGCTGAAAACTGTCCACCATGGGTGACCTGGCTGACATTTGAAATACAGGCTGCATACCTTCCAGCAACACTCAAGCCACCACAGTACTATGAACTGACAGATGGGTGGTGGCAGCTAACAATGGAGTTCCTAATTTTCCTAACCTCTTTGTGCATGTCTGCCTTTGTGTCTTTAAATGTTCAACCTATCATGTTTTTTATTCAGTCAAAGACTGCCTTTTCCCATCTATGTTTTTCTGGTGTGCATCATTGCCTTGCGTCTGTAAGGGTAAATATTCCATTAGCTGCTGTCATTACATTCATACAGGACAACGCTTAATGCAGGGCATGAAGTGACTACTGTCTGGTGCCCAGAAAGTGATCTGGAGACACACTCGAAAGGTAAATGGCAAGTACAGAAAGGTGCCTCAAAGGAAGAGGACAAATATTTTCTGAGCTAATTGCTGGTTGCTTCTTCTGATCCATGTGAAGAACCTACCTAGGGAGGAAAAATAACAACAATAACCAAGAAAACAACCCCAATAACATGTGTGCAGCAGGGACCGCAGCCGCAGCTCCATTTGGTATAAATAAACATGTGTTAATCATTAGAGTTTGAAATGGATCCCAGAGCATGTTGCATTATAGCTACAGACGTGGAAAATGAAGCATTGAATAGTCAATAGCTATGAATGCTTAGATGGCAACAAAGCTACCTCTCAGAGCATGGAGTTCAGTATGGGCTGGGCTGGACAACAGGATGCCTTGGGTCGCATTTAAGGAAGAAGGAGGTGTATTTTCTTCAGAGGCAGCAAAGAAGTTCTCTGGCATGCAACCTAAGAGCTTTGTAAGGGAGCTCCAGATGGATGCTGAGAATAAGACACTAAACACAGCAACAACACGCTAGTTGGACAGCTACCTGACAGCATTGGAAGAAGCCTGCAGAAATCTCCCCTTCATTAAGCTAATAATACACTGGCTTATGTGGTTAACTGAAGCCAAGAGCTGGGGATAATTTTACAAAAAGGAAAAAATTTAGCTGCCATGGTAACCTGGACAACGATGGATCTTCTGGATGTGACATTACTCCAGTCTGAATTACACAAAGTCACCATAAGCCCAGAAAGCAGAGTGGATTTAATTAGTTGGTTAAGTCTGCAGTACAGGAAGGATGGCAACGTTTGTCCTTTATTCTCATTCCAAATTCGCAAAGCATCCCTAGTTTGAGCTTTCCTAGAAAAGGAGCATTTTTAGCTAAGCGCATAATTGTGAAATGATGCTTCAGATGGGAAATCCCCAAATTTAAATTCTTTCAAAATTCCAGAGAGTGCCCCAGATCTAAATTAGCCATGACTACTTGAAGGAGACATAGAGAACAGGCTTCATTCTATGTCATTCCCACACATCGGGTCTTCAAATATCCCTCCCCACAGGCTCAGAAGCCAAGGTTACTATCTCCTAATTTTAACAGTCTGTTAAGATAAATTTAGCACAGAAGCCTTCTTTATCTTATTAATCAAAATATATTTGGAAAGTACTAAACCAAATCAAACCCATTGCCATCGAGTCGATTCCAACTCATGGCAACTCTACATATGCAGATTCCCATAGACTGGGACTTTACTATCTAAGATAGCATCCATATTCTCATAGACAAATTTATGGAGGGGTCTTAAAGGCACTGAAAACGTCTTTAAAATGAGAGGACTCAAAGGGCTGTTACACATGCACTTTGCCTTCCTTTTAGCCTCATTTCCTGGGTGTCTTGCCTATGTCTTAGATTACTAACAAGATGTGCTTTAAAATTTTTTCTCCTTGGGTTTCCATAACCCCCGCGTCTGGTCACTTTTAGGTCTCATTCGTAACTCCTGTTCACTGTGTCTTCTGTCCCTCCATCTCTAATGTTATTGTAGGCACCTGAACTCATCGCTCTTCAATTTACCATTTGATGTTTTCATGTTTCTTGCAGTCTCCTCACATATCAAAAATTGAATTCTTCTCCCCTTTTCCTCTATTTCTTTAGTTTTATTTCAATGTCACCATCATTCTTCCAGGACTTCCAAGCTTGAAACTTCAAAATTGGTTGTCTTTATGTTCCATATCTAATCAGGCACCAAGTCCTGTGAGTTCCTCCTTCAGACTTTCCCTCAACTCAACCCAACCCACATACTTATACTTCCGTAACATCAAACTAATTACAGCCCTATAAACAGACATGTCTCTCAGGTCTGTGTGCCTTGAAGTATGTGCTTTCTTCAAACATCATTAGGTAATGAACAATAGAAACTCAAAATAGTTTACACAAAAGGGAGCTTGACTGTGAAGATCCAGAGGAAGCCCATGGAACTCAGGATAGGAAGCAAAGTCTACTTCTCAGGGCCGAAGCTGAGGACAAGAAAATTGTCAGGAACCAAGGCAGCTTTTCTCTTTCCCAGGAGGAGTTTCATTCCCTGCTTCCCTTGAAGGTCAATTTTCTTTGCTTATTCATCAACATGCAAAATGACTACAGGCACCAAGACCTACCAAGTCCACTTCATATCACCATCTGGCAACATGCCTAGGTCTTTTAGCACAGATTCTCAAGAGAAAGACACGGCTGGAACAACTCCCCAGTTTAACCAAGACCACACATGTCCTTGATCAGCTGTCTTTGGGTCAGAAACCAGGTACCCACCCGTTACAGGATCAACCCTAGCTCAGGAAGTGGGAGTGGTAAGCACTGTGAATGGAGTCCTTAGGAGTTGTGGGGAGAATAAGCAGTGAAGCAACTCTCATTTTAAGCCCTGTTTCCTAAAATACCCTTTCCCCACCCCACACTCAGGTACTTCCACTACTCATTCTTTGAAACTCACTCTTTCAATCAACATTTCATTCATTTTGTTAATTCCCCCAAACAGAAACAATCACACCCTGCTCTGTGCCATTAATCTTCTTGAGCCTATTTTTATAACTACACATAAATTCCAAAAAAAAAAAAAACCTGTAGCCATCTAGTCTATTCCAACTCATAGCGACCCTGTAGGACAGAGTAGAACCACCCCAAAGGGTTTCCAAGGAGTGGCTGGTGGGTCCGAACTGCCGACCTTTTTGTTAGCAGCTGCGCTCTTAACCACTGTGTCACCAGGGATCCACACATAAATTACTGAACTGTAATTATTTATTTGTATGTTTCGTTCTTCTGCTGAACCATGAGTCTCTTAAGGTTAGCTTTTGAACATTATTCATCTCAGTATTCCCAACATTGAGCACAGTGTCAGGTAGAAAGTGCTCAACAAATATTTTGTTGACTGAATTAATTGTAACATGCTAATTGGTCAATTAATATTTATGAATGATGTCTCTCAAGTCTGCCCTTTCCTTTAGGGAATTAATTGTATATAATTGAAAGGGCAAAAGTTACAGTTAGAAGCAATGAATTGGAAGCACACAGAGAAATGGGGATAGATCTTAAAAATGTTGTCCTTAGTGAAAAAAGTATGAAAAAGAATGAAATATATAATCAATATCACTTACATAAATTAAAAATATATGCACGCAAAATAATAATGCTTATTTTTGTAGAATAAATACACATCAAACATATTAAAATTGTTGTCTATGGGAAGAAGTTGCTGGAAACAAGTATAGGTAAAAAAAACAAAAAAAAATTTTAAAAAGATCTTGCACAGATCAGATATGATAATGTGCCTTGACCTGAAGAGAATGATGAACTTGACCATCTGCATTTGATGTCAAAATAAAGAATAAAAAAGGGGATGAGCTTTAGTATCATAAAGGTCTAGGTTTGTATCAGAGCTCTTATTTGTTAGTGAGTTGATACTGGGAAAATTAATTAAATCTCTTTGAACTTAGTTTCCTTATTTATAAAAACATAATATTATTTTAAACTTCATAGGATTGCCTTAAAAGTTAAATTAGAAAATGTATGTAGAAGAAATGTCAAACAGTAACTCAATAATTATTAATATAAAAGGATTCTTACATAGTCTACTTGCCTGCATTTGCCTATAGGTTTTTCCGGTTCAAATATACCCACTACTAAATCAATCTTTCAAAGACATCATGCCTATGCTCAAAACCTTTCTACTGTTTTCCTAGCTTCGGAATTGGTTGAATTGTGGTGGCAAGGTGGGGGTATTAGAAATGATGTTTGAAAAAGTCTCTTAAATCTTGTTATCTGTACGTTAATACAGTGGGGGAAGAAATGGCCAGGGGAGATGGCCAAGAGAAGTCAGGGAGGATTGCCTGGACTGCAAGGGAAGGCCACAGACTTGGCCACTAGAACACCTACTCTTCTTCTATAGTATGAGGACTGGTCTCAGATGTCACCTGGTGAGGCACTAGTCAAAGCTTAGCAACTCAGTCATTCTTATCAACCTCCTTTCATGAACCTTTAGCTCTAGGTAAACTGGATTTGTTATCATCCTCTCTGTAAGAAAAAAAAAAATAGTTTTTTTCTTTTTTTCTCTGTAGGAGTCTTGAAACTTCCTAGATCTGTGATTTTACTGAAGATATTCCACACTTGGAATGCCTTCTCTTCATGTCCACTATTTTAATATTATCCATTCTTCAGCTAAAACCAAACTTCTGTTTAAAGCTTCTCTAGATCATTACCCAAACTCATGGTATTTTCTACTTTTAAGATAGCTGCAGATATTTAGCATGACATACTGCCTTACCATAAGTTTGAGTCATCTATTCAATCTGAATTATATCTATATTGAGTGTATGGACTTTCATTTTTATGGTATCTTTGTGCCTAAATGGTCACTTGTACATAGTAAACATTAAAAAAAAATATTGCCTAATGAAGAAGGCAGTTCAACAGTCACGTTGTTAACACAATGTCATGTTTAAGTGAGTACGTTGAAGACTAGAATCTCAACTTGCTCAGTCAGTCAGGAGAGGGCAAGCAGAGGATACAACTACCATGTCTGTGAGTAAATGAATAATTGTTCTTTTGAATTTTGAGTTGCCTTGTGTCGTTTTCCTCATCCATAAAGACTTGTGGGGTATTATCTAGGAGTAAGTCACAACCACAATGGGCCTTAAATATACCATTTGAAAAATGAGTGTTTAGCCAGAACTTTCTCCAACTGAAATCTTGCAAGGAAACTCAATCCATCACACAGAAAAAAATGTAACTGCCATGATTGAAGTAAGGAAGGAGATGGGACTCCCATCTTCTTGAAAAAAGATGTCTAGGCACATCAATGATAACCTTGACTAGCACCTTTGAAGAGCATAGAGTAAATGTCATTTGGTCCTCAGCACTACACTGAGACATGGGCAGTGTTGGGGGCAATGGAATAAGAGCCTTTTCATGAGCCTGGGCAACTGTAAAAGATGCTAAAGGCAAGCAAAAACCAACCAGTCAAATTTACCAGGTAGCTAGGGCTCCTGGCATGGGTAGACTCCATCATCTCGACTATTTTCTTGATTTCCTGACTCTCATCTCCCACTCTTGATGCATTTCTATGCTTGATTTCTAGGCACTCCCAAGCAAATCCTAGAAAACTTGATAAGCTCCCCTTAGATCTCAGACTAATTCCTCTCATAGCACAAATAAAGCCTACACACATTCACATACTTACTTACCACATCCTGGTATCAATTCTGTATGCGTAAGTCATGAGAGGTAGCCCAATGATTATACCGATATCGCTGAGAAAAAGTGACTTTCCTAAGATCATGCTGACAGTGAAAAATTCAGTGTCTTGAATCCAACTCCAGCTGCCTCTCCAGTGTTCAGCTTTTGAACAAAGCATTAAAGGCGGGCCTGTGTGTTAGGATAATGCCATCTGATCCCATTAGTGACATATGGGCAGTGTGAAATACAGGGTGTTCCTCCTCAGGAAGCCATTTGGATCTCATACAATCAAACACTGAAAACGTTATGTTTTATGTCCGCACAATCAACATGTACTGTGATAGAAATGCAGCAGGATAGTTTGTCTGGTTTTAAGACATATCTACCTGAGGGATAGAAGAAAGAAGGCATTGACATTTCTTCATTTCTGTAACCTTGATTTTCATTTCTTTCGCGAGTTCTTTTTAAATAATTAATCACACTCAATGAATGAGATTTTCTCTTCTCCTTCCCTGTCTCCTCTCTTTCCAGAGATCTGACTCTGTGGAATCCCAAAGATGTGTATTCAGAAAAGAGAACCCCAGAGACATAGAGAGGGCTGGGCTTTGGGGAAAGCCTTCAACCCATCCCCTCTCCTGCGGTAGAGAGTAGCTCAGTGATTTTACTTCCAGGAAATGCTGAGGCTAGAATTCAAACCCAGGACAGATTCCAAAACCTCTACTCACAACCTCTGCTATGGTATTTCCAGTCAATCTAGGTCTTTCATCTAAGGGTTCATTCTTGGGCCCAATAAGTCAAACAGGATGTGTTTTTAACACAATTCACAAAAGCTGACTGCATTTGGAAAATTATTTGTAAAAATGAAATTACTAAAGTTCAACAGAATTTGAACTGATATCATTAGATGATTTTCACTTAGACTTTCTATTAATTACTCCTATTTAGTCTAAAACTACTGAAAAGTATACCTACAATTCACAAAATTTTAAACCTTACATTTCAGCTCAGTAGGAAAAACAGGGAATGAAGAAAGAAAATTCTTACAGCTCTAAATCTCTAAAAATGTTGAGCCCTAATTTGCTTTATATTTAAAAGAAAACTTGGTCTTTATTTCATTCAAATCAGTGTAAGTGCTGCACATAAAATTTTAGAATGTAGACAGAAGGCCTGTGATGCATAAATTATAGGTGTTTTCCCAGCTGGTTTGTATGTAGGATTTGCTGGATCATAAAAGTTCAATTCAGTAAAACTCAGTTCTTCTGAAAAACAAACTAACTTGACTTAAAGAATGAGATTCATCCATTTAAAAAATGTATACTGGGCTCCTAGGATGTGCCAAGCAAGCATTGTGCTTATCACCATAGAAGACATATATACACATGTGCATATAATATGGAATCTCTCACATTTACAAACACAAATCTAGCAGGGTGATTTGTATTTCTTGAAGAAGAGGAGAAGGATGGAAAGATGCATCTACAAAATTGGAAATGTTGGCAAGTCTAGCATTCATAAGCATGATACATGTTGAATTGTCCCTCCCTCACACTGGCTGTATGGACTTCTTTATAAAATAAATACTTATCCAATGTTTAAACATTAACGATGGTACAATGATGAGTCATTCATAATCTCTGCCCTCAGGGAGTTTATAACGCTTTGAGAACTTGTTGTTTGCTGTTGTTGTGCACCGTCTGGTCAATTCTGCCTCATCGAGACCCTGTATGATAGAGTAGAGCCATCCCATAAGTTTTACTAGGCTAATCTTCAGAGGAGCAGACTGCCAGGTGTTTTCTTTTGCTGAGTTGCTCGTGGGTTTGAACAACTGACCTTTTGGTTATCAGCTGAGTGCTTAACCACTGCATCACCAAGGCTCCTTATCTGATAACTACATGATTAAAAACAAGAAAAAGTATCAGTTTCTCTGTACTTCCGAAGCAAGAATGGTTACTTCTGAATAGAGGAATTGAGGAGAAATAAGAGCTAGGTAACAGCTGTGTTGGATTTTGTAGAGAGGGAGTGACATTAAAAAGCTTGACAACTTACTTTAGAGAAAGAGAAGAGAAATAGACTACAGGGAGCCAAGTCCAAGCCCCTGGGCAAGGAACTAACTGGTTTGGACAGAAGCTCCAGACTGTCATGGATTGAATTGTGTCCCCTAAAATATCTGTCAGCTTGGCTAGGTCATGATTCCCTTGTATGATTGTCTACTATTTTATCTCCTGATATGATTTCCTTTTGTGCTATAAATCCTATCACTAGGATGTAATAAGATGGATTAGCGGCAGTTATACTGATGAGGTCTACAAGATTAGGTAGTGTCTTAAGCCAATCTCTTTTGAGATATAAAAGACAGAAGCAAGCAGACAGACGTGGGGACCTCATCCCACCAAGAAAACAGCACCAGGAGCAGAGCGCATCCCTTGGACCTGCGGTTCCTCCGCTGAGATGCTCCCAGACCAAGGGAAGACTGATCACAAGGACTTCCTCCAGAGCCGACAGACACAGAAAACTTCCCCTGGAGCTGATGCCCTGAATTTGGACTTGTAGCCTACTCAGCTGAGAGAGAATAAACTTCTCTTTGTTAAAGCTGTCCACTTGCGATATTTCTATTATAGCAGCACTAGAGGACCAATAGGAATCTATAAGAATGACCTCTTTATCTATACTGAGTGCCAATATTTTCTTATTCTTAAGTTCATTCCCCTATCTAGGAGTCCCTGGGTTGTGCAAATGGTTAAGCACTCAACTACTAACTGAAAAGGTGGCAGTTCGAACTCCCCAGAGGCACCTCAGAAGAAAGGTCTGGTGATCTGCTTCTAAAAAGTCACAACCTTGACAATCCTATGGAGCACAGTTCTACTCTGAAACATATGGGGTCATCCTGAGTCACAGTCGACTCACAGACTGACCCTCAGAAGCAGAAACTCAGGATACACGCCTATGCCTGACCACTCACCCTGCTGTCCCCGCCTCCCACCCAGCAGCACCAGCCCCTCTTCTCAGCTCTGAAAGCAGCCAAGCTAACCCACTGCGAGGACTAAGTCATCATCAACAGGAGCTGCAGCCACCAATTTAGACCCTCAGTGACTGTCCTCATGCACTTTGTCACTATGCAGAATATAGATGAAGTAACAAGCACACGGATGAGGTAAGTGAGAAATGGAAATCACAAACTTGGACTTTAAGACTGTACCTTAGTGCGACTTCTAAACTTTAGGGTGAGAGCTTGCCTATCTATTCATAATATAAAACCAGGATGCCAGCAAATCTTTCATAAATCTGGATCAAAAACTTTTTCATGTGAAGTAGAGTTGGCAGGCCTGGACGAAAATCTATGATAAAGCCCCCTTCTGAAAACCTATGATTCACTTAGAAAAGAAATTCATAGGACTGTAGAATCTCAAGGTTGGAAAGGGCTTGAGAGGTAATATCTATAATTGATTAATGGGGTTCTACTAAAAATTCTTTATTTGGAAGTATCCACTTTATTGGGGGTTAAGGGTTTACTGTCCTTCCCAACTTCCCCACAGTCATCCTTGAAAATATCTGTCTGTGTAGGAATCTATGCTACTCACGTTTCTTAAACTAATCTGCAAATGGAATTCTGAGCTTGCCTCCAAGAACCAAGACAAGATTGTTTTAAAAAGAACAAATTTGAATTTGAACTAGGAAATACATGAGGGAAGCTGGCCATCCAAAGCAGTAAAAAGAATTATGGGAAAGCAGGCTTCTCTTTCCCTCACTCTTCTCAGAAACATGAACTTCTGAGCTGACCTTTTTTATTCTTTAACTTCTATCACACCCTGCATCCTCTGTTCACAAGTTTTATCTTTTCTGCTCACCTGTCTAGTTCCATTCCTTCCTATTCTTCTTACTGAAAGCCACACATGTGGGATTATACAAAGGTTTTTAGAGAGAAGTCAAATTCAGAGATGATAAACAACAACGACAACAACAAAAAAGAAACAGAAACCCTACATTTTATAAATTAGAAATCCAAGGCATAAAAAATTTAGTGACTTGCTAGAGGTCATATAGTAAAAAAAAAACCAGGGTCCCAAGTTCTAGGAAGATTATGGTCAGATAGACATTAACTCTGAGGACAGAATAATAACGAGATAAGGCTTATAAAGCACCTGGCTCCAAACCTGACATATACTAAATACCTAATAAAAATCATCATAATAAGTTTCTGTCCTCCAGGTCCTCAGTGTGATAAGTGCTAAGGAGCAAATGAAATCAGTTACAGGCAGAAGGAGAGGCCCGAGTAAGGGAGGACTGCTAATACCACAGGCGGCAGATCTTAAATAACTTCATCCTTACTCTGCCTCCTGCCCCTTGACACAGCCTCCTTTTTATTATCATGACTCTTTGATTTAAAAACCTTTTTGGCTTTATTTCTTTTGCTTTCACTATTTCTCTGGAGACTAAACTTTGAGAATCCATTAATATCACAAATATCAGCTGCACACTCAGTAAGAGGAAGGTGAGTGACATGGATACAAGAACTACTTCAGCAAACTTCATAGAACTAGGCCTAACTTTTGTCAAAAGCAAAAAGGCAAGAAGGTTTTCAAGCTACGAAAGGAAAACCAAAAATATGTAGAACAACTAAACTCTGTGGAAGATTTACTAGGTTATCATTAAAGATTAAAGATTTTTCATTTGTCTTGGTAGAGTTTCAGAAAGGTGAACTTCATATGGTTCCTAAAACTCTATTTTCAAAGTAATTTCCCCTTCATACCACTCTGTCAATGTCCAGTTGGTCTACTCCTACTCTCTTGCATATATCATCCTGCCCTACACACTAAAACGAAAAAGAAATTAGAGACAAGGTATCCACTCAGCTTAGAATTTCTAAAGCACTTGGCATCTCTTTTGCCTTGCAGGAGCCCTGGTGGCATAGTGGTTAAACATTTGGCTGCTAACCAAAAGGTCGGTAGTGCAAATCCACCAGCTGCTCCTTGGAAACCCTATGGTGCAGTTAGTTCTACTCTGTTCTATAGGGTCACTGTGAGTCACAATTGACTCCACAGTCTTTGCCTTTCAAGTAAACTAATTTCATTTGTAGGATAAACCTAAGGTGCTTTATGGGCACCTACCAGGGAAGCAGCAGTCCAAAAATCAAATGATGTATTGTGTTGGACAAATCTGCTGCATAAGGCCCCTTTAAAATTTTAAAAAGCAAAAAGTCACTTTGATCACTAAGGTGCACCTGACCCAAGCCATAGTCTGTTCCATAGCCTTATAGGTATCCAAAAGCTTGACAATAAAAAAAGAAGACAGAAGAACTAGTGCATTCAAATGGTGGTGTTGGCAAAGAATATTGAATATACCGTGGACTGCCAGAAGAATGAACAAATCAGTCTTAGAAGAAATACAACCAGAATGCTACTTAGAAGTGAGGATGGCAAGACTTCAGCATATTTACTTTGGACATGTCATCTGAAAAGACCAATTACTAGAAAAGAACATCACGTTTGGTACAGGGTCAGTGAAAAAAGGGAAACTCTTAATGAGATGTATTGACAAAAAGCCACAACAATGGGCTCAAACATACCAACAATCATGAAGATGGCACAGAAGCAGGCAATGTTTTGTTCTGTCATACATAAGTTGGAGCTAACTAGACAACTGACAACAACTATCTCAAGAACTTTCATCTCATTTTTTAAAATAACAGTAAATCTTTTGATACTCCCTCTTTAAGACTACTTTTCTATGAAAAGGAAATAGACACACAACACCTTCGGAATCTCATCCAGGTAAGTAATGAGGGAAATAAAACTTTTTCTTGTCTTTTTTTTTTTTTTTTTTTGTACTTTAGATGAAGATTTACAGAACAAACTAGCTTTTCATTAAATAGTTAGTACACATATTGTTTTATGACATTAATTAACAGCCCCACGACATGTCAACACTCTCACTTCTCAGCCTTGGGTTTCCTATTACCAGCCAGCTTTCCTGTCCCCTCCTGCCTTCTCATCCTTGCCCCTGGGCTGGTGTGCACCTTTAGTCTTGTTTTGTTTTATGGGCCTGACTAATCTTTGGCTGAAGGGTGACCCTCAGGAGTGACTTCATTACTGAGCTAAAAGGGTATCCAGGGGCCATACTTTTGGGGTTTCTTCAGTCTCTGTCAGGCCAGTAAACCTGGTCTCTTTTTTGTGTGTTAAGATTTTGTTCTGCATTCCAGGTTTGTCAGGACCCTGTATTGTGAGCCCTGTCAGAGCAGTCAGTGCTGGTAGCTAGGTACTATCTAGTTGTACTGGACTCAGTGTGGTGGAGGCCATGGTAGTTTTGGTCCATTAGTCCTTTGGACTGCTCTTTCCCTTGTATGTTTGGTTTTCTTCCTTTTCACTTGCTCCCGAAGGGGTGAGACCAGTGGAGTATCTTAGATGGCCGCTTACGGGCTTTTAAGACCTCAGACGTTACTCACCAAAGTAGAACGTAAAACATTTTCTTTATAAACTAGGTTACACCAATTGGGCTAGATATTCCCTGAGGCTATGGTCCCCAGAGTCCCTCAGCTCAGCAATTTGGTCCCTCAGGGAGTTTGAATGTGTCTATGGAGCTTCCATAACCTTGCCTTGTACAAGTCGCGCTGGCTTCCCCAGTATAGTATTGTGTGATGTCTTACCCTTCACCGAAGTTACCACTTACTTGTTGTCTATGTAGTGTTATTTCCATCCTCACCCCTCCCTTCCCTCATAACCATCAACGACAGGGAAAACAAAACTTTTAAAAGCAATTTTAATACCATGCCAGAAGTGACCTCATCAAACCTAAGATGGCAGCATGAAGTAGTGAGAAACACTGCCTTGAGACAGTGGAGGAAAAATCGAAGAAGCTAGGGTTTCTAATACCAAATCTGCTAGCATTGCCTACACAGTCTTTAAAAAAAAGAAAAACAGAAGTTCATCTTTCTGGGTCCCAATTTCCTCATCTCTAACATCGCAGGGTCACATCAGCTGTCTCTGAGTCCAGCTTTAGGATTTTGTGAAATGTAATGCAAATATCTATAGTTGATTTTATTTCCTAAAAATCTAACTTGCCTTGTACCCCAAACTAACATGTTCTTCCCAAGTTATCTATCTTATAAATGGAAACACCATTCTCCCAGGTGCTCAGATCAAATTCCTGGAGGGCACCTGTTATGGATTGAATTATGTACCCCTGAAATTTGTATTGTAAACCCTAACCTCTATGCCAGTGGTTATAATCCTATTTGGGAATGAGCTTTCTTTGTTATGTTAATGAGGCAGGATTAGTGTAGGGTTAAACTTGAGTCAATCTCTTTAGAGATATAAAAGAGATTAAACAAGCAAGCTAGTGAGCAGACATGGGGGAAGAGATGCCAAGACACTTGAATATCGCCCAGGAGCAGAAGCGCAAAAAAGACAGGACCTTCTCCAGACCAATAGAGACAGAGTGCCTTCTCCTGGAGCTGGCACCCTGAATTCGGACTTTTAGTCTCCTAAACTGTGAGAAAATAATTTCTGTTATAGTAGCACTAGATGATTAAGACAGCATCTTTCATGCATTTCTTTCTCTCCCACTCCACATTCAACTCATTAGTAAATACCCCAAGCCTTATTTTCAAAACATGCCCTCAGCTTGACTCTTTCTCACCACTTCCACTGTTAGAACTTTATTTCAAGCCACTTCGCTTTCTCTTCTCCTCTAACTTATTTCTCTGCTTCCACTTTTGCAATCCTAAATATTCTTCTCTACACAGCAGCCAGGGTTATCCTTTGAAAACATAACTCAAATTCTGTCACATCCCAGAACAAAACCATCCACAAGTTTCCCTTCAGTCTTAGAAAAATTGTGAAGGCTTTACCATGGTTTACAAGGGCCTACATGACTTGGATTCTGGCTATCTCATGAACTGTGGAGACTGTTATGGATTGAATTGTGTATCCCAAAAATATGTGTTGTAAATCTTAGCCCCCTCTGCTGTGGAGGAAACCCTGCTGGCGTAGTGGTTAAGAGCTATGGCTGCTAATCACAAGACTGGCAGTTCAAATCCACCAGGTGCTCCTTGGAAACCCTATGGGGAAGTTCTACCCTGTCCTGTAGGGTCACTATGAGTTGGAATTGACTTGACAGCAACAGGTTTGGTTTGGTTTTGGTCTAGCTGTGGATATGGAGCCCTGGTGGCACAGTGGTTAAGCATTCTGCTGCTAACCAAAAGGTCGGCAGTTCAAATCCACCAGAAGCTCCTTGGAAACCCTATGGAACAGTTCTACCCTGTCCTATATGGTTGCAATGAGTTGCAATGGTGTTAGTTTGGTTTCGGTATACCTGTGGATTTAGTCCCACTTGGGAATTAGGTTTTCTTTGTTATGTTAATGAGGCCATATCACTGTAGGATGTATTCTAAACCAGTCACTTTTGAGACTTAAAAGAGCAGATTAGGCACAGAAGCAAGCAAGCAGGAATGGAGAAAGATAAATGCCACATGTAGATCTCCGAGGAACACCGAGAAGAAAGAGAAGTTGAGACAAGGATTTTTCCCCAGAGAGGACAGAGAAAGCCTTCTCTAGAACTAGTGCCTTGAATTTGAACTTCTAGCCTCCTAAATTATGAGAAAATAAATTTGTTTGTTAAAGTGACCCACTTGTGGTATTTCTGTTATAGCAGCACTAAGAACTAAGACATACACCCTCTCTCTTTGCTTACTGGCCTCCTGCCACACTGATCCCATTGTTCCATTAACACTTGCTGAATGTTCCAACTCAGAACTTTGCACATGCCGCTCCCTCTGGTGGAATATTCTCCCCACACCTATATGGCTCACTATCTTCATAGGTGAATTAGTTTCCTAGGGTTACTGCAACAAAGTACCACTAACTGGGTGGCTTTAATAATAGAAATTTAGTGTCTCACAGTTCTGGAGGCTTGGTGTCTGAAATTAGAGTGTTGGCCATGTTAATTCCTTCTGAGGGCTATGGAGGAGAATCTGTTCCATGCTTCTCTCCCAGCTGGTGATCTTGGTGCTCCCTGGTTTGTAGTTGCATCACTCCAATCTCTGCCTCTGTCTGTCTTCACACGGCCGAATTCCCTCCGTGTGTGTCTCTGAGTCTCTTTTCCTATTTTTATAAGGCCATCAGAAATGTTGAGCAAAGACCCACACTACTCCGCTATGACCTCATGTTAAATAATGACATCTTCAAAGACCCTATTTTCAAGCAAGGCCATACTTACAGGTACCAGGGGTTAGGGCTTTAACATATCTTTTTAGGGGACACAATTCAATCTATAGCAATCTTTCTGTTCCAATGTCACCTTCTCAAAGAGGAGGTAAGATAAGAAAATAACCTTATCTGAAATAACTGCCTCATCATTGACTACCTCGCCTCTTCCCCTGCTTTATTTTTTCTGGTACCTCTTATCACTGATTTGTTGGATTGTTTCAGTAATGGTCCCCAATGAAGTATACCTTATTGTACCCATGCCCTTATCTATTCCCTTCCCACATTGGCTCTGGGCATTGACATTGGACTCTCTTTTGTCAATGGGGTCTTAATTAGCATGGGTCTTAATCAATTAGCAAACACAATTGAAAGAGAGGCTCGATAAATGCTCTTTGGTGCTTGCTCCTGTGGAACCCTGAGATGGCCCAGGATGAAAGACTGTGTGGGTAGAGGGAACCTGTAGTCCCAGCCCTCCCAGCCAAACTCAGCCACCAGCTAACCTTCCACTTGAAAGCATTGCATGAACAACTCAGGTGAGACCAGCAGAACCACCCAGCTCACCCACAAAATTTGAGACGTAATAAACCTTTGTTCCTTTAAGCCACTCAGTTTAGGGCTGGTTCGTTATTTACCAAAACGTAACCAAGACAGCCCCCATAATATTTCTTCACCCTTATTGTTATCTTCCCATTGGAATATAAACTCCGTGAGGGTAGAGATTTGTTTTTTTCACTTTGTAATTCCATGATTTAGAGCAATGTGTTGAGTATGTTCTTAATACATATTTATCAAACGAATGTATGCATGAATGAACAATTTCACTGTTCATAAATATGCTGCTTAGCCCAAGCTAACTTTCTCATGGTTATTTTGTATTATTAAATACTTTGTCAAAAGAAGAAAAAGAAAGGTAGCATTTAAATTTTTTTTTTTCTCACAATCAACCCTGTTTGAAAATGAACATTTTCTTCTTGGAATCACTGGGGGCCTTGGATTCAAACATCCCAATCTCATTCCTGACTTTTGCTCAACACTTCATTATCCATTAGTGACTCCTTCAGTGGGTTTACAGCTTTGAAGTGTGTGGCTGCACATATCTGGTTAACACATAATTGCATCACGTGTTTAACTGGAAAGCTGTTTGCCACATAATGGAGGTCTGGTGGCACAGTGGTTAAGAGCTACGGCTGCTAACCAAAAGGTCAGCCATTTGAATCTACCAATTGCTCCCTGAAAACCCTATGGGGCAGTTCTCCTCTGTCCTGTAGGGTCGCTATGAGTCGGAATTGACTTGATGGCAAAGGGTTTTTTTTGTTTTGTTTTGCTCTTGGTTGTTAAGTGTTGGAGCAAGCTATGATGGAGGACTTCCAGTGAGGGGTGGACAGTTTCCTGAGAAGATGAGCACATCCAGAATGAATGCAGGACAATTGAAAATTTCCTACAATGTTTTGGTTCATTCACACAGTAGGTGCCCATGACCGAAACCACTACTGTGCCAATTCAGCCTTTCTGGTATATCATGGTCCCCACAAGCATGTGGGAGCATGAGTCAAATGCTTGGCTCAAGGCATTATTGATTTCTAAACACACCCATCACTGAGCCACTGGGCTCATGTACAAAGAACAATACACCTTTTAAGTAACAGTTATTTTCTATAGGGTATAATTACAGTTATAAACCTGCCATCCCTCCCGCCACATTACAAAAATGCCTTCCCTACACATTTGCAGCCTCAGGCCCTGAAGAATGAAGAAGGCCATGTACAATGTAAGAAGAACGCCATAAATTATGTGGATGACAGAGGAATGCAGACTTCAGAAGCCAGATTTAACATCCTGTTCCCTGCACAGTAGGCTGGCTCTGCCTCTTTCCAGTTAGGTCAACAACGAAGGATCCAACCAGGGAAATGAGGTACTGGCGCTTTAAGTGGAACTTTAAGTTGAGCCTGGAAGTGACTGGAATTTGGGCAGACTGTAGACAGTAGATATCATTTGTTCTGTTTGGTCACTTCTCTCAAGGAAATAGCCTAGTGTCACAAAAGGCAGACCTAGGAACTGGAAGTTGGCTTGCTTGAGAGCTGCCCTTGAGTCTGTCCACAATTGTTGTGCATAAGTCGTTTCAGCTATCTGGGTTGTAGTTTTCTTATCCGGAAAATGAGAGCTAAGGTCCACTCAGCCCTAGAACTTCATGGGACTGAGTTAATCATCTGCCACCCATTTGTCAGTTTGTCATGCTGTGGTGGCTTGTGTGTTGCTATGATGCTAGAAGCTATGCCACCAGTACTACAAATACCTGCAGGGTCACCCATGGTGGAAAAGTTTTAGCAAAGCCTCTAAATTAGGACAGACTAGGAGGAAAGGCCTAGTGATCTACTTCCAAAAATAAGCCAGTGAATACCCTATGGATCACAGGAGAATATTGTTTGATAAAGTGCTGGAAGATAAGCCCACTAAGCTGGAAGGCACTTAAAATACACAATGACTACAACAATGGATTCAAGCAAAACAATAATTGTGAAGATGGCACAGGAACGGGCAATATTTCATTCTGTTGTACGTGAGGTCACCATCAGTCAGGGTCAAGTCTACGGCAACTAACAAGAAGGTGGTAATACCAAAAACATGCCTGTTTACCCATCTTTGACAGATGGACCATAAAATAAATACATTACAAATTTTTAACATACATTAATAGATATATGGAACAAGTAGCTTTTTTTATAAAACTGCCTTCTAGATGTTATATTATATTTGTCTCTAAAGTAAACATCTAAGCCGTGGTGGCACAGTGGTTGAGAGCTTGGCTGTTAACCAAAATGTCAGCAGCTCAAATCTACCAGCCGCTGTTTGGAAACCCTGTGAGGGAGTTCTACTCTGTCTTGTAGAATTGCTATGAGTCAGAATCGACTCAATGGCAACAGGTTTGGGGTATTTTTGTTTGTTTGTTTGTTTTTAAGTAAACTTCATGAATAGATATATCCTGCAAATATTTCTTGAACACAGTTGCACATCAGAAACTAGGCCAAGCACTGGGGAGAGCCCAGAGGACCACATGAATGAGGTCCCTGACCCCATAGAAGGCTGCAGCCATCTTAAGAAGGATTTTGCATTCTAGGCCAAGGAGTGTGGATATGAGTCTACAGGTCATAAGCCAATGAAGAGTTTAAAGCAGGGAGTCTGATTCAGAGGAGGAGCTCTCTGGTAGCATGGCTGCTGGAAGGGGAAGAAGTTGATAGCAGGGAGACCAGCAAGAAGGTTGCTGCAATAGTGTGGATGAAGGATGAGGAGACGTATGTCTTAGCTACTGTAGACTAACTGTGTAACAGACCCGAAAGTGTAATAGCTCAACACAGGAGGCGCTGGACTGGGCAGTTTCTCAAGGCAGTGGGGTAGCTGTCCTTCACACATTTACTCAGCGATCCAGGCTCTCCCACCTGTGACTTACCACCCCACAAGGCCTCGTCATCATCTGCATCCAGCTGGTGGAAGATGAGAGCATGGAGGAACATGTATGGCAGAAGTTTTTGTGCCAAGCCTGGAAGGGTCATGTGCTATTTCTGGGTTGTCATAGCCACTCTGACTGCAACAGAGCCTGGGAAACAGGTGTACTCTTTGAGGTGACCAGGAAGGCCAAGACCATGGATTTTGAAAAACATCTAGAAGTTTCCAATACAAGGCCTGAGCCCTTTGCTATTGAGTCAATTCCGACTCAGCAACTCTATAGGACAGGGTAGAGCTGCCCCATAGGGTTTCCAAGGAGCACCTGGTGGATTCAAACTGCCGACCTTTCAGTTAGCAGCCATAGCTCTTAACCACTATGCCACTAGGGTTTCCAGGAAAAAGACAGGGGGATGGAATTGGGAGGTATTTCTGAAATATAATCACAGGGTGAGGTGACAACTTGGAAGGGAGCTAAGAGATGAAAAGGAGAAGTTTGGTGATGGCTGTGAAGTTTCTGGCTTGGAAAACTGAAATTAAAAATACTGTAAGTAAATTATAATCGTTTTGGAGGGTAATTTGGTGTTATCTATAAAAATTTCAAGGGGAGCATAACTTTTGCACATACTCCAGGAATTTAGCATACAAAAAAAATCACAATATACACACAGAGGCATTCACTGCGGCATCGCTAGATTAGACAAGAAGAGAGAACTACCCGAATACCTGCCAAGAGGGGACAGTGTAATAAGTCACGGCACAGCCACGTAACACCACAACCACTGAAAATAGTGAGGTAGCTATCTAGGTACTGACGTGAAAAGATGTCTAATTTGTATCTTCCCAGTAGAGAAAGAAATTGCAGAATGGCAGGTACAACTATGTTTTGGAATAAAAATATATACATATATATTCATTGAAGAACTCCAAAAGGCTACACCAAAAACCATTAGTGGCTATTTGGGAAGTTATGTATTATTTAATATTTTTTTTTTTTTTTAACTAAGTATCTATTGTCATTTGTTAATCAGAAAAATACATAATTTGGGGATGTTTTTTCTTTTACTTACCCTTATTATTTTTTTTTTAGAATATATAAGGCTATATGTGTTTGGTCTTTGGGGAGAGGCAGGATGTGAGTTCTTCTTATGTATATGCATATGTGAGTGAGAGCGTGTGTGTGTGTTGTTATTGTTGCTATTTCTCCAAATACTTTGTAGCATTGCCAGTTTCCCCATTTTAGAAAAGGGAAAATAGAGGCTCCAAGAAGCTAACGTTCTCCCCAAGGTCACAAACATCTGAAGGCCCTTTACTCAGGCTTTATATAAAGACGGTGAGGTCCTCCTCTGCCACTGCTTTACGGTAGCACAAGCCCACAGCAGCCAGACTTTCATGGTGGCATGATGCGACAGGGTAGTGGGCAGGGTGGGCGGAGAGAGGGAGGCAAGGAGCAGAATAAAGACAGGTTGTGTCTTTTCCCAAAGAACACATGGAATGTCAGCTAACATAGCCCCTTTGTCTGTTTTCACTTTGCCCGTTTCCTCTTTTTTCCCTTTCCTCTTCTTACTTCTTCCATCTCTTTAGGTTCTCCCTCCTTTTTCTTTAATTCCTCTCCCTGGCAACAAAATAAAACTAAGAGACTAATGATGGAGAAAGGAAATGTAAAGATCAACAAACCTTTGCATTGTTTTCTATCATTCACAAATGTAGCCATAGAGCTCTTTTTGTTTTTGTTTTAATCACAAACCCATGAGAGACACCAGCAAGATGATTTGGGGTATTTGGTACCTTGTTTCCTATAGTGACAGGCTCATGCCCTTAAAATTGTATGATTAAACTCTTGATCCCAGATACCATTTGAGAAATAAATATCAGTTGTGGATTTTTTATTAAATCTTGAAGCTAGCAATTAATTCCTGTTTGTCTCTGCTTTCTATATCAATCCAGTCAGTCATCTTTCTTAAATGTGAACAAATAGCAAGGGTGTATATTCAGTATTAATTTTTTATCTTGCTTTTCATGAATCAGGACAGGATTTGTGTTAAATGATATAACAGGTATTTTGTATGTAAAATATGTAATAAGAGTAGACCTAAAATATCATATATATTTATACAAGTTTACAGAGCTCTATTATTTCCATGTAATAAGACATTCCATAAGCTACACATGAAATCCTTTTCTTAGCTTTATAGTCATTACAGAGAGAGAGAAGGAGAAAGGAAGGTAAAAGGAGAGGGAGAGAATGTGGCTAGCAAACATCACTATTTAATCGACTCTACAGCAACGGGTTTGGTTTTTGTTTTATTATTTCAACTTCATCCCTATTGCTCTATTTGTAAAAATATATTTTAGTATATGTTTAAATAAGAGGATTTTTTTGCATTTAATGTAGTAATGACTTTATTATAAAAATAACCATTGGAATGCAGATGGTGATACTTCATGTCTAAATAAAGTTAACAATAATTCCTAAAAATGGTTTATTAGGCTCTTTTTTGCATAAATGACAGTAATGCCTCAATATGGGCAGCATGTGTCTGCAGCAGCAGATTTACTTGGAGCAATAAGAACTGCAGACTTTTTCAAAGTTATTACAGTGTGTTCAGAAGAGGAGAAATTTGGTACAATATTTTGATTTCTAATAAAAAAAACTCTATAGTATGGCTTTCAAAAAATAGTATTGTGTGTGAATGTTGTAAATTGCTATCATTTGTATGAATCATCTTCAGCTCTCCCTGCCCTCAAGAAAATCAAATAAATTAGACTAGACCAAGGATTAATTGGTTGCCGAGGTTCAGTTTCACAATCATTTCGGACTTGTAGACGTTCATAAAAAGACTAATTGCAAAGTGGCTTAAATTTTTATTATTATGATTTAATTGTTCAAAACAATTTTCCTTAGGATTAATTTTTCCAAGTCATTTATTTCACTTCACCAAATGACCTTTTAGGAAGTTCTGTAATCAGCACACTTTGTTAAGCCAAAATAAGAAATACACAAATATATTGCCTTATTAGCTTTCTTTTCTTCCTCTCTCTTCCTTCCTTTCCTTCTTCCTTTTTTTTACAAAAGCCATACATCTTATTATTAAAACAATTCAAACAGTAACAAAAGTCTTCCCTTGATTTCATCAAGCTAGTTTAGCTTTACATAAAAAAGAAAAATATTTTGAAAGAGTATACTGAGTGTTTAATATGAAAATGTTTAAATATATTATATAATATAAATATGTAATCTAACTTATTTAATACATAGATAAGATAAATATGTATATTTATTTTCCTTTTGCACAAATCTTCTTAATTTTTAATTAAGTGTAGTATTTTGTATTTAGACTCTCCACTATTGGACATCTTTGAAAGACCTGAAGAATGTTTCTTTCCATAGAGTACAATTTAATAAAGTTTTTTTTTGTGTGCAATAAGTACTCAATTATTTAAATCATCAAAATATATACAGAATAAGAAATTCAACCCAGTATATTCACATTTGTCTAATGTGAAAAGCCCACCAAAAGGTCGATGACTACATACAGCCTTCAATATGTGTTATACCAGAACATAAAGAAAACAAAAATCCTCACAACTGGGCCAATAAACAATGTCACAATAAATGGTGAAGAAACTGAAGTTGTCAAGGATTTCATTCTTCTTGAATCAACAATCAATGCCCATGGAGCCACAGTCAAGATATCAAATGGCATATTGCATGGGGAGAATTAGCTTCAAAAGACCACTATAAAATCTTAAAATGCAAAGGTGTCACTTTGATGACAAAGTTACACCTGACCCAAGCGTTGGTCCGGTCAATTGCCTCATATGCATGTGAAAACTGAACAATAAAAAGAAATCAAGGGAGAATAGGCACATTTGAATTGTGGTGTTGGCCAAGAATATTGAATATACTGTGGACCATCAGACAAACAAATCCATCTTGAAGGAAGTACAGCCAAAATGCTCTTTAGAACTGAGGATGGCAAGACTTCATCTTGCTTACTTTGGACATGTCATTGGGAAAGACTAATTGCTAGAAAATGACATCATGTTTTGTAAAGTAGAGGGTCAGTGAAAATGAGGGAAACACTCCATGAGATGGATTGACAAGGTGACTACAACAATAGGCTCAAACACACCAAAGACAATGAGGATGCCACAAGACTGCGCAGTGGTTCATTCTGTTCGTCCTACTTGGGGTGGCCACGAATCAGTGCCGACTCTGCAGCAGGTAACAACAAGGGGAAAGTCTTATTGTTTGGCATCTTAGTCTCCAAGGTAGAGATGAGGATTAGGATCGGCAGTCTAGCCTTGAACTGGACTCAGTTGAATCAATATTGAGTTGTGGGACATTTGACATCCATTTTTATGATGAACTTCAAAAGAAAAAAGTAAAAAAAGTGGGAAACAGAATGAGATTCATCCTTGAATAATCACACTCAAATGTTCTTTAATGGTTAAAAGTTGCGTGCATTTAAAATATAATTCACTCTCAATAATTTCTAATGTGAAAGCTTCACCTATATAAAATAAACCAAAAAAAGCACAGATTTATGAGGATTATCTTTTAAGTCGTCTTATCTTGGTCCCTAGTTCTCAGCTGGTATTCGCAGAGAGGGGGGTCACCAGTGAAACAGAAACACGCACGGGCGGCCTGTGTAGTGCGTGTGCTGCACTCGTGAAAATACGCAGCCGCGGTGGGAGAACGGAGGGGAAGCAGAAGGTCGAGAGGCTGTTGTCATCAGCTGCTGTTAAATCGGCCTCCGACTTCATGATGACCTAATGAACAATGGAACAACAGCTGCCCAGTCCCGCAGCATCTCCGTGATTACTGCAAATCAGATTGTTGTGATCCGTAAGGTTTTTATTGGCTGATTTTGAGAAGTTAACCATCAGGCCTTTCTTCCTAGTCCATCTGAGTCTGGAAGCCCTGCTGAAACCTGTTGAGCATCATAGCAACACATAAGCCTCCATTGACGGATGGGTGGTGGCAGTGCCTGAGGAGCATTGGCTGAGAATTGAAACTTGATTTCCCTCACTGAAAGTGAGAATTCTAGCACTGAATCACCACTGTTTTCCTCCCCACCCCAGACGTTGTTCTTGTTAGGTGCCATCTAGTGGGTTCCAACTCATAGCAATTCCATGCACAATACAATGAAACACAGCCTGGTCCTTCACCACCCTCATGATCGTTGCTATGTTTGAACCCGTTGCTGCAGCCACTGTGTCAGCCCATCTCATTGAGGGTCTTCCTCTTTTTCATGACCCTCTACTTTGCCAGGCATAACGTCCTTCCCCAGGGACTGGTCCCTCCTGATAACATGTCCAAAGTACATGAGATACAGTCTAGCCATCTTCACTTCCAAGGAGCGCTCTGGCAGTACTCCTTCCAGGACAGATCTGTTTGTTCCTGCAGCAGTTGGTGGTGTTTTTAATATTATCTGCCAACACCATAATTCGAAGGCATCAATTCTTCTTCAGTCTTCCTTATTCATTGTCCAGCTTTCGCGTGCATATAAGGCAATTGAAAATACCCATAACTTGGGTCAGGCAAACCTTAGTCCTAAAAGTGACATCTTTGCTTTTTAACACTTTAAAGAAGTCTTTTGCAGCAGATTTGCCCAAAAAATAGGTCATTTGATTTCTTGACTGCTGCTTTGATGGCCATTGATTGTGATTCCAAGTAAAATGAAGTCCTTGATGACTTTCTCTGTTTATCATGATGATGTTTATTAGTCCAGTTATCAGGATTTTTGTTTTCTTTATGTTGAGGTGCAATCCATACCAAGGGCTGTAGTTTTTGATCTTCATCAGTAACTGTTTCAAGTCCTCTTGCTTTCAGCAAGCAAGGTTGTGTCATCTGCATAACGCGGGTTGTTAATGAGTCTTCCTCCAGTCTTGATGCCGGGTGTTCTTCATATAGTCCAGCTTCTTGGATTATTTGCTCGGTGCTAGAAAAGTAGGCAGATGAAAGAGCTCAAAACATGTTTCCATTCATTTGCTAATAAAGGTAACTGGAAAGAAAAAGATGGGAGACATGGGAGAAGAGTGGTAACTAATGGAACAAGGTCCCAGAGAGGACTAGAGGTGATGGGATCAGGAATAGACCACTTGTTCCAAAGTCTTATAGACAGGAACTTAGAGATCTTAATAAGCATTGCTACTTTCAGTATAGCATTAAAAAAAAAAAAAAAGATGTTTCCAAAATTGTGTCTTTCCCCTTTGCATTTAGAATTTTAAATCTTCCCACAGCCTGAAGATCTCTCGGACTTCTCTTATTTGGAGCTGTGCCTCCCATTGAGTTCTCTCTTCCACCAGGGTACAGGCCCAAGTACTCTGTGCTCTAGGCTAGCATTTTCCAGCCTCTTGTGACTCATTGGAAACCCTGGTGGCGTAGTGGTTAAGTGCTACTGCTGCTAACCAAGAGATCGGCAGTTCAAATCCACCAGGCGCTCCTTGGAAACCCTGTGGGGCACTTTTACTTTGTCCTATATGTTTGGTGGGTGTGACTCGTTAATACTTTTCATAATAATCTTGCGAA
Organism: Loxodonta africana; assembly: GCF_030014295.1. Classification (NCBI taxonomy): domain Eukaryota; kingdom Metazoa; phylum Chordata; class Mammalia; order Proboscidea; family Elephantidae; genus Loxodonta; species Loxodonta africana. Next base: position 190,168,550 of record NC_087345.1, read on the forward strand.
TCACTTCTCTTAAAAAATGTTTATGCTATAAAATAATGAAATAATTTTAAGTTAAAAACATTTTAGATCTGCCTCCTATTTAAAGACTATATTATAAAATTTGTTTAATGTAACCTTTTTTAAATTAATTCTATGTATAAAAATTTTCAGCTTTTCCATTTATGTGACACATCCTGCTTGATCTAGTTTAATTATGTAAGAAAAAAAAGAATGGTTTAGTAAAAAATTTCAAAATGTTACTGCATGTTATTCGGGGGCTGATGTATATTATAATATGTGTTAAAATTTAATTACGTGTTACATCATCAGGATTTGACTAAAGCTAGGTTAGTCGCTGATGTTTAGAATTCCTGCATTTTGCAGTTTAAAAGTCAACTGGTTCATTTTTATAATTGTTAAGTTCTAATGATGATATAAAATGAGTTTTTAAGCTGTTATTTTCAAGGACGTCCAAAAATAACACATTTTCATTAGATGAAAAGCCAAATGAGATATGATTATTAGTATATATTTCTTTCTACTGTTTTTTTTTTTTTAACATTTGTGGTATCTTAATGAGGTTTATAAAAACATTATATGACTTGTAGAATTTGTAGAAATCATCTTGAGGCAAATTTGCAAAAATATTATCATTTGTTTCTCAATAACTTAGATTCTAGTATCATGTCCCTTACATTATGCTTTAGAACAAAGACCTCTTTTTAAATTCTCAATAGGTGGCTGAAAAAAATCAATTAAATCAATTAAAATCTATAGGAGGGTTGAAACCAGTGGTGTTCAGCCAAGTCACAATTATGCTTATTCTGATCTCCACCAACTGCCACACTTATTGGATATGCATGGGGGCTCTTAAATTGTTCTGTCATTGTTACCACCTGAACCCCTTGGAACACTCTTGTGAGTCCCTGGGAGTTCCCACATCACCAATGATTCTAGACCAATTGTCCTGAAACTTCAGCCAGCATCAGAATCAGTTGAAGGGATTGTTAAAACATGGGTTGCTAAGTCCCACCCCCAGAATTTTCTATGTCAGTAAATCTGGGACGGGGTCAACAATTTGCATTTCTAATACATTCTGGAATGATGGATGCTGCTGGTTCCACCACCATACTTTGAGAGACCATTTTTTCTCTATTTGTATTCCCAGCTCTGTGCCTTTGCTTTTATTCTTTGTGGAATACCTCTTATTCCCATGATTCCCCACTCCATCTCCTGAGCTCTACCTGCTGAAATTCTACTTGTTCTTCAAGGCAAATTTCACTGCAGCTTTCTGAAGCTAGCTTTTTCCGGTTCTCCCCAGGGCTCCCCATTCTCTCCTCTGTGAGACATCAGTGTGGACGTTTACTCAGCATGAACTCACTGAACACAAGCTACAGACAAGGCTCCAAGTAAAATGCCCAAAATACAAAGATGCCTGAGTGGTGGACCTTGCCTTTGAAGAAACCCCATTCCTGCATCTCACTCTCATCCACTGAGCTGAAAATTCTTTGATTGTGAAAGCTATGTCTTATTAATCTTTATATCCCCTAAAGAGTCTAGTGTACATCTGAGCATTTAATAAGCTTCTTTTTATTTTAATTGACTTATGAAAAATATTATTTACTTAGCAAATACTTATTGGATGTGCCACAATGTCAGAACTGACCCAGCCCTCAGAGCAATAATGACAATCATGAGGCTGTATCGAGTGCTTAATATTTGCCAGAAACCCTGGTCGTGTAGTGGTTAAGAGCTATGCCTGCTAACCAAAAGATCAGCAGTTCAAACCCATCAGGCACTTCTTGGAAACACTATGAGGCAGTTTTACTCTATACTATAGGGTTACTATGAGTCAGACTCAACAGCAATGGGTTTGGTTTGGGAATACCTCAAAACAAGCCTATATGTTAGATATCATTATTACCTTAATATTACACTGGGAAAGCCTAAATAATCTGCTTAAGGTCACATGGCCAGTACGAAAGGGAACTAGGGTTTTCAGCCCAGTGATCTGGCCCTAGAGATCATCCACTTTTACCACCATATTATGGCTGTTAATTAAGTGTCCTGCTACTAACCAAAAGGTTGGCAGTTCAAATCTACCCAGAGGTACCTTGGTAGTAAAGCCTGGTGACCTACTGCTAAAAAATCAGCCAGTTAAAACCCCCTGGAGCACAGTTTTACCCCGACACACATGAAGTCACTATGACTTGGAATGGACTAGATGGCAACTTGTTTTTTTAATAGCAGATGAATTGATATTTTAGCAGAGTAGATTAAAGATGAATGAATGAATTACAAGCCAAATATATACTATGAATGAGAAGTACAGGGCGCTGTGATACTACATGACAGAAAAGAGCAATTCAGTCTTGCGGGGGCAGGTAGGTGGTGGTCAGGGAAGGCTTCTTCAGGAAAATGATTTCTAAGCTACGACTGGATGAGCAGGAGATGAGAAGGCAAAAAGGGAGAGAGTAAAGCGGTGTTACCAGTTAAAGAAAAAGCACGCGCTTAGTTAGAAAAGAACGTGGCCTGTTTAAGGAACTGAAAGGGTGCTTACATATTAGAAGACGCAGTTGAAGAGGTGATATATTGGAGCCAGATCATTTAAGGGCTTGGAAGTCTTGTTAAGGATTCTGAAATTCATCCTAAGATCAGTGGGAAGCCATTGAACGGTCTAAGTAAGATAGTGACATCATTAGATGTGCACACATTGGAAAGGAAGAAGAATATATGTGGGAAGGTGAGACGGGAGGCTACTGTGGAGTTTGGGCAAGAGGAGGAAAAAAAAAAAAACACCAAACCTGTTGTCATCAAGTCAATGACAACCCATAGCAACCCGCTAGGACAGAGTAGAACTGCCACACAGGGTTTTCAAGAAGCAGCAAGCAGGTGGATTCAAACTGCTAACCTTTTGGCTTGCAGCCAAGCTCTTTAACCACTGCACTAAATAAGACTGTTGGCAGTGAAAATAAAGAAGAATAGATAGAGTTTAGCTAGATTTGGGAGAAAAAAAAATAGAGCTTTTAAGAGTGAAGGCTGTGGGAATTGTGCCAATAAGACTCCAATTTCTGTCCTATAGAGGGATGTGATAGACAGTGTCTGGAGGAGGTGACTTCCCCCCCCCGCCCTTTTTCTTTATTATTTAATTGTACTTTAGATGAAGGTTTACAGAACAAACTAGTTTCTCAGCAAACATTTAGTACACACATTGTCATATGACATTGGTTAACAACCCTGTGACATGTCAACACTCTCCCTTTTCAACCCTGGGTTCCCTATTGCCGGCTTTCCTGTTCCCTCCTTCCTTCCAGTCCCTACCCCAGGGCTGGTGCACCCCTCTAGTCTTGTTTTGTTCCATGGTTCTGTTCAATCTTTGGCTGAAGGGTGAACCTCAGGAGTGACCACATTATTGAGCTGAAAGGGTGTCTGAGGGCCTTGCTCTCAGGGCTTCTCCAGTCTCTGTCAGGTCAGCAAGTCTGGTCTTTGTTTTTGAGTTAGAATTTTGTTCTAGATTGTTCTCCACCTCTGTCCAGGACCTTCTACTGTGATTCCTGTCAGAGCAGTCAGTGGTGGTAGCCAGGCACCAACTAGTTGTACTGGACTCAGTCTGCTGTGGCCATGGTTGGACTAATCTTTCCCTTGTGTCTTTAGTTTTCTTCTTGCTCCAGAAGGGATGAGATAAGTGGAGTATTCTAGATGGCCACTCACAGGCTTTTAAGACCCCAGACACTACTCACCAAAGTAGAATGCAAAACATTTTCTTTATCATCTATGATATGCCAATTGAGCGAGAGGTTCCTTGAGATCATGGTCCCCACGCCACTCAGCTCAGCAATTCAGCCCTTCAGGGAGTTTGGATGTGTCTATGGAGCTACAATGACCTGGACTTCTACGGGTTATGCTGACTTCCCCAGTATTGTGTACTGTCTTACCCTTCACCAAAGTTACCACTTATCTATTGTCTATTTAGTGTTTTTCCATCCCCACCCCACCCTTCATAACCATCAAAGATTGTTTCTTTTTGTATGTAAACTGTTTCATGAGTTTTTACAATAGTGGTCTCATACAATATTTGCTGTTTTGCGATTGACTTATTTCACTGAGCATGATGCCCTCCAGATTCATCCATGTTATGAGATGCTTCACAGATTCATCGTTGTTCTTTATCATTCCTTAATACTCCATTGTGTGTGTATGTACCATAGTTTGTTTATCCATTCATCTGTTGATGGGCATCTAGGTTGTTTCTATCTTTTAGCTATTGTGAACAATGCTGCAATGAACATGGGTGTGCATATGTCTATTCATGTGATGACTCTTATTTCTCTAGGATATATTCCTAAGAGTGGGATTGTTGGATCATATGGTATTTCTATTTCTAGCTTTCTAAGGAAGAGCTATATCATTTTCTGAAATGGTTGTATCATTTACATTCCCACCAGCAATGCATAAGAGTTCTGGTCTCCCCACAGCCTCTCCAACATTTGCTATTTATTTTTTTGGTTCATGCCAGTAATGCCAGGGTGAGATGGTGTCTCATTGTGGTTTTGATTTGCATTTCTGTAATGGCCAGACATCATGAGCATTTCCGTATATGTCTGTTGGCCGCTTGAATGTCTTTTTTGGTATAACATGTCTATTCATTTCCTTTGCCCATTTTTAATTGAATTATTTGTCTTTTTGTTGTAGAGGTGCTGGATTTTCTTGTAGATTTTAGAGATTAGACCTTTGTCTGATTCGTAATAACCAAAATTTTTTCCCAGTCTATAGGTTCTCTTTTTACCCTTTTGGTGAAGTCTTTTGATGAGCATAAGTGTTTAACGTTTAAGAATATCCCAGTTATCTAGGTTATCCTCTGGAGCTTGTGTGTTGTTGGTTGTGGTTGGTATCCTGTTAATGCCGTGTATTAGGGCCTGTAGTGCCGATCCTATTTTTTCTTCTGGAACTTCATAGTTTTTTGCTTTATATAGATCTTTGATCCATTTTGACTTTGTTTTTATATATGGTGTGAGGTATGGGTCCTGTTTCATTTTTTTGCAGATGGACGTCCAGTTTTTCCAGCACCATTTGTTAAAAAGATTGTCTTTTCCTCATTTTGTGGGCTTTGGGCCCAGATGGGTTTACACCTGGGTTATCAATCCTGTTCCATTGGTCAATGTATCTGTTATTGTACCAGCACCAGGCTGTTTTGAGTACTAAAACTGTACAGTAGGTTCTGAGGTCGGGTAGTGTGAGTCCTCTTACTTTATTCTTCTTCTTCAATAGTGCTTTACTTATCTGGGGTTTCTTCCCTTTCCATATAAAGTTAAGGATAAGTTCTTCCATCTCTTTAAAGAATGTTTTTGGTATTTGGACCAGGATTACATTGTATTTGTAAATTGCTTTGGGTAGAATTGTCATTTTCACAATGTTGAGTCTACCTATCTATAAGGATGGTATGTTTTTCCATTTATGTAGATCTCTTTTGGTTTCTTGCAGTACTGTTTTGTAGTTTTCTTTGTATAGGCCTTTTACATCCCTGGTTAAATTTATCCCCAAGTATTTTATCTTTTTAGGGACTATTATAAATGGTATTGTTTTCGTGATTTCTTTTTCGTCACTGTCTTTATTGGTGTATAGGAAGTCAATGGATTTTTTATGTTTATCTTGTATCTAGCAACTCTGCTGAATCTTTCCTTTAGTTCCAGTAGTTTTCTTGTGGTGGTTTTTGGGTTTCCTATGTATAGTATCATATCATCCATAAATAGGGGCAGTTTTAGTTCTTCTTTACCAATTTGGATGCCCTTTATTTGTGTTTCTTGCCTTATTGCTCTAGCCAGGACTTCCAACACAATGTTAAATAGGAGTGGTGATAAAGGGCATCCTTGTCTTATTCTTGTTCTCAGGGGGAATGATTTCAGCCTCTCTCCATTAAGAATGATGTTGGCTGCTGGGTTTGCATAGATGCCATTTTTTATGTTGAGAAATTTCTCTTCTATACCTATTTTATTGAGAGTTTTTTATCAAGAATGGGTGTTAGACTTTGTCAAATGGTTTTTCTGTATCAGTTGAGATGATCATGTGATTATTTTCTTTCCTTTTATTTATGTGGTGGATTACATTGATTTTCCAATATTGAACCATCCTTGCATACCTGGTATGAATCCTACTAGGAGGTGGTGTATTATTTTTCTGTATGATGCTGAATTCTATTGGCTAGAATTTTGTTGAGAATTTTTGCATCTACATTCATGAGAGATATTGGTCTGTAAATTTTCTTTTTTGTGGTGTCTTTGCCCAGTTTTTGTATCATAGTTATTTTGGCTTCATAAAATGAATTTGGAAGTATCACTCCCTTTTCTACGTTCTGAAATAGTTTGAGTAGTACTAGTGTAAGTTCTTCTCTGAATGTTTGGTAGAATTCTCCAGTGAAGCCATCTGGGCCAGGGCTTTTTTTTGGTTGAGAGCTTTAGAGGTGACTTTTAAGTTGGAAATGGCATGACAAACAAGAATCAGTCATGTCTTGATTTAGGAGGGGAAATTACAGGGAGATAAGATCAAGTTCCAAAGCCCTGATATGGTAATGAGCTTGATGTGTGTAAAGAAAAGAAGTTCAATGTGGCTAAAAAGTCATGGGAGGGGGGAGGAAAACAGGAGAAGACGTAAGAAAGGTAGATGGGACCAGATCATTAGAGCCTTCTAGGACAGGACAAAGAGTTCAGAACTACACTAAGCAAAATAGGGAGCCACTGGAGAGTTTTAAACATGACAGAGCCATGAAATGTACAAGTTTAAATATTATTTTAGCTATTATGTAGGAAATAGGAGCCCTTGTGGCCCAGTGGTTAAGAGCTATGGCTGCTAACCAAAACTGCCCTAAGGGGCAGTTCTACTCTGTCCCATCGGGTTGCTATGAGTTGGAATTGACTTGCCAACAACTTTTTGTTGTTGTTGTTGTTTGTTTGTTTTTTGTTTAAGTAGAAAATAGATCCCAGAGAAGCAAGAGTTTACATAGGAAGACATTCAAGAAGCAACTGCAGTAGTTCAGGTGAGGGATCCTGGTAGTTTAAATTAGAATGGCAACAAGATAAATGAGAGAAATAAATTGAATTTGGCTGTTAAGAGAACAAGGTAGTTGGGTTTTGGCTTGAACAACTAGTGGTGCTTTCTATTTATTAAGATGGGGAATGCTGTGGAAAAACATGTTGAATGAGGTGAATACCAAGAGTTCTGTTTCTGCTGTGTTAAGTTGAAACATCTACCAGGCTTTCAAATGAAGAGTTATGTTGACATTTAGATATCTGAATCCAGAGTTCAAGGCCAGAGCTGAATAAGTTTGGGCGTCTTATTTAAAGCCATGGGGTTTGATAAGATTATCCAGTGACATAGGGAGAGAAGAGAACACACAACTGAATTCTGGGACATCCCAACTTTTAGAGGTTATCCAGGCATCCAAGCATGTGAGAAGAAATAACCAGGAAAGTCAGAAGACTGTTTTCACCAAAGCCAAGAGAAGAAAGCATTTCTAGGAGATAGAGGTCAAATGTGTGACAACTGAAAGGTTAAGATGAGCAGAGAGGTGACCACTAAAATATGGCTACCTGCAGGTCATTGGTGGCCTTAACAAGAGCACTTTCTGTGGAATGGTGGCAGTGATGACCTGGCGGAATTGGGATAAGGAGAGAAATGGATGGAGTAAACACTAACAACTTTTTTTCTCATTTGCATTGTGAAGGAAACCAGAGAAGTGGCATGATATTTGGAGGAGAGGTGGGAAAAATTCTATAGCATATTTCTGGAGCTCTGGTGGTGCAGTGGTTAAGAGCTCAGCTGCTAACCAAAAAGGTCAGCAGTTCGAATCTACCAGCGCTCCTTGGAAACCCTATGAGGCAGCCCTACTTTGTCCTACAGGATCACTATGAGTCCAAATTAACTCAACAGTAATGGGTTTGTTTGTTTGCTTGTTTTGGTGGCACAAACGTTTAACCACTTGGCTGCTAACTAAAAGATTGCCAATTCAAATCCACTCAGTGGCTTCTTTGGAGAAATACATGGTGACATGCTCCCATAAAGATTACAGCCTAGGAAGCCCTATGGGGCAGGTCTACTCTGTCACACTGGGTCTCTGTGAGGTGAAATCAACTTTAGGGCACCTAACCACAACAACATAGCATATGTGGTTCAAATGAGAAATTGTTGGTGAATAAATTGATGATGCAGAAGAGACAGAGAGTGAGAGAAGGTAACTGGAAGATGGAAGTTCTTAAGAAGGCCAGAGGAAGACACAAAGTTAGAGAGGATAGCTTTAAATAGGAACTAAGATAATCCATCTATTAAAATAGGACGGAAGGAATACTAGACAGGGACAGATGCAGTTAGGGTGGTAGATTTGGTGGAGGGTAGATGAATTAATCAGTTTTCATTTTCTGCTCATATTTTGTCAATAAAATACAAGTTGAGGTCATCAGCTGAGCAGAATGGGTCACTGAATGTACACGTTTTACAAGGAGATAAGAAGGTGTGACAGAGCCATAGAAGCAGTTGGAAATAAAGCAGAGCTGTATGAAGTGTCCAATAGAGATGGTGGTTATGAATATAAGTGAGACTAGTCAGCACAATGATGTGGATTTTCTGGCAATTTTTAGCTGCTCTGGTAAAGGCATGGAGTAAATGGATAATTGCTTTAAACAGGGCAAGATGTGCCAAAGAGATCCTATTCATGGGCTATGGATAATGAGAAAAGAGAGGAGTCCCTGAGTGGTACAAATGGTTTACATGCTTGGCTGCTAACTGAAAGGTTGGAGGTTTGAGTCCACCCAGACATGCCTCAGAACAAAGGCCTGGTGATCTACTTCCCAAAAATCAGCCATCAAAAACCCTATGGAGTGCAGTTCTACTCTGACTCACATGGGGTCGCCATGAGTAGAACTCAACTCAACAGCAGCTAGTACTGGTACTGTAAGGAAGAAAGAGAGAGGATCAATTTGTTTGCGATCTTGGTAAAGTATAAGAATCGTTGTGGTACGGGTACTAGACTATGTAATTTAGAGGAATAGGAGATGGTGTTCAGAGAGGGGTGTTTGGAATCAAGATAGTTTCTATTGCATTGTAGACCCACAGGCGCCTAGCTAAAGTTCCTTAGGCCAGGTCTTTCACAATTCAGAATTTTCACATTTTATAAAAGAGTACTGGTGGTGCAGTGGTTAAGAGCTGCAGCTGCTAACAAAGAGGTCAGCAGTTCGAATCCACGAGCTGCTCCTTGCAAACCCTACAAAGCAGTTCTGCTCTATCCTATAGGGTAGCTGTGAGTCAGAATTGACTCAATGACAATGTATCACCCTAGTGGGATTCAGGGTGGCACCCTATAATCAAAAAAAAAAAAAATCAAACACATTAATATTTCTGTAGTAAAATTATGAATTTCCATACTAAGTAGGATAAATAAAGAGCCTTGCAACAAATCAGGTCAGGCTTTCTTGCCAAGTGAGTTCAGATCTGCTCAGCGTTCACCTCCAAATGCGTGGCAAATAAGTAAGTAAATGACAAATGTTTCAGAGCTCTTAAAATTTGGGGATTGCAGATAAGAGACTGTGACTACAATCTTTAGACCTGCAGCTTCCACAACCGTCTGTGCTTGGAGTCATTTGATATTTTATTTTCTCTTTTTTTCTCCAAAGAGACTTCACACACTCTAACAATATCATCCCCGAGGAAGAGTGCCATAATGTTCAAACAATAGGCATAATTTTAATAGGATATCTCTCCGAGTGCCACACATGTTTACCATTGCTCACCTAATGAAATAAAAGCCCATTGCCAAGTTTTATGTGCAACCCGTGAAACACAACTTTCTGTGAAAAATATGTGAACAAAAGTAGGCTTGCCTCTGAGGAACTGGGGGCTGGGGGGAAGTTCTCCTGGGGTGTGCCAGTTTTGGAGTTACTCTGAGATCAGCCCCAAAACTTGGTTTCGAGTTGTAGAGAGGATCCACCCCACAGCTGTGTTTCAGTCATCTTTAGAGATACTCGCTCCCATCCCCTACCCAAAGTTACTGAATTGTAATCAAAAAACACAGATTTGAATGTGCTGTGAAATATACATTATGCTCCATTGTGTAATGGTGTAATTACTGTACTATACATGCTGGGCCAGAGATTGACTGAAAGCTAGAGAATGAGACAAAGTTATGGCTAATTCTGGACCAAATCCAGCAGGCAGATGAATGGGACAATCCTGATATCTTGCCAAGACCAGAGCTATAGATAACTGAAATGGGCAAGGGGTAAGTGAAAGAACTCAGTGAAGGTAAGCTTCGATAAGGAGGTTGATCACTGTGGTAAGATTGTTCAGGATGATCACTTAGGTTGGGTTGTTTTTTTAAAAAAAAAAAACAAAAAACCTTTCTGTATCTTTAAGGTTTAGCAATGTTTCCAAGGAGTTGATGAGAGTACCACCCTTCTTTTGATTTATTTAATTCTTTACTGACCTGAATATGTTTTCTTTAGAATAATTTTTCTAACCCAAGCTTCCTGAACTGCCAGAAAGCCACAATAAGTCTGCAATAAGACCCATTATGTATCTAATTTTCCAAAAATCTTAAGAAAACCATGTATTTAATTATGATAAAGCTAAGCAAGCTAATTGAAATTGCAAGTGTGTTCTTGACAAAGAACATTCCAGGTGGGAGGAAAAGCATGGTACAGAGGTGGGGAGACAAATATGTCCAGGGAGTTGGCAGTCCAGCTGGACAGAGAGTTTAAGTAGAAGTAATGGCAGTGAAGAATGGAAAAGAATTTGCTACCCAGTTTTGAGGCTCTTAAATGCCAGACTGAGGAATTGGAATTTAGTTTGTTAGCAAAAAACAATTTAAAGAACTTTGCATTCTTTTGAGTCATTAAATATGTTTATGGCTTTAGGGTCACATTAAGTTAATTTGAGTTCTAGTCCTAATTTTTACTGACTTCCAAGACCTGGAATCTATAAAATTAGAGTCTGCCAGTGAATCAACTCTCTGAATGTAATTTTCCTTATATGTAAGTGGGTATAATAATATGAATCTTGTAAAGTTCCTGTGAGGATCAAATAAGAGAATATATAAAGCACATTGCACAGTATATAACACAAAGTAGGTGGTCATTATAAATCAGTTCTCCTCCCTGGGCATTCCCTGTCTTCCAAGAATTTAAGTGATGACTTCAGAAAGAAAATACCCTCCATAAACCTTTTCATTATTTCTTTATTCAACTTAACAAACTTTTATATGGCAATATGCTGGGCCCTAGGATACCAAGATAAATAAGACAAGCCCCTCTTTACAGGCATTCATAGCCTAGTAAAGGGGGCTGAAACAATAGCAGGAACCAGAACACCATAAGAAGAGGAAGTAGCAAAGAGCTTGGGAACAGAGAGGAGAGGAAGACAATACCAGTCAGTAGTGTCTGGGAACACTTCACAGGTGAGCTGATATTTTAGCTGGGCTTTCAAGAACAAGGAACAGGTATAAGCAAGTCGCTTAGGCACAAAGGTAGGAATTCCTAAAGCAAGAAGGTGAACTGGAACAATACGATCCTAGAAGGTATATGAGACCAGATTGTTAAAGAATATGTTTATCCTACTGTGAGTTTGAGTTTTTGCTATACACAAGGAGAAACCAGAAAAGATTTTCAAGCAGATTTGATATTTTAGCTAGTATTACAATAGGATGGATTGGAGGTGGGAGGGGAGGAGGGGGAACACCAGAGCAGGGAAATTAATAAAGAGGTCTTAAAAATAGGTCTGGTACAGACTTAATGGTCTGACTGAGACTAGAAGACCGGCCGTCATGGTCCCCAAACCTTCTGTTGGCCCAGGATAGGAACCATTCCCGAAGACAACTCATCAGACGTGGAATGGACTGGACAATGGGTTGGAGAGAGATGCTGATGAGGAGTGAGCTACTTGTATCAGGTGAACACTTGAGACTGTGTTGGCATCTCCTGTCTGAAGGGGAGATGGGAGGGTAGAGAGGGTTAGAAACTGGCAAAACGGTCATGAAAGGAGAGACTGGAAGGAGGGAGCAGACTGACTCATTAGGGGGAGAGTAAATGGTAGTATGTAGTAAGGTGTATATAAGTTTATATGTGAGAGACTGACTTGATTTGTAAACTTTCACTTAAAGCACAATAAAAATTATTTTAAAAAAAAAGTCTGGTAAAAGAATACATATTATAACTTGGCCCATCAGTGGGAATGGCCATGAAACATGGTGAAAGTAGAATTGATCTGTCTTAGAGGTCCGAAAATGAAGGGAAAGATTCACAGATATCTCCAAGTCCCCCAGCTTTGGTTACATGATAGAAATTGTAACTGAGGCAAAGAGTCCAAGAAGAAGAAAGGTTGGGGAATTGGATTGAGCAGTAAGATGAGATTATTTGGTGCCCCATGGATTTGAATTAGCTGTGGCCTGTCTAGATGAAAACATGGGTTTGAACTTCAGTAGATCAATTCTGATGTATTCAAGGAACTGCAGATTATAGGTGAGAGTAGGAGCCCAGGATGTGACTAGGTTCAAACATGAACAATTGGAATGTGAAGGGAATACGTGAGGAGAAATTGTAGGGATCACAATGTTTAATGCAGTTTTTTTTTAAAGGAAAGGAGAGATGTTAATAATACAGGTGGAAAAAAGACCTAGGAAAAAGAACATCTAGGAAATCAAGGGAAAAAACTAGAAAAGAGGAGCTGTGCTTTAAGGATAAAGAAGGTCAAAGCATGTTTAAGAGAAAAAGTATTTCTTTAATAGCCATTGAAAAAATAAGATAAAATGCTTATCTGAGATTGTATTCTCTATATCTTATATGTAATAGCTCCCTAAAAGAAAATAAGAACCTGAAGAGAATATTAGTTTTCCTCATTTTTAGATGACGTCAATGGCACCTTTTAATCTTCTTGGGACCGTTCTCTTTATAATGCAATTAATGCCACCTAAATTTTTTAATGACACAACATACATTTTCCTGAAACTACCAAACACACTATTTCCTTTCTTAAAGGGCCTTGAGTTATTCTTCATCATTTAAAGAATAAAGTATAAAATTATTTTCTTGGGCATTAAAAACCCTTCAGATGCAAGATACAACCTCATATTCTATTATTTTTCTACGTGAATCTTCTCTCTCGCCTACTCACTGTCAGTAAACAAATCTTACATGTTCCTGCCTTTAATAGTTTGTCAATATGGGACATAATTCTCTCCGCCTTACAAATAGAAACAAACAGAAACACTGCTATGCCATTCCTATAAATCCTCGAAGCCTCAGCTCAAGTCTTTTCCTACTAGAGTCCTCTCTGCCTTTCTGGACCTTCTATAGTTGTTTGGTATTTATCAGACCAGAGGCCAGTGGACGTGAGCTGGGCTCAGAAACATCTTTGAGCTTCAATTTCCTCATCTGTAAAACGAGATGATTTCAAAGGTTCTCAAACTCCAAAATCATTTCATCCCACATGCTGCAATGTGTACGTAGCAAAAGAGATATTGTATTGTTGTTAGGTGCCGTCAAGTCGATTCCAACTCGTAGTGACCCAGTGTGACAGAGTAGAACTGCCCATATGGTTTCATAAGCTGTAATCTTTGTGGAAGCGGATCACCAGGTCTTTTTCCCCTAGAACCACCAAGTGGGTTCAAACTACCCATCTTTCACTTAACAGCCAAGTGCTTAACCATTGCGACACCTGGGAGTTACTAAAACTGAACAAAACAAAACAAAAATTATACTGTGTGCATGCACACATGTGCACACATACACATAAAATATTTCAGCAAAAAATAAAACTGGATGTCTTCCAAAGAAATTAATGTGCTAACGCTAGGACTTCACCGATAACCCTGTGTTTGGGAAGAACATGCATAGGAGAAGGACTGATGGTAACCTATTCAAAGAGCAAGTAAAGCGTTTGACAAAACTGGAACAAACTTAAGCTTTTGAAAAGCACTATAAAATGGTCTTAAGTCCCCATTATTTGATTTAGGCAGACTTCTTGAGACTATCCTATGTCACTTCCTCTCTGGTGTACCTGCTCCATCTTCAGGAACAAAATCTTCTTAAGCCTTTCTGAGGATACTAGTCATAGTTGATAGATTTTTTCTAAGTTCTTTTTTTCCTCCCTGAATTATGTCTGTTTCCTTTAGGGTCAGTTTTTCTTTCCGGTATTTCTCTTTCATGCTGCAGGCTTTTCTCAAATGCCTGGTAAACCATGGCTGATCCAGGTTAATACATGATCCATGTGAACACTTGCAAATGAGGAAACGTGAAAGCTCTTGATGTGTCTGCCTTTCCTACCAGATAGTAAGATCTTTAAGGGAAAGAGCTGTGATTTGTTGACCTTTTTTTTTTCTTTGCTAAAATACCACTGGAAACTTGGGATGCAGTATTTAAAAGTATCATATTTAGAACTTAGTAATCTTTTGTATTCATACCATATTTGGAGGAATGATGATATTAAAAGCCAGCAAGGACTGAGTCATATATGAAATCATACTCTATGATGAACAGTTGAATAATTATATCATCAATCACATTTGTATAACACATTACACGCCACAGAGAATATCTCTTTTTTTTCCGTAATGAATCAAATGGAGTGGTTTCACTTAGAAAAGAGCAGAGGAAAGTAGGAAGGATTGTACACAGAAGCTATAGTCAAATATTTGAATGACTGTTGTAAAAATACCATCTAATATTATGGGCACTTACCCTATATCAGGCAATATTCTGGAAAATAAACATATAAGTCTCCTAAAGTACTGTGATTTTAACCCACTTCACAAATGTGAAAACTAAAAGTCAAAAAACGTTAAGCAACTTGCCCAAGGTCACACTGTTAATATTTGGTAAAGCCAAGGTTTGTGTCCGGACTGACTAATTCTAGAACCATCATTTAACCTCTATAATAACAGCTTTAGAATTTCGAAATAGGTGAAATTTCTTAACATTTGGAATTACCCAGTGATGAACCGACAGAATCAAATGACTGAACTTTCAAGAAGCCATTATTGTAATGGCCAAGAAGTTAGGCCTTCAAGACCTATTCCAAATTCAAGAGCATCTGACTGTAGCTCTATGTACCTATACATTTTGTCCAAATGAAATATGAGATTCTAAGGGGTGTGGTAATGTCTTATACTTTTCCATGATGTTTTCTTCATACTGTTCCATGTACATCGTAAGCACAAATATTTATTGGTTGATTTTGAAGTACTTCCCACTGGTAGCGTTTTAGAACAGGGCCAATTATCTCTTCTCTGTGATGTTTAGCATGAAGGCAATGAACAGATCAGTGGCTTCTAAAGCTCCCTTCCAGGGCTATGATTTGGTAGGGAGCAAAAATAGATAGGAAAAAGCACAACATCCTATGTCCTTCTGTGGCACTGCTGGAGACTGCTACATTCTAAAGAGAGTTTCTGATTCTAAAGGTTGTTTTAAAAAAGAAAGAAAAAAGATGGACTTCTGAGAAATTTTCAAAATGACTATTGATCGTGTCACCCAGTTCTCTTAAACTCCATCCTAGATATATGAGAAATACCAAATTGGTGTTGGGAAAAGGACTAGCCTTTCTGACAACCTCAAGTGCATGTCAGATATAACAGCAAGCTGTCTAAATATTTCTGGACTACTAGATTTAAAGACAAGAAAAGAGGCACAATCGTAAATGTTTTACAAAACAATTGTCACCAATAAGAACACACCTAAAAAAATTGTAGGAGGGATTGGGATAAAATTTGTTAGAGTTGTTGAAACTAGTTTGAAATGATCGTTTTGCCTCCAAACAATGGCACTCTAATATTATACATAGCACAATATAATCATTTTGAAGCAAAAGCTACTGGGGTCACTTTGCAATTGAGTACAGTATTGTTCTATTTTTTAAGGTTAAATGAAAGTATAAAAACTATTATTAAGAGTCATGAAAGGAAAAAAAGTACAAGATAATGATAATAACTCTCTAAACCTACTCTTGAAATTTGAAAAATAGAGCATGGTACATAACCATTTTCATCCAATAACAAAATCATCAAAACACAATTTGAAGAAAAAGAATTATATGCCCTTGCTTGCTTCAAGAGAAAATGATGAGAATACATCAAGTCTTTTAAAGTATCACATGATCCTGTAATAGTGAAATATGTTTGATTTTTAAGTCATAACTATATTCACTTTGAATATTACAGCCCCTAACTTTAAAAAAAAAAAATTACAAATAAAAAAGATTGTTGCTAACCTGCTGCCCTCCTCTGCACCACAAAGCCATCCCCAGCCCCAGTGATGATACCTTCTCCCTCCCTTCCTCTTCTTAAAATTGATGTGCTCAGCTGTTAGGACTCCACCGTTCCAGCAGCTATGAGTACTGCTAGGATCCCAACCTAGCCACCACTTTACCAAAGAAAAACAAAAACAAAAAAACCCACCAAACCAGCTACCATTGAGTCAATTCCAATTCATGGTGACCCCGTGGGTGTCGGAGTAGAACTGTGATTCATAGGGTTTTTAATGGTTGATTTTTCAGAAGTAGCTCTCAAGGCCTTTCTTCCAAAACACCTGAGTGGACTTGAAACTCCAACCTTTCAGTTAGCAGACAAATGTTTTAACCATTTGCACCACCCAGGGACTCCTAGCTACCATTTTAAGAAAACCCGTTGCCGTAGAGTCATTTCTGACTCAGAGGACAGAGTAGAACTGTTCTATAGGGTTTCCAAAGAATGGGTGGTGGATTCAAACTGCCAGACTTTTGGTTAGTAGCCAGAGCTCTTAACCACTGCACCACTAGCTCTATTATTTAGGATATTCCCCCTTGCACTCTTATGAAAACAGTCCACCCTGGCTTTTGCTAGCCTACCCTTACTAGTACCCTATTGGCTTATCCTGTTTTCTCTCTTTAAAACAAAAACAAACAACACAGACCTTCAGACTCAGTCTGGGGTCAGGAGGAGCCTCACAGCTCAGAGCTGGCAGTTATGAATGTTTACCTACACGTGAGTTTAAAATACCTTGGTGGACTGGCGTGTGGTCCTAACCTTTATGACATTGTTTCTGTGGGGAGCAACGTGGAATTCTAACCAACCAATTTTGAAATCAATATTTAGGGTATAACCCATTCCCAGGTGAGGGACCACACATGATAATAATCACCCAAAATAGGCAGTAGGAGCTGAAATTACAGAATTGAACATATTCCACCAGGGAAAGAAGAGGAACTGCAATACTGGGAACTCTATATTTAATGGTTGTAGCTGTAGAAAGAAAACGTATATTGGCAGGAAAAAAAATTAAGGTTTTTAGGTGAAACTACTAGCTAACAATGCTATCATGGAAACCCCTATAAAATGCTTACTGTGCAGTCTAACAGATTGCAGAATCCTCTAATGGTTTAAGAAATCAAGTTATTGGGAGTATAGTATCTTTGGTATTTAGAATGTACACACTGCTTTAGGTTAAGAAGCATGTCAATATTAGATGTTAACAATAATCAAAAAGAAAAGAAACAGAAAAATTACTCTTTTAGTTCTTCAAGAAACAGCAAAACAGCCGGGCCAGAGCTCAATATTAATCTAGCTGGAATTGAAAGGGACATATTAAGGGTTACAACTGTGTGGAACACATGAACTCAACACCAAGACGATCTGGAAGCCATTCAGCTTTGACTGAATACCATAAAAGCATTTGTGCTTAATTATGGAAGCCCTCGGGGTTCTTCCTTTCCCCCTTCAAACAGGGGGATTTGTCAGTAATGGAAATTACCTGGTTGTGAGATTATGAAAGACAATGGGTTGGATGCCAACCAGGGGACCAACATGGTTCTGACAAATTACTACCTAGCCTCTATTATAGGGCAGCAGGATATCACTCTGGGGGATTTTTTCATCAGCCAAAGTATACCTACCTGGATCTTTGTAGATGTGACCTTCAATTAAGGCAATGAATTCCGTATTACCCATTTTCCACAGGTTTATTTTACAGAGACCCTCCCAGAGAGCATGAAATGGGAAAACTCAGAAGGAACAAGAAAAGGGATTTTAAAATCAGGATAGTCTTTACAGCCTCAGGAGCAACAGTGGAAGGTTTGGGAGCCTTTATAAAATTTTATTTTCTAAAGACAGCTTTTACTAAAGAAGTGTGGTTGTCAAAATTTGCAGCAACTGCATGCTTTGTTAGGAAATGGAGAAGCTTTTCTCTGACAACGTCCTCATGCTTTGCACCAGGATGTCACTGAGCCATATTTTTACGCTACAACAAAACCTATCTCTGGGATTTCATAATATTGAGAATGTTTGCTGTAAAAAAAGCCACAGCTTAATCACTATTGGTTCATCCAACATCTATAGGGTGAACTAAAACATTCCACTGTAAAAAAAAAAAAAAAGTTCCACTGTAGCCACAGCTTAATCAGTATGGGTTCATCCAATATCTCTAGGAAGAACTAGAACGTTCCAGAAGCATGGTACATGATAGGTAGAACTTCCAACCTCGTAAACAAGGCTGCAATTAAACTCAAGATTGATCTGAAAAATACTCTAAAAAATAGTTAACTCCTGATACAGAAGGTGGGGTCAATACAAAGGAGATCCACAACCAAACAGTGTTATTATTTGTCTCCCCCTTAACCTAGCATTTGGCCTAGCTGGTCCTCAGATACTGCTCCCTGGGTAGGAACTGGGGATAAAGGAGCCGAATCCCAGTTTGCTGTTGTGCATGCTGTTTTTGTTAATAAGGGCATCTAGAAAGGCAGAAAGTTTCCAGTAGCACTGTAACATGTGACAGAGAAACATAAAGAACAGCCATGCTTTTGACCCAAATTTTCTCCATAAATATTTTCCTTAAGTTTTTACTTTAGTTAAATCACAAAGAAACTTCATGAAATATATATTCCTCTTCCCAGCTGAAAAGGAATACTGACTTAGCCTATACTCCAGAGAAATCAGGCAGAGAAAATTTTTGTTGAGAGATGTGTGTGTGTGTGTGTGTGTGTGTTGTGGTTTCATTTTTTTGTTTTGTTGTTTGGGTCATCTCTGATATTCCCCTGGTGGTACTTTATGTTATTATCATATTTATTATTCAGAGCTGACAGTATGTACTAGACAGACATAGAACGTAGTCTTCACTTCAGAGCTTCATGGTCCAAGTTAGGAACACAAACAGCTCTAGAAAGAAAATATACTGAGAAAGTTTCAAACATCACACATGCAGAGGAGACTCAGTGTAAGCCGCTTCCTGTGGTGTCTTGCCACAACACTCCACAAAGTCAAGGCCTTACATAATATTCGGTAATGGCAAACTCTAATGTTTTAAAAACCTGCTCACAAAACAGTTGTTGTTACTAGTTGCATCAAGTCAGCTCCAAGTCATGGTGACCATACATATAGCAGAAAGAAACATTGCCCAGTCGTGCACCATTTTCACGATTGTCGGTATATTTGAGTCCATCGTTGCGGCTGTTGTGTTTGTTAGTCTATCTCACTGAGGGTTTCCCTCATTTTTGCTGACCCTCTACCAAACATGATGCCCTTTTCTGGCGAATGGTCTTTCCTGATGACGTTTCCAAAGTAAGTGAGCCAAAGTCTTGCCATCGTTGGCTATCATTAGAAGATAGAAGAATTGGTGTATTTGAACTGTGGTGTTGGTGAAGAATATTGAATATACATACCATGGACTGCCAGAAGAACAAACAAATCAGTCTCAGAAGTAATACAACCAGAAATACAGAAGACAGTAGGATCATTCAATTTTACAAGTGATTAGGTCCTGAAAGATCACTTAATTCATCGCACCTGTGTTACAAATGAAACCCCCGGAGGCCCAGCAGAGAAAGTAACATGTTCAGAATTACAGAGAGTTAATTTTTTTTTTTTTTTTTTTAGGAGAGCTGAGACTGGACTCTCAGTCTGATGCTCTGAAATTAAGTTGTGCTTTCTGTTTTATGCTTTAATGCTTGGAACTCCTCCTGACATCCATCCTATCCATTATCCATTTAACTGTACATTTTAGCATTTTTTGAGAGGGTAACATTTCATAAAAGAATAAACTGGCATCATAGACATGTGTGGGCCTGTTTGAAATATAATTCAATATAGTAGAGTAATTCTTTTGTTCCAAGAGACTTAAGTTACCTTAAGAGAACTTACCACGTAAGATTTGCAAAAGAACATGCTCTTCCAAGCCTTGTCTTTAATGATGCGATTGTTATATTGCAAGCTTCACGCTTGGAGTCCACCAGTCAAGTCACCTTGAAGACATTTTCATTTGCTGAAGGAAAATTTATTATTTTCTAAGTGACTCTCTCTCAGGCCATATCTTTATAGCAATCTTCCCAGAGTAAACATCTCATTCCTCCCTCAAAGGACACTTCATATTTCGTTCTACTTGGAGACCAGTGTGCACAGGTGTCTTATTCAGTATCTTTTATGAGGACATATTGGAAGTTTCCTTGCCCCTGAAAAGCTACCCCACTTGGACAGCACAGTACCTCAAATCTCATGGTTCTGCAGGGTAAGTATCATGCTATTCCAATGATATATTTGTTTAAAGACAAGTAGCCTGTGTGAGGGAACGGGGAGGAGAGAAAAAATGGAGGACGTACACCATAGAGGAAGCAGGATTAAAATGAAATCCTTCACCTGTTCTACAACTTTGCTCAGCTGACCCTAGATGAAGCACTAGCCTCAGATTTTGAAATAAAAAACTATGGATTTTTATTGTCTGCCAAATTTGGATATTTAGATATAAAAAGAAAAACAAAACATAGTAACATCAACCGTAATAAAAACTAAAAATAGACGGCTTCACACATTCGCTTGAAAACAACTACTGATAAAAAGAGAGTGGCTTTAACAGTTTGGCACCCCTTCCCTTTCTTCTGGCCAAGGAATCCCGAGACCCTCTTTCTGCCTTGGAGATTGTCTTTCTGCTTTCTACCCATCATAAGTCTTCCTACCCACAGCCAGAGGACAAGTGGCCCAAGCTGGATAAAAAGAGTAATCCATTTCCCTTGAAAAGTTGTTGGTCTAGAAAGGAGCACAGGGCCCCAATGCAGCAAATCAGAATTTTACTAAAGATAGTTATGTACTCTGGAGAGAACAATCTGCCCTGCCCCCCACCCCCCGCAATCCCTTCACTGTGATCACAATCTTGAAGAACCACTTAAGCCCATGTGTGCCATTGACCTCCCCAACACTGACCAGAGAGTGCTTGCTTGAAAATGAAGCCAATTCAGATGAAAACACTGAAACGACCCTGCTTATTGTCCTCAATTGAACCTGTAGCTCCAGCTCTGCCTAAAGCAAGGTCCATTCCTTGATTTCCCAGTTATGACCACTAAATCCCATTTTTGCTTCAGATGATCTGGGTTGCATTGTTTGATGTGAACTAAAAAGCCATGATTGCCACTCACTCGTGTATCCTGGAATGGATGAGATGCTTCCCCGACAAGTGAAAGGACAGCTGCTACATTGTATCTATGTGACAAAAAATATTCATTTGACATGATCAGGACTAATACTTCAGACATATATATCATAGTTGATTTGCTTAAGATAGATAATTTTTTGAAAGCCAAGGCAGACATTCTCAAACCAAGGTCCAACAAATCTTAAAAATCAAAGAGTACAGCCATGTGGAAAACAGTCTGGTGGTCCCTCAAAAAGCTAAACAGAATTTCCCTACGATCAACCAATTCCTCTCTTAAGTATATACCCGCAAAAACCTGAAAGTTGGGATGCAAACAGAAACCTGTACATCAGCACTCATTGCAGCACTACTCACGGTACCCAGAAAGCAGAACAGACTACATGTCCCTCAGTAGATGACTGGATAAACAAAATGTCGTGTATCCATGCATGGACTATTACTCAGCCACAAAGAGAAATGAAGTTCTGAGACATACTACCACATGGAAGAAACTTGGAAACATTATACTGAGTAAAATAAGTCAGTCGCGAAAGGACAAATATTTTATGATCCTTTGTATATGAAATACCTAGAATAAGCAAGTTTATACAGCCCCAAGTTTATCAGTGGTTACCAGGGGTGGATAGGAGTAAGGGATAAAGGAGAAGTCCCTGCTTAGGGGACACTGCACTTCTGTTAAGGGAAAGAATTAAGGGTGATGGTTGGATATCATGAACATAATTAATGTCATTAAACTGTCCATGTGAAGATTGTTCAAATGTCAAATGTTTTGTTACAGATATACTTACCAAAGGGGGGGGAAAAGTTACAGACAAAAAAAAAAAAAATCAGCAAGATAGGAGTTTGCTTTGGAAGACAACATTAAATTTGAGTTTGTTTGACTATATTCAGGCCATGCACCAACATAATTCCTAAATCTTTGAAGCAACAAAGGTGTTTAAATATCCAGAAAAAGAAACTTTGCACACCTGGACAGAGGCAACGATACAGTATGACCTTAGAGCAGCCATTCGATCTCATAAATTACAGGCTAATGGAAATTCCTATGAATTTGCAAAAGAATAAACCAATTGTGATATTAACCCTTATTTAATTAAAAAAGTTTCCTTCCACCTTCTTTAAGGCACAAACATAAATTTAAAACATCAGCTTTTTGTGTTGTATTCCATCACAGGATTGCTGAGCAAACTTGACAGATTTGAACTTTCAATGTACTTTGAACTTCACAATGAACTTTCAGTGACCCTCCACCTGTAGAGAGACGGTGAAGACCAATGATTTTAGAGGATGTTAATATCAGGGTCTGCTTTGGACTCTGTAAACACAGTTTATAATTACAAAGTCCAAATGTGTGCTTGATTTTTTTTTTTTTTGCTTTACATTTCACAATAGAAATCTATATATTTTGTTTAATAACCTGCCACTTTCCAATTTTGCTATCTCTACTTTTACATCTTTATTAGTTCCAGTTTCTCCAACTAAAACTTAAGCTAGAAAAATCAAGAAGAGAAAGTGCAGGAGTTATCTCTTGCCAAATATTTTTCCTTGCTGTCTACATTGCTATTTATTTTCCCCGCTGGGATGTTTATAGCATTTGAGCAGAAAGAAAATGTGCCTGCAAAAGATAACCTGTTTTACTTTTAAACTGAAAACTTTTTAAAATACAGAAGTTCCAAAATGGCCAGCCCTATTCTTTTGCCTATCTTCCTCAGCCACTACCCAAAATGTTGGCAGTTAGAACCCACCAGCCACTCCGCAGGAGAACGAGGTGGTAGTCTGCTTCTTAAAGATTACAGCCTCAGAGGCCCGTAGGGCAGTTCTACTCTCTCCTAGAGGACAGAGTTGGAATCGACTAAATGGTAACAGGTTTATTATTGCAAAAAGTGATTCGCTCTGTCACTTTTCCTGCATATGAATTGTTGTTGTTAATTGCTATCAAGTTGACTTCTACTCACAGCAACCTTATATATAACAGAATGAAATGTTGCCCAGTCCTGTGTCATCTTCAGGATCATTGGTATGTTGGAGTCCATTGCTGTGGATATTGTATAGTGCCTTCCAACCTAGGGGGTCTCATCTTCCAGCACTACAGCAGACAACTATCTGTTGTTATCCAAAAGAGTTTTCACTGGCTAACTTTTGGAGGTAGATCACCAGGCCTTTCTTTCTACTCTGTCTTGGTCTGGAAGCTCCACTGAAAATTGTCTACTGTGGGTTACCCTGCTGGTATTTGAAACACTGGTGACATAGCTTCCAGCATCACAGCAACGTGCAAGCCACCACAGTACAACAAACTGACAGCTGGGTGTTGGATACATCAATAGACACATTCATTCATTTGTTGTAAATAAAAGTTAGAGAAACTGTCTTCTAAAAAAGCATTTAGTGAGCACCTACTCTGAGCTACTAAAGCTGAAATAATACCATGAACACTGTGTTACTACTACGTTAGGAGTTAAGCAGATTTTTTTTTATTGTGCCCTAAGTGAAAGTTTACAAATCAAGTCAGTCTCTCAATACAAAAACTTACACATGCCTTGCTATATACTCCTAGCTGCTCCCCCCTTATTTGAGACAGCACACTCCTCCTCTCCACCCTGTATTCCCTGTGTTCATTCAACTAACTCCTGTCCCCCTCTGCCTTCTCGTCTCGCGTCCAGACAGGAGCTGCATACATAGTCTCATGTGTCTACTTAAGCCAAGAAGCTCACTCCTCACCAGTATCATTTTCTGTCTTATAGACTAGTCCAATCCCTGTCTGAAGAGTTGGCTTTGGGAATGGTTCCTATCTTGGGCTAACAGAGGGGCCAGGCACCATGACCTCCAAGGTCCCTCTAGTCTCAGTCATACCATTAAGTCTGGTCTTTTTATGAGAATGTGAGGTCTGCATCCCACTGTTCTCCTGCTCCATCAAGGATTCTCTGTTGTGTTCCCTGTCAGGGCAGTCATCCACAGTAGCTGGGCACCATCTAGTTCTTCTCATCTCAGGTTGCTGTAGTATCTGGTTTATGTGGCCTTTTCAGTCTCTTGGGCTCATATTTACTTTGTGTCATTTTTGTTCTTCATTTTCTTTTGCTCCAGGTGGATTGAGACTAGTTGATGCATCTTAGATAGGTGCTTGCTAGCTTTTAAGACCCCAGACACCACTCACCAAAGTGGGATGCTGAATATTTTCTTAATACATTTTTTTATGCCAATTGACCTAAATGTCCCCTGAAACCATGGTCTCCAAAGCGCTGTCCCTGCTACTCTGGCCTTCGAAATGTTCAGTTGTATTCAAGAAGCTTCTTTGCTTTTGGGTTAGTCCAGTTGTGCTGACCACTCCTGTATTGTGTGTTGTCTTTCCCTTCACGCAAAATGGTTCTTTTCTACTATCTAATTAGTGAATACCCCTCTCCCTCCCTCCGTCCCCACTCTCATAACCATCAAAGAATATTTTGTTCTGTGTTTAAACTTTTTCTTGAGCTTTTATAATAGTGGTCTCATACAATATTTGTCCTTTTGCAATTGACTAATTTCACTCAGCATAATGCCTTTCAGATTCCTCCATGTTATGAGATGTCTCACAGATTCATTGTTGTTCTTAATGGTTGTGTAGTAGTCCATTATGTGAATATACCATAATTTATTAATTCAACCGTTGGTGGGCACCTTGGTTTTTTTTTTTTTTTTGCTATTGTAAACAGTGCTGCAATGAACATGGGTATGCATATATCTGTTCATGTGAAGGCTCTTATTTCCCTAGAATATATTCCAAGGGGTGGGATTGCTGGATTGTATGGTAGTTCTATTTCTAGCTTTTAAAGGAAGTCCCAAAACAAATTCCAAAGTGGTTATACCATTTTACATTCCCACCAGCAGTGTATAAGTGTTCCAGTCTCTCCACAACCTCTCCAACATTTATTATTTTGTGTTTTTCGGCTTAATGTTAGCCTTGTTGGGGTGAGATGTTATTTCATTGTAGTTTTGCTTTGCATTTCTCTAATGGTTAATGATGGTGAACATTCCTTCATGTATCTGTTGCCCACCTGAATGTCTTTTTTGGTGAAGTGCCTGTTCATACCCTTTGCCCATTTCTTAAATGGGTTGTTTGTCTTTTTGTTGTTGAGCGTTTTCAGTATCATATAGATTTTAGAGATCAGACTCTGATTGGATTTGTGGTAGCCAAAAACTTTTCCCCAGTCTGTAAGTAATCCTTTTGCTATTTTGGTGAAGTCTTTGGATGAGCATAAGTGTTTGATTTTTAGGAGCTCCCAGTTATCTAGTTTCTCTTCTGGTATTTGTGCATTGTTAGTAATGTTTTGTATACTGTTTATGCCATTTATTCGGGCTCCTAGCATTCTCCCTATTTTTTCTTCCATGATCTTTAATGTTTTAGATTTTATATTTAGGGCTTTGGTATATTTTCAGTTAGTTTTTGTACATGGTGTGAAGTATGGGTCTTGTTTCATTTTTTTGCAGACGGACATCCAGTTATGCCAGCACCATTTGTTGAAGAGACTGTCTTTTCCCCCATTTAACATACTTTGGGCCTTTGTCAAATGTCAGCTGCTCATATGTGGATGGGTCTATGTTTGGATTCTCAGCTGTTCCATTGGTCTATGTATCTGCTGTTGTACCAGTACCAGGCTGTTTTGACTACTGTGGCAGTATAATATGTTCTAAAATCATGTGGTGTGAGGCTTCCCGCTTTGTTCTTCTTTTTCAGTAATGCCTTACTTATCCGGGTCCTCTTTCCCTTCCATATGGACTTGGTGATTTATTTCTCCAACTCTTTAAAAAATGTCATTGGAATTTGAATTGGGATTGCATTGTATGTATAGATCACTTTGGGTAGAATAGAATTTTTACAATGTTGAGTCTTCCTATCCATGAGCAACATATGTTTCTCCACTTACGTAGGTCTCTTTTGGTTTCTCGCAGTAGTGTCTTGTAGTTTTCTTTGTATAGCTCCTTTACCTCTCTGGTAAAGTATTTTATCTTCTTGGGGGCTACTGTGAATGGTATTGATTTGGTGATTTCCTCTTTAATGATCTTTTTGTTGGTACAGAGGAATCCAACTGATTTTTGTATGTTTATCTTATATCTTGATACTCTGCTGAACTCTTCTATTAGTTTCAGTAGTTTTTTTGAAGATTCATTAGAATTTTCTGTGTATAAGACAATGTCATCTGTGAATAGAGGTACTTTTACTTCTACATTACCAAATTTGGATGCACTTTATTTCTTTATCTAGCCTTATAGCTCTGGCTAGGACATCCAGCTCAATGTTGAATAAGTGCTGACAAACGGTGTCTTTGTCTGGTTCCCATTCTCAAGGGGAATGTTTTCAGACTCTCTCCGTTTAGGCTGATGTTGGCTGTTGGCTTTGTATAAATGCCTTTTATTACGTTAAGGAATTTTCCTTCTATTCCTATTTTGCTGAGAGTTTTTCTCATGAATGTGTGTTGGACCTTGTCAAATGCCTTTTCTGTATCAATTGATAAGATCATGTGGTTCTCGTCTTTTGTTTTATTTATATGATGGATTACATTGATTGTTTTTCTAATGTCGAATCATCTGTGCAATCAACCACTTGGTCATGGTGATTTTTTTTTTTTTTTTATATGTTGTTGAATTCTACTGGCTAGAATTTTGTTGAGGATTTTTGCTTCTAAGTTCATGAGGGATATAAAAAAAAAAGTGCAATCAACCACTTGGTCATGGTGATTTTTTTTTTTTTTTTTTTTGATATGTTGTTGAATTCTACTGGCTAGAATTTTGTTGAGGATTTTTGCTTCTAAGTTCATGAGGGATATAGGTCTGTAATTTTCTTTTTTGTGTGGTGCTGTTAGCTGGTTTTGGTATCAGGGGTATGCTGGCTTCATAGAATGAGTTTGGTAGTATTCCATTCTTTTGTATGCTCTGAAATACCTTCAGTAGTAGTGGTGTTAACTCTTCTCTGAAAGTTTGGTAGAACTCTGCAGTGAAGCCATCCAGGCCAGGGCTTTTTGGGGAGGGGGGGTGGAGTTTTTTAGTGACCATTTCAATCTCTTCTTTTGTTATGGGTTTATTTATTTTTTCTACCTCTGTTTTTGTTAGTTTAGGTAGGTAGTGTATTTCTAGAAATTCATCCATTTCTTCTAGGTTTTCAAATTTGTTAGAGTACACTTTTTCATAGTATTCTGATATGATTCTTTTAATTTCATTCAGGTCTGTTGTAGTATCGCCCACTTCATTTCTTATTTGGGTTATTTGCTTCCTCTCCTGTTTTTCTTTTGTCAGTTTGGCCAATGGTTTATCAATTTTGTTAATTTTTCCAAAGAACCAGATTTTGATCTTGTTCACTCTTTCAATTTTTGTTGTTGTTGTTGTTGTTCTCTATTTCATTTAATTCTGCTCTAAATTTTACTATTTGCTTTTTTTCTGGTGCCTGAGGGTTTCTTTTGTTGCTCTCTGTCTATTTGTTCAAGTTGTAGGGATAATTCTTTGATTTTGGTCCTTTTTTCTTTTTGTATGTGTGTATTTATTGATATAAATTGACCTCTGAACACTGTTTTCACTGTGTCCCAAAGGTTCTGATAGGAAATGTTTTATGAATTTCTGTATTCCATCCTTGAAGTCTTGTATAACCTAGTTGTTTTTGAGCAGTTTCCAAGTGTTTGAGTTCTTTTCCCTGGTTTTTCTGTTATTGATTTCTACTTTTATGGCCTTATGGTCAGAGAAGATGCTTTGTAATATTTCAATGGTTTGGATTCTGCTAAGGCTTGTTTTATGACCCTATATGTGGTCTATTCTAGAGAATGTTCCATGTGCTTTGAAAAAGAATGTATACTTTGCTACTGTTGGGTGGAGTGTTCTGTATATGTCTATGAGGTCAAGTTGGTTGAATGTAGTATTTTGATCTTTTGTGTCTTTATTGAGCTTTTTTTCCGGATGTTCTGTCCCTCACTGAAAGTGGTGTGTTGAAGTTGCCTTGTATAATTTTGGCGCTGTATATCTCACTTTCCAATGCTGATAGAGTTTGTTTTATGTATCTTGCAGCCCTGTTATTGGGTGCATAAATATTTACTATGGCTATATCCTCCTGGTATATTGTCCCTTTAATCATTATGTAGTGTCCTTCCTTATCCTTTATGATGGATTTAACTTTAAATTCTATTTTGTCAGAAATTAGTACTGCCACACCCACTCTTTTTTGATTGTTTTTTGTTTGATATATTTTTTTTCCATCCTTTGAGTTTTAATTTGTTTGTGTCTCTAAGTCTAAGGCGTGTCTCTTGTAGGCAGCATATAATGGATTTTTTTTAATCCATTCTACCACTTTATGTCTTTTTATTGGTGCATTTAGTACACTTACATTCAGTGTAATTATGTATAGGTATGAGTTTAGTGCTGTTATTTTGATGTCTTTATTTGTGTTGTTGACAGTTTCTTTTTCCCACTTAATTTGTTGTGCTCAGTAGTTTATCTTTACATATTGTCTTTTCCTCTTATTTTTTGTAGTTGATTTTGTTTCTGCTGAGTCTCTATTTTTTTCTCGTATTTTATTTTAATGAGTAGGATTGTTAGTCTCCTTTGTGGTTACCCTAATATTTACCCCTATTTTTCTAGGTTTAAGCCTAACTTTTATTTCTTTATATTACCTTGTCTTCCTTTCCATATGAAAGATCTATGACTACATTTCTTAGTCCGTTTGTTTTAATGTTGTCTTCTTTTATATAACGATGTCGCTGTTTCCCTGTTTTGAGTGTTTTTTTATCTTGATTTATTTTTATGATTTCCCTCTCTGGGTTGACATCTGATTGCTCTGTCCATTGTTCTAGTTTTGGGTTGATATCCGATATTATTGATTTTCTAACCAGAGAAGTCCCTTTAGTATTTCTTATAGTTATCTTTTGGTTTTTACGAATTCCCTAAACTTCTATTTTTTAGAAATGTCCTAATTTCACCTTCATGTTTGTGAGATAGTTTTGCTGGATATATGATTCTTGGCTGGCATTTTTTTTCCTTCAATGCTTTTTATATGTCATCCCACTGCCTTCTTGCCTGCATGGTTTCTCCTGAGTAGTCTGAGCTTATTCTTATTGACTCTTCTTTGTAGGTGACTTTTCTTTTATCCCTAGCTACTCTTAAAGTTATCTCTTTATCTTTGGTTTTGGCATGTTTGATTATAATATGTCTTGGTGACTTTCTTTTCAGACCTACCTTATGTGGAGTTCAATGAGCATCTTGGATAGATATCTTCTTACCGTTCACAATATCAGGGAAATTTTCTGCCAACAAATCTTCAACAACTCTGTCTGTATTTTCTGTTATCCTTCCCTGTTCTAGTACTCCAGTCACTTGTAGCTTATTTCTTTTGATAGAGTCCCACATGATTCTTACGTTTTCTTTTTTTTCTTTTAATTCTTTTATCTGATTTTTCTTCAAATATATTGTTGCCAAGTGCTTTATCTTCAATCTCACCAATTCTGCCTTCCACTTGCTCAATTATGTTCCTCTGACTTTCTATCGAGTTGTCTAACTCTGTAATTTTATTGTTAATCTTCTGAATTTCTGATTGCTGTCTCTCTATGGATTCTTGCAGCTTATTAAATTTTTCATTATGTTCTTGAATAACCTTTTTAATTTCTTTAACTGCTTTATCTGTGTGTTCCTTGGCTTGTTCTGCATGATGCCTGATCTCCTTCCTGATGTCTTGAAGAGTTCTGTATATTAAGCTTTTGTATTCTGCAACTGGTAATTCCAGGAATGTACCTTCATCCAGGAGATCCCTTGATTCTTTGTTTTGAGAGCTTGTTGAAACAATCATGGTGTGCTTCTTTATGTGATTTGATATTGACTGTTGTCTCTGAGCTATCTATAAGTTATTGTATTAGTTTATGTTTGCCTACTATATTCTAGCTTCTTGTTTTGTTTTGTTTTATTTTGATATGTCCAAATTGGTTGCTTGAGTGACCTAGTTTGATTATTTCCACCTTTGAAGCTCTAACATCCTGTCACCAGATGGCTAGAGTTGTTACCAGGTATATGAGCCTAGCAGTCCATTCACTTTTCTTGTATGGATTCAGCTCAGGTGTCCAGGTAGTTGGTCATCAAGTGCGTTGTACAGGCTCTGTCCTACAGTCTTAGAGGGGTTGGGGTGATTGGTGTAGGTACCAGTATCTGGTCACAGCAGGAGGTCACACTCTGAACAGGGCAGAGTGCTGACAACCATCTCCTGAGTGTCTGTGAGGAAAGCGCATCCCTGTTCCGTAGAGTGCACAGGCGGGTGGGTTCTGCAGACAGACCTTGGGCACCCAATGCTTTTGGTTGTAAGGACTGAGAGATACCAGTTATCCCCGGACCCCTGTCACAGGTGGTTGGGTGACCTTAGTAGAGCCACCAGTCCTTAGGCCCCTGATGTGGGTAGATGAGGACCCTGTTTAATAGGCAAAGCAGTGTGAAATATCAAACAGCCACCTCTCCACCACACAGCTGAAACAGTTGCAGTCTGCCAACAAGGGCATACTCAAATAGGCCCACACGGGTCCATACAGAGGGGAAAGATATTCAAAGTTCACTGTCCGTTTATGCCTGGATAGGAGCCACTTCTGTCCTGAGTTCCCCAGGTTAGTGGAGCTGACAGATTATCTTTTCCCCAATTGTGAATTTATTCCTTCTCCAAGTCGGGGAGAATGGCTCAGGACATGCAATGGGACCTCTCTCAGGCCCAGGGAAATCGACAGCCACTGAAGCTGGCTTTGGGGCTGGGAGTGCAGGAAAATATACACAAGTACATAGCTTTTGCTGAAAACACTGTTCTTCTCTGGTTTTGGAGGTATGAGTAGGCTGTGTGACTGGCTGTTCCTCCCAGAGGAGACTATGACTGAACACTACCATCAACCCACCACAGCTTGAGAGTTCCTGGTGATTCAGATCCAGCACTCCTCTTCACTTCTGAACCATCTCCCCCTCCCCCTGCCACTCAGTCTGTTTTCTAACTTTGTCCTTGATATTCAGGGCTTCTAACTTGTCTTAAATGTAATCATTTTACTTGTTTTTTCTGGTCTTTGTTGTAGGAGTGTTCACGGGAAGCATCTGAACTACTCCGCCATCTTGGTCCTGCCTCCTAAATATATCTTGAATATATCTTTTTCCAATTTCCACTCCCACGACCCTCGTTCAAGCTCTTGCTTATATCACACTATAGTTGCTTCCTAATTGGTCTCCTCATTCCGTCCTTTCCCCCCTTCATAACTCATTCTCCACACAGCAGATTAACTAATAAAATTCAAATTAAAATTCTTCACTAGTTTCTAAATTCAGTTAGAATAAATTCCACAATTCTTAATTGCGTGGCGGGGGGGGGGCAGGTTATTGTTGTTGTTCTTTGTTTGATTTTTAAGAGTACTTCTTGCTTTTTTTTAGAATTTCTTAAAACTTGAGTTCTATATTAATTTTCACAAAACTATGACTGAATTTAAAGAGAGAGCCTCTTTCTTATTTTGGTCACTGAAATTATATTTTTAAAATAGTCCTTTTGAAATTTTGAATATTTTCTCTTTAATGTTCTTATGGTTTGGTGGGTATTTTATTGGTTATCTTGACTTTAATTTTCCTAATTGAAAAAGTAATTCAATTAAGACAGAATAATCTGAGATTATTCATTACAACCAATACAAGTGTTCAAATTCTAGCTTAACCTCTACTATTAACAAAATGTCTTGAATCCACCAACATGATTCAAAATTTACCATTTTCCTCCTGTATCTTCCAATTGCATGCACTATATTACAAACACTTTGTATTACAGCTTTATCTTAAAACTTTAGATGGTTATCTTTTCTTGAATACTTGAAGAGCTTTCAAGATAACTTTTTTTTTTTTTTAATTTTTATTAAGCTTCAAGTGAACATTTACCATTCCAATCAGTCTGTCACATGTAGGTTTACATACATCTTACTCCCTTCTCCCACTTGCTCTCCCCCTATTGAGTCAGCCCTTACAGTCTCTCGTTTCGTGCCAATTTTACCTTCTTCCATCTCTCTCTATCTTCCCATCCCCCCTCCAGTCAAGAGTTGCCAACACACTCTCCCGTGTCCACCTGATTTAATTAGCTCGCTCTTCATCAGTATCTCTCTCCCCCCCACTGACCAGTCCTTTTCATGCCTGATGATTTGTCTTCGGGGTTGGTTCCTGTCCTGTGCCATCAGAAGTTCTGGGGAGCATTGTCTCTGGGATTCCTCTAGTCGCAATCATACCATTAGGTGTGGTCTTTTAATGAGAATTTGGGGTCTGTATCCCATTGGTCTCCTGCTCCCTCAGGAGTTGTCTCTTGTGCTCCCTGACAGGGCAGACATCGATTGTGGCCGGGCACCAACTTGTTCTTCTGGTCTCAGGATATTGTAGGTCTCTGGTTCAAGTGGCCCTTTCTGTCTCTTGGGTTCTTAGTTGTCGTGTGACCTTGGTGTTCTTCCTTTGCCTTTGCTCCCGGTGGGTTGAGACCAATTAATGTATTTTAGATGGCTGCTTGTTGGCATTTAGGACCCCAGGTGCCACAATTCAAAGTGGGATGCAGAGTGTTTTCATAATAGAATTGTTTTGCCCATTGATTTAGAAGTCCTCTCAAACCAAGTTCCCCAGACCCCAGCCCCTGCTTCGCTATCCTTTGAAGCTTTCATTTTATCTCGGAAACCTCTTTACTTTTAATCCTGTCCAATTTGGCTGACCTTCCTTGTTTTGAGTGTTGTCTTTCCCTTCACCCAAAGCAGTTCCCATCTACAGATTGATCAATAAAAAGCCCTCTCCCTCCCTCCCTCCCTCCCTCCCCCCTTTGTAACCACAAAAGTATGTGTTCTTTTCCGTTTTTTCTATTCCTCAAGATCTTATAATAGTGGTCTTATACAATATTTGTCCTTTTGCAACTGACTCATTTCGCTCAGCATAATGCCTTCCAGATTCCTCCATGTTATGAAATGTTTCAGAGATTCGTCACTGTTCTTTATCGATGCGTAGTATTCCATTGTGTGAATATACCACAATTTATTTACCCATTCGTCCGTTGATGGACCTCTTGGTTGCTTCCAGCTTTTTGCTATTGTAAACAGAGCTGCAATAAACATGGGTGTGCATATATCTGTTTGTGTGAAGGGTCTTGTATTTTTAGGGTATATTCCGAGGAGTGGGATTTCTGGTTTGTATGGTAGTTCTATTTCTAACTGTTTAAGATAACGCCAGATGGATTTCCACAGTGGTTGTACCATTTTACAATCCCACCAGCAGTGTATGAGAGTTCCAGTCTCTCCGCAGCCTCTCCAACATTTATTATTTTGTGATTTTTGAATTAATGCCAGTCTAGTTGGTGTCAGATGGAATCTCATCGTAGTTTTAATTTGCATTTCTCTAATGACTAATGATCGAGAGCATTTTCTCATGTATCTGTTGGCTGCCTGAATATCTTCTTTAGTGAAATGTGTGTTCATATCCTTTGCCCACTTCTTGATTGGGTTGTTTGTCTTTTTGTGGTTGAGTTTTGACAGAATCATGTAGATTTTAGAGATCAGGCGCTGGTCTGAGATGTCATAGCTGAATATTCTTTCCCAGTCTGTAGGTGGTCTTTTTACTCTTTTGGTGAAGTCTTTAGATGAGCATAGGTGTTTGATTTTTAGAAGCTCCCAGTTATCGGGTTTCTCTTCATCATTTTTGGTAATGTTTTGTATTCTGTTTATGCCCTGTATTAGGGCTCCTAGGGTAGATCCTATTTTTTCTTCCAAGATTTTTATCGTTTTAGTCTTTATGTTTAGGTCTTTGATCCACTTGGAGTTAGTTTTTGTGCATGGTGTGAGGTATGGGTCCTGTTTCATTCTTTTGCAAATGGATATCCAGGTATGCCAGCACCATTTGTTAAAAAGACTATTATTTCCCCAATTGACTGACACTGGTCCTTTGTCAAATATCAGCTGCTCATACGTGGATGGATTTATATCTGGATTCTCAATTCTGTTCCATTGGTCTATGTGCCTGTTGTTGTACCAGTACCAGGCTGTTTTGACTACTGTAGCTATATAATAGGTTCTGAAATCAGGTAGGGTGAGGCCTCCCACTTTCTTCTTTTTCAGTAATGTTTTGCTTATCCGGGGATTCTTTCCTTTCCATATGAAGTTAGTGATTTGTTTCTCTATTCCCTTAAAGTATGACATTGGTATTTGGATTGGAAGTGCGTTGTATGTATAAATGGCTTTTGGTAGAACAGACATTTTTACTATGTTGAGTCTTCCTATCCATGAGCAGGGTATGTTTTTCCATTTAAGCGTGTCCTTTTGAATTTCTTGTAGCAGAGTTTTATAGTTTTCTTTGTATAGGTCTTTTACTTCCTTGGTAAGATTTATTCCTAAGTATTTTATCTTCTTGGGGGCTACTGTGAATGGTATTGATTTGGTTATTTCCTCTTTGGTGTTCTTTTTGTTGATGTAGAGGAATCCAAGTGATTTTTGTATGTTTATTTTATATCCTGAGACTCTTCCAAACTCTTCTATTAGTTTCAGTAGTTTTCTGGAGGATTTCTTAGGGTTTTCCATGTATACGATCATGTCATCAAGATAACTTTTGAAAGGCCAAAAATAAAGTATCATAAAGTAAAAATTCATTTGTTTAGTTCCTTCTTTCCTTTGGCAATACAAATTCAGGAGATAGGTATAAATGAGGTCCAAAAGACATCTCTTTATGATAGAGACATTTGACATAAATGCTGTTTTAAATTGAATTATTTTAAATAATGTAGATTAATTTAAATTCCAATTTTTTAGTCTTTTTCCAGTTTTACTTCTTCCATTCTTACATCTCAAATGTAGGTTAGAGCCTACTAAAAATATATTATTTTATTGCATTTCTGATGCCTGGGCTTGATGCTTTTAAAAACTTGACGAAGATAGACCTGATACTATTTTTGTATACCAACCTAAATCTCCACATTTCATCAACCTGAAATACTATGAGAAAGTTAGTGGCTTTAATGCCCTTCTGGGAACAATGGATCTCATCTTATTTCTGACGAATTGATGAGAGCTTGGTGAAAGGAATGAAGCATTTACCGCCCAGTCTATTCTTAACGATGAGCCATGGTTCCAGCCTGACTCTGGGGGACCCTAGCCAGCGCCTTATTTCTGGAGCAGTCCTTGAGTGCTAGTCAATGGGGCTGAATAATGCTGACCCAGGGCCTCCGCAAGGCCTTCTGGGAGTGCAGTCTATACCTCTTCCCTTCATTGGAAGTGGGTCCTATCTAGCCTGAGGATTTGCAATATCGGGAAAGAGTGATGCCTTCACCATACCAAAATAAAATCAACCCAGGAACACTGCCAAATTCCTCCTCTGGCTATCACTTATTCTTGTATAAAGGTCAGTCTGTCTCCCTTGCTGGGGAATTGCAGAAATCTAAAGCTGACCTTCTTCAGCACTTAGTGGAATACAAGAGCAAAGGAAAGAGGTTGTTAGCAGGGGCAATTTGCTCTGCAGCAGCCCACGAGCTAGCAATTATCAAGCAGCGTGGTAGGTAGGGTTCTATTATCCAGTACTGTACCTGGAAACTAAGGAGTCTAGAAAAGCCTTAAATCAGCTAAGACCAGGAAAATCAGTGGCAGAACTTAAGTATGGTATTTCCCCTAGAGTATATATTGCATGCCTTATTAGGTGACAGGAGAAAAGCGGGCAAAAGTGCTTAGCTGGTGAACAAGAAAGGAGACAGGCGTTCTCTGAGCGTTGACGCGCCGGAAGAGCCCTTCCCGCTGGGGAGGCGCGTGAGAGCCGGAGGAGGAGCGACTGCCGCCAGAGCCCGGAGGAAGCGAGGTCCGGGTGGGGGACAGTCCGTCCCTGAGTGCGCGACCCGATGGCTTTATTTATTGCCCTTTCGAGTCCAGGCTGGGAAATGCACGCTCAGCGGGGAAAGGGGAAGAGAGATTGGAAGCAGTTTTCTAAAAACAACACAGCTCCAGTCTTCCGCGTGTGCCCCCTCGCTGACCCGGCCGAGGCTCAGACGGGTCAGAACCGGCTCCCTGGAGCGAGGGCCGCACAGTCCCAGTAGGAAGAAGGCGACTATCTGTAACTCTAGGACGCCCTGATGCTGCACCTCCCTGTTTCCCTTTCTCTGTCAATATGCCAGGTGCTGAAAGCCGTCTCTCCCACCGAGCCCTGGACTGAGGTCACTAGGGGCCACCCCAAATCTGATGATGATGTTGATCCCGCGCAGCTGGGGACTGACTGGCGGGGCTGGGGCTGCGTGCAGAGCAGAGATAAGGCGGAGAGGCGGCGACGAGCAGAAGTCTTAGCCAGGAGCCCAGGTTTCCTCCGCCGGAGCGCTGGCTCCCCTGGGCTCTGCTCTGGGCGCGGCTTTCCCCCGCCTCCTCCCTCCTTCAGCCGCCAGGCCAGAGGCGTAGACCTGCCCACCCCCCTGCCGCAAACCCTATCTCTCGACCCATTTGATACCAGGGCCAGTGTCACCTTCCTACCCCACGCCTCGCTGGGAGTGCCTCCCAGGGGTCGGCGACTCGAAAAAGAGCAAACTGGACAGACAGGAGGCGCTCTGGAGACAGGGATGGCTTGCGGAGCGGAGGTGTCTTGGTCTCAAGATTGGCGGCTGGGGCTCAGCGGACGCGGGTAGGGTGAGAAGAAAGACTTGCAAAGGAGGGCTTGAAGCCAGAAACTGGCAAGGATCTGATCGGACCAATGAGTGCGGGCGCCGCGGACTGCTCCTCAGCGCGGGCACGGAGCCCGCCTGCACCCTGAGGGGCGCGCGTCACCGCGCCCAGCCTCAGCCCGCGAGTGTGAAACCCTTGCCTCCGGCCGGCGCGCTTTGGGCTGCCACTCTCCCTGCCCGCCCCTAGTTCTTCCGCCAAAACCTTTGACCAGAGTCTCCTTGTCAACATTCTTAATCTCCTTTGCCAGCTCTTTAAGCCAGGTAGGAATAAGCTCTGATTTGGGGATATGTAAATAAACGCCAATTCCCAGAAGGTAGAGTGACCTTTTCACCTTGTCCATGATCTCCTTTGGAGGGAATCCGCGGGCACTGACCCCTCTAAAGGGCTGAATCCATGATCACAAACTGTTCGTTTCTCTGAAATGTCCTTGCTATTCATATCCGCAGACGCACTTCAACAGCAGTTCTCTGGGAGCCCTTGGGGGATGAAACTGGGGAGCCTCCAGCGACAGTGACGACTCCTCTCTGTGGGGAGGTGGGAGTGGGCAGGAAGCTATAGGACTAGCGCACACAATTGCCTGTTGCCGGGAGTCGGCGACGTGCGGGCCCTGCCAATAGTCAGTCCCCCTTTCCACCTCTCTCCTCAGCGCTTCCTCTTCCCCCGGGATGCAAAAAAGCAGGGGCCACTGGACCCCTAATTTCTAAACCGCTGAGTACCTGGGCTCGGAGACGCGGGGCTGGGTGGGGTTGGGCGGCGACTGCCCCCTAGCTGGAAGGCGATTTATCTCCCACCCTGCGGGCGTCCCCTCTATCCCGAAGGGGAAGTCTTGTCCAAATCTCGGGGAACAACGGAGCCCCGCGGCGCACGGCGGGCACCCTGGCGCCCAGGCGCTCTGGCAACCAGCCGCGCGCCCTGACGTCGGGGCGGGAGACCGTGTCCGCCTGCAGCCCGGCCTCGCACGCCTAGGCGGTTTGACATGGCCGTACGTGGCACTGACACTACCTCCCCTTTCTCGGTTTTGCAGTGCGTCTCCTACTCCAGCTGGGCTTTCCACCTCTGGCCCGCCAGCCCTGACCAGGAGTGCCCAGCCGGCGCCCTGATCCTCCTTGCCACAGGTCCCAGTCTGGTCAGGCGGGGAGTAAGAGGTGGGGAGTAAGCTGGCATCGTAGCTCCCCTGCCCAGCTCCGCGCGGAGAAGCCCCGCTCTTAGCCAGCAAGGGGATTTGGAGTTGCAAGAAGCCGCCGCCACCTCCCGGCGCCCCGCACTTCTCGGCAGCGGGATCCTCGCTGCCCCGCAGCCTCCCCGGCTCTCATTCCGGGGTGCAGAAGCGAGGTCCGCCGAGGTAGGCGAACCCTGCGCCTTCTTTGGCACCAACATCGATACCCCCACCCCAAACACACACGCAAGCACGCCCTCGGCGCAGATCACAGAGCCTTCCTCCTCGTGAAGATCCCTGCAGGGCCTCGGAGAAAGACAGACAGACCGACCGGGAAGGCACAGTGAGGGAAACTTGTTCCTCCCCTCTCCTGTCAGGCAATTACTGGCGAGCTTGTGCAGGGAGAGGGGAGGAGGAAGCGAGGGAAGGGCTCAAGAAGGGGAGGGGGAGGACGGAAGGAGGTGGGGGAGGCGGGGGTGCAGTTAGTGAAACTCCTCTGTCTCCCGCTCCTCTTTTCATTCCTTGCTCCTCTCCTTTCCGCAGACACCCCGGACCTTCCCTGGGCGCCAGCTCCTCGGCTCCAACGGGTCCAGAGACTACTCGGATTTTTTTTTTTTTTCCTTTCTGGAAATTGGCTTTGGTGTATGTTTCCCTACCTCACTCCTCCCCCTCCCAGCCCCCACTTTTTTTTTTTTTTTTTTTTTTGAGACATGGCTCGGGCAGTGGCTCTTGGAAGAGGAACAAGTGTGGGAAAAGGGAGAGGAAACAGGAGCTAAATGACAGGATGCAGGCGACTTGAGACACAAAACGAGAACCGTTTCTCTGGGATCAAGGCATTGCCTCGCTGCTTTCCTTCCTCCAAGACCGGCTGGAGGATTTTACAGCTCTGAGCGGAGTTGCGGCGCTTGGGATTTTTCAGAGTACTCCCTTTGCTGTATTTTCCCTGCGCGATCTCGTTCTCCCGCTTTTGCCTGGAGGTCCGGAGAAGGTAGAATGGAGAGAGGACTGCTGCTCCTCTGCGCCGCGCTCGCCCTCGCCCTGGCCAGCGCTTTTCGCAACGGTAAGTGACAGGCGGAGGCGCGTCTGACAGCGCCGCGCCCGGGGCTCCCCGGCTGCGGGCGTCCTACCGGGCTCTGCCTCCTACCCCAGCAACCCGACTCACGCAGAGCTGCTGGGATGAAGCCGGAGGAGCCATCCGCCCGGACGAAGGAAACTTTTATCCGGGCGGAGAAATAAAGAAATCAAAGCAATCGGTTTATGGCAAGAGGATTTCAAGTCCTCTAGCTCCCTCCTGGACCACACAGCTCCCTCCTGGAAGTTGGCTGTTTGATTGTGGAGGTTTTCCTATCTCTCTTGCAAGACGGAGCTGCCGACCTTCCCAGATCAGCACACCAATTATCTTAATAATGTTTCCTCCCAAAGGCAATTAGATGAGCCTCCCTTTCAAAAATTTGATGGCAGTTAAAAGTTAATGAACACTTTACCAGGAGAAACAACTTCCTGGTTCTCTTGCAACTCCCCCAAACTGTTTCCTCTGGCGGGTGCCTGCAAAAGACAGTGGCTTGTTGGTTGATGGAACCCCCGCCCACGGTTTTGTAACTCGTCCCTAATCCGTCTGGAGTTTGAATGAAAGTTGCATGGTGTCAATAAAGGAATCTGATATATACAGCCTAAGGCACCAGGATATCTCGAAACCCCTAACCTAGTTGCAGCTTCCACTTTGCTCTTTCAAACCACTCACTGTTAAGTAAATGAAAGACCGTGCTGGGGTATAAACAGGACCATGTAACATAAATAATGTGTTTTATGTGACCTGGTTGTAGGCACGTTAAACTACCACTGAAAAGTTGCTGAAGGCAAGGGTATGAAATTATCTTTACAGTAAGTCTTGGGCGATTATTAATAACTAATTATCAAATATTTACTTTAGTCTGACTTAGATTTCAATCAAAGTAATTAGAAGAAAAGAACAACCACTACTTTCTGTGGTATATTGTTTTAATAAGAGACTGCAAGCGGAGGTGTTCATACCGAGAGGAATTTAAATCACATCTTTATGGTGGAAGTTAATCTCCCTAATACGTTTTCTGAAGGTCTTGTGATTTAAGCAATAGATTTTCCCCAACAGCTACCAAGTAGTGTTCTATAAGGTATGCTTGGAAGTAAAACACAGGGAGAAAAATTGTGAATGTGGAGTTCAATTTATTAATGAACCGGAGTTGGTGGCATCTTTGTGTAATCTGGCCAGGAATGAAATAACCGTCTCCTCCAACTGAAAGAGCACAAGTGGTTAGGAATTACAGTAACCCACCCTCTGCCCTCGACAACTCCTGGGACTAGATCAGTAGGGGAGGCGTTCACAAGGTGGATTTGAAGCCTAATACAAAAAGCTCTCAGGCTTCGGGTTGTGAATTGCACAAATACATGTGTGTGTGTGTGTATGTACATGACTTCTTTTTCTTAGCAGAAATGTAGGGAAGGCTGAGAACCTGAGCTTCGATCGGTGAGCCTGACTAGTTACAGCCACGTTGCTATGATTGGAGTGACCAGAGCCAGTTAATGCCCTTGTAACACAGCAGCCCTCTGAAAGCCGTGTCTACCTCCTCCAAGTGCCAGTCTCTGCTAAATTAATTCATTAACCTTATTTAGGACTAATGGTCCGGAGTCGTTAGAAATTGCTCTTTCTTAATCAACTGTTGGAGAGATTTAACAGAGCCAGGGAGTCTAGCAGTCCACCTTATCTTATTACACTGTCACTTTCTCAGAAGTCACAGATTAAAGAGCTCTTGGTGTGGTACCGAGTCCACCTAAATGTCTTCTGAAGTGACTCTGTCCAGTGACTGGAAGCTGTGCTGTTTTATTTCACTCCTCTAACAGATGCCAGACTCTGCCACGATGCTAGTACAGAGCTGAAGGAGACTTAATGAAACAGGGTCATTTTCCAAGTTTTCTGCACATTGAAAATAATGCAAGAGTCTCAATAGAATCACAGAACAGTGTCCAATATGATCATTAGCTGAGATTCTGAACTCCAGTTGCAACATCATTTTTTCTAGGCAAATCTTATGCTTTTAAAAGCACAGGCAAAGGAAGCCAGTCTAGGAAACACAGAAAGATCTGGCAACTGGGGGTGGGGGTGGGGGGGAATATATATATATATATAAATTATATATAATTTATATTGTCTTCTTTTTAATTTATGGGGAATGATTTCTGTAATGCATGTAGCTTTATGCATTTTTGATGTGCACTTCATCTTTCATTTCCATTTGACCTGGTTTTCCTGTAATAAAATTCTGTAGATTTATAAATTCATGCTGAGAGCAAAGAATGCCATTTTCTTTCCACAGGGAATCTATTAGATGCAATATTAAAATCTATATATACCATTACTGAAAATTTGTGATTGATAGGCTTATATATTTCGCTGCTTTCATACCTGTTCCTCTGACATAGTTTATGCGCCGAATTTTTATTGCTCAAAATTAAGCATCAATAAACGTGGCATCGTTTCAAGCTAAGGCTCTCCAGTATGAAATCCACCGTAAAAAGTGACCAGAAAAATCTACGCTGAACAATAAAGCAACCTCAGCAACTGGTTTATTTGGCTCTGGGTGAATCACTTCAGTACTTGGGTTTTTTGAAATGGAGGCTGAAAACTAGTTAGCTCACCTTTCCCAGAATGTGAGAATGTGGCTTACCATACCTGATCTCCAGGCCTCACTGTGGTGATTTTTCCCCAGTATTTAGGTAATTAGAATTAATGCTGCCTGGCTATTTATTTTTCTTTCTGCCCCATTGCTTTGATCTGGTCTCCAAGCCTGAGCAACTTAGAGAAGTGAAGCAGAATTATTTCTGCTTCACCAAATATACTTTGTTCTCTGTTGGCCTGGATCCCAAGAGCAGAGATAACTGAGACTCACTTAGATTTATGGACAGATAAAACAACAGAAAGGTTTGGTTTTAAGCCGATCGAGGCCTTGGAAGACAATCCCCACTGATCAATGACATAGACCAGGCTTATCATCAAAAAGCCACACAAGGGGTCGAACACTTCTTTTAGTCACCTTCCACTTAGAACTTGCTACTTAATGGGATTACACTTCTTGGGGGTAATTACGTCTAGCAGAAGCTCCCTGGGGGCCATGTTAACATCAATTGAGGGGATTTAATGTTTTTAATCCTTGTTATTCTTAGGTGCTAGAAGACCTTTTCTTGGGAAGGAACTTCCTGGGATGGGAGGAGGTGGGGAGAGCTCTCAGGTCTCCGTTGGTCAGCCTTCCTGGGCAAACACTTGGAGATCAAAGATTGGTCCTTCCTAGGGTGTTGCTGTCACTGTCACTTTGAGGACCTGTGGAGACTTCTTGGAGTTCCCTTTTAAAAAGTTATGGAATGTTTAATATCTGGCAATTGACACATGAAGCTAGACTGCCTAACTGGGTGTAAGGGAAAGATCTGCTAAAATGTTGCTTTTCTTGCAGATAAATGTGGTGGTACAATAAAAATTGAAAACCCTGGGTATCTCACATCTCCTGGTTATCCTCATTCTTATCACCCAAGTGAAAAATGTGAATGGCTGATTCAGGCTCCGTACCCGTACCAGAGAATTATGATAAACTTCAACCCGCACTTCGATCTGGAGGACAGAGACTGCAAGTAAGTGATCGCGTGTTTGAACAGGCACCACAGCACCATCTGGTGGTCATAGGTGTCTATGGCGGAAAAGCCTGTGTACAGTACAGGGCATAAACGGATCCAGGAGGGGTTCCAATCTAGGGCAGATCATATGTCAACGGCATGGAAATTGAATTACTTTAAGTGATTTCTGAGTTCCCCAAACTGGGAAGATTATATTTAAATGTGTAATCTTCCATACTCCTTTTCCTGTTAACACTTTTGGTTCGGGAACTCTTTTATTAAGAAATATATACATTCCCACCCCCCCAGAGAAGGTGAAGAACCTGAAACGCAAGCTCTCGCTTGCATTTTTATTAAATATTGTGGGTCACTAACATATACAGCATCCACAGATAGTGAGGTCGAATATTTTGTAATAAATTTGTGGCACATTTCATGATTTAAAAGCTGTCTTTGTCTTACCGAGTTTTACAGGGAAAACAAATTGTCATTGACCAAAAAGTAAGGCATATAAGGATGAATTAGATGACGGTTTTTTTGATAGTTAATGATTGGAAGACTTTTATGAAAAATTCTAAAAAATAATTCTTAAGGCGCAATGAATACAATGGGAACTCAAAAAGAAGTCAGTTTGTATCCATCTGCATTAGCCAGCCTATCTCCTTCCGTTGTCATGTTACTAGTTAGTCCATTACGCCAGATTTCATTATTATGAAGATGTTCTCAACTGTTGTTGTAGTTACGTGCCATGGAGTGCAGCCCCTGACTCTTGGTGATCCCATGCAATGGGGTCAGACCATTAGGATCCACACGGTATAGTGACAGTCTAAATTTTATTTCCTCACATTGTATCAAAGAACTGGTGCATAGGTTTTGCTTTCCACAGTAGTTGGAGAGTGTGTTTTAACTTTAAATGTAGTAATTCACTCCACGTTTGCTCTTCTCTCTTGGACACCGAGCAGACCACCTGTCTCCATCTTTTCTTCATTCTCCCATTCTGTTGCATTGTACGTGGTGTGGTATCCAGAGAGTTGGATCTGAATACCAATCTTTTTATTAAGGGAAAATAATCTATTTCAATGTCAATTTTATAATGTTTCTCAGAGAATGATGTATTTTCCCAAGGTTTAAAATGAGTAGATTTGATTGTGTACAATGTATATAGGCTACTACTTGCTTTGGATACAAACGTTATTATTCAGGTCCGTTCATTATAGAGGAGATGTTCTCTTTGCATGCAAAGAGAATATCTCTTTTAGGGAAGAATAGAATACTATGCTAACGTCCCCACCTGTTGGAAGTGCTCAGCAACCTGTTGAGTTGATAGGGTCATCTAGTTTTTCATAGTCAGGAAAATGAGGTCATCTGGCTAATTCAACATCCTGGTTCCTGAGAATTAGCATAAATCCATATACCGATGATCAATTTCTAAACAATTAGTATACACTACAATGCGATGTAATTATGCTGATTCCAATTTAATCTTTGTTCTGTGATTCACAAGTGCGTGAGGGCATTATATTGGCTTTTTAATCTTGTGTGGAAGTGGCCATTAGCAGAGTGTTCTAGCGACTGTTGGGAACAGGGAGTTCATTGTCTTTTTTTCCCTCAGTATTCTGTAT
Source organism: Loxodonta africana (assembly GCF_030014295.1). Classification (NCBI taxonomy): domain Eukaryota; kingdom Metazoa; phylum Chordata; class Mammalia; order Proboscidea; family Elephantidae; genus Loxodonta; species Loxodonta africana. The sequence continues at coordinate 190,213,017 of NC_087345.1, forward strand.
GGTGGTGTTTACAGTGTTGATCACCTAGACAACCTGGAGACTTGTTCTCTACTTTGTTTTATTTTATTTTACTTTTTGATAATGCCTAAACTGCTAGGAGATATTTTTAAGAAATTCTTGTAAAGTAATAACACTATGCCAAAATATAAGATGCCATTAGATTTCAGGAAAGTTGCGTTTACCAACTCCTGATCAGTAAATCATACACCATGTATATGTGTAATATAATAGTTAAAGAAGTTAGAAGAGTCACTAGTTTTAGCACTGGTGTGCCGGTAAATGTTTAACAACTGGGTCCCTTTGGGGGAGAGGGTAAAATTCTGCTGTGTAACATTTGCTGATTTCTGTGGCATAAATATTCCCATTACGGCCGATTTCTCCAACTACCAAGATGATGTCATTGTGCATGGAGCTGGGAAGACGCGGGCAGCGTTGGCTTTTGTTGGCTCTTGCAGGCACACCACTGGGGTAGAAGCCTAGAAAGGAAAACCAATTGAATGAGCTCATATATGTAAAGCGTTTACATCAGTGTCTGGCACAGTAAACCCTAAACACAGTAATGGTTTGCCATGTAGTGGTGTGAGGGTGGATATAGTGGGATTGGAAGAGCACTTTTCGGCTAGTTGGGGTTTGGGAAGAGATTTTTCAGCGATATCAACAAGGTATTGAAGAACTGATATGCCCAGGAAGATTGTTTTTATAATTATGACTGCGAGAATTTTTCTGTTTTATAATGCTACTGAGTTAGGCAATTTCTTAATTACAGGGAACCGAGGATTTGTTCTCTGTGAAGTTGCCACCTCCTGCCTGCCTTTGAAAGACTGATATATTTAGCTTGATGAAGTCAATGGAGATTGTGCCAGTGGAAAATATCTTTGTGCCATGTTTTAAATTTTCGCTCTATGATATCAATGAAAAATTTCTTTTATCAATGAAAAATTCCAAAAAGGTATAGGAAGACCAATATAAAACATTGCCTCAGCTGTCTTTCTGGGCTGGCCACATGTAAAAAAATACTCCTGGTCGTTGTTGAAGGTTGTAATTGGCATTCTACAAATGTGGCCCAATTCTTACTTCCTTTTGTTGGGGTTATGAGAGGAACCTACAGCTTTAAAATCTAAAGGTGGCTAGAACTCCCAAGAAAAATGGAAAACACCAGAAACCCTTTGAAAAACAAATTCATAGACTTCAAAAGTGTATTATTAGTGGCCCCAAAAACAAAGCTTTTTGTTTCATTGTTGTAGTTTATATTAGGCTACTTCCAAAAGTGGGCTTGAGATGATATAAATTGACATAAGATGATATAAGCTGGTAAGCTTTTAAGTATCGCTATTAGGAGCAAGTGGTTGTAAGACATTTAAACCATCCCTTACTCAGCTATATTTTCTGCCTGGTAGCAGGGAGAAATACTCACCATACCCATGTCACAGAGTAACTGTGAGGATAAAACAAAGTATTGGATATGAAAGTCCTTTAAGAAGTTGAAAGCTGCCCTCAAAATAAGTTGTCATTATTATTATGGTCTCTGTAACAACTTGGTCATTGGTAGAACATTTGGAAATAGGAAACTAGACAGATGTCAAACTAAGTATATTGATCTAGTAATGGGATGATCCACGTATAATATACCCTGCATTTTCTCTTTGAAATTGTCAGTATTCAACTGAAAATATCACCATGTATAGTCAACTTTCATCATGTGAGAGCTGAAGAAATCAATTTCGTAGTACATTTGCTTATTGAGACGCATCTTCCAGGCCCAAGTAAGCAATTTGCTTTTGTAGGGGGTAGGGATGTATAAGTAATTAAATAAACAACTCATACAGTTCTGGTAAAAATAGATATTTTATTTTAACTCTTACTATTTTATTTATAAGTAGGTAAAAAAATGATCTAGTAACTTCAACAATACACTAAAATGTATACAGTCACACCTTTTCACCTGAGTGGCACCAAGACTGACTCAGTTCTTACGTACACCACGGGCCTTACTTTACAAAACGGTGCTAAGTTTTCACAGTGGTTATCAAGAGGGAGTATTTCCCTAAGGAAAATAAATGTGTGAGCTAAGCCTGGTAGTTTCAAAATGCATCACTTTATGTTTGTGCCACCACTGAGCCACGTTCCTTACAAATGGGCATCGAAAACATAATACTACACCCTCCTCAACTATTTTATTGAACAGAGTGTGGCATCAATCCATCACTCAATAGAACAGTAGAGTATCTGTCTTTGGGGCTAACATTGGGCTGAGATTTCTAGCTGACATACTGCTGTGTTTTTATTGTTACGTGATGTGGAAGAAGAGACTAGAGAATGTTCTGAGAGGAGAAGACAGTGCTGAGGGTGTGGAAGGAATGGTGACTTCCGTTTTTAACACCAGCAAAATCCCGCGTGCTTGGGAAGTGTGAAAAACCCAGTTAATAGTAGAAGAGAAAGGAAAAAGAGACCGGCTGAATGTTTCTCAGAAAGCAATGTTCATGGTGCACTGGAAATGGTTTCCAGTATTTACATTGAGTTAGTTGGTTCTTGCTCACCTCAAGTTTCTCTCAATGGTAAGGCAGACATCTTGAAATGCATAAAACTTTATATCTGTATAATAAACAAGAATGTCAATGATACAGTAGTTAGAATTTATGGAAGTTTTCCGGTTTCCCAGCAATGCAAACTATCAGCATGATAATTTATAATGGTTTGTGACAAATACTGCTGAGCAAAGAGGTGTGTGGTTACATTCAGATCAGATGTCGTCATCTGGGGAGCAATAAAAATTTCACAGACATTGGGTTAAAAACATTAAAAAAGAATGAATGTGATGCTTCAGAAAAGGAGTCTTAAAAGGTAGTAGTGTGGTGGGAGAAAGCACAGTAGTGGTTTCTTCTGACAAGTTCCTGACTTCGGGGCCTGATTTGACAGTGGTGTTTTGCAGGACTTAACCCAAACTTAAGGCTGGCATAGCAGAGTTCTTTCCTGTCTATAATTTAGATTTGCAAGCTCTTCCTTGTGTAACCAATAATAGGTGTGTATTTTTCTAATTAAATGCATTGGAAGGCAGATTTCAGTCTTGTAATGTCATATGAAGTTTAATCACAGTGCAATTATAATTAGAGATATTCAAGTTTTGGGAGGTTTGTTAGAGTAAATCACACATCTTTTCTTTAATGCTACTTTTAAAATTGCCTAAGTTAGTATTAACTTGGAAACACTGCTAATCTCATTGATTTTCATAGAATATAAACTCACTGAATGAAAATGGATCTTCCCTTAGTTTCCCAAATCTGATTTGTTCCTGTAAATTTAATGACAGAATGGCCGGTTAGCGGTTTGGTGGCAATTTTTGGAGTATAAGTTCTATTTTTGGTTTCCCTGAGTAATATTTTCTGTGGTGAGCCTTTCTTTAGTTAAAATATTGATATTATATTCATTGTGGGTTTTTTGCCCAAGGTGACTGCCTCACTTGCTTCACCCAAGTTCTAGTGGTCTGCGTGTGTTTTTCCAGTTGCCTTCAAGTTGATTCCAACTCAGGGTGACCCAATGTGTGTCAGAGTAGCACTGTGCTCACTGGGTTTTCAGTAGCAGCTTCTGAGAAGTAGATCATCCGACCTTTTTTCCAAGGCACCCCTGGGTACACTCGAACCTCCAACCTTTCTGTTATCAGCCAAACACACTAATCATTTGCACCACCCAGGGGCCCTGGTCTTGTGTTTAGAGCATTATTGAGGCCAAATCAAACCTACAAAAAATTGCCCTTGTATTATGGAAAACAGTGGATATTTTAAGCCAAAAAAGTCTTTATTTTTTAGATGACATTTAGAAATGTATGTACTTTTAATCAAAGCATAATATATATCTAATAAAAACAAAAGCAGTAACTGTTAAGTTTGGTAGAATCTTACAAGGTGAACACATCCATGGAACCAGTCAAGAAGCAAACATTTCCAGCTTCATAAAAGCCCACTTATGTCCATTTTCAGTCACTAAACTTCCCCATCAAGGGTGATGACAGTCCTGCATTATTGATTCCATTTTTATAAATTTAAATTTCAGACAAAACTGAACTCCTTTGAATATAGACAGTGAAACGCTTAGGAATGGAGCTAGAAAACCGCATACTGTTCCCTTTCTAATCACATAGCAGAGTCTCACTAAAGCACTTAAAAATGTTTTCAGTAGCTACCGTAGAAGTAGCTTATATTTGTTGCATATGATACAGTTCTGTTAAAATAAACAAAGTTTTCAATCTGGTGCCTGGTTTACGTGCAAGGCCAATCCAGAAAAACCATCCTTTGCTTTATTTTTCTAATTTTTTCATTCCTGGTTTTGATCTAGGGTGAATTTCCAGTGTGGTCAAGGGCAGAAGAACCACCACCAAGCTCAATTTAATTAAAAAAAATTATTGGATGAGTAAGAATAAAGTCTTTTCAGAGCAAGCATTCTTGGCCAAGGCTGTTGTTCCCACCTGCAGCATCCTTGCTTATTCCTCAGGCAGATAATTACCTACTTTCTTCCTTTTGGATTTTTCTTGATTGTTTCTTGCTATAAGCAATCACATTTGATCATAATGAATTTCAAGTATTACAAGGTTGTTTTGTGTTAGGTATTTCTGTAATTTTTCTTTTTTTTAAAGCAAACTTTATGAGAAGGTGAAGGAGAAGGTTAGTTGAAATCTTATCAAATTGAATCAACATGTGCCTGGCATTTCCAACCAGATTTCACTTTGGAGAGCAGGCACTTAAAAATCGATCCAAGTGAGACATATGCCTTCAGCCGGCGTGCCTGTTCTCAGCTCTTTCTTCCCAGCATAAAACTTGATACTTCCAGGCATGCTGACATACGTCAGCAGCGGCACATACACAAACACATATGTGCATACATGTGTGTGCTTGTGAAGGAGGCTAAAGAATAAACCTAACTAATGACAGTTGTAGTAGTCATCTACGGCCGATAATTAAGAGGAGAGACAAGATCCGTGTTCAGGTCAGGTTCCAAATGCCTCTTAATTGGATGTTTATAGTCAATCCTGATTGTAGGAGTTGGTGACTTGGCAGAAAGTAGCACCTTAAAAGAAGGTTTTTCCTGCCGTACGCTGGTTGTTTGACTTGTGCCTCGTATTTGGGTCACTTCGGGACGGCATGAGGTCGGTGGTGTAACTTCCAGATTGGCTGTGAAGCACACCAAACCCGTTCTATTGTCTGAAGGTTGAAATCTTTTAGAGACTTGGTGGACAGCTTAGAGAATGAACTACACTCATTCAGAATTCTGCTAAGCTCTGCAAAAGAGCAGAGAAAGGAAAAAAAACAAAAACTCCATCTTCTGGCTTCCATCCACTCAATTCCTTAAAAGCGTTCAAATTCACCAAGACCTTCTTGCCTTATAACGAGGCTTTATTCCTTATCAAGACAAGGTCTACCTGTATTGCTATGTATTATTGCATCAACACGTGTTTTCTTAACATGTTTTAATTTCGATAATTATAGGGTGTTTAAGAAAGGAATAATCCTGGCTGGTTTTTACTGTGGCAGCCATGGTGTTAAGCACTCTGTGTATATAACTCACTAAGTCTTCCTATCATCCCCATTTTACAGATGACAGCACTGAGGCACAGAAAAGTTAAATTACCTGAGTCTGAATGCTCAGCCGTTATCTCTCCCCTTTGTGACCAAAAGGCTTGTGATGTACCTTTTGAATTAGAAAATTCTCATACAATGGTTGCCAGCTTTTTTTTTTTCTTTTCTAATTCAAGCAGTCGTTTTCTTTGATGAAATTCTTCACTTAAAGGTTTAAATACAAAACAACAAATCCTGAGGGAGGGCTTGGTTTTTAAACTTGCAGAATAAATAAGCGCTTGTGAAACTGTGCACCACAACATTCAACCAATTTGTGATTTCATTCATCAAAACTTGTCTTAAATCAGAAATGGAAATTCTAGGGGCAACACCCAAATTCTGGTCCCTTTGGCTCAGGAGTTTGAAATCGCAACCAAAAAACCAAAACTAGTGCCATCGAGTCGATTCTGACTCATAGCAACCCTACAGGACAGAGTAGAACTGCCCCATAAAGTTTCCGAGGAGTGCTTGGCGGATTCGAACTGCCGACCCTTTGGTTAGCAGCCGTAGCACTTAACCGCTACTCCAACAGGGTTTCCTTGAAACCGCAAAGCACATATAAACATAGTATTTATTTGAAGCCTGCTAACCAGGCAGCACAGGCCTTCGAGCTACGAGATTAGCTGAAGGGACCTAGGAGACCCCAGCTGGGCCCGGTACTGAATCACAGGCCTGGGGGTAAGACGCCTGCATTCTTCTGGAAACACTTCTCTTTTAGCTAATCTCTGGCAAAGACCAGGAAAGTTTGCACTGGCCCACAGCTCCCTAGTTCGCAAAATTTCGATTGCTGTGTTTGCCACTGAGGCTCTGTAAGGGTCAAAGGGAGGATGTTTGCTCAGACGCTGGGTTCCTATGAGAAACAGAGCGGTGTTTTTGAGATGGAACAGATGCTCTGGAGTATTTTGTTTTTATCTCAGCAGTTGCTTGGTACAAGCAGCCGACCAGGTTTGAGGTGATTGCTTGCTTGCTTCTGTAATGGACTGGACATGTCAGGGGGAGAGCTTCCCGTCTGGGGGTGAGAGGGGATGCCAAATGTCTCGTTATTCACGTTCTTTAATTCCCCTAAAACAGCAGCAGCTATTGTAAAGACCAGCCTGTGTAGTCCCAGCTCCAACTCCTTATCTGATTCCCCAACTAACAGGTGCTACTACCAGGGCAGCTATTATATAAATTATAAGCAACAAATGAAATATCATGTAAAGAATTAAGATGTGCACAAAATCTTAGTAGATAACTTAAAAAAAAATTAAAGCAAAGTATTTCTAATTTTAAAGGAAAAAATAAAAAGAGCATGCTCTTTCTTCAAAGAACAAAAAGAAGGACACAAAACCCCACAAGCTTGGTAGCAGGAATGTTGACTTGGTCTCACTGGTAACTATGTTGTTTTTTAAGTGTAGTATCCCTTGACTAAGTCAGATTTCTGTTTTACCTTTAATTTGGTTTCATATTTGGCCATTTTTGAATAACTTGGGAAAGCAGAGATTTATTTATTAACCAATTTGGTCACTGAAAGGATGATTAAAATAAATTAACATTTTAAATTTCTAGACAAATTCACTCTTTTGAAAAAATGGTAGCCAATACAAATTTCTTAAATGGGAAAATCTCAGTAATTTCACAAGGTCACGTCTCCCTTCCGTAGTACTCTGTCTGCACATCTATTCCAATACCCGTCTCCGTAGATTCTTCATTCTAATTGTGTAGGTAAGTGTTTGTCTCTCAACTGCATGATAAATCTACCAGGGCAGAAACCATGTCTTACTTACATTTCGACCCCGTACAATCCAAGGAATGCTTTGCACATCATAGGCACAAGTTTAATTAAATAGCTGACAGTTTATTGAAGTGGGAATCTAGCATATAAAGACTCGTTGTTGTTAGTTGCCATTGACCATTGAGTCGATTCCAACTCATGGTGACCCCATGCTATAGATAAAAAAAAAAAAAAAAGTGTTTCCCTGAGTACAGTCCGTGATTCACAATAGGCAAAATGGAGAAGAGACCAGCAAATTCCATGAAGGGAGAATGAAAGAGGCAATTTTGCTAACTGCTGTAATGGACGGTCACTCTGAGTGGCAACCTTTAAGAAAGGGCTATGGCAGGAACAGCTACTACTTGGACGCGGAGGTGGTAGCTGCATTAATCCATGCAGAGAATTTGACCAGACCTCACCCATCACCCCAGCCTGTCAGAGGCATCAAAACTTGAATTTTGGAGGCTCTAGTTCACAGCAGCGCAGGTAAGGGCTACGGATTGTCTACAGAGTGGCAGTGCAATGGGGGTAGGCTCTATGGCACACAGCATGACCCTCTTCCACTGGGTATAGGTGGGATTATAGGTGCCAACCTTAACTTGGACGTTTGGTTCTATAGGAGCTGCTAACATCAACAGCTCTGCGCAGCACAGTTCTTCTCTGACATACCTGGGGCCACCGTAAGTTGGAGTCAATTCAATGGCAACTGGTTTGCTTTTTCTTGTGTGCATGTAACATCATCAAACAGTTCTAGCAGTTTCTTCGCTTCTGCAAAGGGTAGCCCATAATTTTATTGTTTAATGAAGGTTGATGGTCTGCTGAAAGAGAGATGATGGCTTTTAGTTTTCTTTGTTTTTAGTGATGGTAGGAATTAAAAAAAAAAATAGGAAAAAATCTGCATTTCTCTTACCCTTTATTCCAGTGCCAATTTCTTTGCCCAGGACTGGGGACCCTACTGAGTAACTATTAGGACCTATTGGTTGAGTCCTTAAAGACCCAGCCTCTTTTCCCTCTTTAGAAGTTCTAGCATCATACCTGATATGTGTGTTAGTTCATTAAAGCAAGCCAGGGGTTTCTGATTGTCAGGGGACTGTGTTAGCAGCTCCCTGTGAAAAAGTATTCTGGTGACAATTAGGATGTGGGTTATAATTGCTCCTCTGCCATTCATTCCCATCTGTGAGACAGGAGACAGGTCATATGGGCTGGGTACCAATGACTTGATTGTGGCAGTGTTACTACTGGACTTTGACAGTGTTAATCAGTGCAGTTCATGAAGATGATAAAAATGACTAGGTTGCTTACAGCATAGTCTGGTTGAGGAACACCACCTAGACACAGCTTTAATTCATCTTTTTACCTTCTCTTTCTGAAAAAAAAAAAAAAATCCTTCCTTCTTTTACCTATCTCAGTAACACCGTGTTGATGAGATAATGTAGGTGGAAGTATCTTACGAACACAAGGGAAAAATGTTAAATAAAGCCTAGGTATTATTTTAACAGGAAGTACATCCTCAAGTTTCGTTCCTTAAAATAAGTTCAGACTGTAAACAACAAAGCCTGCATCTTTAGGAAGAGGCACTTATAAATATTTCAAAAGCACTGCACACGTCCACAATAGAGATAGCATCTAATGCTCAGCATGGATTCAGCCAGCAAGAATTTCTGAATTCAGTGTGTTATCATTGTGGTCTTCTAAAAATCTAGATGGGTGGGGTTTCTGGAAAATCTTATGCAGGATGCTACCTCAACATCCCAAACTTGATAAAAGCATTGATGGCTTCAAAAAAAAAAAAAAAATCCCTTTTTTCCCCAAGTGTGTCTGAGGACTTATAAACATATTCAGTACATTCAGAACGTAAAGCAGCCCATTCTCAAATAGCAAGACTGGAGAAAGTATTGTGGTGGCTATCACAGCAGGAATGCCAGCCCTTCTCAAACAGTTGAACCGAATAGTGCCGTTGTTTTCCTTTCCAAGAAAGAGGAACTTCATTGATTTTATACCACAAATTTATGAAAATGATAAAGCAGCTGGGAAAAGAAACATTTTAAAACCTAGGGTCCATTCCATTCTCATCCCTCTCCCTCTATTTCTAGTAGCCTAAGATCCCTTAGCTTTACCTTCTCTTTCCCTCATTTCCAGTAATGATTGTTGTTGTTAGCTGCCTTCAAGTTGGCCTCTGACTTATGATGACCAACGAAATGAAACTCTGCCTGGTCCTGCTCCATTCCCATGTTCAGTTGTGGATCGAACCTTTGTGAGCCATAGGGTTTCCATAGACTTCCCAATAGAGAGAGGTGTTCTCAGCGGGAATATCAAGATCAGACTTGTAGGAAAGGTCTTGGAATGGTGGCAAAAAAGAAATTACTATTTTAGTTCTTTTTCCCCCACCCCACCCCCATGCAATGGCCTTATGTGATATAAATTGTATCTGCAGCCCTTCAAAAGTACTTCTCAGCTCTGTTCTCATTTGAAAAGAATCCAGGCGTGGCTGGGAAATCCGACAGAAGAGTTTGGCTCTCCTTTTTGTGGGATCATTGTGGCCCTCCAGGGGTCAAATTGATCCTGTAGGACTTTCCCATTCATGAGTAAAGGAAATCTTCATTGGACCTTATTACCCTTTAAATAAATATCCCATCTCTCTTTCCTATTACTGCCAAATTTATTGAAAACTGTATCTACACTCCAGAACTCCACTTTTTTTCTTTTCTTTTTTTTTTTATTGTGCTTTAAGTGAAAGTTTACAAATCAAGTCAGCCTCTCATACAAAACCTTATATATACCTTGCTATATATATATTTTTTTATATACTCCTAGTTGCTCTCCCCCTAATGAGACAGCACACTCCTTCTCTCCACCTTGTATTTCTGTGTCCATCCAGCCAGCTTCTGTCCCTTCAGCCTTCACATCTCCCCTCCAGAGAGGAACTGCACACATAGTCTCATGTGTCTACTTGATCCAAGAAGCCCACTCCTCACCAGTATCATTTTCTGTTTTATAGTCCAGTCCAATTCCTGTCTGAGGAATCGGCTTTGGGAATGGTTCCTGTCTTGGGCTAACAGAAGGTCTGGGGACTATGATCTCTGGGGTCCCTCCAGTCTCACTGAGACCATTAAGTCCAGTCTTTTTACAAGAATTTGAGGCCCACATCCCACTGCTCTCCTGCTCCTTCAGGGATTCTCTGTTGTGTTCCCTGTCATGGCAGTCATTGGTTGTAGACAGGCACCATCCAGCTCTTCTGGTCTCAGGCTGATGTAGTCTCTTAATTACATGGCCCATCCTGACTTTTGGGCTCATACTTACCTGCGTGTTTGATGTTCTTCATTCTCCTTTGCTCCATGTGGGTTGAGGTCAATTGTTGCATCTTAGATGGCCACTTGCTACATTTAAGACCCCAGACACCACTCTCCAAAATGGGATGCAGAATGTTTTCTTAATAGATTTTATTATGCTAATTGACCTGGATGTCCCCTGAAACCATGGTCCCCAAACCTCCACCCCTGCTATGCTGGCCTTTGAAGTGTTTGGTTTATTCAGGAAACTTCTTTGCTTTTGGCTTATTCCAGTTGTGCTGACCTCTCCTGTATTGTGTGTTGTCCTCACATTCAGCTAAATTAGTTCTTGTCTCCTATCTCCTTAGTGAATTCCCCTCTCCTTCCCCATCTCATAACCATCAAAGAATATTTTCTTCTCTATTTAAGCTATTTGAGAACTCCACTTCTTACTTAACTCTTTCACCGTAGTTTCTATCCCCTCCAGTTGAATGAAATTTCTTGCTCAAATGTTACACTGAGGTTATTCTTTCATTGCCTCAAACCACTGGCCATTTCTTGGTCCTAACTTCTTCTGTACAACATTATACACAGTTGGGTCCTGATTACCTCTGGAACTTTCTTCTTTCCTGCATCTCGTGATATCATTTTGGTTTTCTCCCTTCTTGTCTCAATTTCGGTAGTTTCTCTTTCCTACACTAAATTACATGCATTTGGCAAGGATTTCCCTTTGCCCTGCATCCATGAGCAGCCACTTCTGTTTTTGATCTTAGCTACTCCTGCTTACTTCCTTGGAGATAATCCCCAAATTTCTGCCCAGCCTTAGATCTGACCTAAGTGCTGGACTCACAATTCCCAGTTCTTCCTGGATTCTGCTGACCACCTGCATGACTGATAATTGCCTCAAATGGTCAAATCCAGCTTTTCACCTTCTCCTGCAAACCGACTTCTCTTTTGCCTTTTCTCTTCCTCTTATGGAATCCTTCAATTCCTGTTTATCCTAACTTCAAACTCTAGAAAGTTTTCTGATTCCTGTTTGTTCCTCAAATCTGGTCAGTTTAAAATTCCCCCGAACCTAATTAGTTTAAAGTCTTCTAAATTCCGTATCTACAATGCCCCTCATATCTATCTTTTTGTTGTTGTTGTTACATTTCCACTGCTGCCACCCAAATTCTAACACTCTTTAACCTCCCTTCTGAGTTATCAAATTAACCTCCTAAAGGAGCTTTCCTCGTTCCTGCCCTCTGATCTAAATTAATTTTGGGAAAGCATAGCTTTGATTCTGTTACCTCTCTGCTTAGAAATGTTAAGATTTCCCCCTTGCTTCTGTCTGTACTTCTGACCTTCCACAAAATAGCTCCCGCCTAGCTCTCTTGCCTTATCCCCTGTAGTTCCCTATACACTAGCCTAAAGGGTCACCTTGTATGTCTTCAAAATCACCCTTGCTCTCCCATCCCATTCCTAACTTATGTTGTTTCCTCATCTAAAACCCTTTACGCCCCTGTGTGTTTCTGTCAAAATGCTGAGCATCGTCCTAGTTGCACCTGATATAATACTTCTTTCATAAAGCCATTTATGATAGCTAACTGCTAATTAGATGAAGACTGTTTCCTACAACATACTGAGAATTGTGTTTGTGCATCATTCATGTTCTTTAGGATATTCTGTATTGTGTCACAATGTTTACTATTCGTCTACTATTCCTCCAAATAGATCACAAAGTGCTTGAGAGCAGAGACTGGGTGTTCTTTTCCACCACTTTTCTACCCAGCACACTTCTTTGCCCTTAGGAGATGCTCAATATTTGCTGAATTGAACTGACCAACTGACAGATATCAAGTCGTCTCCAGTGTATTCATTGAGTGCTGGAGGACCAAGTCAGCTCTTTGGAGAGAGGCTTAACTTAATCAGACTATAGAAATGCATGCTTATACTTCTCATTTCCATGGTAAACCCTTCATTTTCCCGGGTAGTGGAGTCAGACTTTCAATTTTCCTCTAGAAACCCCTATTTTTAAAAGCCTAGATTTCAACACATGAGCAGCTTTAGCTAAATCTCAAAAAAAAAAAAAAAAAAAAATATGCAGAGGTAGTGCTTAGCTGAAAGCATTTCTTTCTGTCTCATAGTCATCTCCATAATCTGTTGTGGAGTTAGAGGCATAAAATGTATTAACATTGTAGGCATATGTCCTGATTGTTGAGTGTTTTCTGACATCCCCACAACTCTTGGGACTTTGTGTCACAATTCTGTAAACTTTGTCTATTGTATATTCATATCTGGGCTCACGTCCAAACCACCTTTACATAAATTTAACACAAATAATTTAGAGCCTTCTTCCGTTCCAGCTGGCAACCCCAGTAACTGCACATGTTGACTTCTCAGCAGGCTTGCCAGGGGGAGACGTCTAAAGTGAGCTTCTCCATTGTAGAAGTTAACATAGGTTGCATCCCATGCAGAATGGTACAAGTATGTTACCCTATACAGCCACATAAATAACAAGCCCCAGTTTCTAATGATGGGGCAGTGGTGGTTCTCTGGTAGGATTCTCACCTTCCATGCGGGAGATGCAGGTTCAATTCCTGGCTGCCTTGTGCATCTGTCAGTGGAGGCTTGGGTGTAATTAGCTGTGGAATCAAGTGTTTAGTCTTTCTAGATCTCAGTTTTCTCATCTGTGGATTGAGAGGGATGGACTCTGCTCTTTAAGTTCTTTTAACTCTAATACCATAAGATCCTATCCATCCAGGGGAATCCCACTGCATAAGAACAAATTCCAACGATGTCTCTTCTGTTGGTTTAGCCTGGCACTGATCCTTTGACCTTTCTTGGGCCTTTGACAAAGACCATGCGCAATATAAAAAATTCTGCCTGGTCCTGTGCCATCCCCATGACCAGTTGGGGATCGAACTATTGTGATCCATAGGGTTTTCATTGGCTGGTTTTCGGAAGTAGATCCCCAGGCCTTTCTTTCTAGCCCATCTTTCTCTATCTTTGGCTGTTCTTTCTCCTTTCCCAGATCAAAACTAACCCCCAGCCCAGCCCAGACCCTCCCTGCCTTTTTGCAACACAGCTCCATCCCCCCTTCCCAATCTTCCTTCACCAAGATTTTTATATCACTTTTCTACTCCAAAATTGCATCAGATATTTCAATTTCTATTTTAGCAAAATTTGCTCTGAGAAATTGCCCACTTTTTCATGAAGATTTTCATCTTACCCATTCACAGATATGTTTTACTTACTCAGTTATTGAGAAGGGCTGTGAAAGTGGTCTTCATTTATTGTTCTGCTGTGGTAATACAGCATCTACAGTTAGCAGAGATTCCATGTAGGATGAGATGTTTGGTCTTGAAACTAGATGAGCCACAAGCCAAGGTGTAATTTAACTGCAGTTGATAACTTGAATAGTAAGCCAAACTCGGATTTGATCACTAACAAAAAAGTAGTTGTTACCTTATCTTTTTGTTCAGCATGTAGCTTGTTAAAATTAAATTGTAAAGAATAGGGATTGCATTGAAAAAAATGGGAAAGCATGACAACAGCAATTTTGTTAATGAATCCCACCTCACTCTCTATGCCTCAGAGGCAGTGTAAGCAATGCAGTAAGCTGCGTATCTACTTGTAAAGCAGTCTCAAATTAAGGCACTTATTCAGATGCCATTGTAAAAATAATTTTCTGAAATTGTGGTCTATCAACAGGAGATAAGATGGCACTCTGTTGTTGCCTGCTGAGACCCATTATGATATTCTATTTCAGAAGCAAATCACACTGTAAATGCAATGTTCAGATTCATTTATTCCCACAATAGCATTTTTGCAAAGGTGCAGTTTCATAACTTGACTTAGCACTGAGAGCAAGCACATCATCGTTTCAAAGCTCTTTGTAACCACTGGTTAGTTCACACATCCTTGGGAGATTGCTTATTTGTACCAGACCCATTTTAAAATGAGATAACCAAATGTATATAGGTAAAGCAGCTTGCCAAAGGCTAGTCAGACAGAGATGTGATTAAAACTTGCCTTCCTTCCATACTGTGTTCTTTGCATCTCTGATGAGGAACTTCTGAACACCTAAAGCTTAGATATGTTACCAATAAAGATTAAAGAGCCCATTAGCAGCCTTGGATTAACAAATAAAATCAAGTCCCCCCAGATCCAAATGTAAATGGGACCTCAAATGAACAAACATATTGTGCTTTTCTCCTCTGATCCTCCTGAGCCATATTTTTTAGAGCAAATAATCACCAGTGGACTAATGTCTAAAGTTATTTGGCTAATTCCCAGTGTTAATTGGAAAAATGTCTAGTATTTCTAAACACCAGAATAAAAAGGACTTGGACTGTCAACCCATAGTTTTCGTTTTTTTCCTATATCTTTCCTGACACTGACTTTGAGATTTAAACTATTCAGGTTTCTTGTCAATGTTGCATAGGGTTTGATTTATATATTGAATATTATACAAGTCCTGAGATTGATGGTGAACTTGAGTCCACTGTTATACATTCATCCCTACATATACATAGACAAAATATACATAGTGATAAATTCAAAATTGTATGCTGGACTATATGAAGAAGAACAAGCCATCAGGGTTGGAGGAAGACCCATTAACAACCTGTGTTACGCAGATGACTCAACCTTGGTTACTGAAAGTGAAGAGGACTTGAAGCATTTACTAATGAAGATCAAAGACCACAGCCTTCAGTATGGATTACACCTCAACATAAAAAAAAAAAAAAAAAAAAAATCCTCACAACTGGACCAATGAGCAACATCATGATAAATGGAGAAAAATCCATTTTACTTGGATCCACAATGAACATCCCTGGAAGTACAGGGTTAGTGGAAGAGAGGAAGACCCCCAATGAGATGGACTGACACAGTGGCTGCAATAATAGGCTCAAGGATAACAACGGTTGTAAGGATGGCACAGGACCGGGCAGTGTTTTGTCCTGCGGTTCATAGTGTCGCTATCAGTCAGAACTGACTTGAAGCACCTAGCAACAACAACAACAAATTCAAAGTTCACCAACGTGGAATTTGGAGTAAATTCAGGCACTTTCTCAAGGCACGTTTCCTTGGACACCACAATTCCGCCTGTGAACTTCTCTCCTGTTGCCTATTACTCCATTCGTTCACTCAGCAGACACTTGTTGACCACCTTTGCCAGTTGCTGTCAAGTCGACTCCAACTCATAGTGATCCCGTGTATGTCAGAGTAGAGCTGTGCTCCATAGGGTTTTCAGTGGCTGATTTTTTAGGAGTAGATGGCCAGGCTTTTCTTCCAAGGCTCTTCTGGGTGGACTCTGACCACCAACCTTTCAGTTAGCATCTGAGTGCCTTAACCATTTTCACCCCCCAGGGACGCTACATTGACCACCCAAACTAAGCCAGTTGCCCTTCGAGTCAATTCACCTGGGGACCCCGTGTGTGCCAGAGCGGCACGGTGCTCCACAGGGCTTTCTTGGCTGTGACCTTTCAGAAGCAGATCATCAGGCTTTCTTCTGAGGTGCCCCTGGGTGAATATGAACCTCTAACCTTTCCATTAGAAGCTGAGCATGTTTTCTCTGCCCAGGGACTCCGCTGACCACCTAATAGGGGTCTGTTATTGTTTTAGTGACAGAGTAGTGAGCAAGACAGAGATCTTTCCCTGCTGTCATGGTACTTACATTCTAGAGGGTTGAGACAAAGATCAACAAAAAATCTGCTAGAGGAGTGGCCCTTGTGTTCCCTCCACAGCTGCAGCTTGCCGATCCTTATTATCTCAACCTGTAACTTCCAAGACCGGCCCACTTGGGACCTGGCTCTTGCCCTAAACAAAATGCATATAAAAAGCGCCTGGGTGAGGCAATTGTTGGCTGAGCTGAGGTTCATTCCTGGATGCTGGTGCTCTGTATTCTAACCCTCTGCTGTGGTTCCAGATCCTCTGTGATTCAGTCCTCAACTGGCCTCATATAACCCACTTTGTTCTTATGCTGCTCCTTCGATGTTTTCTAATCTACCAGTCAACTTTTGTTTCCCAGTTTCGCTCAGTACCTAATCCTGAACACTTGGCCAACACGTACCTGTCCTGCACATCTGGCACTCACTGGCTAGTCCTAACTGTAGTTCCAGTCTTCTCTGCCTTTATGGGGTCTAGTCAACCCCCTTTTACTCTCCTACGTACTGTGGCCCTATGCTCCAAAGTGACAGGCCTCAGGGAACAGTAGCCATCGGCAGAGTGAGCGTGTGGTTTCCAAAGCTTCCTATGATGGTTTTAGGTCACTTTCAAGTATATCTTGATCAGAAGCCAGCTCAGCAGGGGCTGCGGGGGTTGTGGCTTTGGGTGATTCATACGTAAGAATTTCTCAGCGGGGGACTGAACAAAGTCGGCTGTGACTTTTTAGAGTTGGCTTATGGTCATAGCAGCCGTTTTAGTGGGTCTTCAAGTGTCACTAATTTAGCAGAAAGCTTAAAGAGAAACTCTAGGAAATCTTTTTCTCTTCATATCCCTAGCCTGGGTCTACAAATAATGGTTCTTCAGTAAATATTACTGACTAAAAAAATGAATAGAATGTATTATCTTACCATTCCACCTTCATCTCTTTCCACGAAAGGCCCCCAGCCACTCCCTGAGAGTAGTTAATGGAACCAGAGCTAGAAAGAAAGGATGTTGTCGAGGATACATGGACGGCATGTGACTAGTGATGGGACTGGAGGAAGGTGGAGACTGGGATGTTAATGATTATACAGATGCCTCCATCACTGGGTCTGAGAGAAAAGTGGAACAAGTGACACCAATCTCAAAAAAGAAAGGTGATGAGCCCCATTTTAGACATCTCGAGATGCTTTTGAGCGCTTTGGGTAGAGATATCCAGAAAAGACTCTTGGAAATGGAAAACTGTTGCTGTTAGCTGCTGTCAAGCCAGCCCCCCTGCTTATGGCAACCCCCTGCACAGTGGAACGAAAAGCTGCCTGGTGCTGCACCATCCTCATGACCAGATGGGGAATGGACTGTTGTGATTCGTAGGGTTTTCATTGGCTGACTTTCAGAAGTAGGTCACCAGGTCTTTCTTCCCAGCTTTTCTTCGTCTGGAAGTTCTGATGAAACCTGTTCAGCATCATAGCACACAGGCTTCCACTGACAGACAGGTGGTGGCCACGCATGAAGCGCCTAGCCAGGAATCAAACGGGGTCTCTCACATGGAAAGTGAGAATTCTGCCATATAGAGAACTGGAAATCATCTGATTGTTGAAGTTGTAGAAACTGACATTCCTTAGAAGGCCAAGCAGAGAAAGAAAAGAAATTAAGGCCTTGGCAAAAAAAGCCCCCTTCATGGGATAGGTTGAGTGTGGAGGGCGCTCAAGGGAGAGTGAAAAGAAGCTATGAGAGCTGTGGAGTGAGAGGAGTGTCTCACTACAGGCAGTTGCTGAGGTGGAAGGTTCAAGAAGGGTGACATGATTCACAGTATCATATACTGTAAAGACATAAAAGAAATTGTGGAGATGGAATATGTGGTAACCAGGCTCATTGGTGACTCAGTTTTTTACTGTGGTAAAATATGTAAAACAAAATATTTGCCATTTTAACTATTTTTGAGTGTGCAATTTGGAGATGTTAATTACCTTCATCATGCTGTGTAACCATCACCACTCTTCATTTGTGACCCTTGAGAAAGCAATTTCTCTCAACTCTTAGGCAGTAAGCCCTAACATAAGGCATTAAGCATCAAATTCATATGAAGAAGCAGAGATCGTGAGTGTAAACATTTCTATTACGTTTCTATCAGGCTCTCATTATTGAAGTAAGATGATCACGTTCAATGCCCACATAAATGAGTTTTACAATTTAGTTTTGAGGGAAGGATAAAACTAGACATATTAACTTACCAAACTGGTTATGTAGCCATGTCAAGGATGGTGAACGTGTCTGATATCACATGATAGCTCTGAGTGATTAGTAGTAGCTTTCTGTGATATGTTTCAGAAATCTTTTTGGAAAGCATGGCACAATAGATTGCAATACCTGCTATAACCAGAAACCAAACCCAGTGCCGTCGAGTCGATTCCGACTCACAGTGACCCTATAGGACAGAGTAGAACTGCCCCACAGAGTTCCCAAGGAGCACCTGGTTGATTCAAATTGCCTGTCGAGCCTTTTGGTTAGCAGCCGTAGCACTTACCCACTACACCACCAGGGTTTCCCCATAAAGATTACAGCCTAGAAAACCCTTTTTGGCAGTTCTACTCTGCCACATGGGGTCACTATGAGTTGAAATTGACTTGACAGCACCTAACAACAACATATTTTAGTATATCCTTTTTCAGCCTATTTGCATTTAGAAATATACATGTTAAAATCCAAGAATGATACTTTTTATACAATTTTTGTCCTACCATTTTCTCTGAAAATATTTTAAGCATTATATTAGGCCTTAGAATAGTTTTTAAAACATGTTTCTTACATGTCACACTGTCTTCTCAAAATAGTAAAATCCAAACTGTTTAGGATATTTAGATTGTTTTAAATTATTTTAAAATTATAAATAGTTGTAAATAATGCTGGGATAAACATCTGTGTGCATAAGTCTTTGTGTATCTTTGAGTATTTCTTTAGAAGAGATTCTAGAAATAGGGTTCCTGGACCAACTTGCTTTAGAGGGCACTTCATGGAGGTGGGCGGGGACAAGTGAGGTTTACTATAAAACCACATCTACGTTTTCAAAAAAACTGATAGGTTTTTTTTTCATGACCTAAGTTGGTATTTTAAATTAGAGGTCTGTAACCTTTTCCTGAAAATGATCAGATTATAAATATTTTAGACTTTGTGGGCCAGAGGATCTCTATTTCCACTGCTCACTGTACTCTGTTGTTAAAGCATGAAAGCAATCATAGGTAATACATGAGGGAACGAGCATAGCTGTGTGCCAATAAAACTTTATTTACAAAAACAGGCAATGGGCCAGATTTGGTCTGTAGGCCACACTTGGCTGACCTCTGCCTTAAACATTTGAAAACTGCAGTTTTGTGAAAAAGTCTGCATTTGTGGCAGTCAAGAATTGGGAGGCATGTTTTGCAATGTTTCCTTTACAAAGACTTGAGCTTGTGGAACCCTGAATTCCAGCTATAATCTAGGCAAGGGAGTAAATCTGCTTTTGTTTCAAGGAGAATTGGACACTCTGCATGGAAGCTATGAATCAGCCTGTTGTTTTAACATATGCAGGGTACAGAAGTCTATAAAGTTGGGCTTCTGTTCGCCTGTCAGAGCTGCCAGCTGTATATCTACCCTGCCTCTTTTCTTGAGACACTCATTCCAACTCCCACAAAAGTAGTCATATCAATGTACACAAATTAATTTCACCCAGTATTGATTCCAAGGCTACAACACTCATTAATTCCAGCATCACTACACAATTCTTAGGAAAACAAAGCTCAAAACTGGCAGGAAAAAAAATCTTCTGAGAAATAACTTTGTTCTCATGAAACCTACCCAATAGGGAATATTTTTCCCAGATGTTAAGCATACAATGGCTTTTCCTTAGGTGACCCTTTACAGACGGAGCTAAAAGGTAGTACAGACTACTTTTAACAAAAGCGTAAGATGTGAAGCAAATAAACCATAATTTAATTCCCTAAATAATGCCACTATCTCATGGATAATTAGCAATGATCTGCCAAGGAAACGTGTAAACTAGCCACAGGGATAAAATAGGTTTTATCAACTAGTGGTTGTCTGCCCGCTTTGTTGTTTATTGCTTCTGAAGGCACTTTGAGTTCAGAATCTTTATGGCAAAAGGGAGGCTAAAGGAAGCCACTTTTAGGAACTGTTGGATCTTACATAGATGTGTGCATGCACGCCCTTCTGCCCTCAGAATGCAAAAACATCTGCCTTTGTATACACCACACTGTGTCCCGTACTGCTGGGCGCAACGCGGTCTCTTTTTTATTTATGCTAGAAAAACAATGTGGACTGGATGTAGACAGCTTTCTGCCAACTATAGAACAGTGGATGCAAGCTAGCCCAAGCAAGTAATGAAGAGTTGAAAAAATAAACTTGACCTTAGCAAATTAATATAAATGATAACTTTTTTACACACACACACACACACACATCCCACATGTAGAGCAGCTGGAGTTAAAATTTTGGTTATAAATACTTTTATGCTAAGATACCCCAAATTGTGTTCCATCATGAGATTTTAGGCATAATACACTTTTTAGAAAGTTTATAGAATTTTATAAACACACATATACTGCTTGCTGAAATGATAACCCCAGATTTGTATTCTGACTTCTCTATTTTATGGATGAAGAAACTGAAATTTAGACTTGCCCAGTGAGCGAGTCTGTGGTGAAAACTCAGTTCTCTGGGATCCCAGGACAGTGATCTTCCCATTCCATCACACTTCCTCGTTAGCCATGTTGCTCTTCTCATTTCCTCCATTTGTTCCAGGTAGTGTATTATTCATACAAATTCGTTGCTTTAGGATACATGTGCCCTTTTTGCAACTAGTCCTTCCAGGCATTAAAAATTATTCTGTGTCATCCCAAAGAGTAGAACAGGTACCAAGGGGCAGAAATTATAATCTTAATATACCATGACAAACTTTCTAACTTCCATAAAATATTACTTACCTGGGATGTCCAGGTCCCATCTTGAGCTACTTTAACTAAAAAGAGGCACACATTTTTTAAAATGTACATTATATGTTTTCACAGATGCAATCCAACATATTAAAGTAGTCCTTAGCCACCTAAACATATAAATAAGACAGAATCTCCAGAATGGAGTGTCCAGCATGATCACCCTAAATCATCGGTTCTCACTCTGCTCTCCCCGTGTGCTGTGGCTCGGTCAAATGCAATGCCACACAGTGCTCATTTGTAGCCTGGCAGAAACCACCATCAGGCTTGTGCTGTTCTGTAGCAAATTGTTCCCCACCATGACAAATAGTTAATTTTTTACATTATTTTAAATTAACCTGGCTGTATTACACTTTTGCCTTTTGGGTTTTATTGTTTCAACTCCAAGTACAGGTAGTCTTCGACTAGGATTCTGTTCTTACAACTCCATTATAAGTCAAATACTTCATTTTTTTTTTTTTTAGTTTTCATTATTATTGCCTTTTATTACCAATATCTTTATAAATACAATCTTTATTTGTCTTTGGGGGTTGGAAACATTACATATAAACTCACAGATATGTTTTAACATTTATGTAGTACATATTATTAATGCTAAAAAAATGATAGCATGTAAAAAACAAAAAAGGATGGTTCATCATAACTCGAATACATCACAAGTTAGGGACTACCTCTACATGGCTTTCTTCTCTACTGGCGGAATCCCTGGGTGGTGCAAACGGTTAACTCGCTTAGTAGCTAACTGAAAGTTTGCAGTTCGAGTCCACCTAGAGCAGCTTGGAAGAAAAGCTTGGTGATCTACTTTTGAAAAATCAGCCATTGAAAACTCTGTGGAGCACAGTTCTACTCTGACACACATGGGATCTCCATGAGCTGGAGTCGCCTAGATGGTAACTGGTTTACACCAGTAGAAGTGTCTACTGATCGAATAGACTGCCTCAAAAGAAATGAGCTCCCCTTCCCCAGAAGCCTTCAAACAGTTGTCAGATGCCATCTGTGAGGAATATCATGCAAAGAATTCCTGCAAGTGTTGGAAGGCTAAGTTAGGAAACTCTTAAAGTCCCTTTCAACTCTTTTATCAGTCACTGGTTTGTCTCATACTTGCTTGTGGAATTTGTCACCCAATGCCTAGCCTTTCCCTACATTAAGGCAAGTACATGTGCCCACACATCTCAGCATGAGTAAACCCAAAGTGCTGGTTTTTTTTGGGGGGGGGTTGCGTAGAGTCTTCCGACTGATGTGGCATCTTGGAATCCTCTTTTGGAAAAATTCAGGCCTAGACTAAATGAGATCCATTTAGTGAGCAGACTATCAAGTGCCAGCCATTGGTTTAGATGGAGTCATTTTCATTTCATTCCCAAGAGTACTGTCTCAGTTATCTAGTGCTGCTAGAATGGAAATACCACAAGTGGATAGCTTTAACAAAGAGAAATTAATTCTTTCACAATCTAGGGGGCTAGAAGTCCGAAGTCATGTCATCAACTCCAGGGGAAGCCTTTCTCTCTCTCTGGATTCTAGGGGAAGGTCCTTGTAACCAATCTTCCCCAGTTGAGGAGCTTCTCAGCACAGAGACCCTGGGTCCAAAGGATGCACTATTCTCCTGGCTCTTGTTTCTTGATGGTATGAGGTCCCCATGTCTCTCGGCTTACTTCTTTCTTTTATATCTCAAAAGAGATTGGCTGAATACACAGCCTAATCTTGTAGATTGAGTCCTTCCTCATTAACATAACTGCCTCTAATTCTGCCTTATTAACTTCTTAGAGGTAGAATTCACAACACATAGGAAAATCATATTAGATGACAAAATGGTGGACAATCCCACAATACTGGGAATCATAGCCTAGCCAAGTTGACAGATATTTTTAGGGGACACAGTTCAATCCATGACAAGCACACAGTGAAAAACACAGTTTTCTGAAAGCTAAGTTTGCATTGGATAATGGCATTGGGATGGGTGCTAGGGGATAATCATCTTGCATTAGGCTTCCAGTGTCCCTGGGTGCTGAACAGCCAAGAGACCAGTGAAGACCAGTGAAGCAATAATTAGTTTAAAAAAAAAAAAAAAAAAAGCTTCTTCCAGGCAGCAGGAATCCTCTACAGCTGGGCAGGGCTGGCTGACAGAGAATCTCCTAGGAGGCAAAATCCTACCAAAGAGGTTCTCCTCTGGTGATGTTTGTTTTCTTTCCCAGTCTCTTCTTAGCTTTCTCAATTTTTTGCAATGGTGATATATTTATTACTCCTGGGCAGAGGTGAGGGGGCTCTATTCAAATAAAAGTTAAATCAGTGGAAAAAGAGAGAATTTTAGTAAGAACATGTCTTGGATCAATTCCTAAACTAATTATTATAAGTGTCTCGGTTATTTTCAACTGTTTGGCCTTTGTTTATGTATTAACCAAATTACATTTAGTCATTTTCCAGGAACGATTAAGTACCACACAGGAAATACTTGCTTCCTCATGTAATTTGGTTGAATCTTCTGTTTTTATCTTGACAATTAAACACATTCTCAACATTTGAAAAAAACCAGAATCTACCATTTCTTCATGCTTATCATCATGCTAATATTATTTGATTTTATTCATTAAAAACAATCTTTAGTCTATATTTTATGTCAATACCACAGTGAGGACTGAGAATAGAAAGATAAATAATACCTTATTTATTGTCCTTGAAGTGGTTGCAGTCAATGGGGAACATAGGACTTGTAAACAGATGTTTTATAAGATAAGATGGTAAGTGATATATAAAACCAAAAAAAACCAAGCCATTTGTCATTGAGACGATTCTGACTCATGGTGACCCCATGTATGTCAGAGTAGAACTGGGCTCCACAGTGTTTTCAGCAGCTGACTTTTCAGAAGGACATCGCCAGGACTTTGTCACGAGGTGCCTCTGGTGAACTTGAACCTCCAACATTTTGGTTAGCAGTGTGTACATTAAAGAAACACCGAAACCTGAACATCCATTCCACAGTGACCACTTTTGACCTCATTACTTCATTTCTCTCTTGTGAGGAAATAAGGCCCTGACCATCGCCAACTGGAAAAGAAGTAAGTTAGTTTAAACATGAAATAGTGGTTTATCTGTTTCTACCTATGGGGTGCTGAAGGGAGAGACAAAGAACCATATTAGATCCTCCTAAAATTTAAAAAGTTTATAATGTATTTCAGGAGATAAAATTTACCCAAATAATGAGATAGCAAATGAAGCAAGGCAGTATATAAGTAACTGCTAAGTGGAACAGAGAAAAGTGTGATAAGAACTCAAAGCATCCCTTGTTCTTGTCAGGTAATCAAAAAAGAAGAATGAGTTCCATAGACAAGACCTGTACAGGAAAGGAGGCATTTTAAAAATGTTTGTTTGTTTTGGTAAACTTTGATCTATCTTTCCAATTTAAGCAGGAGATCAAGGGGTAGCTAGGCTTGTTCTTCCTCTCATTTAACTCTTAGGTGACGGGTAAGGCTCACAGAACTCTGAGGTGTCGTTAACTAGAAAGACGTGCAAACTATCGAGACTGCAGAGGTGTAGGTTTTGCCTGGATTTGATAAAAAAAAAAAAAAAAATTTTTTTTTTTTTTTTTTTATCAAGAAATCATGGTCAGAAGATTAGCGGCCTTGGACAAAGACATACCGAACTTTGGATACAAGAGCTGTAACTATAAAGTAATACAGTTGACACTAAAAACAAACATAACCAGAACTTTTGCTAGGAAATGATGTCTCTGACTTATAAGTCACTGACTCAACTCCCATTGCTCAGAGAAGTTTCGAAATAGCCTCAGATCTTTTACTAGCCAAGGAGATAAAACAAATCTTTTTTGTTTGGAGTCATTATTCTTATTTCCAAAGTGGGGAAGTTTTCCCCAAGGTGGCCAAGCACTGAACATGGTGGCTCCCCTATTCTTCTTACATATTCTAAACTCAAGGCTGATCAGCTTGTCCTCCCTGACCTGGGCCCTTGCTCAGAGGAAATCTTTGTGTTCCTCCAGGCCCCACCTCCTCATTAACAGATGGGGCAGCTGCAGCTAATTCTTCCTGCAATGTCTGTGTGGCCCTCCGACTCCTGGTGAGATGCCCAGCACCTCTGCCATGGACACCTAGAATGTGCCCTCCAAGACAGCGTCTGATCTGGAAAAAACTAATGGTGGAAAATTGGGGGAGGGGGCGTGCTGGTGCAAGAGCCATCTTTTGATCCAGGAGGGGCCTGCAGCCTCAGAGGAAATCTTTCCTGTTTACAGACTTCTGGGGCTTTGAAAAGTCCCGACAGGCTGTGGGCCAGGCTCCTTAGCTTCTACGCAAAGGGGCCAAACAGGATGAGATCAGGACGGAAACTGTATATCATAGGAACCCAGAAGGGCAGGAAGTAAC
Source organism: Loxodonta africana (assembly GCF_030014295.1). Taxonomy (NCBI): domain Eukaryota; kingdom Metazoa; phylum Chordata; class Mammalia; order Proboscidea; family Elephantidae; genus Loxodonta; species Loxodonta africana. Next base: position 190,238,628 of record NC_087345.1, read on the forward strand.
AACATAAGAAGGAATTCTTGATTAAAAGTATACTTGTAAAGGTTTGTGTTGGGTGGGGAGGGGATAATGACATTAAAATATGTCTAGTCTTTGTGCACGCATGTAATAATAAAGCATTAACCCACCTATTCTCGTTCTGTTCCGTTTCTCTTGTCACGTTATTCTCCACTTTGGAGAAATCTGAAATAATTTTTCTACACAGAGACACTGTGCTCTGTTTGGGGAAAAACAATCAAAACTTTTTTGTTTTGTTTTTTACTTCTCTACATTAAATAAAACCATTTGCCATTAAGTTGACTCTAACTCATGGGGGCCCCATGTGTGTCAGAGTAGAACTGTGCTCCAGGAAGTTTTCAATGGCTGATATTTCAGAAGCAGGTTGCCAGGCCTTTCTTCAGAGGTGGACTTGAACCTCCAACCTTTTGGTTAGCAACTGAGCCCAATAACATTTGCACCCCCCAGGGACTCCCTATGTTAAATAGAGCCTAGAAAACACGTTATCATCCCTTGTAGAATTAATTATTCTAGAATTAATAATTAAAAGATTAAAACTAAGAGAAGTGTGTAAAGGGTGAAGTTGCTATTCAATACACTCTTTCTACACTGTTATTACCCACAAATGGCACGGAGGCTTGTGAACCTTTAAAAAAAATGACTCCTAACTAATCAGACATCACTCTGAAAGGAACAATTTTTGCTGCTTCAAGAACTCTTTTTCTTTTTGTGGGGGTTGCTGTCGAAATCTTCACTTGTGGAATGGGGATTGCCATGCAATGCCCATCTAATTTGGGGATCCCTCTCCTGGCACCACCCAGGTTGTACACGACCGGCGGAGCCACCCGCAGCCAGCTCTGCAGCCTCACTACAGGGTTAACCGTGATCGTCTGTTTCCAGACAGAAGGCAGTAGTAACGTGTTTTCTAATTGTAGTCCTATGCCAACTAGAGAATAAATCGTCATTACCAGATGGCTCAGTGTTGCAAAAAATGTGCTCCTACAGAATTCTGCCTCAGCTTCCTTGACTTCCACCCAGTAGGTGATATTTATGGACTGTTTACAAGTTGCTCACATATGGCATTCTAAAGAGGTTTGTAACTTTTATATGCTGTCATCCAGTTTATTTTATGAAAATCCTACTCCAAAGGTCAGCCTCATTCTGCCTCCCTCCCTAACTTAAGGCTTAAGGAAAAACCCTCAATGCCATCTGAAGACAGAAGAACTAAACAAGCAGGATTTCAAACACTCCAAATTTAGTGCTCCACACTCCCATGCCCCTTAAACACCCACCCGTCTGGACTGTAGGCGCAATTCAAATGAGAACTGTGCAGAGTGCTTTTCTTATTCAAATGATACAGCATTCATGTTCTTTTATGTGGGAGCGTCTGCCCATTTTGGACTCTGTTCAATTCACACGGAGGAGAGGAGGGAAGGACAGGCATCCTATGGACAGGAGCGTAGTCGGAGCAGGAGGTCAAACGTGGGCACACATTCAAAACCCAAACGTGGCATCCTCCCTTCAGATGCTTCTGCCTGATTCTGTACAGGCCAGCAGCTCTTCTGAAATCCTCTCCTGGCTGCTATCCAGGTTGGAGAGTCGGGGCTCCCACCTGAGACAGCGACAAATCTGTACCTGAGCAAAGGTCTACCCGACACAAATGCACTTTGTTGGTGAACATTTGCATTCTTGACTTCTCCTTCCTTCTTCTAGGTGAACACACTTAAAAACAAAGTATGCAGAAATTGTGTCAGTCTTAGATAGCCAGTGAAAACAGGAGCGGTGATATTTTCTTGTTTCTGTTTCTGCACTCAGGTACCCAAACAGAAAGACTGGTGTGCGGAACTCAGCCACGGGGCTGATGGACCACAGAGCAGGAAAGCTAGTGGATTGAAGGGGGAAGGTGTTCCTGAGGGGAGAAGGGGCCACATTTTCAGCAGTGGGAGTGGTCCAGGTTTGGCTCTTCCTCTAGAAACGAGTATGGCATGGCTTTAGGAGCCCTAACGTGGTCTCAGAGAGACCCAGTTCTTGGCCCGGAGCAGCTACTTGCTCTGTGACACTGTAATCTTAGTAAGCTTCATTTCTCTCAGCTACAAAGTGGAGTTAAAAATACTATCTACCTTGTGGATTTATTGTAGTATGAAATGAGATAATGCTGGAAAAGTACTTAGTGAAGTTCCTGGCATAAGCAAATGCTGCTAGCAGTGGTAATATTAAGTAGTAGTGGTAATGATGGTAGTAGTGGTGAGAGCATTTTGATTAGTGGGAAGAATATAGAATTTATATTCTGGCAACATTCCACCCTAGGCTTATGTGTCTACTCTGCACCTGGTGGTATTTGTGTGTGTGTATAATATAGAGAATATGATGTGATATTATATGATATGGTATACACACACACGCGCACACTCATATATGTCATCTCTAATCATCACAAACACAATGTGAGGTATTATCAACCTCATTTTACAAATGTGGAAACTACCTATAAAGGGGTTAAAAGATTTGCCTGAGGGTTTGAAGCCAGGTCCACCTGATGCCAAAGCCACCACACGTTCTTTATGATGCCCGGCCGGATGCTAAGTCATTGTACCTTGTGTTCCCGGAGCACCAAAACAGAGGTCACAGAGTCTCTGCCTACATAACTGATATTACAATGGTTATTTCCTGGGTAGTAAGTGAGAGGCACTTGGGAAACTTGGGGATTAAGGTATTCTATGTGGTTAGCACATTAATTTTTTTTATGTGGTTAGGGCATTAAATGGGCTGTAAAATAAATAAAAAATAATAATTTTTTTTTTTATTCATAAGCTTAGAGGTTGGAGATTTCAGGGTAAAGAGTGGTTTTGAAAAATGGACCCGGGATGCCCAGAAGGTAGGAGCCAGCTGGGTGTACAGCCAGCTCTCTCACTTCCTTGAGGCACTCTTCAGCCTGGGCAATAAACCCCCAGAGAAACAGAGACCACAGGAGGGGTCCCTTGCATCTCTGATTGCCCAGCAGGTGAGGCCCTGGTCACCAAGGTAAAATTAAGCTTAGTACGACTTTCCCATGGTGCTTCTGGGACCAATGCTAAAAATACCATGCCCTCTTGCAAGTTCCCTTTCACCCACTGAAAAAAATATTTCCAGGGGACCCCAAAATCTTGGAAAACCTACCCAACTCCATAAAAACATGTATATTTGTATACCTACCAGAATCAACAAAATTAACAGGATAACCGTGTATGAATTGTGAAATGAAGTTGATAAGCATTATTTTCAACAGAAAAATGTGGTACTGGTTTTCAGAGGATAAAGTCATTACAAGGAATTTTTTTTTTTTTCTTAGGACAGCATCCAAGAGTCTGATTTTTTAGGCCCATAAGGCCATATCCTATTTGACTGTAGGGTCCTAGTAAATGACAAGGGGGTGGGTGTCTGTTCTCCCCCACATATCTCTGTGCCCTGAGGGCCGGCATGATTGATGAGGGTGTTTGAAGGAAAGTGGGTTCCTTAGAACTAGTTGTACTTTGACCACATGAGATGTTGGGTAAAAAAAAAAAAAACTTATTGCCATCAAGTCGATTCCGACTCATAGCGACCCTATAGGACAGAGTAGAGCTGTCCTGTAGGATTTTCAAGGAGCGGCTGGTGGGTTTGAACTGCCGACCTTTTGGTTAGCAGCCGTAGCACTTGACCACTATGTCACCAGGGTTTCTGAGATATTGGAAGATGTTGGGTAGGAAGTAAAATCTGCAGAGGCCCTGGGGATATTTAAGAATCCTTATATTTGATCTAAATATAAAGAAACTGAGAAATTCATAGCAAATGGCTTCTAGGAACATCCTTCGAGTGAACTTAACTCATAGGTTACAAGTCAAATATTTCCTCCTCAGATGAGTGCTGCTTCTTATACTAAGACACACTGCCCCATGCCTTCACTAATCCACCATAGATTCTATGGAATCAGGTTGAGATAGTAGTGTTTTAGTGTTTGGCTTGTATTACAGGTTGTGTGGACTTTCAATTTGTGATTTATAATCAATCTGTAGAGTATTTGAAGTTGTGCTGAATGAAAGGTTCTTCTTTGTTTACGTTGGATTATTTGGATTAAATTCTAATCCTGTCTGGGCTCTGGTGGTTCAGAGCCTTCCAGGGGACTTAGAGACTCCTCTAAACCAAAGTAGGTGTGAAGTCCTGGAAAACCCAGCTGCCATGTTACCTCAAGCTCTGGGGACTAAACAGGGCACCTCATGCATGCGCGGTCGAGGCAGTTATTGCTCCCGGCACTCTATCTGCAGCCAGACCTGCCCTGAAAGTCCAGAGACACCTTGTCCTTCCCCTCATCGAAGAACAAGCCAGTTCTGAGGATCCCAGATGACTCGGGGCTGGCTCAGGGGTAAGGAGCAGGATTAAGATGAAAACAGTCCTTTCTTCTAAGTCCGCTGACAGTAAACTGTAAGGAACAGGAAAAGGAGAACAAGAGAGTTCCAGAACAATTAAACCTGCTAGAGAGGTCTGTGAACCAGAAGGCAGCCTGGCTTCAAACAGACCTTCCTGTCTGCCTGTGGGTTTCCTGCCTTCACCCAAAGGCCTGGGGATATGGTTGAAAGAAAAGTGCTTCTCACACATAGGAATATACTTATCCCTTTACAAAGGAAAAAATTTCCCAGGACCCTTTAGTGTTGAAAAAAAAAATTTTTTTTTTTATAATCTTACTTCTTGTATATGTACAAAAAAATTATTCATGCGTTATTTATGCTTAGCATTTGCATATAATAAATAAAGCAAAGCAAGTTTACACATTAATCCTAATGTAACTACAAAACCAAAACACTCAGATAACAAGATTAATCTGAGGCGATGAATGATGGCATTTTAGGGAAACACAATTCCTGTGATCGGTAACACAATATAAGCATGTATTTGCACACTTTTATGCTCTTATTTGTTATGAACTTAATTTCTTGGTTTTTAGCATGAAGGAAAATCTTTTAGCCATTATCATTGTTTTTGCTATTACTTTTTTCCCTTTTCAGTGTTTAATTTATTTTAACCACTGTTTGACCAATTATTAATGGTAAAAAAAAATATGATATTGTCAAGAAAACCTTTTAATGAAAAGTTCTTCTGTGCCTATTTATCTCTGGAGTTACTATTAATGTATTACTGGTGCAAACAGCCCCATGGTTGGCGGTTTGAATCCGCTCAGAGGCACTTCAGAAGACAGGCCTAGTGATCTGCTTCTGAAAGGTCACAGCCTTGAAAACTCTATGGAGCAATTCTACTGTGCACACGTGGGGTCATCATGAGTCAGAACTGATATAATAGCAACTGGTTTCAACTGGTTTTTGGTTTTCCAAAGAATTGAGTATGGTGCCACCATTGAGGACGTGGGTTCTTTCTAGTTCAGTTCGATGTTACTCCTGTGACATTGTATAAAGATGAAAGTGGTGTCAGGGTTGGTCAAAGAGAAGCTCTGGGCTGAATGCTATGATGAAACAAGAGCATAACATGACTGTTTTTGGATCACCGTGTGTTGTTTGTGGAGGGACCTTAGAGATCTTCCAGAGCAATCCCCTTAGGTTGCAGATGAGGAAACAAAGGCCCAGAGAGGTAACGTGACTTGCTCAGCCTCACCCAACTGTTTAGCGGCAATCTGATTTAGAACTCCGCTCTCCTGGTTTTTTGGCCAAGGTTATTCCCCTCAGAGCTGCCTATATCATCCAGAACTGTTGACCTGGGCTGTATGGCAGGTTGGTAGTAATGGCTCTGAGGAAGATGATACTCATTTAATGTTTTTGTTATTGTTCAGATACAAAACAGTGGTTGATTCTCTCCAAGGCTCATTTATAAATGACAAACCTTTCAGGATCTCACAAGTTTGTCGTATGAGTTCTTTTCTTCCTCATTAACTTTTTCAAATACTTAATTTTCTGGCCCCTGTATCTCTTAGCACAGTAACTAGAAATAGATTTTGCTGGAACATTATTCTGTGAAAATACCAAACACCATGAAGAGGAGTGATACACATCAGTAGGAAGCCAGATGCCACATTAAATTTTCACTACATTATTCAACATTCTAAGGCTTTATCCCCAAATCCAGCACTCACGGAAGCATTTTAGATATGTAGGGGTCTCACCACTACATCAACTTACATGTATAAATAAAAAGCAGTAGATGACTAACATCTTATATTGACTGAAACACATTGATTTTAACTTGAGGTTGCAAGTTATATAAACAAGTTCTGATTTTATATAAAGAAGTTCTACTAACTTGAATTTGCTCACACATAGTATCATTCAATCGTAACATGAAACAAAGAGTATCTTTAACTTTTTTTTTTTTTTTTAACTAGTAATAGAGACTTGTTTGGTTGTCCTAGAGTTAATTCTTTAAAAAGAATATTATTCATCCTGCGACTGTGCTGGATATAATAATACATATTGGGTGTGGATAAGCAAACTCCATTCATTCACAGGGACATGCAAAAATGGATAATCCATAGTGTGGCAGTAGTGTCATGTCCTTATTATGCAAATAGGCTATATTTCAGGCAAGTTTTGTGGAATTTCACTGTGTATGTGTGTGTGTGCTATTAGCGATTAAAGATAATGACCATGTTTTCTGATTTTGCCCCTCTTTGCTGAATGCTGAGTTAGTGTGTTTTGATAGACGAAGCATTGGCTTTGGAAAAGAGAATCAAGAGTCTAGTAGTGCTTCTGATGCAAACTGCTGATCCCATGACCTTTGGCAATTCATATCACTTACTGGGGGGCTCCACTTCCTTATGGGTAATGTTTAGGGCTCAGAGAGGATGCCCTACAGATACCCTCCTATAATTCTGGCTCATGATATTTTTCTTTATTTCAAGCACACTGAAATTAATTTTATGGGATGAAATATATGAAAAGAAATTCCCTATTATAAGGATGTATTAGTCCAAATGGACTGTAAAATACCAAGGAAGCCCCATGGTTCTAGTTTCGTCAAGATATGTACTAAAGGTGTTAGTGTTAAAGGCTGTCGAGCCAAAAACATTCCAGCGAGGGAAAGCCTGGCGGAAATCCCTGTCCAGATTACTGTGTTAAAAGTTTATATTTCATAAACGTTTCTGGCCTCGTCTGAAAAGAAATGGAGAATCTAAGTACTCTGGGACAAAAATAGATGGTGTTGTTTTAGTCTATGTGTGTGTGCATATTTGAATAAATTGAAAGAAACAAGAAGAAACTGTCTCAAACTGAAACAAGGCAGTGGAACTATCTTCTAAAATTTTCTTGAAAGTAGGGGTTACAGAATACAGGAATGAGTTACTAAGGAGGCTGCAGAATTTCTTTCTTTGACGGGTTTTAAAAGCAGGACAGATGACATCTGCTCCTCTGCCTGAACAAGATTCGGTGTGCTAATGAACTCAAGGATCCTCAAGCCCTGCGATATTATGATTCCCACCAGAATGCCCAGTTGCTCCCCTTTTGCCTACTGGGGATTCGGTCTCAAAGTCAACAATGTGGAAATTTCTCTTCCTCTCTACCTTTATTTGAAATTAAGAATGAACTAAACCCGTGAGAATGGAGACGGTGGTGGTTCAGCGGTTGAAGTCTCGCCTTTCATGATGAGACCTGGGTTCGATTCCTGGCCAATGCATCTCACTCGCAGCCATCACCCATCACCCATCAGTCAGTGGAGGCTGGCGTGTTGCTGTGATGCTACAGGTTTCAGTGACCTTTCCAGACTAAGATGTGCTGGGAGGAAAGGTTGGCAATCTACTTCCAAAAATCAGCCAGTGAAAACCCTATGGATCACAATGGTCTGACTCACACTGATCATGGGGATGGTGAGGACTGGGCAGCGGTTCCTTCCGCTGAGCATAGTGTCATCACGAGTCAGGAGGCAACTCGATGGCAGCTAACAACAATAATAAGCCCATCAGAGCCCTTGAAAATGCTTGGTTTATTTAATGGAGGTTTTTTGTAGTCACTTAAACTTCCAAAATATGCTAGAAATATAAAACAAGCTACAATCAAGAGTTTGACATTGTAGAATTCTATTTTTCAAGAAAAGTTAGGACAAAAATACCTAGCAGAAATTATTTGTATTCTTAATTAACCGATACAGGTAGAAAAAAAATGTTTGGGAAGTCTGTGGAAACATACTGAATGAGGATTCAGAAGACCGGGTCTCCTTGATGTTGAAACTAACTTGTGATCTTGGGCAATGCCACCTTTCTGGGCCTCAGTTTTCAGATTTAAAAAATAAGGAAATTGAGCTTGATAATTTTCAAGGTCAATTCCAGGTCTGTTGTCTGCTTCCAGGAAACACTTTTTAACCTGTGTTTTAAACATTTAATATAAACAAGTTTTCAGGCTCTTGGAGTTTTTCTCTAGGAAACACGCCAACACTATCTCTTTGGAAGATTGTCTATTTGTGCCCACTTGAGGCATTCCTACTAATTTCTTACTGCATTCTGGGTTTCCACAGCACAGCTCTGTTCAGTAACGCTTTATGTTCGCTGCTGGTCGGAGTGGTCTGGAAAAGCCTTGTCTCCAAATTACAGTGGCTTTCTTTTTCTTGCCCTGAAGTTACAAATGATGGGAGAAATATGTGTTTGTTTCTGTTCTTCAGAATCAGAGCTGCCCTAGGCATAAAATTCTTAACCCTCTAGCTTAATCCAAATGCAATGAGTCAGTCAGAAAGTAAATGGGAACCACTGGCTGCATATCGTGGGGATTATGTAAGTTAAATTAATTTTTAGAACCAGATTGTATTAGTTAGGCCTGGGATCCTAATTTGTGCTGACAAAAACGTCAAATCAGTCTACCAAGGTGCCCGAGACTTACTGCCCAGATAATGGCTGAAAATTTAAGGGTGGCAGTTTTATGGATTGGTTTGTATCTAAAAAGCAGACAGCTTTTAAAAGTCTTGAATAAAGGTTGCTTTCTGTGGACACCTACGGCGTGACTATTTATAAGAGTACCCAATCATTTTTTTCCCTCCTAAAAGTGCTATTGGCAGAATAAGGCTTGGTATTTAATCCATAACCTGCTATGCACTGCACCCTACAGTGGCAAAGAACACAGCGCCAGAAGAAAGAGATCAAAAAAGCATTAAAAATGTCAGGCCACAAGACCACGTTTAAATGATTAGGTGAGACGTGTCTTGTACTTAACAATGGCCCAGCACACCCCGAGGCCCAACTTCCTCTCTCCTCGCTGTGTCTTGATAGGTTATTGCAATTTGCTCAGAAATTGAATTTCAGTTTATTTCAATAGCATTTTCTAGTAAATATGAGCGGCTCTGGTATCTCGTTTGTGAATCTTGATGTAATAATCAGAGGTAATTGAAGCATGCACAAGCCACAGAGTCTCATGACATGTTTTTAAACAAGTATTGACTGATATGAAACTAATTTAACAAAACTGGCAATCTGACTCCTATGAGAAGCAGTGAAGAGGATACAGGGTTTGTAGTCATTGCTCCTAGTTTGGTTTAAGAAATGGCATTTTCAAGTGTTCTTACCCTTTTAAGGGAGTTTGGGTGCCCAGTACTGACAGACGGGTTGTGACCCGAGCTACAAAGCCGATCATCTGATGATTGGAGCGGGTCACTTGGCAGTCCTGTGGTTTGGATTAACAGGGCCGGTTGGCCCCCACTCTCTGGCCTCTATAGACAAGAAAATCTCTTGGTACCAGAAGCATGCAAAATCAACTCCAAATGACAGCTCTGTGTGTAAATACGCACAGATTTGGAATCTTGTTGTTTTGGAAATTAACTTTCTTTGGATAAGATCACATTCTTTTCTATTTATGCTCACTTGTCCATGCATATATGTAGATGGAGACATAGCGCGTGTAAGCATTATAGGCACTGTACACGTCCTTACATTGCAGAGTGCCTGCTGGACTTATATTCCATTTCAATGGAAGTTAGATACTAAAAAGGAGAAATAAAAGAAGAACCCCTGCCATTTACATCTCTAAGCCGCACAAGAGACAAAGCGTTATTAGAGCAGGGTGGACCGTTCTACTTAGGCTCTGGTCATAAAGGGGGTGAAAAGCATTTGCAGATAAGCATTTGAAATTCAAATGACAGAAAAAATAATCAGTCTAAAATGTTGGCTTCCACAGATTCTCACCTTAAGTACAAATGGCTGTGATTTTTTACTATCACGCACTAAAGAAAAGAATGAATTGTATGTAGTACTCAGAAGACTAGTGATAAAGTATAGGAGACCTTTTGATGCTTGTCGCCTAATTGAAGGAAGTAGAAGGAAGTGATAATGCGGGGAGCAAACATAATGGGGAGAAAATAATTAACAGCATCATTAAGCAAAACTTACCATTTGTACATGTCTCTGACATACACTAATTCCAGTTGGACTGAGACTTTGTGTGGAGCAAATTCCTTTAAAAGATAATGAAAGTTTGAAATGGGTAAATGTCATCTTATCCGTGACAGTACCAGGGACTACTATTTTTCTGAACAGAAATCTTGAAGACCACGTACCTCGTTAGAACTATCAATCCACCTGTGGAAGCTGGAACAGAGAGCCCTGACATAAGCACCTGGGGATCTACAGACGTAATGCTTATTATCACTAATAGGAGTTAGGCACCCAAGTCCCAGAACGTCTAGATGAGCGTATGCCCCTAAGTACTTGGTGTGTTCTTCTGAAGACATGTTATTGTAATGATGGTTATTTTAATAAGTTTAATGTAATTGGAACAAATGCATAATGCCCAGTGCCTTGAGTTTTCCCCAAAGTGATCTATGTGATTTGTAGAAAAAAAAAAAAAAATTCTCAAACGATAAGATGTTTTCTTCCAGAATTATTTACTAAGAATTTTAGAAGATTCTGTTTAGTGTTATTAAAAGTATGACTATAAAATAGTTTGACTACTTGGGTTATGCTATGTTTGTTTTCTCATTTTTCTTGTGTATAATTTCCTCAATAAATATTAATTTATTTCCAGGAAATAGTTTTTTTTTTTTTGGATTCTCAGAAAAATGCAAGATAAACAGGGTGTTTTCTACCCACAAGAAGTATGATCTTATCGGGGAAATAAATAAGGCTTGGTTCATGGTAACAACTAACAAACAATCCCAATATACTCGGCAAATTTGTGACTCTGACCTACACTGTCTAACCAAGGGTTTCACAAATCCAAAGGGAAGAAACGTTTACAGATAATTGAGTTTAAAAAATTTTCTCAGAACAAATGAAACTTGAGTTGGGGGTTTTAAAGAATGGGATTTGAATGGGCAGAAGGAAGAAGAGAGAAACTTTTAGGAAAGAGAAGCAAGGATAACTCTGCACAGTCGTACTGAGATGATAGACATCAGGGCAGTGCAGAGGAGCTAATATGATCCCAGGCGTGGTGACTGGGCAAGGACCTGGGGCAGGGGCCCACAGCACTAGCCAGTGGGTATCTCCTTCAGCCTGTGCTTCCAAACGAAACTGTGCAGCTCATACCTGGACAGCCTCTGACCTCCAAATTGCCCTGTGTAATTTTCTTTTTACCTTACCATTTATCTACTTGGATTCATTATATATGTGTGTGTGTATATATATGTATATATATGTATATATATGTATATATATGTATATATATGTATATGTATATATATATATATATGTACATGGAGCCCTGGTGGCACAGTGGTTAAGAGCTCGGCTGCTAACCAAGAGATTAGCAGTTGGAATCCAGCAGCCACTCCTTGGGAACCCTATGGGGCAGTTCTATTCTGTCCTATAGGGTCACTATGAGTGGGAATGACTCAATGGCAATAAGTTTGGATTTTTTTTTATATTTACATGTATATAACAAACAAAAAAACCCAAACTCATTGCCATCAAGTCGATTCCAACTATACATATATATATGTGTATATGTATATACTTAAGACTATCATTGAAATTTATATATACACTTAAGACTATCATTGAAATTTTTATTTTAACCAGATTTAAACATGTTTTTTTTAAACATCTGGGGTTCACCAAGAAGAAAATGCACTATGTGATTTGCAGTCCCTAGAAAAGCCAGGGCTTGCTCCTGCCATGAGATAGCTCTAAAACGGAGACTGTGGTCAACATTGTTGTTGATGGCTGTTATCGAGCCAGCCCCTGTCAGGACTACCCCATGCACAATGGTATAAAATGCTGCCTGATCCTGCACCATCCCCATGATCAGTTGAAGATCGATGACTGTGATCCATATGGCTTTTATTGCTTGATTTTCAGAGGAAGATCACCAGGCCCTTGTTTCCATCTCAGTCTGGAAGTTCTGCTGAAACCTGTTCAGCTTCATAGCAGTCTGCAAGCCTCCACTGACATACAGGTGGTGGCTGCACGTGAGGCGCATTGACTGGGCATCCACCCTGGATCTCCTGCAGAAAAGGCCAGAATTCCACCACTGAAGTGACAACGCCCCCTGTGGCCAATGTACTATTCTGTTGTCAGGTGCCCTAGGGTTTCCTAGCCTGTAATCTTTACAGAAGCAGATCATCAGGTGTTTTCTTTGAGGAGTGGCTGGTGGGTTCCAACCAAGGCTTCAAACTGGCCATTTTCCATTCAACCTCCTGCTGAAAATTTGTATTTTTGACCCCAGATATAGATTCTCATTCAGTATATCTGGGGTTAAAATGCAAATTCTCAGCAGGGGATCGAACTGAAAATAACCAGTTTGAAGCCCTGGTTCCCACCGCCAACCTTTCAGTTAACGGCCGAGTGCTTAACCATTGCACAATCAAGGCTTCTTGTGGCTAATATCCAAAAAACCCACACATATTGCAGTCAAGTCGATTGTGACTCATGATGACCATACAGGACAGAGTAGAACTACTCCATAGGGTTTCCAAGGCTGTAATCTTGGGTTGGGTTTTTAATCTTTACAGAAGCAGACCGCCACATCTTGTCCCGTGGAGAGGCCAGTAGGTTCCAACCATTGACCTTTCAGCTAGCAGCTAAGTGCTCAGCCACTCTGTCACCAGGACTCCTCATGGCACACATACTGCTCTAGAAATGTTCTCAAATTATTTTCAACAAGCACAACTTCTCTTTCTTTCACCTTCTCTCTAGCACGCAGTCCAGTACTCAGCACTCATACTCTTAATTCACTTCCTGGCCACTGATAGGAAGTCCAGATGAGAGGATGAGGGATCGGCTCTGTCTGTACCCCACTCAGGCGCTTGGTTACATTCTAGGCAGTGTGGGACGCTGGATCAAGAATTCAGAAGTTAATTCAGTCAATTAGCTAGACAGTTCAGTGAAGACTTGCCTGTGAAACCAGTGGTTTAGCAAAATGGACTAACTGTTCTAATAATGATGTGGACACAGCTGCAGAAAAGATGTTCTCCCTCATAACAGGATACTACCTGGTCCCTCTCTTTCCAAGCCTGTGAAATAATGACAAGCATAAAAGCTCTCTCAGCATCTCAGAAAAGAGTGCTACATAAATGTACGCTATGACTCCTTTTTTCACTGAAAATTATATATATCACATACGCTGAGAATACTTTCATCCTTAATTGCAAAGCATAATGAGAGTCAAAATCAAAGCTTTGGCTCATAGTCTTTTACCATTTGTATGGAAAATGTCCATTTAGGAGATCAATATTGTTACTGTTTCAACATTTACACAGCCCGTGTTTAACACGTCTGTCATACATTAAGGGAAAAGTATTTTTGAAGACATTGGCATTTAAAGAGGAAAAAATAAGAAAAACATCAAGTTGAAGTTATTATTTTTAATGACTGCCAAATCCAGCCTTCCTTCTGCTTCAGAAGTAAACTTGTTAACCTGTGTTTCTGAGTCTACATCCATCAGCAAATAATTAGGGAGGCTATCTTTTGTAAGTAATTGATGGGAAGGCTGTTTGACTTCTAAATTTACAAAAGCCCATTTTAAGGTTGAAAAAATATATGAAGGCTATGCGAGTGTTTAATTAGTGAAAATAGGTATTTTGCCTATGTCTGGGAAGGAGAATTATTACAATCTGAGTCGTTAAGGAAAGTATCCTGAATCAGTGATACTTTTACAGTATAACAATAATCTTATTACATTACAAAAAAAAAAAAATGTTAATGGGGCTCTAGGATCCGACCTGAAATTACACAGTCGTGTGACGAGTAAGGGAGTAAGAGAAAATTCACCATAGTAATTAAATAGTTACAAAAATACGAATGTTCTCTGTTCAACGTTTGGAGTTCTTGGCTAGTATACCTAGTTTGTAAAAGAAAACTCAGCAGAATAAATTAAATTCTTTCTTTAGCATCAGAAAGCCAACCCTCAAAGTAAAAGTGGAAAATGCTCATGTTGAATTGTCACCTAGGTATTTTTTGGACCCTTTGACGCTGGGGCCCATCCATGGTGAGACCTGGCTCATTCCTTCCTTCTGCCCTGTACCTCTCTCCATTGGATCCTTGCTCCAGTGAACCAATTCTTCATTTCCATAGCAAAACCCTACCTTTAGGTTAAAACTAGCTACTATTGAGTCAACTCTGACTCATGGCGACGCGGTGTGTGTCAGAGTAGAACTGTGCTCCCTACGGTTTTCAATGGCTGATTTCTCAGAAGTAGATCATTAAGGCCTTCTTCTGAAGTTCCTCTGGGTGGACACAAACTGCCATCCTTTCAGTTAGTAGCTGAGCGTTAATCATTTGCACCAATGCCTCTCCAGAAAACTGGAGAATGTAAGGGCGGAGGCAGAAGGAAGGCATAAAAAGGGTTTGGAAATGAGAGAATAGAAGTCTAGCTATCCATCCTGCCCACCCGACACAGATAAAATCCCAGGGCCTAAATAATATAGCTCCAGAATCTTTGAAATCATACATACATTTTCAAAATGCTTGCTTAATCTTATAGCATAATGATGCCTCAACAACCTTCAATTAGTTAGAAAAAAAAATTTTTTTTTTTTTTTTTTTTTACTTATCTGTGCCTATTTTTTTAGTGACAGTCTAATAAGCAAGTTCTTTAAAGTTTTCTCTTCTTCCAATACCTAAAAAGTTAGAGACTCATCATGGAGGAGTAAAACTTAGTAAAAAGAAAATGATAGTCTTCAGAAAACTGAAGGTCTATCAGGTGGAAGAGCAATTAAGTGTAGTATTAGAGTCAACGAGTCGAAGCTATGATAAACGCTGAAAAAACATGAATTGAGTTCCAACTGTTGCCGGAGGGAAGGGATCCAAGGTAAGGTAAGGAAGGACTGGGAGTATCAAACTAGTGTCAAAGACGGAATGGCATTGTCTTTCCATGAAGGATGGCATAACAAGCTTTCTGCTCAGTTTATTATAAAGATACCTTGGGACTGGAGGGCACTGAGCTCAGTGCGTCTTCCCTTCCTATAGGTTTTTGACCCTAGCCTTGGTTGGAGTGCTATGGAGCGGACTCAGACTCTCAAATTTGTACATCATGATAATCTCAAAGACTCTTCTCAGCTTCTCCAAAAAAAAGAAAAGAGCTGTCCTTCATGATAATACAGTAGCAAGTTGTAGATCTTCTAGTAACTGTATTGAAATATTATTCCAATCTTTTGAGGGTTGTGTGCTTCAGTTTTCTCATCTATAAAATGCAATTCCAAAAACCAAACCCATTGCCCTGGAGTCAATTCCGCCTCATAGCGACCCCATGTGTTGCAGAACAGAATTGCTCCGTAGGGTTTTCTTGGCTGTAATCTTCATGGAAGCAGGTCACCAGGCCTTTCCTCTTTGATGCTGCTGGGTGGGTTTGAACCACCAACCTTTAGGTTAGTAGTCAAGTGTAAATGGTTATGCGCCACCTAAACCCACTGCTGTCGAGTCATAGCGACCCTATAGGACAGAGTAGAACTGCCCCATAGAGTTTCCACCTAGGAACCTATAAAAAGCAATATTGGTCTGTTATCTCTTAGGTTTCCTCCCACCGTAAAATTTTGCTTTGTCCTGTTCATGGCGGTCACCTTAACTCTGAGTAAGTGGCAACAACAGGGCGTTCCAGGTTTCTGCCCTCAGAGAGACAAACTAGAGTAAACCACGCTAAGCGCATTTGTCAGCCTTGGTTGAGCCAATTTACCAAGAACAGGTACAGTTTCAGGTATCAGCATTGTACTTGCTTAGCCAGAAACTGTTGCTAAAACAGTATTTCAAAGCACTGATTGAAATTAAATTCCTAACATTTGAGACAGATGAGGAGAAGGAATTAGGTTGCTAAATTTGTCCCCGTCATTTCAAATTCATGCCATCATCATTTATAAGGTTGATTCCTTCCCTGATTTTTTTTATTGCTTCTGACCTGTGGCTAGTGGAAAATAAATGACTTTTCAAAACAGCACATAGAAACTCCTTTTTGAAGAACATTAGTTTCACAGGTATTATGTAATAAAAGAATCTCATGATTAAATGAGTTTGGGATATATTGAATTAAACCAAGTTAAATCAAGGCTTCATAAATGCAGGACTTCTCAGAGCCTTTAATATGCTGATATAAATTGTGAGTTTTCATGAAAAAAGCACTATGTGCAGTGTTTCCCAAATGATTTGGGGAAAAACATTTTTTTTTACCTCGAAGCACTTCATAAAACTAGTATTTTGGGGAACACAATTTAGGAAATCCCATTCTCTACTATTTCTACTTCCTACTAAAAATGAGGAGTAAACACAGTGGATTGGCAAGTGATAAAAACAGTAATAGCATAATCTAGATAATTTGCCATAACTAGAGGAAAAGGCAATCAGAAATAATGAAATATCTGAAATATGGACTATTTTTTAAAGGCATACAGCAAATTTCAAGAACTTGCAGTGTTTTAAATAAATTCCACTTAAAGAGGTTCCCAAAAGACCTGCTCTAACATGCGTTTTTACCAGGTGCTGTTAAGCTGATTCCGACTCGTGATGTCTCCATGTGTCTCAGAGCAGAACTGTGTGCCCTAGAGTTTGCAATGGCTGGTTTTTCCAAAAGGAGATCTCCAAGTTCTTCTTCAGAGGTGCCCCTGGGTAGAACCAAACCTCCAACCTTTCAGTTAGCAGCCGAGTGTGTTAATTGTTTGCACCACCCACAGACTCTGTACATTTGTGAGCACTTAATCACCCCCAAATAATTCAAGAACTAAAATGCTGAAACACTTGCTTGTTCTTATCTCCCTCTGTGACTTTATCTATGCCATCAGTTCTCTTAATAAAGTTTTATTCCTAGATAGATAGAGTGTGGTAAACTTTAGCCCTTTACATTTGAAACGTTCAAAGAAGCTAGACTTAAATATAGTGAAATGTTAAATCATCATGTGTTCCGGTTTTTGGTGAAAAAAAAAATTGTCATTTCTTCATGGAATCATTAGTCAAAGTCAGGAAGGTAGAATACTTATCTGTCTTGTTTTTACAGCCCAGTCTTTGGAATTATTGGGGGGCTGGGGGGCTTGTACTGTTTTCTAGCTTATGTTGTACTTATGAGAGAGGACACTGGGAAATACTCACTTTGTGCTACGTTTTATTTTGGCTAACTTGGCCATATTCCCTTTTCCTTCCTGGTATGCTCGCCATAAAGATAGGTTGAGGCTAGGGAGTACTTTAGATGGGAGAATGGGAGTTATATATTTTCATGGTTGAGTTAAATCCATGCTCCAGTCCAAGAGCTCATTTCATTGTGCTGACCCTGTATGCGGACATATGGTTAAATTTAGGTGTTCTCGCTTTTAGGCTACTGGTAATGTTTATGGCCACTGCTTTCCTTTCTTCTAAACACACAATTACTCTTTAAGGTCCATATAAATCATGAGCCCACCTAGGTCATTAAAATCTTTTCTTCTCTCCATGAGTTTGTTCCAAATACAGATATAGTTAAAAGCTTACTGTACACCAATTAATTATCCAGTCGGTAAGGCAAGACAGCGAAAAAAATAAAATAGAAATCACGTAAACTTGTGGGTCAACCAAATAACCACCCACTGATTCTCAGCGTATCCTGCTTTCCAGCTGGTGTCCGTGTTGTCATACGGAAACAGCCCTAGTTGATATTTGAAGTATTTTATGTCCACTGCAATATTTCTCATTATATAAATTATTCACTGTGTTATAAATTGAGTTTTGGCTACAGAACACACACTAGGGTAGTAAGACTACTTAAACCTGGCCAGTCCACTTCAAGTGCAGCCAACATCCATCTGTCACTGGAGGTTCGTGTGTTGTTATGATGCTGAACAGGTATCAGCAAAGCTTTCAGGCTAAGACAGACTAGGAAGAAAGGCCTGGTGACCTACTTTCAAAAATCAGCCAGTGAAAACCCTGTGGATCACAACTGTCTGATCCATGACCCATCATGGGGCTGGCACAGGACTGGGCAGTATTTCATTCCGTTGAGCATGGGGTCATCATGAGTCAGGAGCCAAAACAACAGTAAGAATACTAGATGCGGTAGTCTGCAACTGATACAGCTGCCTTCCGAATTAATGGAATTTCGAATAATGATAAACAGCAAATGCTCTAAGCCTGAACGAAGCAGACTCTAAAGATGACTTACTGCAAACTCAATGCTACTTTCAATAAACATTAGGAATTGAGGAAAAGAAAATCTCCCTATGACATGATCTATTGTCCTCGTGTGCATTTCGTTCTAGTGTTATAACTACATTAGGCCTATATCTAAAAGACCCTGTTTCTGCTTACGGTTAGCTTTCTGGTTTGAACTTCAAGTAAACTTTAAGATTCTATTGAAAAAATAGCACAATTTTGTCTTGAGCTGTGTCCGCTGCCCATCCTAAAATTCGGCTTTTATCGCTGATGCCACTAAAAGTGTGAGCCTTTTAATCTGTGTCACTGAACCCATTTTTTTTCCCTCCGCTATTTTTGCTTTCTACTTTTTCAGAAAAGGTGGGTGGTCGTTTCACGGGAAGAGACTTCCCCACTTCAAAATGAATAACCTCACCTACTCAATGCTGAAAAGGTTTGAGAGTAATTACTACAAAAAGAAAAGGAAAACCTCTTTAAAAACGAGTATTCGCCAACTTTCAGTTCCTGTAGCTCCGTTAGAAAACTACCTAGATCCCCACTGAATGATTGCTAATTAATCAGGAGGATTTTGTTTTAACTGTTAAAATTAGTACGTTAGGCCCTATAGTCTAAAATAGACTTATTGTTTTACTTCCGTATTCCAAAGGACACTCAGTGACACTGTAAGCATGAGTTGCAACCTTTCCAGAATGGAAGTTACGCCCTGGTGCAGCCACCGTGTCAATTAACGGGACTTTGGGAGCACCTTCAGCACCACAGGCTGATAGCACTAATCCAGCTGCGGACCTTTAAATCAGCTGGGCACATCAATGGAAACACTTAGCGAATTTAGTGATTTTTTTTTGAAAAACGTACTTTGGAATACATAAATTGCTTTCTATAACTGCATTACTGAAAATTGCTTTAATTGGTTGAGTTTTGGCAGTAGTACTGAGGGAAGACCTACCCTCATTCTGAATAGTATTTTTGGGAACATGAGGTTATGGTCTTATTCTGAGAGAGTCGGTCATCTTCTGGCTGATAGGTCCTCCTGAGGGATAAGAATAGCTAGATTTCCTGTACCCCCTAAACCACAGCCTGCTGTGAACTGGTAGTACACAGTTTGGAAAATAGAGCTTTGCCCCGCTTAGTTTTTTGTGCATTTGTCTCATTCCTTCTCCTCGAATTCCAACCTCAGTTGGAAAGGGACAATCAAGCCCTGCAATGGGGACTGCATATATTATCTCATTTAATTCCCCCTTTCCTCCTAATTATCATTCTGTCCACTTTGCACATGAACAACTGAGTTTCACAGACGTTATTTAAGTAACCTGCCAAGGGCACCCAGCTGGTCAGGGGCAAAGAGTGTGAGGAAAGATTGACTCTGGTCACAGTGGAAAGTTGGCAAGAAGTTACAATTTTCTATGAAATAGGGAGGTGAACCAGTTGTAAACGATGTTAATATCTTCCAGATGGCACAGCTTTACTTGGGAACTGAATTTGGAGTAATTAAAGGCATGTGAATTTTCAATAAATGCTGAGCTCTGCAAGTCTGACGTGGGAAAACGCCATCATTCTTGAAGTGCAGTTGTTTTAAGGAAGGCTTACATTCAAAATGTATCTTTGGGGTTCTTTTTTTTTTTAATTAATTTTTATTGTGCTTTAAGTGAAAGTTTACAAATCAGGTCAGTCTCTCATACAAAAATTTACATACACCTTGCTACACACTCCTAATTGCTCTCCCTCTGATGAGATAGAACAGTACTTCCCTTCACTCTCTCTCCTCGTGTCCATTCGGGTAGCTTCTAACCCCCTCTGCCCTCTCATCTCCCCTCCAGACAGGAGACGCCAACATAGTCTCACATGACGGCTTGATCCAAGAACCTCGTTCTTCACCAGTATCATTTTTCCACCCCCTATTCCAGTCCAATCCCTGTCTGAAGAGTTTGGTTTAGGAATGGTTCCTGCCCTGGGCTAACAGAAGGTATGGGGCCCATTGGCCTCCAGGGTCTCTCCAGTCCCAGTCTGACCATTAAGTCTGGTCTTTTTTACAAGAATTTGGGGTCTGCATCCCGCTGCTCTCCTGCTCCCTTAGGGTTTCTCTGTTGAGATCCTTGTCAGGGCAGTCATCAGGTTGTGGCCAGGTACCATCTAGCTCTTCTGGTCTCAGGCTGATGTAGTCTCTGGTTTATGTGGCCCTTTCTGTCTCTTAGGCTCATAATTATTTTGTGTCTTTGGTGTTCTTCATTCTTACTTGTTCCAGGTGGGTTGAGACCAATTGATGCATCTTAGATGGCCGCTTGCCAGCGTTTAAGACCCCAGATGCCACTCTCCAAAGTGGGATGCAGAATGTTTTCTTAACAGATTTTATTATGCCAATAGACTTAGATGTCCCCTGAAACCATGGTCCTCAAATCCCCGCCCCTGCTACACTGGCCTTTGAAGTGTTCAGTTTATTAAGGAAACTTCTTTGTTTTTGGTTTAATCCATTTGTGTTGACCTCTCCTGTATCGTGTATTGTCTTTCCCTTCACCTAAAATGAAACTTTTCTACTTTCTAATTATTGAGTACCATTCTCCCTGCCTCCCTCCCTCCCCCCTCTCGTAACCATGGAAAAGTATCTTCTTCTCTGCTTAAAATGTTTCTCCAGTTCTTATAATAGTGGTCTTATGCAATATTTGTCCTTTTGCAACTGACCAATTTCACTCAGCATAATGTCTTCCAGATTTCTCCATGTTATGAAATGTTTCATGGATTCAATATTGTTCTTTACTGATGCTTAGTATTCTATTGGTTTTTTTTAGTATTCCGTTGCGTGAATATACCATAGTTCATTTATCCATTCATCTGTTGATGGGCACCTTGGTTGCTTCCACCTTTTTGCTATTGTAAACAGTACTGCAGTGAACATGGGTGTGCATACATCTGTTCGTGTAAAGGCCCTTCTTTCTCTAGGATATATTCCAAGGAGTAGGATTGCTGGATCATATGGTAGATCTATTTCTAGCTTTTTAAGGAAGCTCCAAATAGATTTCCAGAGTGGTTGTACCATTTTACGTTCCCACCAGCAGTGTATAAGTGTTCCGGTCTCTCCACAACCTCTCCAACATCGATTATTTTCTGTTTTTTTGATTAATGTCAGCCTTGTTGGAGTGAGATGGAATCTCATTGCAGTTTTGATTTGCATTTCTCTAATGGTTAATGATCGAGAGCATTTTCTCCTGTATCTGTTACCTGCCTTCTTCTTTAGTGAAGTACCTATTCATATCCTTTGCCTATTTTTTAATTGGGTTATTTGTCTTTTTGTGGTTGAGTTTTAGCAGAATCATGTAGATTTTAGAAATCACACGCTGGTCGGAAATGTCATAGCTGAAAACTTTTTCCCAGACTGTAGGTAGTCATTTTACTCTTTTTGTGAAGTCGTTGGATGAGCACAGGTGTTTGATTTTTAGGAGGTCCCAATTACCTGGTTTCTTTCTGGCATTTTTAGTAATGTTTTGTATTCTGTTTTTGCAATGTATTAGGGCTCCTACCTAACATTGTCCCTATTGTTTCTTCCATGATCTTTACCGTTTTAGACTTTATATGTAGGTCTTTGATCCATTTTGAGTTCGTTTTTGTGCATGGCGTGAGGTATGGGTCTTGTTTCATTTTTTTTTTTTTTTTGCAGACGGATATCCAGTTATGCCAGCACCACTAGTTTAAAAGACTGTCTTTTCCCCATTTAACTGACACTGGGCCTTTGTCAAATATCAGCTGCTCATATGTGGATGGATTTATATCCGGATTCTCAGTTCTGTTCCATTGGTCTATGTGCCTGTTGTTGTACCAGTACCAGGCTGTTTTGACTACTATGGCAGTATAATAGTTTCTAAAATCAGGTAGAGTGAGGACTCCCACTTTGTTCTTCTTTTTCAGTGATGCTTCGCTTATCCAGGGCCTCTTTCCCTTCCATATGAAGTAGGTGATTTGTTTCTCCATCTCACTAAAAAATGTCATTGGAATTTGGATCGGAATTGCATTGTATGTATAGATGGCTCTTGGTAGAACAGACATTTTTACAATGTTAAGTCTTCCTATCCACGAGCAAGGTATGTTTTTCCACTCATGTAGGTCTCTTTTGGTTTCTTGCAGAAGTGTAGTTTTCTTTGTATATGTCTTTTACATCTCTGGTTAGATTTATTCCAAAGAATTTTATCTTCTTGGGGGCCACTGTAAACGGTATTGATTTGGTGATTTCCTCTTCCATGTTCTTATTGTTGGTGTAAGGAATCCAACCGATTTTTGTATATTTATCTTGTATTGTAATACTCTGCTGAACTCTTCTATTAGTTTCAGTAGTTTTTTTGAGGATTCTTTAGGGTTTTCTGTGTATAAGATCATGTCATCTGCAAATAGAGATGCTTTTTCTTCTTCCTTGCCAATTTGGATGTCCTTTATTTCTCTATCTAGCCTAATTGCTCTGGCTAGGACCTCCAGCACAATGTAGAATAAGAGTGGTGATAAGGGGCATTCTTGTCTGGTTCCGGTTCTCCAGGGGAATGCTTTCAGAATCTCTCCATTAAAGATGATGTTGGCTGTTGGCTTTGTATAAATGCCCTTTATTATGTTGAGGAATTTTCCTTCTATTCCTATTTTGGTGAGAGTTTTTATCATGAATGGGTGTTGGACTTTCGTCAAATGCCTTTTCTGCATCAATTGATAAAATCATGTGGTTACTGTCTTTTGTTTTATTTATATGGTGGATTACAATAATTGTTTTTCTAATGTTGAACCATCCCTGCATACCTGGTATAAATCCCACTTGGTTATGGTGAATTATTTTTTTTGATATGTTGTTGGATTCTATTGGCTAGAATTTTGTTAAGGATTTTTCCATCTACATTCATGAGGGATATAGGTCTGTAATTTTCTTTTTTTTGTGGTGTGTTTACCTGGTTTTAGTATCAGGGATATGCTGGCTTCATAGAATGAGTTAGGGAGTATTCCATCCTTTTCTATGCTTTGAATTACCTTTAGTAGTAATGGGTGTTACCTCTTCTTTGAAAGTTTGGTAGAACTCTACAGTGAAGCCGTCAGGGCCAGGGCTTTTTTTTGTTGGGAGTTTTTTGATTACCTTTTCAATCTCTTTTTTTTTTGTTATGGGTTTATTTACTTGTTCTACTTCTGTTTGTATTAGTTTGGGTAGGTAGTGTGTTTCTAGGAATTCATCCTTTTCTTCTAGGTTTTCAAATTTGTTAGAGTACAATTATTCTTAGTAATCTGCTATGATTCTTTTAATTTCAGTTCGGTCTGTTGTGATTTGGCCCATCTCATTTCTTATTCAGGTTATTTGTTTCCTTTCCTGTATTTCTTTATTCAGTCTGGCCAAAGGCTTATCAATGTTGTTAATTTTTTCAAAGAAGTAGCTTTTGGTCTTGTTAACTCTTTCAATTGTTTTTCTGTTCTCTAATTCATTTAAATTCTGCTCTAATTTTTATTATTTGTTTTCTTCTGGTGCCTGACAGTTTCTTTTGTTTCTCTCTTTCTATTTGTTCAAGTTGTAGGGACATTTCTTTGATTTTGGCCCTTTCTTCTTTTTTGTATGTGTGCATTTACTGATAGAAATTGACCTGTGAGCACTGCTTTCGCTGTGTCCCAAAGGTTCTGATAGGAAGTGTTTTCATTCTCACTGGATTCTATGAGTTTCTTTATTCCATCCTTAATGTCTTCTATAACCCAGTCTTTTTTGAGCAGGGTATTGTTCAGTTTCCAAGTGTTTGATTTCTTTTCCCTGGTTTTTCTGTTATTGATTTCTACTTTTATGGCCTTATGGTCTGAGAAGATGCTTTGTAATATTTCAATGTTTTGGATTCTACAAAGGCTTGTTTTATGACCTAACATGTGGTCTTTTCTAGAGATGTTACATGTGCACTAGAAAAGAAAGTATACTTTGCAGCTGTTGGGTTGAGTGTTCTGTATATGTCTATGAGGTCAAGTTGGTTGACTGTGGCAATTAGATCTTCCGTGTCTTTATTGAGCTTCTTACTGGATGTCCTGTCCTTCACCGAAAGTGGTGTGTTGAAGTCTCCTACTATAATTGTTGAGGTGTCTATCTCCCTTTTCAGGGCTGTTAGAGTTTTTTTTATGTATCTTGCAGCCCTGTCATTGGGTGCATAAATATTTAATATGGTTATATCTTCCTGGTAAATTGTCCCCTGTAATCATTATATAGTGTCCTTCTTTATCCTTTGTGGTGGATTTAACTTTAAAGTCTATTTTGCCAGAAATTAATATTGGCATTCCTGCTCTTTTTTGCTTGTTGTTTGCTTGATATATTTTTTTCCATCCTTTGAGTTTCAGTTTGTTTGTGTCTCTTATTCTAAGGTGTGTCTCCTGTAGGCAGCAGATAGCTGGATTATGATTTTTTTACCCAGTCTGCAACTCTCTGTTTCTTTATTCGTGCATTTGGTCCATTTACATTCACCATAATTATAAATAAGTATGAGTTTAGTGCTGTCGTTTTAATGCCTTTTTTGTGTGTTGTTGACAATTTCATTTTTCCACTTACTTTTCTGTGCTGAGAAGTTTTTCTTTGTAAATTGTGTTTTCCTCATTTTCATTGTAGTTGAATTTATTTTTGTTGAGTTGTTATGTTTATCTTGGTTTTCATTTCAAAGTACAGAATTGTTAGCCCTCTTTGTGGTTACCTTAATACTTACCCCTATTTTTCGAAGTAAAAACCTAACTCGTCTTGCCCTATATTGTCTTGATTTCCTCTCCATATGGAAGATCTATGCCTCCTGTATTTAGTCCCTCTTTATTGATTATTGTCATCTTTTACATACTGACGTCAATGATTCCCTGTTTTGAGCACTTTTTTAAATCTTATTTTGTTTTTGTGTTTTCCCTATCTGAGTTGATATCAGGATGTTCTGTTCTGTGTCCTTGTGTTGTGCTGATATCTGATAGTACTGATTTTCTGACCAAAGAATTTCCTTTAGTAATTCTTGTAGCTTTGGTTTGGTTTTTGCAAATTCTCTAAGCTTGTGTTTATCTGTAAATGACTTAATTTCACCTTCATATTTGAGAGAGAGTTTTGCTGGATATATGATTCTTGGCTGGCAAATTTTCTCCTTCAGTGCTCTATATATGTCATCCCATTGCCTTCTTGCCTGCATGGTTTCTGACAAGTAGTCTGAACTTATTCTTGCTGATTCTCGTTTGTAGGTGACTTTTTGTTTATCCCTGGCTGCTTTTAAAAGTTTTTTCTCTTTATCTTTGGTTTTGGCAAGTTCGATGATAATATGTCTTGGTGATTTTCTTTTGGAATCTATCTTGTATGGAGTTCAGTGAGCATCTTGGATAGATATCCTTTCATCTTTCACAATGCCAGGGAAGTTTTCTGCCAATAGATCTTCAAATATTTTCTCTGTATTTTCTGTTATCCCTCCCTGTTCTAGAATTCCAATCATATGCAGGTTATTCTTCTTGATAGAGTTCCACAGGATTCTTAGGTTTTCTTCATTTTTTAAAATTCTTTTAACTGATTTTTCTTCAAATATATTGATGTCAATTGCCTTACTCTCCACCTCCCCAATTCTGCATTCCAATTGCTCGATTCTGCTCCTCTGACTTCTTATTGAGTTGTCTAATTCTGTAATTTTATTGTTAATCATTTGAATTTCTGAATGCTCTCTCTCTATGGATTCTTGAAGCTTATTGAATTTTTCACTGTGTTCTTGAATAATCTTTTTTATTTCTTCCACTGCTTTATCTGTGTGTTCCTTGGCTTTTTCTGTACATTGCCTTATTTCATTTCTGAGGTCATCCCTGATGTCTTGAAGCACTCTATTAGTTTGTTATATTCTACAGCTGGGAATTCCAGGAATGTTTCTTCATTTGGGAAAGATTTTGATTCTTTGATTTGGGGGTTTGTAGAAGCAATCATGGTCTGCTTCTTTATGTGATTTGATATCAGCTGCTGTCTCCGGGCCATCTATAAGTTATTGTAATGATTTATTTTATATTTGCTCACTGAGTCTTATCTTCTTGTTTTGTTTTGTTTCTGTACACCCAGATGGGCTACTAGAGTGCGCTAACTTGATTGTTGGAGCCTTTGAATCACTTATGTCCTGTTACCAGATGGTTAGAGCTGTTACCAGGTAAATGAGCCTATGAATCCATTCACTATTCTTGAATAGAATCAGCTCAAGTGTCCTGATGTTCGGTCACCTAGTGTGTGGTGTAGGCTCTCACCTACTATCTCAGAGGAGTAGTGATGATGGTCATATGCACTGGTTTCTGGTAGCGGCAGGGGGTCACACTCCGAGGAGGGCAGGGTGCTGATGGCCTTCCCCCAAGTGCCAGTGAGGCAGGAGCGTCTCTGTTCTCTAGAGTGCTCTGGTGGGTGAGCTCTGCAGCTGTACCTTAGGACCCAATGCTTGTACCTGTAAAGACTAGTAGGCGCCACTATCCTCAGACCCCTTTCACCCGTGGCTAGGTGGTGTGGATGGAGCCTTCGCCCTCAGGTCCTTGCTGTGGGTAGGCGAGAGCTTTGTTTAATAGGTAGAGCAATATCAGACCTCCAGAACCTACCTCTCCACCTCTCAGCTGAAACAATTACAGTCAGACCTCTAACAGAATTGCCTTTGCATTATAATAGCCACCTGGTTACATGTAGGGGTGAAGGCCAAAGTCTGTGAATCTCTTATGCCTGGATTGGAGATGCTTCTTCTCTGATCTTCCAGTTTAGGGAAGTCAAGAAAGGATTTTTCCCCTGATTGTTAATTTGGTGCTTTTCCCAGGGCAGGAGAATGGGCTGGAAAAAAGCAGGGCACTTCTATCTCTGGCCCAGGGAATTCAAATGTTAATGAAGCTGGCTGGGGCAGGGAGGGGAGGGATCAGATAGATAAGCAAGAGTAGTGTGGTAAAATAGACAAAACCACTTATCTTGTGTCGAGAAGGGTGTTTTATCTGAGATTCCAAAGGGGCATGTAGCCTGTGTGTGCTGGCTGAGTCCCCACCGAGATTACCTCAGGGGGATAGGGCTGCTCCTGCTTGCTTTGTCTCAGGAAGCCACCATCAGCCCCACCACACTCGCTCCAAAGCCCAATACCAAGGGATTAGGACTGGGAGGCTGCTTCTGCATGATCTCTCGCTTCCGTCACTCAGGTTGGTTTGTAGCCTGTGTGCGCTGGCTGGGTCCCTGTGCTGGTTGCCCCTGGGGGTTAAGGCTGTATCCCCTGCTTGCCTTGTCTCAGGAAGCCACTATCAACCCTGCTGCACTTGCTCCAAAGCCCAGCACCAAGGGATCAGGGCTGGGTCGCTGCGCACCAGGCTCCGGAACCAGTCGCTGCTTCCATGAGGTCTCTCCTTCCCCTGTCAGCCAGGTCGGTGTGTAGCCTGCGTGCACTGGCTGGGTCCCTGCTGATATTGCCCTAGGGGGTTAGGGCTGCATCTTGTGCTTGCCTTGTCTCAGGAAACCACGATCAGCCCCACCATTCTGGCACCAAAGCCCCACACCGAGGGCTCAGGGCTGCAGCGCGGCACGCCGGGCTCCGGAACTGGTTGCTGCTTCAGCCCATGGTCTCTCGCTCCCCTGTCACTCAGGTCGATTTCTTAGTTCTGTGTTTGATGGTCAAGGTTTGTATACTGTCATGTATGTAATTGATTCACTTGTTTTTTCGAGTCTTTGTTGCAAGAGGGTTCAGCAGAAGCTTCTGCCTAGTCAGCCATCTTGGTCCCACCAAAAAAAGAAAAAAAACTCTCTGGGTTTCTTAATCTGGGTTAAATCATAGAAATATTTTCCCACATTTTTTTTTTTTTTGTCTTCCATGGCAATAAATCTTAGTTATGAAGAGAAATTCCTCAGAAATGAAAATTTTACACTACAAATATTTTCCATTAAAATTACCTACTTTGACTATTATTTTGCCTCAGATCTTCATTTCTTTCATATTTTATTGTTGAATTAAGCCATTATCACTTTCTTGTCTCTAGACATGTGTGTTGAACAATCTTGGGATTTCTGGTTTTGGCTTTATCAGGAGAGTGGGTTCACTCAAGGACCTGTCTTCCTTTTCACTGTGCACAGCAGCACCCGTGGGCTGAGGCTCCCAAGCTTGCAGCCAGTATTGGTTCAGTTCCCAGTCCTAACCCTCGTCTTGCCCTGGATCCTACTACTCTTTATTCTATCCAGTGATGCAAGTGGATAATCCCTCCTGCTTTCAGTACCTTATCCAAAACCCAGCCCCATCTGTTCCATCAGAGCTTGATCTATGTGGTAGGCAGAATTGCAAAACACCCCCAAAATCCCCAGCAACTGGTATATACATACTCTTTCACAGTTATTCAGTCAAACACTAATTTGGTGCTGCTATCAAGGGATTTTGAAGATGTAATGAAGGTATCAAATCAGATGTTTACCTGTGTTTTATTGACTCTGAAAGGCATTCGACTGTATGGATCACAACAAATTATGGATAACATTGTGAAGAATGAAATTCCAGAACACTTAATTGTGCTCATGAGGAGCCATGTACCTAGATCAAGGGGCAGTTGTTCCAACAGAACGAGAGGATACTACATGGTTTAAAGTCAGGAAAGGTGTGTGTCAGGGCTGTATCCTTTCACCATACTTATTCAATTAGTATGCTGAGCAAATAATCTGAGAAGCTGGACTATATGAAGAAGAATGGGGCACCAGGGTTGGAGGAAGACTCTTTAACAACCTGCATTATGCAGATGACACAATCTTGCTTGCTGAGAGTGAAGGGAACTTGAAGCTGTTACTGATGAAGATCAAAGACCACAGCCTTCAGTATGGATTACACCTCAACATAAAGAAAACAAAATCCTCACAACTTGACCAGTAAGCAACATCATGACAAATGGAGAAAAGGATTTCATTTAACTTGGATCCATAATCAACACCCATGGAAGCAACAGTCAAGAAATCAAAAGACGCATTGCGTTGGGCAAATTTGCTGCAAAAGACCTCTTTAAAGTATTAAAAAGCAAAGATGTCACCCTGAAGACTAAGGTACATCTGACCCAAACCATGATGTTTTCAATCGCCTCCTAAGCATGCAAGAGTTGGACAGTGAATAAGGAAGACCAAAGTAGAGTTGACGCCTTTGAATTGTGCTGGCGAAGAATATTGAATATACCATGGACTGCCAAAAGAATGAACAAATCTGTCTTGGAAGAAGTTCAACCATAATGCTCCTTAGAAGCAAAGATGGTGAGACTAAGTCTCACATACTTTGGACATGTTATCAGGAAGGATCAGTCCCTGGAGAAGGACATCATACTTGGTAAAGTGGAGGGTCGGCAAAAAAGAGGAAGACCCTCAACGAGATGGATTGACACAGTGGCTGCAACAATGGACTCAATCATAACAACGATTGTGAGGATGGCAGAGGATCGAGCAGTGTTTCATTCTGTTGTACATAGGGTTGCTATGAGTCAGAACCGACTAGATGGCACCTAACAACAACCAAATCAGTTGGCGTCAAGAAAAGGAGCTGATTCTGGGTGACCCTGACTGATCAGGTGAGCCTTAAAAGAGAATAAGCTTGTCCTGAATAGATTTGAAGTGTGAAGATAGTTCAGTGTGAGGAGATTCACAGTTGCTGGCTTTGAAGACAGAGGGGGCCATGTGGCAAAGAATGGAGGTGGCCTCTAGGATCTGAAAGCAGCCCCCAGCTGACAAGGAAACAGGAACTGCAGTCCTATGACTGCAAGAAGCTGAATTCTTCCACAACCATGAGTTTCAATGAGGATTCCAAGCTCAAGATGAGAAGGCAGCTGAGCTGACACTTTGATTTTGGCCTTTTGATACCCTGCCATGCCATGCCTGACTTCTGATCTATAGACCTGTGAGATGATACATTTGTGCCATTTCAAGCCAATAAGTTTGTGGTAATTTGTTACGCAGCAATAGGAAACTAACAGTGTATTACCTACCCCAAGTTTATTTTCTCAATTTCTCTCCTTCTTAGTTGGTCCTGACCAGGCATGACCCATTGCAGCCCTCAAATTCCCTAACGCAATCAGTCATTACCTTTGGTATTGCTATAATGAAAGCCATTCCGTAGCTCTTTTAATTTTATTCCAGTAAAAGCTTCTTCTTCTTTACTAGATTTCTTCATTTCTGTAATGCCTTATTTCCTGGGACTGTAAACTCTCTAATTCTCTCATACCTGACTTGTTATCGAAGCTATTAATCATCATTTTCCTACAACTGCAATAAAATTATTGATCTTCATTATTATGACACTGAGGCACTACGAAAGCTTAAAGATTGTTTAGTGGATGAGATTAGTTCTGTGAGTTTTGCTGTACACTGATTATTTGAGAATTGGTCATCTGAGTATGATATATATGGGAACCTTGACAGCACTAGTCAGAAGGACACACATCATGGGAAAGGTGTTAGGATTTCCTGGAGGGGAATTACCTGGAAGCGTGTGGACAAATACAAGTGTAGCACCATGTGGGTCTTTGAGGA
Source organism: Loxodonta africana (assembly GCF_030014295.1). Taxonomy (NCBI): domain Eukaryota; kingdom Metazoa; phylum Chordata; class Mammalia; order Proboscidea; family Elephantidae; genus Loxodonta; species Loxodonta africana. The sequence continues at coordinate 190,269,563 of NC_087345.1, forward strand.
GGACAATGATATAACAAAAGACTTTTTTTTTGCAAAACATTTTTTTTTTGGCTCTAGGAGAGGTTAGGTGTTGGGGTCCCACTTACAGTCAGTGGAGTCTGTTGCAGGAGAGATGGTTTGGTCTAAATATACCCAGCAGCCCCCTGAGCACAGTTGCCCTGATCCCTACAGCACCATGCTCTTCCCAGCTGTGCTGCTTGTGGCCCAGCCAAGGGGGTAACCCCCACACTGTGAAACTTGTTCTCATCCTGCAGGTGGTAAAACATCGGGCCCTGAGTCTACTCTTTGATGGAAACTGAGTTTGGGTGATAAGACCAGTGAAGGAACTCAATAATGGGGAAATGGAAATGTTCCTAAAATAATGAATGGAGTCACCAGTATGTCACAGGTAGCTCCCCTAGCAGAGATAACGTTGTCTTACGTGCTGATAATGTCAACAGCATATTACTTGGTGCAAACACACATAAACACATTATAAGTGTAGAACTAGGAATGCTATGGATCAGAAGTTAGAACAGGTAAGGAAAACTGAGTTTTAGAGAGTGTCATACATGAAAATGAGACCCAGATCCAAGGCTAAAATGTCCTGTAATTCTGCTTATAATACACAGAGTAAGTTTGTGGTAATTTGTTACACCAAAACAGGAAACTGGAAACGTGGCGTAGTGGTTAAGAGCTACATTTGCTAACCAAAACGTCAGCAGTTCAAATCCACGAGGCGCTCCTTGGAAACTCTATACGGTAGTTCTACTCTGTCCTATAGGGTCGCTATGAGTCAGAATTGACTTGATGGCAACAGGTTTTTTTTTTTTTTTAAATAGGAAACTAATAGTGTATTACTACCCCATGTTTATACCTACCTCATGTGTATATTGAGATGTTTCAACAAACGGATGCAGTGCTGGAAGTGCTCATTCATCTATGCCAAGAAATTTGGAAGAGAGCTACCTGGCCAACTGACAGGAAGAGATCCATATTTATGCCTATTCCAAAGAAAAGTGATCCAACAAAATCCAGAAATTATTGAACAATATCATTAATATCACACCCAAGTAAAATTTTGCTGAAGCTCATTCAGAAGTGATTGCAGCAGTACATCCACAGGGACCTGCCAGAAACTCAAGCTGGATTCAGAAGAGGATGTGGAATCAGGGATATCATTGCTGATGTCAGATGGATCCTGGCTGAAAGCAGAGAATACCAGAAAGATGTTTACCTGTGTTTTATTGACTATGATAAGGCATTCAACTGAGTGGATCCTAACAAATTATAGATAACATTGAGAGGAATGGGAATTCCAGAACACTTAATTGTGCTCATGAGGAAACTGTACTTAGACCAAGAGGCAGTCGTTTGAACAGAACAAGGCGATACTGCATGGTTTAAAGTCAGGAAAGGTGTGTGTCAGGGTTTTATCCTTTCACCACACTTATTCGATCTTTACATAGAGTAAATAATCCGAGAAACTGGACTATATGAAGAAGAACGGGCATAAGGATTGGAAGAAGATTCATTAACAACCTGTTATGCAGATGACACTACCTTGCTTGCTGAAAGTGAAGAGGACTTGAAGCACTTACTTATAAAGATCAAAGGCCACATCCTTCAGTATGGATTACACCTTGAAACAAAGACAGCAAAAATCCTCACAGCTGGACCAATGAGCAACATCATGATAAACGGAGAAAAGATTGAAGTTGTCAAGGATTTCATTTTACTTGAATCCACAATCAACAGCCATGGAAGCAGCAGTCAAGAAATCGAAAGACTCATTGTATCGGGCAAATCTGCTGTAAAAGACCACTTTAAAGTGTTGAAAAGCAAAGATGTCATCTTGAAGACTAAGGTGTGCCTGACCCAAGCCATGGTGTTTTCAATCGCTTTATATGCATAAAAAGCTGGACACTGAATAAGGAAGGCTGAAGGAGAATCGACACCTTTGAATTATGGTGTTGGTGAAGAATATTAAATATACCATGGACTGCCAAAAGAACAAACAAATCTGTCTTGGAAGAGGTACAGCCAGAATGCTCCTTAAAAACAAGGATGGTGAGACTTCATCTCACATACTTTGAACATGTTATCAGGAGTGATCCCTGGAGAAGGACATCATGCTTGGTAAAGTGGAAGGTCAGCGAAAAAGAGGAAGACCCTTAATGAGATGGATTGACACCGTGGCAGCAACAATGAGCTCAAGCATAACAATGATTGTGAGGATGGCACAGGACCGGGCAGTGTTTCGTTCCATTTTACATATGGCCACTATGAATCGGAACCAACTTGATGGCACCTAACAACAACATTTGTATATAGGGGAAAAAATATACACACACACGTATATGTAGGAAAGACATGTATATAGGAAAACTATTCGACTTCATTTCAATGAAGGAAAAATTTACTTTATCAATTTGGAAACAAACTTTCAAAAGAAATGTGGCAATATAATAAACAAAGCAATATTCTATCAATAAAAATAGCACAGATTATATGATTTTGTACAGTTTTAGAATGGCTTTCTTAGAAAGGTAGCATTTGAACACAGGCCAGGAGTTGGGAGAACAACAGGGAGGTCATACCCCCAGCCACACTGTTCTTCTATTGTAAAAGTCTTTGGCATTCTCTGGCAGTACCTTCAAGCTCAGGCCCTCTACCCTGCTCTGAATCTGGGGTGTTGACAACTCTATCTTGGAGGAGTGCACCAGGCTGGCTTAAGCCCTGGTAGCGGTCAAGGAGCCCTGTCCTTCCCACTTACTCCTGGTGGGGAGGGGGTGGGCCTGCATGACCCAGGCTCTGCCCTGCCCCAGCCTTTACTGGGGGTGCCTATGTCCAGGCCCAGGGTGCTAACACTGAGGAGAAAGCAAAATTGCAGCCACCATTAGCACCACTCCAGCACCCACTATTGTCTCCTCCCTATTGCGAGGGTGGGCTTAGGTTTATCATGTAGTCCCTGAACACCCAGACTGAGCAGGAGCACTAGCCCAGCTCTGGCAGAGAGTCCATTCAATGGGACACTGTTAATGTCACCGAAATTTATAACTCACATGACCCCCTTGAACCCAAGAGCCTTCTCTCTCACACACATACACACACATGCATGTGCATATGTAGTTGCACACACCAAGATGTTTGTTTATATACCTGTCAGAAGTAGTGCAAATGGCTCACCCCCTTGGCTGCTAACCGAAAGGTTGGAGGTTCAAGTCCACCCAGATGTGCCTTGGAAGAAAGATGTGCAATCTGCTTCTGAAAAATCAGCCACTGAAAACCCTGTGGAGCACAGTTCTACCCTAACACACATGGGGTCACCATGAGTCAAAGTCAACTCAATGGCAACTGGTTTTTGTTTGTTGGTTTGAAAAGCACAGTTAAGTCAGTTAAGTATTTGTTGATGTGACAATTTCCTATCAACAATAACCAATAGGAAAAGTGCATTACCCGTAGCTAATGGCTAATTCTAAAACAATAAGACCATATCCATGGCCAAACCCCTCCAAAATGCTAAAGGGAGTAACGAGGGCAGATATTGGAAGCAAGTTATACACAAAAGTAGGCAGTGTTAAGAGGTTGCAAATTCCTTCATACATGTGCATGTGTGTGTGTGTGTGTGCACATATGTGATGGTTAAGATTGTGTGTCAACTTGGCTGGGACATGATGCTCAGTGTTTTGGCAATTGTATAGTGTTGTGATCACATTCCTATATAAATTTCATATGTGATCACCCCCATGATGGAATCTGCTGAGTGGTACCAGCGTGGGTGGTGCCTGTGGCAACTCATTGACCCCTCGGCCTTCATCTCTCTGCCTTCCGCCCACCTACTTCCTTCCTGCTCACCTTGCAAAGGTTGTTGGCTTATTTTGGATCCATCAGCTATCTCTTGTCTGACCTCTGGTTCTTGGGACTTGAGCTAGGAGCTTACCTGTCCATCTTGGGATTCGCAGATCTTCACAGCCTGTAAGCAAGAGTCCTGCTCCCTGACCTGCCTCTCTTGGGTTTGCCAGTCCCTACAGCTAAGTGATTCAGGAGAGACCTTGTGGTCTTGCCTGCCGACCTTGGGGAGTCCTTGACTGTCACAACCTGTGAGCAGGATCCCTGATCTCCAACCTGCTCACCTTGGGTTCACCAGCTTCTGCAGCTCCGTGAATCAGGAAAGGACTGTATCCTGACCCAAGGACTTGGGATGTTCCAACCCCTCCAATCGCGTGAGCAGTTTCCTTAATCTCTCTTTATACATTTATATGCATTATTGGTTTCGCTTCTCTAGAGAACCCAGCCTAAGACAGTGTGTGTGTGTGTGTCTTACCCAGCAATGCTTCCCTAGCTTCCTCTTGATTATAACACGTGCTATCTGCCTTTCTAGGATCACTGTAAAGACTAAACTAGATGATACATGTGAGTGCGTTTTGTCATACGGAAATTACTATACAAATGTAAAGTATTATTGCCAGCCTTTCAGAAAGTATGAGACTAAATCTAATTCAGTTTAACTTTGTGATACTAAAAAAAAAAAAAAAAAAATTCACACAGAGTCTCATTGATCCACTGGTTTTAAAAAAAAGCAAAGCCTTTGATTTACTTCCAAATAAAACACTATAAAAGATAGTGCTTTCTGACCAAGAAATATAAAATTGTGAGCTAGGCAAGCAGGTATTGATTTGCTACTTTATATACGGATTAGTTAATGCTTTTCAAAACAACATTTACATGATTGTAAAGGAACTCTTGTACACTGTGAAAATTTTGAAAAATGTGGACATGATTAAGGAACATAACCTCACTCTCCAGAGATAACTACTGTTAACAGCTTGGTGTATTTCCTTCCAGCTCTTTTTCTGCCTATGATATGATTTAAGAGTATATTATATATGGAGGTTATGTCCTGAATTTTCACTTGTTATATCATAAGCCTTTTCTGTGTTATAAACAAAACTTTTGTTGAACATATTTCATGGCTGAATAATATTCCGTGATATGAAGGTACCTAATCTCCTTCATCATTCCTTCTTATTTCCTTCCCTATTTCTGTTTTTCTTCTCTCCATTAATACAACTAGGGCTTCAGACCATAGGTATTTGACTTTATTCCAGATTATTTCCTTAGAATAACCAAACCAAACCAAACCCATTACTGTCGAGTTGATTCTGACTCATAGCAGCTCTATAGGACAGAGCAGAACTGCCCCACAGGGTTTCCAAGGAGCAGCTGGTGGATTCGAACTGCCAACCTTTTGGATAGCAGATGAATGCTTAGCCACTGCACCACCAGGGCTCCTTCCTAGATCCATAAAATGCAATTACTAAATAAGAGGCTATGAACATTGGAAGGGTTTTCATACATCGTAGTTAGAATATTATAACAGGCCAGAACTGTTTGGGGGTAAATCTCATGTAAATCTCTCAGAATCGCAAATGCAGACAAATTTGGCCCCTCCTAGCTCCATCATTGTATGTTTTTATTTCCAATTCCTCTCTCTAATACACTGGACAAAAAAAAAAAAAAACTCTTCTCTCGTGGGGGATTGCAAGGTACTCCTTGGACAGCAGCAGAGTGATCGTTTGCAGGTTGCTCAGTTGGGATAGCGATTAATGCCTTGTGCAAAGTAAACCAAAGAGCCAAGTAAACGCATTTCTACAGATGAAAATTATGCTAGCCAATGTAATTTCTCACTCTAGTTTACGACGTCAGGTATCAAATTTCTCCGTTATTAATGCATTTATGCACGTGGGGGTAGATCCTCTTGGAAGGAGATTAAAAAGACACTACCTCCTAGAATCCCTCTTCCTAATAATGCGAGAACGTCCAGAGCCTTGAGGGGCTGGCGCAGTAGCTCACTGTATCAGACAACACCCTGCAGAGAATTAACTTCCCTCCCATTAATGGGTTCCACCATACAGAGTCAGGGGTCATCTGCACTCATAAGAGAAAACCCGACTTAAGTAGAGTATGCCATCTGTCTATTCAGCACGGTCACCTATAAGGCAGCTGAAACCTCCCTGGAGTGACTGAATACATTGCTCATTTTCCCATCACTTTTTCCCCTACTTGGCCATTTTCCTAAACCCATAATTCAAACTTTCCAAAAGGGAAAAAAAAAAAAACTGGATAATCCTTTCAAGAATTTTTAGAAGAAGCCTTTATTCTTTTATCACTCTTATGGGAAACCTAACTCATGATTACTATTCAGATTCAAAATGGCTTCACCACCCACGTATACCTTATGTAGACTGAGAGTGGAGGAATACATTAGCAAGACATATTGTGGTATTAAAAGATATGGCCATCTAGCTTAAAGAGCTTGGGTTCTAAAGCCAGGGACACAAGTGAAAAGACCCACACAAACCTGTTAATTGCTGTCGCTTTGATTCCAACTCATAGCGATCTTACAGGACAGAGTAGAACTGCCCCATAGGGTTTCTGAGGCTGTAAATCTTTACAGAAGCAGACTGCCACATCTTTCTCCCAAGGTGCTGCTAGTTGGTTCAAACCACAGACCTTTTGGCTAGCAGCCGAGCACTTAACCACTGTGCTACCAGGGTTCCTTCACAAGCTAAAATTGAAATGGTTGGAGAATGCCTTTTAATTGCAAAAGGCTTAGGTAGCCATCTTTGCATTGTTGTTGTTGTTAGCTGCCCACGAGTTGCCAGTTACTTACAGTGACCTTAGGTACAACAGAACAAGACACTGCCTGTCCTGCATTATCCTTACAATTGCAGCATGTTTGAGTCTATCTTTGGGGCTTCTGTGCCAATCCATCTTGCTGAGGATGTCCCTTGCCCTCCCCATTCCTGCTCTTCACCAAACAGGATGTCCTTCTCTAGCGATTGATGCCTCCTGATGGTTCCTTAACTGGAACCTGTATTTGTGCTGTGAGCAAGGAAAAGGAAGCAGCCCTGGTTCCAGGCTGCATAGAAGGGTGCTACTCTTTGGATTCAGACATCTCCTTGTCACCTGAAACATCCTCTTTACAGAGCAGGGTGGTGGCTTTCAAGCCACAGGGCTCCCAACCGAGGAGTCACCTTTCTGACCCCCCCTCTAGCTTCCATGAAATCGCTTCCTGGGACACAATTCCCGCTTCTCCTCTAACAGCTGGAGCACGTGGTTCAGAACGAGAGTCAAACAAGTGTCTGCATTCTCACCTTTGCACGGCTGTGGCGTCGCTGCTAGGGGACTCGTGACATTCCTAGAAATGTAGTGTCTGCCACACTGGCAGCAGTCACAGAGCAATGTGCAGCCGGCTGAGGGACCAAAATTTGCAAACTCAGTATCCTGGGCCTCAGGCCAAGGCAGGCTGGGAGCGTTGCTGTGGTGACACATTGTGTCTCTGGAGAGGGATGTTGGCACACCAGCTGCATTCCTGGCACCAGGTTTGCCAGTGAGAAACTTATGGAGTGGAACTGGTATCAACTCCAGGGGGAGTCACAAGCTGCTGTCTTAACTTCTTTGGCGTGGCTACCCTTTTCAACTTGGGCACGTACACCCTCCTGAATGTTTACAAGAACTGCTTGCTATTTGTGGTACTCTTTGGGATCCTGATGGATGAGCCTTTGAAAGGAAGTGCTAAAGTGATACCAGAATTCCAGTTTACAAATGTAAGCTCTTGCATCCCCTGAATAATTCAATCTTCTAAAATTGGCACTTAAAGATGCAATGACTTATCTTTTGCTGGGAAGGGATTCTAATCCCTCTCCCCCTTTTAAGAATAGCTCTCGCTCTTGCCAAGAGGAGAGCCTAGTGTTTACTATTGGAGGATATGTGAATTAAAATACTAACTTCCTTCCCGGTTGCAATTCACTGGCACTCCATTGGCTTGAGTTCTGGAATACCTGGGAGAAAGGCCTCCTGGCTGGAATGCCCTCCCTTCCTCAGAAATGCCTGACCCACCTCTCTTATTTGTAATTGGAAGGCAGGATGCGCTTGAATTTGACCACTTAGTATTCAGACCATGTCAGGATCCAAATGAAAAGCCTATATGGCAACGCTAGATGCACAGTAGCCAGGCCAAACACAGCCAACAGTTCAAATCACAGCTAAATTATATGAAAGCATGGGGCAAAACATGCAGACCTGTCCTGTCAAAGAAGCAGTTGAGATAAAAGGAATTAGTCCATAAATGCCAACTTCTGAGGCTTTCATGAATACAGCGATGGTGTTCTTTTCAGCTGCTCCCAGTTGAATGTAAAAGACTAGTTAGGATTTTGAACAAAATGCATTCTTCATCCACCTCTTCCTTCTCCACTTCTATTTCTCCTCCTCCTTCTTTTAACATGCAAAGCATCTCCCAAAGTATTGAGAAATGCACAATTCCTTTGTGTATTTCCATCGTTTTGAAAAGGGGACAGCGATGCTAGCAGGCCAAGCGATTATTACTGGAAATATCAGATGCAGCTGAGGAAATGCGGTTAATACAATAATTCACATATGTGAATGCTTAGTTCCATCAACGTCAGCTTTATTTTCTTCTTGGTATACACAAAGCTGGCACACAGTTTTAACTGATGAGGTAATGTCATTTTTAATTTAAAGAGCCTTAAGCTCTCCACTTTAACTAGTGATATCATCTTAGCAGTTGTCTCAGGAGACCTCTGTGTAGACATAAGTAATGTGTCCTGGACAGTTTGAAAAGGGATTGTTAAAGATGACATTGGTCATCACGAAGACATCCCCCACTTTGATCTCTTTTGAATTGCCAGATACGGTTTATGTTACTGCCATATTTTAGCCATTCCCAAAATTAATATATCCCAGGACTTTGGAACCAAGTTGAACAGAGAAATAACATGAAGGTTTAAAATGAAATGCATTGTGATGTTTTCATGTCAGTTCTAGAAGAAAAATGGAAGACAAATTAGCTTATCTGGCTCCTAGGTGACTTGGTAAATAAAAAGAGAGGAAAGAGCAAGATTCTGTAGAACACTGAACAAACCGAGGCCTCCCTGTTTTCCTGGGGGACGCTGGTTTATCAGTGATGGTTTTCCAGGTTTTAGGGACAAATGAGGTCGGGACATACCTGTTATCTCAGTACAATCTTTAGAGTAATATTTTATTGTTGCTTCTTTATTGTATGCCTCATTAAAAAAAAAATAGCATATCATTATTAAGCCTGATTTTATATATATATATACATATCTCACATCACTTGGTGATTTCCAGTGTGTAACTTCATTTTCAAACAATGATATTCCTATAAAGATTCAGGCTGGTCGATATAAATGAAGTTACTTTCCATTTTTAAATAAACTCTTTTCTTTGGAGAAATTGTGCTCTATGATCCAAGTGTAGGTTGTGGGAAGATGATCCGTGTTTTAACCATGGGATGTGGATACTGAGAGAGTTTTTTCTAAGAAGTCTGGAGTTGGGTGCAATTGAGTTAAATAGTAAAGAATCTGTTTATTATTCTGTGGCCATATGTTTAGAGGGTCGCTCACAGAAATCCAAGTATTGTTCGTGGAGAGCTTCAGCCAAGGGGACATTTTGAATTCATAAAAGAACTTCACAGTTTGAAAAGAATGCATAGCATTATGTATTGACACCCCACCACCATACACAAAGGAACACAATTTAATAATAGAGAGTTGTGCTCATGAGATTTCTTTTTCTTGTTAATTGGTTACTTTAACTGACATTGTCTGCAAGTATAATGGACATCATTATTCTTAGTAGTTCTGTGTTGCCAGATGATGTATACAGACATGATGTAGTCCATTTTAATTATTTCATTTTGCTACATTTTTCTTTCCTCTACTTAATGCAGGGGTGAATGCAGATTGCACTTTTTTTTTTTTTCCTTGACAGACTATGCTGGATAATGCTGGTTTCTAAATTATGGAAATTATGTGGGCATTTCTCAGCAAGCTAATGCTTTCTTACTGTGTTTATACACTAGGTATGACTACGTGGAAGTCATTGATGGAGACAACCCAAATGGACGCTTATGGGGAAAGTTCTGTGGAAAGATAGCTCCTTCTCCTGTAGTGTCGTTGGGGCCGTTTCTTTTTATCAGATTTGTCTCTGACTATGAGACCCATGGCGCAGGATTTTCCATACGTTATGAAATTTTCAAGAGAGGTAAGTAAATAACTTATAATAGACCAAGTATGACTAAATGTTCATTGACACTGTTTGATTTTATGAAAGACAAAGTGAAAAGAAAGACTGAGAGTAATGATTTTATCTTCTCACAAATATATATATATATATATATATTTCCATTACAAACATGTTGGAAAACACTTTGAAACAGTTACCCATTGTATAGACGTGTGTTTAAAATTGGAAAACATATTTCAAGAATCAAATTGTATCAATTTGATGTGTTGACCAGTGTTGTATAAAGAATGTACTTGATAAAATTATTTTTAAAGCAGTTATTTTTATCTTTCTTCTCAAAAATTAGTTTTCAATATTCTTGAAATGATTTCTCTTCTTAAAAATGCATCAGTTCCCCTTCTTACCTTAAAGCTATGCACACCCTCTTCCCTTTATTTTATTACAACATTCAAGACTGGAAGTTCCGAGGGAAAGCCAAGAAGCCTCCCAGTTTTAGAGTTTCTAAAACTATTAAGGGAAGAAGAGGCTTTCTATTAAGAGGGGCTGGATGGGGGATAAAGCCTTTTGGAGGAAAAGAGATAATAATGCTTTAAATGACACTCCCATTAGGAATAAAAAATCAGCCACCCCTTTCAATACAGTCACTTTGTAATCTTCTGTTACAATGTCCTTGTGGTATATATCGGGATGGGCTAGAATCTAATGAGTCATAGCTTCCCGGCTTTGAGGGATTAAATACACATAAAAAAAAAAAAATCAACCAATAAATAAATGATGTAGCTTTATCTGGATGTCACCGTTTCCAGCAACAGCCAGTAAAATCCTTTCATGTGTTAAATTCAGCCTTTCAATTATTTACATTTTTAAGATGACATTAATGTGTGGGCCACTGATCCAGGGACAGAGGATCAAGATTTGAATGTATGGTCCTTGAATATAGGAGAAAAGGCTTTTTTTTTTTAAAGTAGAAAAAAATCTAGCCGTGCCAATTACAAAAGCCTAACCTCCCTGGGTCAGCAATATCTGAATAACAAAAAGAAAAGCCATAAGGAGTTTCTGGGAACACTGGTACAACTTCTTTAAATTTGGCCCTACCCATATGATTATAAATATGAATAAATGGAGAGAACTTTCTTCAAAAATGTATCTAAAACACATACTTGGAACACGTTTAGTATAAAGACCAGTATACATATGACATCACTATGTATAGATGATAACATATGTACATGTTTTCTTGTGTTGAAAGCTGACTGACTTGTTATATAAATAATATACATGTACGTATGTAAGTGTACATCTACATTCTTTTGCTTACCTGCATATGGCACTATCAAAGAAAAAAGCTGTCAGAAAAGAAACCAAGAATAGCCTTTCATTTTCAGTGTTTCCAAAGATCTGAAAAGGGTTGAAAGAGAAAAGAGATCTGTTGCTAAGCCAGTGAGAATTCTCCATGTTCCTTCCAAATGAACTCAGCTCTTACATTTCTGTTAGTCTAAAAAGTACCAGAGTCTCTGTCCTGGTCCCCAATACCATCCTTAAGACTTAAAAGCTTATTTTGTTGTTCTTCTACTTGACTCCCTATATCCAATATGGCTTCTTCTTCTTTTGAATGTTCATTGAAAGGTCTCAAAGAGTCATGGCTTCCTTTCTACATCTGCTGCTCTCTTAGTCATCTAATGCTGCCGCAACAGAAATACCACAGCTTGGTTAAACAGCCACACATGGTTTAACCAAGCTGACACATATTTTGGGGGGACACAAGTCAATCCATTACAACTGCCATTAACCATATGGGCCTCCAGTTGTGGTTCTCCCTATTTACTTTGTCCTACACACAGCTTTTCAAACAGCCATGAGCCACTGTCCTCAAAACACCCACAGAAGTTCCCCATTGACCATTGTGTCAAGCCTCAATGTCCCACTCAAGACTTGACATTACCTGCTGCCTGTACTTCTCCAACTTCAGCTCCTACAAAAACACAATTTGGCTTTCCTGCTTTGGAGAGTGTGGTGATTAGAAACACAAGTTGTAAAATCCAGCAGACCTGGATTTGAATCCTAATTTTGCCCCTGGCTATGTGTGTGAATGTTCAGAATCTTGGTTTTCTCATCTGAAAAATGGATAGTAATACCTAGCACAGGTGTTTGTGAAGATCAGTTGAAATGAAACCATGGAAACCCTTTGACCGGAGCCTGTCACTGAAGATGTGTCAATAAATAATATCTATTACAATTATTATGGATAAAGGTGATGCCTTCAAAATTCATTGCCATTGCCTGGGGAAGCCAGCACAAGTTCTCCAAGGCAAGGTCATATAAGCTCCATAGACACAACCAAACTCCCTGAGGGACCAAATTGCTGAGCTGAGGGCTGTGGGGACCATGGTCTCTGGGGAACATCTGGCTCAATTGGTATAATGTAGTTTATAAAGAAAATGTTCTACAGTCTACTTTGGTGAGTAACATTTGGGGTCTTAAAAGCCTGAAAGCGGCCATCTAAGATACTCCACTGGTCTTACCCTGCCAAGTGCAAGGGAGAATGAAGAAAACTAAAGACACAAAGGGAAGATAAGTCCAAAGGACTAACGGACCACATCTACCACGGCCTCCACCAGACTGAGTCCACTACAACTAGATGGTGTCTGGCTACTACCACTGACAGCTCTGACAGAGATCACAATAGAAGGTCCCAGGCAGAACTGGAGAAAAATGTAGAACAAATTCCTAACTCACAAAAAAAGACCAGACTTACTGGCCTGACAGAGACTGGAGAAACCCTGAGAGTATGGCCCCTGGATACCCTTTAGTTCAGTAATGAAGTCACTCCTGAGTGTCACCCTTCAGCCAAAGATTAGACAGGTCCATAAAACAAAACGAGACTAAAGGGGCACACCAGCCCAGGGCCAAGGACTAGAAGGCAGGAGGGAACAGGAGAGCTGGTAATAGGGAACCCAGGGTCGAGAGGGAGAGCGTTGACATGTCACGGGGTTGGTAACCAATGTCATAAAACAATATGTGTACTGTTTAATGAGAAGCTAGTTCTGTAAACCTTCATCTTAAGTACAATAATAAAAAAAATTAAATTAAAAAATTCATAGCCATTGCTCTCTTCCAGTTTATGTCCCCTGCCTCCTTAGAAATCTGGCTCTAAATGTATTCTTTTCAGAAAGATCTTTCTGATTAATCATATGCATACACACATGCACACGTGTATACACATGCGTATGTATACACACATAAACATATATATACACATATGTACTGTATACATACACACACATATTTCCCACTTACTAATATATTCCTCCTTAATATTTTCAAATTTCCTCACGTGTCTGTGTTTCATTTTCCAACTAGATTGGCACGACCTGAAGGATCCAAAGAACACATATTTTGTTGTTTCATTTCTCTCACTGCACATACTATCCATCTATTCCAGTGCCGTCGAGTCGATTCTGACTCATAGTGACCCTATAGGACAGAATAGAACTGCCCCATAGAGTTCCCAAGGAGCGCCTGGAATATTTGAACTTCCCCCGCTTTGGTTAGCAGCCATACCACTTAACCACTACACCACCAGGGTTTCCCCCAAAGCCTCAGCCTAACAATTCTGTCCCTCAGGGAGTTTGGATGTGTCCATGGAGCTACCACTACCTTGCCTTGTACAGGTTGTGCTGGCTTCCCCAGTATTATGCACTGTCTTACCCTTCACCCAAGTTACCACCTATCTATTGTCTATTTAGTGTTTTTCCATCCCCACCCTTCCACTCCCTCGTAACAATCAAAAATTGTTTCTTTCTGTGTGTAAACATTTTCATGAGTTTTTGCAGTAATGGTCTCATACAATATTTGTCCTTTTGTGATTAACTTATTTCACTCAGTCGAATGCCCTCCAGGTTCATCCATGGTACGAGATATTTCACGGATTCATCATTGCCCTTTATCGTTGTGTAATACTCCATTGTGTGTATGTACCATAGTTTGTTTATCCATTCATCTGTTGATGGGCATCTAGGTTGTTTCCATCTTTTTGCTATTGTGAATAATGCTGCAATGAACACGGGTGTGCATATGTCTATTTGTGTGACAACTCTTATTTCTCTAGGATATATTCCTAGGAGGGAGATTGCTGGATAGTCTGGTATTTCTATTTCTAGCTTTTTAAGAAAGTACCATATTGTTTTCCGAAATTGTTGTATTATTTTGCGTTCCCACCAGCAGTGCACAGAGTTCCAATCTCCCTGCAGCCTCTCCAACATTTGTTATTTCCTGTTTTTTTTGTTCCTATTCATGCTAGTACTGCAGGGGTGAGGTAGTATCTCATGGTTTTGATTTGTATTTCTCTAATGGCTAGTGATCATGAATCTTTCCTCATGGATCTGTTGGCCACTTGAATGTCTTTGGTAAAGTGTCTGTTCCTTTGCCTGTTTTTAGTTGGATCGTCTCTTTGTTGTAGAGGTGTTGGATTTTCTTGTAGACTTTAGAAATTAGACCTTTGTCAGATTTGTAATAGCCAAACATTTTTTCCTAGTCTGTAGGTTCTCTTTATACTCTTTTGGTGAAGTCTTTTGATGAGCGTAAGTTTTTAGATGATCCCAGTTATCTAGCTTATCTTCTGGAGTTTGTGTGTTGTTGATTATGGTTTGTATCCTGTTAATGCCATGTATTAGGGCCTCTAGCATTGATCCTATTTTTTCTTCTATGAACTTTATAGTTTTTGGCTTTACATTTAGGTCTTTGATCCATTTTGAATTCGTTTTTTGTATATGGTGTGAGGTATAGATCCTGTTACTTTTTTTTTGCAGATGGACATCCCATTTTGGCAGCACCATTTGTTAAAAAGACTGTCTTTTCCCCATTTGATGGACTTTGGACCCTTGTCAAAGATCAGGTGACTGTAGGTGGATGGATTTACATCTGGGTTCTCAACTCTGTTTCATTAGTCAATGTACCAGTACCAGACTGTTTTAACTACTATTGCTGTATAGTAGGTCCTGAGGTCAGGTAGTGCGAGTCCTCCTACTTAATTCTTCTTCTTCAGTAGTGTTTTACTTATCCAGGGCTTCTTCCCTTTCCATATAAAGTTAATGATTAGTTTTTCCATGTCTTTAAAGAATGTTGTTGGTATTTGGATAGGGATTGCATTGTATTTGTAACTTGCTTTGGGTAGAATTGTCGTTTTCACAATGTTGAGTCTACCTATCCATGAGCATGGTACATTTTTCTATTTATGTAGATCTCTTTTGGTTTCTTGCAATAGTGCTTTCTAGTTTCCTTTGTATAGGTGTTTTACATCCCTGGTTAGATTTATTCCTAAGTTGTTTTTTTTTTTAATGGGCTGTTATAAACAGTATTATTTTCCTGATTTCCTTTTCATTGTTCTCTTTATTGGTGTATTGGAATCCAACTGATTTTTGTATGTTTATCTTGTACCCTGCTACTCTGCTGAATCTATTATTTCCAGTAGTTTTTCTCATGAAGTCTTTTGAGTTTTCTATGTATACTATCATATCATCTTCAGATACGGACAGTTTAACTTCTTCATAACCAATTTGGATGCCCTTTATTTCTTTTTCTTGCTTTATTGCTCTAGCTAGGACTTCCAGCACAATATTAAATAGCAGCGGTGATAAAGGGCATCCTTGTTTCTGTTCTAAAGGTGAATGTTTTCAGACTATTAAGCATGATGCTGGCGTTGGTTTTGTAAATGTGGCATTATTATAGCTATGCAGGCTACTCTCAATCTTATAAATAATTTCAGGAGCATGGTGTTCACTGGCTCCCAATGCTTGTGTGTGCCCTACTCACACCAGCAGCTCATTCACTCCTAGACACAGGGGGCTGATACCACAATTGCTTCACTCCTGTTTATCAGTGTGGGTCTATACCAGTATTCTTTAACCTATTCCCACCATTGTCCTTTTGCAGAGAGGTTCTAGTTCAGTTGTGGCAAACTTACACAGCAATGAATAAGAAAATATTAAAACAAATGCTGTTAAATGATGGATAAAGTAGGGAATTACAGAATCTTTAACTTAGAAGGATTTTTTTTTTTCCAATTTCTAAAGCCCAACCCCACTCGTTATGCACAGAACCTGACAATCAGAAAGTCTAGGAGCCCCCCCCACCCTGCCAGCCCCAGGTTACACAGGGGGTTAGAGGCAAAGGTGGGGCTAGAGCTCAGATCTCCTGATGCTCAATCCAGTTCTTTCCATTACCTTATAGATCTTCCCCAAGATCAAAATATGTTAGAAAATCTGATCTAGCTTCTATAAGTTTTTGTCATGACAAGGGCACAGTGAAAGCCTTGAAATTCGTTGTTTGAAATTATGCTCTTAATTCCTCTTATTCTTTTTTTTTACTATTTTTATTTTTGTTGTTGCTGAGAATATAGAAATATACACAGCAAAACATACACCAGCTCAACAGTTTCTACATGTACAATTCAAACATTGATTACATTCTTGGAGTTGTGCAACCATTCTCACTCTCCTTTTCTGAGTTATTCCTCCTCCATTAACATAAACTCACTGCCCCCTAAGGTTCCAGTCTAATCTTTCAAGTTGCTATTGTCAATTTGATCCCATACAGATAGTTCTTAAAAGAACATAATTCTCAAAGCAGACAGTTTTTACTAGTAAGCTAAACTATCGTTTGGTTTTAGCAGACTTCAGGGCATGTTTTTGGTTTAAGATTTGAAGGTTATCTCAGGGCAGTATTTTCAGGGTTTCATTCAGCCTCCATGGCTCCAGAAAGTCTGGAGTCCAAGAGAAACTGAAATTCTGTTCTGCATTTTCTCACTGTTGATCAAGATTCTTCCTAACTCTCTTACTAAGTCTTATTCTCACCTAGATTTATCTTTTTAAGAGATGGCAACATTATTATTACCTGCATTAAACTCTGTTGTTTGCTTCGCCTTACAAGGACCTGCCCAAGCATTCTCTCCACCCCATTTACCCCCCAAGGAAGAGGTTGAGAGTCTCCAGTGTCACTATTCCCACATTTTGTAAATAAAATTCTAAAAAGTTCTCAGTACATATATTTTCTTTGGACCTGATGGCTTAAATTGGCACAGCAACTGCCCTGTCAGAAGCCACTGGAGTAATTTAGAAACAGATTATACACTATACAGCACATTCCAGAATCTCTTTAACTGAAATTGACATGGCAAATCGCAACACTTGAAGGCAGTGGTTTTTTGGGGGGTTATATATATATATATATTTTTTTTTAACCAGAATTAAATAGATAAGTATTTGAGGCAGTTATGGTGAAGGGTGAGCCTGTCCAAAAAGGTTTTGGTAGTAGTTTTAAGCAAATCAGACTTCTGTGAACCAGGCTCATTGGCCCATCTAGTAAGTATTCTTTGAGTCTCCAATGCCATGGCTATCTAATATGCCCACAGGGAGAAAACAATTGATTTGCTTTCTCAATTGGCTGTCAGATACACTAAAGTGGAGATTCCGCTTCCTGACCTGAGCCACTAAAAATAGAGACCTGGCGGGTTAAATTTAATCTGTTTTGATGCCTAATAAGTTGGATCTAGTTGCTTGGCACTTTTGGAGAACATTTAGTTAAGAAAAATCTCACCCAGCTACCTTCTTTAGGGTTGAATCCATGTATGGCATTGTAGAGTGCCGTTCTGCTTGCACATGGCAGTGAGACAAGAAAGAGTCACAAAAAACGGGCAAAACTACAGTTTAATGACTGAGGAAAAGCACTATCTAATTGAACATCCCCAAGATTGATCCAGAGACTCAAAAGGGTCAAGTCATCCCTGATTCACACAGATCCTTGAATTTAGTTACCTGAGAATCCTGGCAGCAATGGTGGTGGTGGCAGTGGAGGGGAGTTGGCAACACTTACGTCCAGATAGATTGATGTTATCAGTCATGTAGTGAATTCCCCGTTTAGCACTGGATGTCATCAATTGAAATTGTGGTCATTCATACAGTCAGAAGGTCAACTTGCATTCTATGCGTATGCCCTTGACCAATTTTAAATTAAAAGTCACCATAATTTAAAAAGTCTCATAACACTGAACAGTCATTAAAATTACACATTACAAATACACACACACATATTGCCCTTGTTGCCAATGTTTGCATAATAAACAATTTAGAACGGCATACAGTGTAGTATCTGATACTTTGGGGAAGGTTAGGATGTCAACGATAATATTAGGTGACTTCTAGCAACATGGCCTGTAATCACAGTTTATTGTGCCCTCACTAACAGCCACACTTTACCAGCACACCTGTGTCAACACCACTTGGAATGAGTCACTCACCCCAGGTCCATGTACGAATTACCTTTCACATTTAGTTTGTCAAAGAGGCATAGGTCACATCTGGCAGAGTTACTGAGTCACTGGTGTAGGAATCTGAAACCCAAACTCCCTCCACTGAATTCACTCTCTTGCTTTTGCAAATGTTCTATTTTCCCAATAAAGGGCTGTCAGCTCTAAGATTTAAAGATTTAAGCTTGAAGGGGCTATAATTATTTCTCTAGGGCTCTGTTGAGATTTCTGCAGCTTACTCATTCATTGTTCCCACGATTTTACATTTGTCATTTTTTTTTCCTGCAATAGCAGAAGTTTTTAAATTGCTCCACACAAATGGAAAACGAGAGTTAACACGATAAATCTCAAGCTGAATTTCCATACTTATCACTAATAGGAAAAAGCTGAGTAATGAATGACTAAAATGGTGGGCTTTTATTAGAAAGTTGTCTTTGCCCAGGTTCTTTCTTGGTGAAGTCCTATGAGTGGGATTGTCACTTTACTCCTTATTCTCTTTCACCTGTAGGTCCTGAGTGTTCCCAGAACTACACAACGCCTAGTGGAGTCATAAAGTCCCCCGGGTTCCCCGAAAAATATCCCAACAGCCTGGAATGCACTTATATTATCTTTGCGCCAAAGATGTCAGAGATTCTCCTGGAATTTGAAAGCTTTGACCTGGAGCCTGACTCCAATCCTCCAGGGGGGATATTCTGTCGCTACGACCGGCTAGAAATCTGGGACGGATTTCCCGAAGGTAAGGGCTATAGGAAGCATCCCGAAAAGAGAAAGTTCTGGGAGAGGGGCACCAGGATTCATCTACCAATGTCATGATACGTACAACGTTTTGAAAAGAGTGGTTGCAAAGGGGAGGGAGAAGGCAAAGCAAAGCAGCAATGCTTTTTCTACAGAGCAGCGATGAAATATCTGAGGTCAAAAGGACCTCTGAGATTCTCTAGTCCAGTTCCTTCATTTTATAAGAAAGCTGAGATCATTCAAGATTATGCAAGGTCTCCTAGCTACTTCGGTGATAGAATTGAGACCAAAACATAGCTTTCCTGGCTAAATAGTGTGCTAATTTCACTGACCTGCTTATTGTTGTTACTGTTATTAGCTGCCGTTGAGTCAGCCCCCACTCCAGGCACGATGGAACAAAATGCTGCCGGGTATCACACCATCCCCAGGATCACCTGCAGATGGACCATTTTGCTCCACAGGGTTTTCATTGGCTGATTTTCAGAAGTAGATTGGCAGGCCTTTCTTCACTGTCATCTGCCTACTGTCATTAAATCATAGACTGTCAGAGATTGAGATCTTTGAGATCAGTTAAACCAATTTCCTCATTTTTACAAATGCAGAGACTAAGGGCCAGAGAGGTTAAGTACCCGATAAAATTTTAAGGGTGAAATATGCATCCATTATGCTACAAAAAAAAAAAAAATGAGACATTTAGAAAAGGAATGAGAACGTGTGAGCAGTTCTAATTTAGGCAGATCTTCTGTCTGCCCTCTAGGGAATTTTTATCTTCAGAAATTTCTGTCACCTCAATATATGATTTATACTCATTGATCCTATCATCTAAATTCACTTATACATTGAAAAAATATGATTGAGTGCCTATCATGTACCAGGCACTGTTGTGGGCACTTGGCAAAGACAACGATCTGAGGGGGCTGCCCGTGTGTAGTATATACTCTGCCAGGAGGGATCAGACAATAAGCAACGCACATTATACATAAGTGAATTATGTATACAGAACATTGCTGTTGTTAGTTGTCATGGAGTCCATTTCAACTCATGGTGACCCCTTGAAAAACCTTATAAGCAAAAAGAAAGAAGAGAAGGAGGGAGGAGGAAAGAAGGAAGGAAGGAAAGAAACTAAAGTAGGGCAAAGGGATGAGAAGGATAAGGGGTTAGGAGAGGCAGATGTATGGACTGCAATTTTAAATGGCTTGCTCAAAGTACACCTTATTAAGAAAGTGACATTTGAGCAAAGATTTGAAGGAGGTGGAGGAGATAGCTGTATGGACCTCTAAATGAAAGGTTTCCATTCAATCCTCATGAATTAGCAGGTGAATGGCGAAAATACACACCCAGACTCTGAACAGAGAGAGATAATATCAAATAATTTGTTGCAGCTGCGTTGCTTCTCTTGTGTTTAGTCTGGTTTAGTATTAAGATTTCTCTAGAGAGCACATGCTACACAGATCAGTAGGGGCAGCTTGAAGGCTCTGACGAGTCATACAGTTAGAGATATATCGCCATCTATAAAATAGAGCCACATAGTATTGTCAAGTCAGAGCAAAGAATACGTAAATAAATTGCAAATGAATAGCAAGCACAACCTGAAAGAGATTGCCTTAGTCTTTGAATTGACATTAAATTATCAGTGTAATTCAATTTAGGAATGTCCCTCCACAGTGAATATCACGGGAGAAAATGTGGGTTTTGAGAAAGCTTATCTTCTCGTTAGAGAAAATGAGCGAGTGTTAGTTTAGCTTCTTCTTTGCTCTTTTACCATGTAAATAGGGTTATGATGGTCTTACGGAAACTCCTTCATTAAGTAATAAGATTTACCCAAACAGAATGCTGATTGGCTTCTCAGTGTTCAATCCCACAATTAGGAAAACAGTATTATAATAATATTGTAACAATAGTTGAAACATTTAATAATGGGTTTGTTTGTTCACAACCCAAATTCTCAGCCTTCTCATCTAGAACTTTCATTTAAAATGACATCTGAAAAGGAGGTCCAATGAACCAACTTATTTAGAATACTTTCAGAAAGCAGTGCATTGTTATTAGTGTCAAGGGTTTTTCAAAGTAGTAATTTTCTGGTTCTAGAAAATCACTGAGTTGAAAAGAGGAACAATTAACAATAAGAGTTATCAGCCTTACAATTCACCCATGTTTTGAACTATGGTGTGTTTGACATATTCCCAGAGAAAGCTGGCTTTGGAATACGAAAAATACGTTTATGTATTTGTGAATATTTACGTGGCCTGGTCCAGCCTACTCCAGCTAAATAGCTCTTTCTTTTTTAGGAGAAATGAAAGACTGCATTCCCCTGGTTTTTTGTCAGTGGCAGTGGGAACATTTTTGCCATAGTAGTTCAACGCCTTCAGCTCCCCTGCCAGAGAAATTGCTTTTAGTCTTGGATATCATTTCCAAAAACAACAACCAGAAGGTTTAAGCATCGAGTGATTCTATGTTGCATTTTATCATAAACATTGAATTAAATGACTAAGTAATTGAAAGCTACCCATTGATTCAGATTGATTTGAAGAAAAGCAGTTTACTCCAAAACTCAAAATACATGGCATGTGCATTGTGAATCACACATCTCCATCCATTACTTTCTTTGAAGATCTATGTGTTCTCAAGTAGCAACTCTGAAGTCATTTTTGTGGAAGTTTACGTGTGGTTTGAGAGCCACGAGCTAAGCTCTGCTGCCCCGGTCGACACCACAGTGCTGGAGCTGAGCTGTGGAGCCAAACATGAATGCTTAGCTCCCACCACGTGGGGGCTGATGACAGCAGCCTCTGTTTAGGCCGGGGATGGGGCTTGAACTACAGTCTTATCTACATTCCAAATATTGCAAACACTTTTAGGAAGGAGTTTCATAAAAGCTAGATTGAGCTCTGTTTGTCTTCTTTATTTACATTTATATTAAAATAAAACTTTTAAAACCACAGGGATAGGTAGAAATAAGCAAAAAAAAAAAAATTTCCTGAGGAAAAGTTGCCAAGTTTATATTTAGTCCTCCAAATATTCTCCACCAAAACGATTATTAATTTTTAAAACGTATACATGATTTATCTTGATCTTTGAAATGATTCACTTGTTTATTTAGTCAAAAGACCTCATTTTAAAAGCACCT
Source organism: Loxodonta africana (assembly GCF_030014295.1). Lineage (NCBI taxonomy): Eukaryota > Metazoa > Chordata > Mammalia > Proboscidea > Elephantidae > Loxodonta > Loxodonta africana. Next base: position 190,291,774 of record NC_087345.1, read on the forward strand.
TTTTATAGTAGATTGTTGCTTTTTTTTTCCACATTAAAAGTGACAGAAGGTAAAATTTTGTGCTGATAAGGTAGGACTGTAATTACTAGAGAGACTGAGGAAAATACAAAGAATGTGGTAACACCATGTCCACTTGCAGGTGTTTTTTAAACAGCACAAATTCTGTGTTACCTCCACACCTGAGAAGACAGAGTCAATATAGCCCTACTCGCTCCCAAGTGATAACTTGGTACATTTTGTTTGCTTAAAGTTTTCAATACACTTGAATTATACTTCTATCTCTGTGTCATTTTTCATTCCTCTCCTGGGCCTTTGGGTCCACAATAACGGAAATAGGAAATCCAATAGCCGCGTTCATGTAAATACACAAATGAGCACACGCAAAAAGGATAAGAGTACTTCGTCCACTCTTGCTCAGATCAATATTGCATTAGCTAGCCGAAGGTCTCGCTGTTGTTCAGGAAAATTCAATACTTCTTTGTATTATAGTCGCAAAAGCCTTTCACTCTCATGTCTTGAGGGCTCCTGAAGAGAGTTGCACACTGCTGTCCGGGGGCAATGTTCTAAAAGACAGAAGGCAGATTTACCCAGCATGTCTTAAACATTATCAACCAGTGAGTCATGGAGACACTCAAAATTATGAGTCTGCATTAGACAAGTTCTCTTCTGTTTGCTCTTTCAAAGAGACTCCCTCTCCTACCCTCCCCCAAAGACTTGGGTGATAGTGAAGGGGGAGGACCAGCAGCCAGAGCTTTACCAGGGTGATCACAGCTACCCTTCCTTGCTTATATTCTCGGTAAGGTCAGTGGCTTTGGGGATCAGAGATGACCTCGAAGATTAGGGTCGTAAAAGTTTGCGCACAAACTAAAGAAAAAGAAAGATCATGAAACCAGAATAATGGCATTTAAATGGAGGGAAAATGAGGACGTATGAATGGACTCTAAACCTCACATTTAAAACCGCAGACCAAAAATAAAATAAAATCTCAGACGAGCTATAAAATTCTTTTTGAGGAAAGGAAAGACTTGAGTTTATGGCACTAGCAAGATATTTTCATGCATATGTTATGGGCAACTTTGAGCTCTGTAGGAAAGAAAAAAAGTGTTGAATTGGCAGTAGGGCTACGTTCAGAATGAAGAAAAGCTGGCGAAGAACTAGTACTTGTTGCAGAAGAATATGAGGCTAAGATTAAAACTGACGAGAAAAAAAAAAAGCAGAAACGGCAAGAGTTTCGTCTTCTGAGATGCGTTCTCCTGCCAACAAGGAAGCCCAATATAACAAAATCCCCTTCCCAGAATGCACAGCTGTTTACCATTACAAGGTGATACCCTACAGACTGTCTCTATCAGTTCCTCTTACTGGGTCATTCTCCTGGCTTCCTTTATGATAAAGCAGAGTCTACACATGGAGAGTGAGGATTGCTGGAAAACAAGGGGATTGCAGTAGAGAGAAAAAAATTTGAATTCAGTCAAATCAGTTAATTTGGATGCCTTGAGAAGTTACTAGATAAATCAGGGTTTTTTGTTTTTAAAGAAGGTTGGCCAAGAACTGAAAATCTAAGCCCAGGATCTGCACACTCTAAAAATTGGGGGCTAAGATGAGCTAAGGAGCCCTGGTGGTGCAGTGGTTAAACACTCAGCTGCTAACTGAAAGATTAATGGTTTGAACCAACCAGCTAATCCTCAGGAAAAAGATGGGGGCAATCTACTTCCGTAAAGATTACAGCCTTGGAAACCCTGTGGGGCAGTTCTAGTCGGTCCTACGGGCCTATTAGGAGTTCAAATTAACTTGATGGCAACGGGTTTGTTTTTTGGTTTTGATTTAGGATGAACTGCCTACCAGGGACTTAGTTCATGTATGGGACTCCAGGGAGATCAGTTCTCAGGTCTGTTCTTGTGGGGTTAACTTTTTCATTTACACTTGTAGCTTCTCCTAGGCCTTATCAGCCGCCTTCTGAATCCAAGCTACACATGCAGACCTTGGAACAAACATGAAGAGTGGGGCACTGTTGAAAGCCCATCCTTCCAGGGAAAGGTCCACCTACTGTGCTTCTTAAACAAAGCAATAACTCTTAGTTGAAATGCACAGAACCATGGATTTCTTGGAGGGGAAAACAGTCCACACCAGATTGTCCTTCTAAGTCCAAACCATCTGGTATGTTTTCACCATATGTGCAATGAAAAAAACCCAGAGAAAAAAGGACTTATTTTTTTGTCTTACTGCTGATCCAGACAGGAAAATGGAAAGATTCTCCAAGTCCTGGAGGCTTCTGCGCTGTCCATAAGGCAATTTACAATTAGTAATTGCCAATGTCTGTCTAAAAGCACTTCTCAACAAAGATGGGGCTAGTTGGAGCCAAATCACAGTTTGACCTTAGCACAAATTAGTCAGTGTTCCAAATGGTCTGTTGCCTTGGGAATTACTTTTTTCATGGTGAGCACAGTCAAATGGCTGCTTTGGGCCATCTCTTGGCTACTGGACACAAGCATAACATAGCCAGCTCTTAGGTTTGGTTTAGGAAACCTCAAAAAAAAAAAAAAAAAACTGGGAACAAGTCAGAAAGATACATTTTTACTTCTTTTTTATTGAAAGTTGTGATTTGTAAATTATTGGCATCTGTATCTGTGTCTCTAGAAATTTTAAATTGGTACAATTACTAATTAGTCTTCAGAGTACACCATGAAAACCAAAAACCCCAAATACACTGCTGTTGAGTCGATTCCAACTCCTAGTGACCCTACAGGACAGAGCAGAGTTGCCCCGTAAGGTTTCCAAAGAGCAGCTGGTGGATCAGAACTGCCGATCTTTTGGTTAGCAGCCATAGCTCTTAACTACTGCACCACCAGGGCTCCAAGTACAGTATGAGTAGGGAATAATCCATTACCCTTGATGGTTATCCGTGATGCTTATCTTAATAGGAGTCCATGACTAAAAGGTGGGAGGAGGAAGGAAATTGGGGTTACCCAGTACTTGATCAGACCCTTGGGACTATTCTATTCTTGGGACATTATCCTTCCCCAGGATATTCTGCTATGACAGAACTGAGGACAGGTCTGTCCAGGAGGTCCTGGTGATGATCACAGCATGGCTGGGGGCCTTCAATGATGAGCTGTGGGTGGTGTTGGCCACAGAGGTGAATGCCAAGGTGTCACTTGATGGCCAGATCCCATTCTCTGCAACTGAACCGAGCGTTTCGATTCTGTCCCTGAAAACCCTCCTGCTGACTGGGGAATGCAGTCCCGCTGTCCTTGCCCACCTGAGCGTACTCTGAAATCCCCTCTGCACACCTGGTCCAACATGCTCGGTGCAAACTGATTCACTAGGGAAGAAAACACTTGCTTTGGGGTAGAAAACACTCTGGGTTCTGCCGGAACCCCAGTTTGTGAATGTTATTTTTTCACCTGCTTTAGGAGAAAAACATTTTGACATCGTCTGCGTTTTTCTCTTTCCAGTTGGCCCTCACATCGGGCGTTACTGTGGACAGAAAACACCAGGTCGAATCCGCTCTTCATCAGGCATCCTATCCATGGTTTTTTATACTGACAGCGCGATAGCAAAAGAAGGCTTCTCAGCAAACTATAGTGTCTTGCAGAGCAGTGTCTCTGAAGGTCAGTGTTTATTCATCTTGCAAAGCCTTGTGGTAAACATGCCCCATCATTTCTCCTCTCACACCTGCAGCTGCATGAAACGCTAAAGAAGTGTATTGTGAATTGGGATGCCAACTATTTTTGTTTCTCTTTTAAAATGGTTTTTATGAATATCAGTGTGAAGAACTATTTGGTGTGCTTTCTAAACAAAATTGTGGATGAGAAGGTTAGATTGTAAGCCTCTGAAATCATGGCAGAAAAAGGGGAAATGGCAAAAGAGTAGAAACAATGAACTATGACCAGACCACCTGCCTTGCTCCCCTGAATGTGGAATAGGCTGAGAATCATTCATCCCAGAGGAAAAGGACAAATCTGCAGAAAGCTCATTGACATAGCAGTCAGTCAGAATGTACAATGAGCACATGGTGGTTTGGTTTGTGGAAGACCCTGGAGGAAGCCATCTTTGTTTTTCTTTCTTACATGAATGAAAGTGGGTGTCCATGTAAAAGAAACACATCTTAATTTCGGCTATTCCTTAACATTAAAAAAAAAAAAAAGTAATGTATTTTTGGATTCTATTAAAATACTCAACTAATTCAACTCTTTCCCAAAATGTATGTGGTCTTCAGTTCTTTTAAGGGCCTAAAGAAAAAAACAGAGAACACAGAGTAAGTTGTTTGTATGTTTCATCAGTTCAAGCTCCCAGGTTGTAAAATAAAATAAGTAAAGGACAAGGGAGTGTTTGGCAGACCTGTTCTCAAGTTATATTAGTATCTTCTCTACCAGATCTTATTAAAAAAAAAAAAAAAAAAAAAGGCCAATTACATTTCAAGATCTAATTTGTAGCTAATTTATTCTTTTAATTAGTATGTGTTTTTGTGCTTATAATTTTCATTTTGCAAACAACAAACTTAAGTTTAAAAGTATAGCACCATAAAACCTTATCTGTCGTGACAAAAAAATTCAGAAAAGTCATCATTTTTGCCATTTTGGTTTGTTGAGCATTTCTGGATGGCTGAGAACCTTCCATTTAATCTCTAAAGCTTTTTTTCGCTTTTGCTACTTTGGATTAACATTTTCTTAAAATTGATTGCTCATTTCCCAATATCATCAAGCTGAGCACACAGGGCGTAATGGAAAACATGTTTTGATTGGTGGTCGTCATTGTGAGCATTATCATTTTACGCTGTAGAAGTGCAGTGCTCTTAGGAGCCATATGATACTGCGCGTTACCCCTGGTGGATACTTTTGTGTTTTAACATGATAAACTAATGATGTTCATAATGATGACCAGGCCAGAGAGGTGGTCTTGGTGCCGACTGCAAGGAGTCTCAAAGGCAGAGAGTCAAGATGTAGTGTCTACCCGATATGAATTCTAAGTGTGCATAGGCTCTTTTTCAGTTTGTATACGATATGGCAGGAAATAATTAAGTACTAAAATGCTATGTCAACACAGTCGGTGTGCATCCACATGACATCTCTGTATACAGTCAACTGCGAAAATACCTCAGCATTTGTATCACTTCCTAATAAATCCCAAGTAGTGTCTCTGCTGACCTAGGTCCAGTTTGTAAAGCAACTAATCACTGGGGTAATCTTCATCATCTCCTTTTTAAAATCCATTGCCATGAAAAGGCAAGTATTAGTGCTAAGTTCCTATAAGTCCCTTGCCATCATCTTCTTTAAATTAACATTAGAATGAACTCTTTAATCTGCCAGTTTAAAAAAGAAAAATGTGTTTTATCCTTATGTCACCTATGCTTTGATCTCTTTGGACCTTTTTTTCTTTTTTGCCCTTCAGATTTTAAATGTATGGAAGCTCTGGGCATGGAATCAGGAGAGATTCATTCTGACCAGATCACGGCTTCTTCCCAGTATAGCACCAACTGGTCTGCAGAACGATCCCGCCTGAACTACCCTGAGAATGGGTGGACTCCTGGAGAAGATTCCTACAGAGAGTGGATACAGGTATGTAGCATAACAGCTGGTATGCTTGTGCTGAGAAGATTTTGGTAATCCAGAAAATACTGTTAAAAAGAAGCAGTGCCATGCCTTGTGCCCTCCAAGGAGAAATACAGTGGACACCAGGCGCCATAACTGCAGCATTGTCAGAGAAGAGCTGGCCCAGGCGACTTCCTGAACATCCATTTACCTTCTCAGATAGTTGTATACTACTCTTCACACAATATGAGCACACGTGTCTCATTTTTTTAACAATGGAAGGATCTGGATTTTTTTCCAACAATGACAAATGCTTCTATTTACTTCCCACTTTAGCATATTTTCACTTCCTTGATGAAAGATATTAACCCTATGTGTAGACCTATATGAAATAATTTATTACAAATATAGGACTTTTTGTTCAGGGTAGGAGAAGGGAAAAAAGGAGTTGGGGTTTATTTTTCCATAAAGGTCTACATGGTGTTGTCTTTGTATGCCCTCAAGTCGATTCCAACTCATCGCAGCCATATAGGATAGAGTAGACCTGCCCCTTGGGGTTTCCTAGGCTGAAATCTTTATGGCAGCAGATCTCAGGGTCTTTCCTCCCACAGACCTGCTGGTGGATTTGAACCAAAGACCTTTCGGTTAGCAGCTGAGTGCTTAACCATTGCATCACCAGGGCTCCTTTCATAGGTCTATATAACATGTACCAAAGAAGGGGTTTAATTGAGGACACTGGTCTCTGTCAACTATGTATACACGTATGTATGAATGTGTGCCAATTTGTATCCTCATTGGTGTGGTTGTGTTCCTCCTTTGCTCTGACACTCCCTTCCTTGCTATAAACCAGTTGATATTGAATCGACTCCAGCTCATGGTGATCCGTGTGTGTCAGAGTAGAAATGTACTCCATAGTATTTTTAATGGCTGAGTCTCAGGTCGATTGCCAGGCTTTTCTTCCATGGCCCCTGTGAGTGGGCTCAAACTGCCAACCTTTCAGTGAGCAGCCCAATGCGTTAACTGTTTGTACTACCCAGTAATTTCTTTCCCTGCTGTAACCCTTACATTCCCCACTGATTCCTCTTCCTCTGCCTCACCACGATCAGTACTTCCAGCAGTCTAATCTTCCCCCTACTCAACCCCACCACCACTTCCAATTCCTAAACTTCCCCCACCTTGACACCTAGACACTCTCCCATCCAAAGCCTAATGCTCACTTTCTTGACTTTTTCACCCATTGCCAAATGAAACATCCACATCTGGTCTATAAGTTAAACTTTGAGCAAATTACATGAAAGGTATTTGCTGAAGAATCCAGGCTTCTTTTCAGTAGAGTAGGCAGAACCTGCCTTACACTGGCTGGTGGGTGTATAAAATGGTGAATTCCCACAGAGAATTTCTCAGCAAGAAAAAAACCAAGATGATTAATCCTCTACTTTCCACATCTATTGCTGTTTCAGTCCTTTGAGCACAAATACCGAATTTCATTTTACTTTGGAAAGGTCAATATTAGTTTAATATACACTTTAAGTGAAATGGCCTATTACAGGAGACTGAACTCATGCTAAACTCTAAATGATAACACTGAGGAATGTGTAGAGAGTGAGAAAAGATGAGACTCTCACCTTGGGATTGCTGAATCCAGCTCGAGATTAAGTCAAAAATGAAATGATTTTGCCTGTGTCAAAATAGCTCTTGGTAACTTGTTTTTCCACATCTCCAAACCAAAAAGCAGTTCGGTATGATTGACAGACGTGCCTCTGGAGGAAAACTTACATTTTGCAGTGCTAAGCATGTTAGAACAGTAATGTAGTCCTATTCTTGGTAATGTGTGGAGCACTCAATAATTTAGGGACAGTGATCTTGCAGGAGTTCTGAAATTGCAGCTATAGCAATTCTTCTGTCCAAGACAATTCCAGGTCAGTAGAAACATGTACACAGAATGGGCTCTCACAAACCATTTGTCAACAGGACAGGATTTACATCATTCTTAGGAGCTGGGCGTAATTGAGGTTGCCTCAGAAGAAAAAAATCTAGGTCTATTCAACTCTTTCTATCAATGATAAAATATGGTCATAATAAGCTAGTTGACTTAAACCTCAAAACAAGAAGATTGACTTCTTGCTCACGCTACACTCCATCTCTGCTTGGCTAGGGGTCACTCCAGGGCCCAGGCTTAGGGAGCAGCCATGATCTGAAATGTTGGCCATCACCAAGGCAGAGGGACAAACAGTTGTGAATCACACACTGGCTCTTAAAGTTCTGTTGCAGACACTTCACCCACATTTGATTGGCCAGAGGAAATCACAGGCACACCTAACTTCCAAGGGGCAGTTGTTGTTGCCAGCTGCCATCAAGTTGGCCCTGACTCATAGCAACCCCGTTCAAAACAGAAGAAACGCTGCCAGTCCTGCATCATAACCATAATTGGTTATGGATCGGACTATTGTGACCCATAGGGTTTTTACTGGCCAATTTTCAGAAGTAGATCCCCACACCTTTCTTCCTAGTCTGTTGTAGTATAGACACTCCCCTGAAGCCTGTTCAGCAGCATAGCAAAACACAAGCCTCCATTGACGGATGGGTGGTGGTTGCACATGGGGGTGCATTGGCTGCGAATTAAACTCGGGTCTCTTGGATGGAAGGGGAGAATTCTACCACTGAACCAAGTGGCAACAGAAAAACCAAAAACCAAACCCGCTGCCAACAAATCGATTCTGACTCATAGAGACCCTAAAGGACAGAGTAGAACTGCCCCATAGAGTTTCCAAGGAGCAGCTGGTAGACTCAAACTACCGACCTTTTTGATAGCAGCCATAGCACTTAACCACTACGACACGCAGTTGAACATATGCATGAGGGAGAAGAGCTAGAACAACTTGGTGATCAGCACTAGTGATAATTATGCCATTGATAGAATAATTTTATTGAGTGCTTATTATGTGGCCTGACTTGTGCTAAGCACTTTACATATTTCTTATTTAATCCCCATAGCAAACCTCATTTCAATATTGGGAGGTACAGTTATCTCCATTTCCTAATTAAGGACATTGATGTTCAGAGAGATTAGAAGTATGCCCAAGGGCACAGTAAGTGACCTGGCTTGGAACCAAGGTCTGCTTGACTCCAAAACCTTCCCCTTTATACCTCATTATGCTGTATCTTTGTTATTCATGACCATTCATATAAATTCAAGTAGAGCTTCTGAAGCAGTGGTCACCTCCTTTCCAACTTTTCCTCCTGCTGAGAAGGCTCACGCTGAGACAGGTGGGGTACTGACTGTTTCTAAACCCAGAACGCAGGGGCCTTGCTCCTGGATCCCTTTGAAAGGCGAATGTGAGAGAAGCTCAGCGTCAGTTTCACCCTGAGGTAAAAATTATCTTTTTTTTTTTTTTTGCCTGAGTTCAGTGGGCTCATTTACATGCTTGTTGAGTCTGAGTACACAGTAGCTGTTATTATCCGCCGATCACCGAATTACGAATAATTTTGTGTGTTTCCACCATTTCTGAAACTCCTTGGAAGTGGTTGGCTTTTTGTTTTCATTGGCTGAATGTTTTATAACCAACAAATAAAGCATAATTTAGATGGAGGGCAAGAGGTACCCACCTCTGATCTCAGAAATATTAACACACATACATTTCCATTTTTACGTACACGCGTATAGGGACAGCATTTGTTTTTTCAGCTTTTTCACATTTTGCATGAAACAAGCCCCCCAAAACATATTGCTGTAGCAACAGCAAGAACAAATACTCTCATGTGTTAAATTAATAAGGCAATGTTGGCAGCTGACTTCCCTTTAAGACAGGAATAATCTTTGGGCTCGCATTGTTTTGTCTAGGAAATTACTGAGTGACGTGAAAAAACAATGCATCATTAACGGTTGATGTGAATGTCCACATTGGTGTTTCCTGTGAGATCTGTTGTCTGCCAGAACACTTAAAAACAAGTCAAGGAGCACGTTAGTGAGAAGGAGCATGAAGGGAAGTTCCGGTTTGCCGGGTTTGCACACAACCGTATCCCGCTCAAAAGGCCACTCCATATCCTGAGCTGCTAAAACTTCTTCATTGTCAATGACAAAGTTTGTCACACTTTGAAATTTATCCATTTTTTCAGAGTATCCCATTCTGTATTGTGTGTCCTGGAGACGCTAATCTTATTATCAGTTTAATCTTTTTTCTTCCATTGTTTCTGGTTAAACAATCAAGGATTCAAAGTAAAGACTCAGTCTATCAGTGGTGCTGGCTGGTTGTCTGAACCCACCCAGAGGCATCTCGGAAGACAGGACAGGGGATCTGCTTCCACAAGGTCACAGCCTGGAAAACCCCAAGGAGCACAGTTCTACTCTGCACACATGGGGTCACCATGTGGCGGATCGACTCCAAGGAAATGAACAACAACAACATAGACATTCTTGATTTTCAAACACATTGTTATAGTCTATGCCATTAATCTCATTGAGGCTGAGTTTCCTTTTCCATAAAATAAAGAGAATATAACCTTAACTCCATTCAGGCCCTAGCTGATTATGATACTACGACTGCCAGAGACATGTAGTCTCAGATTTTTCTTCTCTTATCTTCCAACTAAATATATAGCACACTGGGTCTGCTCAGGAGACATCCTCTCATGGATCCTAAACGTAGCCACTCACACACAAAGCAGAATTTAACTCATTAATTATTTCAATGTTTTATTAATGACAGTGTTCACCACGCTGTAAACAGACTTCTACTTCTAACTTTAATGAAAGCCCTTGGGAGTGCTTTTCTCAAAACAGTTGTGACTTTTCCCTGGTTAAAATGCCAGAAGACAAAAAAAGAAAAGCAAGAGACATAATGCTTGGGTGGGATATGAACTTTGTTAATCTAATGAAATAAAAATGGCAACAGGGACTAATCAATTACCACACCCTCCAGTGATTTTAGAAATACAATGACTTGAGAAATTAACTCAGGCTAAAGCTCTGTGTTCTTCTCCAAATTTTGAGACATTGTGTCCCGTGAGAAAAATACTGGCACTGGATTATTTATGCCTTCCCTTATTTCAAAGGAGCAGAAAGTGGCTTCTAAACCACATCCTGTTCTGTGTGGTAAACTAGCCCTCTCATGGATTAATCACGCAGAGGAAAGGAAACCTCCATGAAGACACTCTGTAAGAAGACAGTAGCAACCCCTTCAAGCAAAAGTTCCTTTTCTCTCCACTACATTTTCTGGTACAGATGTTAATTCTGAGGTGTGAGGAAAAGGCACGTTCCAGAAGAGAAAAGCTAAAGTTAATTAACTTTCCCTTTGCCTTCTATTTATTTCTCTTGAATAATATTAAAGTCTTCAACATTTCTGTAACTGAAAGAACTTTATATTTCCTTTTTTTGTTGTTGTTGTGCTTTAGTGAGAGTTTACAGAGCAAACTAGTTTCTCATTAAACAACTAGTATATATACTGTTTTGTGACATTGGTTGCCAATCCCATGACGTGTCAACACTCTCCCCTTCTCGACCTTGGGTTCCCCATTTCCATTTGTCCCAGCTTTCTTGTCCCTCCTATATTTTCATCCTTGCCCCTGGGTTGGCATGCCCATTTAGTCTCATATATGTCGTTGAACTACGTGTATTATTGCTTTTTTACGGGCTTGTCTAATCTTTGGCTGAAAGTTGACTCTAGGAGTGACTTCAGTACTGAGTTAAAAGGGAGTCCGGGAGCCATACTCTCAGGGTTTCTCTAGTCAGGCTAGTAAGTCTGATCTATTGTTGTGAGTTTCAATTTTGTTCTACTTTTTTCTCCAGCTTTGTCCGGGACCCTCTATTGTGACTGGTGATGGTAGCTGGGCACCATCTATAGTTGAACTGGACTCGGTCTGGTGGAGGCTGTAGTCATTGTGCTCCATTAGTCCTTTGGACTTATCTTTCCCCCTGTGTTTTTGGTTTTCTTCATTCTCCCTTGCTCCAGACTGGGTGGGACCAGTGGAGTAACTTAGATGGCCACTCATAAGCTTTTAAGACCCTAGACACTACTTATCAAAGTAAGATATAGAATATTTTCTTTATAAACTATGTTATGCCAATTCTACATGCCCTTGAGATTACGGTCCCAAGCCCTCAGTAGTTCAGTTCCTCAGGGAGTTCAGATACGTCTATGAAGCTTCTATGATTTTACCCTGATCAAGTTGTGTTGCTTTCTCCAGTATTGTGTACTCTTATCCTTTACCAAAATTACCACTTATTTACTGTCTTAACTGAAAAAAAAAAAAAAACTGAAGGAACTTTAAAAGCAGACACCAATAGCAAAAGCCCTTGGTAGGGAGGCGAGCTAAACTAAATCAAAACACACCCACAACAACACACACACAATCATATCCACTCGCTCAGAACTATGGTGTCAGAGAAAATAAATGCTCTTGTTAAATGTTCAGCACATGAAGCTAGTCGAGTCCAAGTAGCCATTAGGTGGCTTTATGGATTTTAATATTAATTTTGAGATATATCTCTAGCCAACAAAACCTTATGCTCCTGTTGCACTTCTCCTTTCTTAAAGCACTTTTTCATACACACCACCCCCGTTTGCGTTTTAGAAGATCAGGTAAGTGAACCAGAGATTAGTATCTCCATCTTTATGGGAGACAACTGAGGCCCAGAGAGGTAAATGGCTCACCGAAGTCCCAACTTTGGGAAAAGATAGAACTTCTGGGAAATTCAGCATTACACAACTGAAGTGGACTTCTTCCCTGAGATTTGGATTAGCAAAGAGGCACTGAATAATAAGTTTGGACAGTAGATAGCTGATGAATCATAAATTGTGGTCAGATCTGACAGAGACCCAGGGAGCAGTCGATGTTTGTATTGCATAGCTCTTTGACATTCGAATTCTGAGTTTTTCAGTTCATATTCTCTTGATTGAGGTAAGCTGGACAGATAGGAATTTTGCCAAATATATAAAGACTACAAAGCATGGTGAGTAGTTAAGGCCTTAGGGTCACGAAGACAGATTTTCACTCAAATACCCAATTTCCTGACGGCTCCAGTGTCTTTTTTTTACATCCAGGGGGCCTTCAAGAAGTTAGAAGATCCTTCAAGGTTTATTACCCATAGGAGCCCCCAACATTCAAACCAGGACTGTGGCTCGTTGCTGCCAGCAACTCCCAAAGTGACTTTGCCGAGATTCAAAACTTGAATTGTCAGTTACAACTTGCTGAGAATGGAGATTAAAAAAAAAAAAAAATTATATAAAGCCATTGGGCCTTAAGAAAGGGATGACTGGACCATCTTTAAGGGCCAGATGGGTTCAAATGACTCATGAATCCTTGGAAATATTTCCTCTGACAGTGTTGTAAGTTTTATCAAACTGTGGGTAAGTGCTTGCTTATTCAATTAGAAGAATTTGACCCTTGAAACTCTTGTCTTCATCTTTAAGTTAGGGTCTCCCAAAATTGAAAATATTTTTCAAGCTAAAAAATGACTGAAGTAAATATCTAAATGCTTTAGAATGTCATTTAGTTCAATGAATTTCATATATAACCTTTTTCCTTATAAAGTTGAAATAATTCTTGATTTTTCATAAAATTGCCAGTTTCTAGCAGGTTTATAATCTTTAATGCTGGATTCAAAATGGGGTCCATCTGCTAAACGGACTGATCCAGAACATACTTAGAGCTAGGTTATCCTGACTGTAAACACTCTGTGGTTATAAACCAGACATTTAGGGAGCGTATTAACTCATTCAGATCATTAGTAAATTGCCAAAATTACAATAAAATGATACTTTGTAAATCTGTAACCAGAGAACTGACAGAAAGAACTTACTGGGTTACCCAAATGCGGAATGATGCGTATAAGATACAATGCTGGCAAATCTAGGGAAAATACAGCTGTTCAACTGAATGTTTATTCCCCAGGTGTGCTCTGTGTGTGTGTGTGTGTGTGTGTGTTTGTTGCAACTAATATTACCATGCTGTTTTAGCTAAAACATTCATCTGGAAGGGAGACAATTTGCTTCAAAAATTCCACCAGGTGAGCCTTTGTTATTTTAGCCCGATTCTGCATTGACTTCTACTTCCTGCCTCAAATAGATGCTTTACATCCTATTGTTTAACATATCATAGGTCTGTTCCACCCAGAAAGTCTGTGGTCCCAAGGCTACTCTGTCCTGAGAAACTTTTCCTAATGGTTTCTCTAGTGCATTGGTTTTTCACATTGCATGAAATCATTTGAGAAAAACATACAGAGATAGGTTAAATCCAGTTTTTTTTGTGAGCGGATTGTTTATTTTTTAAGAAGGATATGACTCAGGGAAAATGGAATGCCTATGTGCCAGGTAAATATTTGGATGTTTTTAACTGGTTCTTCTGCCATGGAGAAATTATCATGGTGACTTTAGTCTTTTTGGTTCAATTGTCCACTTAATTCAGTTGTAAAATATCCATCAGTTTTACTAATTAGTACTTCACATCAACACGCCCTAAAGAAAACGTGACCCTCAAAGGAACTGCTTAGATTTCTATGATGAAGTATCACTGGAGAGGCAATATGGGAAGCACCGCGACCGTTTAGATAGAATACTTGGAAATACATTAATTTGGGTGGCATGCAAGTTCCACTTTGCTTATGATTTTGAGTTTTATTGTTTTATGCCTGTACCAATTTGGAATCAACATTCACAGCCACATTCTAGAGGAAAAATTTTTTCTAAGATATCTCAAATTTCAGTGAATGACTAAAAGGGAATGCAAATATCATTTTGTCTAAAACCCTTATTTTGAATAGGTGCGGAGATTATGTCTAAGTGTCATTCTATGTGATTTGCAAGATCACACAGCAAGTTAATGACAGAACCTAGACTAGAACCTTAGCATTCTTGCTGCCACGACCTTGATACTACTCAGTTGTAACAACATGTGGAAATTGACTTTTGTCCATTTTGAGGCTGGTATTTTATCCTGTAGACAAGGAGCCGTGGTAGCACAGTGGTCAGAGGTTCTAACCCACTAGAAGCTCTGCAGGAGAAAACTGTGGCAGTCTGCTTCTGTACAGATTTACAGCCTTGGAAACCCTATGGGGCAGTTCTACTCTGTCCTATAGGGTCATTATGAGTCAGAATCGACTTGACAATAGTGGGTTTTGTTTGGTTTGGGTCTGAAAACTGAAACTGTTTGTGGTCACCAAGCAAGCATGTTTAAACCTCAGCCTTTCCCTACTTAACTGCTGATAAATAATATCTATTAAATTGAACAATCACTGCAGGAGCTTTATGTTTAACAAATGGTTGTTTTGTGCCTAGAACCAATACAAAACCAAACCCACTGCCATCGAGTCAATTCTGTCTCATGGCAACAGGGTATGTACAGAGTTGAACAGACTTCATAGGGTTTTCAAATCTATGATCTTTTGGAAGCAGATTGCCAGGCCTTTCTTCCAACGTGCCTCTGGATAGGTTCAAACCACCAGTCTTTTGGCTGGTTAGCAATTGAGCGCCTAAACGTTTCCATCACCCCGGACTCCAGAACAGGGTTTCTAGGCAATGCTGACATTCTGAATTGGCTAATTCTTTGTTGTGGGGTTGTGCTGTGCATTATAGCCAGTAGCATACACATGTAAAAAAACATGTACACCCACACAAACACGCACACCCAGCTGGTGACACCCCAAAATGTTTTCAAACATTACCCAATGACCCCTGGGGGACAAAATCACCCTCGACTGAAAACCACTGGTGTAGAAGATGCTCAAATTCCTAATAAAGTAACTTTTAAAAAATAATTAGGTTGGTGGATGTTTTGAAAGAAAAAGTAACTTATTACTTGACTGGGTTTTGTCTCATCTCAACTGCTTGTTGTCGATATTTAGGCAGACTTGAGTTCTTTTGTTTTCCAGAAATATGGATGTGCCTGTTTACCTTATGCAGGAAAATAGCATCGGGGCCCTCCCCAAGTATTTATCTTAAGCTTCACTATTTTTAGCTTTTAAAAGAGAACTGTTTTTCGCTAAATAAATACAGATGTTATTTTAGAAGGCTGCACCATCGAATATCAAAATCCACTGATAAGAACGGAATTAAGGAAACACAAGGGTAAAACCCCAAATTATAGTTGACAAGACTGAGGAAAAACAAGACCAAAATTAGCTCATTCACACAGGGACACTGTGTCATTGACCTTTGGCTACCTATTTTAGCTTCTTTTTTTTTTTTTAACAGTATCTATACTCGGGTTTTTTGTTTTTTTTTTTAAACTTCAGATGTAATCAAGAGCAAGGAACTGTGGTTGAAAAGCCTGTCTATCGCTTATTAACTTGTCATTTCATGGGAAAAATATTAAGTTTCCATTTCTATAAACTAAACAACAACACATTAAGAGCTATCAATTACCAACCAGTTTCTTAACTGTGGACCAGTAAGAAGGCAAAGTTGATAGTCTCACATCTGTTTTGGGTGAAAGGCTGTTCCTGTCCCTGGTATTTAAAATTTAAAGAACTTCTGTTATTATACAGTTGGGAATCCTCAGGGAGTAAAATGTTAATGAAACCCATAACATGCACAGATTTTATGACAGCAGTTTTAAGAAATTCCTTTAGTGGGGCTTGTTGCTTTCTGTCCCGGTGGTAATAACTGTACCTTTTACAGACTGCATGCATGTTCACATTTAGGAGCAATGGCTGTGTTTATGCAGCATGTAATGTAACACACCAATTCCTATGCTTTAAATAATTTCATATCGTAATTTGAAAGCCCCAGAGCAAAAAATGTGTTCTTCAAAACTGCCAGACCACGCAGTTTGAAACTTGTCTGGCGTGTACACAGCAACCCTGTCTGAACGGTGACAGACACCAGTGGACACTGAAAATTCCGACGTCCTTGATGTGGGTGGATGCTGCATGCCCTCATGTATTGCTCCTGTAATGTACCATTTGAAAGCTTCACATAAAAATGGTAACTCTGATCCACATCAGAATAGCAGTTTTGGATGCTGACCTGAAACACTGACACACACAGTCTCTGCCCCTGCCCACCATCTAATCTCACTCAATTCTAGGTTCAAATAGAGAGAGGAAAGTAGATTAAATCGAAAATGGTCTATATAAACCCCAATGGTAATCAACTGCATTATGTTTTTGTATGTCCGACTCCTGCACAGAGCAAGCATTTGAGACTAATAGCACATTATGGCTCAGAATAATCAGTATGCACCCATACAAGTGATGTGTGCACTTTTTTTTTCCAATCCTCCCTCAAGGGGTTAAAAAAATACTTTTAAGGTATTCTGCTAACTTTCTTCAGAAGAATGAAAATATGATTTTCCCAAAGTTTTATATTTCTTACAATTCTGATTCACTAAACTTCTACCTACCTTTTCTGGATTTAGCAGAAAAACACATTAATTTCTTTTTTTTTCTTTTAGCAAGCTTGAATGGGCACCACCCATTGCCACAGAGTCAGTCTGACTCGTAGTGACCCTACAGGACTGGGTAGAATGGCCCCATAGGGTTTCCAAGGAGCGGTTGGTGGATTCAAGCTGCTGACCTTTTGATTAGCAGCCGAACTCTTCAACACTGTGTTCCCAGGGCTCCCACTGAATGGGCTATAGATGAAATTCTTCAGGACATGGGTGATCTGACTAGATAGCCCCTCAGGTCCTTTCAAGCATTTAAGAATCTGATTCTACTAAAAATAAATTTCTGCTACCACTTAGTGTTCTGGGCTTGCCTGAGATGAAAATATAAATATATGGAGCATAACTGGATAATCATTTGAAGCCACACATAGAAAAGCTTTTTTTTTTTTAGTTAAGAACATATTCTTTTCCTTAGATCAAGTAATTGTTTAGGTTGGCTTCACCATGAAGCTTATCTGAGAATTTCACATAGGAACCCCACCAGTGGGGCCTGTTTTTCTTGGTTCTTTTGTGCCAGCTTGCAGGGAAGTGCAACCCACGAGGAGAGATAAGATGAACCCTCGACATCTTTCATGTTCCTCCAGTCTTAGAAGGAAATGTCTGGAAGGCCTGGGCTTACCCACCATTACAGACTGCTAACCCCTTAAAGTCCTGCCAATACCTGGCCTTTTCTTTTCCTTAAGAAGACAAATACCACATTCAATTCTGGGCATTTTAAAGGCCAATAATACCAACAGAGAACAGGGGGGGAACAGAGGAGCTCCAGGGATCCAGCTGCATGAAGAAAGTCATTACAGTTGTCTTATGCTTCTAAGATGTGCTGTGTTGACTTAGGGCTGAAGCTGAGCCAGGTAGATCCCACCTCAGAACAGAGAGAAAGGCTGAGACCCAGGTTGATGCACAGGCTCATGGCTATAAAAAAAAAAATTCATGGCTATAGGTGCAAGAAATCGAACAGAGCCTTAGGTTTGAGGATCTGAAAAGGAAATATAAAATTTCCCGTGGGAAATATTCATGATAATCAAAGGAAGTTATAAAAATGGTATGAAATGTGAAATACCAAAGAAATTTTTTTTTTTTTTTTGATATTTCAGGAGGCACACAGTGCTTGTGGGGAGAAGAGAAAAAAAATTAAGTTCCCAGTCTTAATAAATGAAGATATAATATGCAGAATTTTACTGGCCTAGCTATTTAAGGAGTCCCTGGGTGGTACAAACAGATAACATCCTCAGCTGCTAATTGAAAGGTTGGAGGTTTAAGTCCACCCAGAAGTGCCTTAGAAGGAAGGCCTGGCAATCTACTTCCAAATAAATCAGCCATTGAAAACCCTATGGAGCACGGTTCTACTCTGATACACATGGGTTCGCCACGAGCCTGAACCGACTTAACGGCAACTGGTATGGGTAAAATGACTGGTAGTTATTTAAACTGTTACAGAATACATCCTTACTGGTTATAATTACTCTCAATCAGCAACATTCTACAGTACACACATTATACTAGTTCTTTAATTTAACTGCTCTTTACAAGTATTTCATTCACTTGGAAGGATACTGTCATTTATTTAGAAAACTTCAATATTGAGATGGAAAGAATTCATCTAGTAATCATTTACCATGGAAAGAAAAACCAGTCAATACATTTGTTTTTTTAGTGTGATATTTCATCTAAATCAATCACCAATAAATAAATGAATCTTATCTAGAAAGCCAAATATGGAACGCATCTTAAATAGCCTTCCTCTGGACGTTCCCTGTGCCTTCTGCAGAGCAGGACAACAAAGAAAAGGAGCCAGGGATAGGTCATTTGGGGGTTCCACCAGTATATGCCCAAATTCAGCTCTGATTATCGACTTCTATAGCACAACAGAAGTCCCTTGGTGGTGCGAATGCTTAATGCGCTCAGCTGCTAACTGAAAAGTTGGAGGTTCTGGTCTACCCAGAGGAACCTGAGGAGAAAGGCCTAGCAATTCACTTCTGACAAATTAGCTATGCAAGATCCTGTGGAGCACAGTTCTATGGTGGCACGCATGGGGTTGCTGTGAGTCAGAATTGACTCCGGCAACTGGCAACCCATAAAATAATACGGTAACCCAACCCCCTTATTCAAAGGAATTTGCTGTTTCCAGAAAGGTTTGTGTGAATGTCTGTTTATCTATGTATCTTTCTTTAAAGGGTCTAGATTTAAAATATTCATGTCTCATATAAAATGCATCTCAAGTAAAATCTCTTTATCAAAAGTAATTCAAACAAATTAAAAGTTCATTCCACTGCTTTCCAGACACTGGCAGTTTATTAAAACCATGCAAAGTGACATGTGTCCATCCCTAGCTCTAAATCTAAAAGTACAGCAACAATGCGGTACGATTCTTGCTACTCCAGAAACCTGCAAGGAATACTTTTTTTCAGCATTTCTAAATATCTTCCTTAGCTCTATTAGTTTCTGGCTAGAAGCATCGCGCAGACACTTACACACCAGTATGGCCATCTTCGCCAAGGAAACATTTCACCTCTTGTCACCTCCAAGTATGTGTTTGAAATAGATGTGTCCAGCCACGTGTGAAGAATGCTTCCAGTGGATACACGCAAGTTAGAGCTTCCATTATGCCAAGGACTTTGGTCACTGCTAGGGGAGAAATAACATGGTGTGTTCAGTGCAGCAACATTTGTGCTTGTTCTTCTGTAGTTTGAAAGTGGTCGTGGGCATGCATTTTCCCATTGTGTGACCCAGGGGAAAATGCATGAAATTTGTATAGATAGGGTTTTGTTGTTTTTTTTTTTTTCCCTGTTTAGAACATGAAAAGAATTTGCACTTAATCCTCAGAGTGCATTTGGATGGCAATGCCACTTTGGTCCAGTAGGAATGCGGAGACCACGGTTCACTATGTAGGCATTTCTCCCTTCCTTGTTTTCATTTTGTGCCTCCATCCATGGAGCATCCAGCTTGGCTGCCCTTCTCCTGTCATGGACTTTCATTCATTTGAAAAGATGCTTCCATTTATTTAGAAAACTTGAATACCAAGATGGCAAGAATGTATCAATTTAACAATGCAAGGAAAAATCCAGTCAATGTGTTTCTTCATTTAGTGTGATGTTGTTGTTGTTAGGTGCTCTCAAGTCGGTTCTGACTTATAGTGACCCTGTGCACAACAGAACGGAACACTGCCCGGTCCTGAGCCATTCTTACAATCGTTGTTAAGCTTGAGCTCATTGTTGCAGCCACTGTGTCAATCCACCTCGTTTCCTCTCTTCTCTGTACTCTGCCAAGCATGATGTCCTTGTCCGGGGACTGATCCCTCCTGACAACATGTCCAAAGTATGTAAGACACAGTCTCACCATCCTTGCCTCTAAGGAGCATTCTGGCTGTACTTCTTCCAAGGCAGATGTGTTCATTCTTTTGGCAGTCCATGGTATATTCAACTCTGGTGGCGTCGTGGTTAAGTGCTACAGCTGCTAACCAAAGGGTCAGCAGTTCGAATATGCCAGGCACTCCTTGGAAACTCTATGGGGCAGTTCTACTCTGTCGATAGGGTCGCTATGAGTCGGAATCAACTCGATGGCACTGAGTTTGGTTTGGTTTTGGTATATTCGATATTCTTCGCCAACACCACAATTCAAAGGTGTCAGCTCTTCTTCGGTCTTCCTTATTCATTGTCCAGCTTTCGCATGCATAAGATGCGATTGAAAATACCATGGCTTGGGTCAGGCGCATCTTAGTCTTCAAGGTGACATCTTTGATCTTCGACACTTTAAAGAGCTCCTTTGTAGCAGATTTGCCCAATACAATGCGTCTTTTAGCGTGATATTTCCTCCTAATCAAACCACAAGTAATGAGTCTTATTCGGAAAGCCAAACACGGAACGCATCTTACACAGCCTCCTTCTGGATGCTCCCTGTGTCTTCTGGGGAGGAGCACAACAAAGAAAAGGAGCCAGGGACAGGTAATTTGGGGGTTCAACTAGGATATGCCCAAATTCAGCTCTGATTATCAATTTCTATAGTACCATAAAGTAGCCCCAGTGGCATGGTAGTTAAGCGCTCAGCTGTTAACCAAAAGTTGGCAGTTTGAACCAACCAGCCACTCCACGGGAGAAAGGTGTGGCAGTCTCCTTTATTAAAGATTGTTTTTGTCATGTGCCGTCAGGTCGATTCTGACTCACAGCGACCCTTAGGACAGAGTAGAGCTGCCCTGTAAAGCTCCCAAGCCTGTAATCTTCACAGGAGCAGACGGCCGCAGCTTTCTCCCCGGGAGCAGCTGGTAGGTTTGAACTGCCAGCTTTTCAGTTAGCAGCTAAGCACTTTAACCACTGTGCCACTGGGGCTCCTTCCATAAAGATTACAGCCTTGGAAACCCTATAGGGCAGTTCTGCTCTGTCCTCTAGGGTCACTATGAGTTGGAATTAGCTCAGCGACAATGGGTTTCGTTTTTGGTATAATACCACAACCCAGTTCCCTCAGTCACAGACTCAAGTCAAAACCACATCTCATTACAAATGATTCTCTTAGATAATAACTCCTGAAAAGGTATCATCTCAGGACCCCTCCCCCCACCCCTTATGAGTGATCTTCAAAAAAGTTCCGTATACACCTCCTGGCTGATTAGTAAGCCAAGTTTCCAAGAGGGAAAATGCAGTTGACCGAATATTAAATTGCCAAGTTCCTTTCATCTGTTCTCAGGGATGACTGGCATCTCTTCAGAGACTGTTTCCGCACCAGTTTCTGACAACCAGCTGGACCTAGGCAGCCTGTTCTTTCTTTTCTTTCTTGTCTTCAAGGTGGTGTTTGTTATAACCTTGGGGGTGAGGCGGTGGCAGACTTAAATCTCAGTAATCCTATCAGCTCTTGCAGAATTTGTAATGCCGAGTACAGGAGCTTTCTTGGACACCTGCATGTCCAGACTCTCCATCAGCACATGAAACTCTCATTATTAAGGAGGCCGCCTAGATCACTGAGAAGTACATGGGAAATTGGTGTAAAAGGATGTTATCAACGTTTATAGGCCAAAGGACTGGTGTAGACCATTGCCTCCATCTGCAAGTCTTTAGTGTCCAGAAATTCATCCTTACATTTGCGTTTGAAACCAAGCTTTTAGTAGGAAGGGGAGAAATTAAAGGCGTGACTTACTGCAACACCAATAATAAACAAGTTGTTTTGTTTTTGCTGAATTAGACAGATGCTGTTGGGGTACGAATGTGTGTTTAACTGAAGCCATTTAGGAATTTCCCCACTAGCACAGATAAAACTTCATGCGTAGCATAACGCAACAGCTTATAAAACAGAAATATGCCTTACCTGGACATTCTATTTAATATATTCTTGGTCTTTATGTTTGAAAAGCACTTTCAGCTGCCCCTAGACTGGGAAGGTGTCTGCTCGCCGATAGCTGAGGTTACTGCGTGTTGTAAAGACAGAATAAGACCTTGCCCCATGGCAGAGCTCAGCTCCAATTCTGCTGCTTTCAGGAGGCTTGCTTCTCAGCCTGCTTCTCTCATAGCAGGAGACAAACAAACAAACAACCAACAAAAAACCCTACAAAGATCACAGGAGGCATGAAGTCTGTGTTCATTCTCTAGCCACGCAAAGCTAAATTTTCAACACCTACTATAAAAGGGAACCCTGGTGGCATAGTGGTTAAGTGTTACGGCTGCTAACCTAGAGGTCAGCAGCTCAAATCTGCCAGGCGCTCCTTGGAAACTCTATGGGGCAGTTCTGCTCTGTCCTGTAGGGTCGCTATGAGTTGAAACCGACTTGTCAGCAGTGGGTTTCTATCAATAAAGATCACAGTGGGGCATTGGTGGTTCAGTGGTAGGATTTCTGCCTTCCATACAAAAGAACTGGCTTTAGTTCCTGGCCCATGCATCTCCTGCGCAGCCACCACTCATCTGTCAGTGGAGGCCTGCATGTTGATATGATGCTGCCCCAGTTTCAGCAGAGCTTCCAGACTGAGAATAGGAAGAAAGGCCTGGAGATCTACTTTAAAAAATCAGCTAGTGAATACGAGTCACTACAATCGGATCCTCGACCAATCATGGGGATGGTACAGGGCAGGGCAGCATTTTGTTCCACTCTTCGTGGGGTCGCCGTGAGTTGGGAGCCAACTCAATGGCAGCCAACAATAACAATAAAGATCACAGGTTAAGTGGTTGAAAGTATGGAGACCCATAGTGGTGCAGTGAGATTTTGATTTCGTTACTTTTTCAAAACTGTAGATAGGCTACAGGGAAAGTCTAAGATACCATATACGTAAACACATGTATAAACATGCTGGGACATCATGCATGCAAATAACTTAGCTCTAAAGAAAGAAAACGTAGGGGCTGAAAGGAGGTTTGAGTGAGATATTTGAGACCGTGATACATATCGTGAAAAAGTGCTGTCTTTTGGGACAACTGAGAGACCCTTATAAAGTTAACGAGAAGTCTTTTGAGAAATAACTAAAAAGAAATACTTCACACAGTGTGGGCCTGGCCAATGAAACTCATGGCTCAGCAGACTCTAGATTTAAGCAGTGGACTTATCTAAATACCAGATATTTTATGACTACTTATGATATTTGCAGTTATGAATACCAAGATAAGAATACTCACATCCCGGCTTGAAAACATACATTAGCTGCCGAAGCATTTTCACCCTGAGTTCAACAACGGGCACTTGGCTTTTGTTTGGAAGAAAGGAGGGTCAGCTCTTGCCAGCAATGCTGGGCTTACACAACTTTCATTTAAATGCAACAAACATTTATTAAGTACCTGCTAAGAATTAGAGACTGTGTGTGGGACTAGGCTAATTTAAAGGTAAAGAAGACCCTGTTCCTCCTTCAAAGAAGTTACATTCTAGGTTTTCTTTTTTTTTCTTTCAGTTGCCATGGAGCCACTTCCAACTCCTGGCAACGTCACATGTGTAGAGTAGAACTGTGCTCTGTAGGGTTTTCAATGGCTGATTTTTCAGAAGTAAATCACCAAACCTTTCTTTCGCCGCACCGCTAGGTGAAATTGAACCTCCTGCCTTTCAGTTAACAACCAAGCATGTTAACCATCTGCACCACCAAGAAAAATGCAAACGGTTGTTGTCAAGTTGATTCCAACCCATGATGACCCCATGTGTTTCAGAGTGCTACATAGGGTCTTCAATGGCTGTGATCTTTTGGAAGTAGATGGCCAGTCCTTTCTTTCAAGGCACCTTTGGGTGGATTTGAACCACCAACCTTTTGGTTAGCAGTCAAATACTTTACCATTTGCACCATCAGGGGCTCCTATAATCTAGGTACTTCAGTCAAAACTACACACACACACACACACACACACACACGCTCTCCCTAATGACCAAAGGAAAAATATCATAGTCCCATTCTAATGGCTATTGTGTGCACTTATATGTCATTGAGGAAACCCTGGTGTCATAGCAGTTAAGAGCTATGGCTTCTAAACAGGAGGTCGGCAGTTCGAATCCACCAGGCACTCCTTGGAAACCCCATGGGAAGTTCTACTCTGTCCTACAGGGTTACTATGAGTCGGAATCGACTCGATGGCAACTTTTTTTTTTTTTTATGTATCATTGTAATTATCTTAATAACTGTGAGAAGCAAGTAAATGGGCCAAGCATTGTTATTTCTGTTGGCCATAGAGGGAGACTAATGCTAACAGTGGCTAATTAAGGTGAGCCCTGGTGGTGCAGTGATTAAGTACTCAGCTGCTAACCAACAAGGTCAGCAGTTTGAACCCACTAGCCATTTCGCAGGAGAAAGATGTGAAAGTCTGCTTCTGAAAAGATTTACAGCCTTGGAAACCCTATGGGGGCAATTCTACTCTGTCCTACAGGGTTGTTATGAGCATGAATCAACTAGACGGCATCGAGTTTGGTTTTGGGTTTGGTTAACACTGTCCAGGTCATTCTTTCATGGCAAACTGACAGAGCTACTTCTGGGGTCTGTATCTTTGACCCCACATGCTGCCCTGTTTGCCCAAATTTCCTCTCTGCATATCAGAATCCCTTGAGCACTTTTAATGTAGTCTATTCACTCTGAGTTAAGATTTACTGTTGCACGGCTCTTCCCCTGACTAGAGAACAGGAATCTCCTAGCCTTCCCTTCCTCTCACCCCAGCACCTAGCGCTGATTTGCGTTCTAACAGAATAATTGCCAGTCACCAACTTCCCTCCACCAACTTCCAGTGTGATGGGTTAGGAACAAAAATACCAAACATCACAAGCTCACAATCAGGCTTCACAGCCCTCTCCTTTACATACTTGAGCTGCGAGCGCTGCAATTTCAATACCATTATGAATCCCTGAAGAAAACAGCACACAGTTTTTGTGCCATCTCATTGAAATGTTTTCTTTTAAACATAGACATAAACATGGGATAGGACTGAAGATGTACTTCAGACTCAAGAGAGAAAGTGTCTTGTGACTCATGTAGATGGAGGTTTAGCTCACACTCCTAGGAATGCTGAGATTCCCAGAAGCAGTGACAGTAAACATTCTAGCTAAATTACCTCAGCAATACGGTGCAAGATCATGGGCTTAAAGTTTAATTACAAATAAGGTTTTGTTGTCTCTCCGTCACCAGCCAAACACTTTCTGGCCTAGCCTGCTGAAGGCCAACACAAAGGATGATGTTCACGGGGTGGACACTTATCTTTACTCTCTAAAGGAATTTTGCCAAGAGATATTAGAAGGAAAAATTTCACCATATTATATTTTTGAATGTAGGCAATTGGGTGAGATTTTTTCCCCCATTCCTTCTGCCTTTAGCTCATCAACCCTGGCCATTTCCTCTTGCCAAAGTCTTACACCATCCTATGAGGTCCAGTTCCAATGGTTCAAATGGCCTCTTTTCCATAAAGCCTTATCTATTCCATTTCACAACAATCTTCCTTCTTCTGAATCCCTAGCATACAATAAATGTGTGTTAAATTTAATGCATGAAAATGTTATCTGGACAATTGTCATCCTTTGGTTTATTTTAATTTCACACTTTTAGTTGGAACATCTACAATTGGTAAAGCACCATGATTGGGCTTTAGGAAGTAGCTATGTGAGCACGAACCCTAGCTCCATTGTTTATTAGTTATTAGACTCAGCAAATGTTATAGCTGTTCTGTGTCTGTTTCCTCTTCTACAAAGCCTGCCTTGTGTGATTGTTTTGAGAATTGAAAGAGATTATGTATATAATTTAGTGCCTGATACAATGCCTGTCCCATAGTTGTTGCCCAAAAACTGTTTTTAACAACAACAATAATCAATACTTCATCCACATAATGCCAAAAAACCAAACCACGGGACTTCCGGCCAACATGGCGCCACAGACAGAAGCACCACGCGGTCATTCCATGGCAAAAACACTAAGTAAAACACAGAAAACATCATTCCTGGGACCTGAAGTGCCAAATGAAGAGAGAGAACTCAGTCAAACACCAAATGGAATAAGAAACTGACAGAGGACAGAGAGGGAGGAGAGATAGGTGCACAGAGCCCCATCAGCCAACGCAGCACAGATCCGCCATCCTGGACCCCTGTCGGGGATCCGCAGACAGGGAGGACGGGAAAGCACCTTCATGGAACTCTCAGCAGGAGACAGAGCAACGGGTAACCAGCGATATATGCTTTCCCACTCCCCATTCTCTTCCCACTGCTTTACCTCTGAGCTTCCAGCTGGCTACAGTGGCTCGGCCGGCCAGGAAGTGCAGCGTTTTTGCCGCTTGGTTTAGCCCCAACCACGTCGGAGATCAGCAGACAGGAAGTACAGGAAAGTAGCTTCAGGAAGTTCCCAGCAGCAGATGAGCACCAGTAACGAGAGAGATACGCTTTCCTAGCGCCGCTAACCCCTTCTCCCCCCCCGCCCAGGTTTGGCCTCCTCTGCTTCCCACCAGCTGCAGTCTTTTGGCCAGGAGGCAACTGCTTTGGCCTCAGGCTGTTTGGATTTGCTGTCTACACTGGCTGGACCCCTGAGCTAGTGTTGGGGTTCTTTCTGTCTCTTTTGGTTTCTTCTATGTCTCCCACCATCTACCTCTCCTTTGTCTGGAACACCTGGCTCCATGTTTTATGTTTGAAACTTCTTGAAAGGCTGTGAAGCCACGCTTGACGGGGGACCACTCCCCCAACCGGTGACACCATACTGGTGGGATCCCTGGGGCTTTTCTTTTCCTTGTTTTGCTTTGTTCTGTTTTATTTTGCTTTGTTTGTTTGTTTTCTTTTCTTTTCCCAGCTTGGGAGCCCCTTCTAGCCAGGCTGCACCACACAGCTTAGGAGCCACTCCCCCAATCTGTGCAGCCGTGTAGGATCCCTGGGGCATTTCTTTTTTTCTTCTTTCTTTTCTCTCTCTGTCTGTCTTCATTTCTCAGTTCTTGTCTCTCTACACTTACCTTCTTTTCCTGTCTCTTGAATACCTGTTGCTGTGTAACATCTATACCCCATCTAGCCAGGCTGTACTGCGCATCCTGGGAGCCACTTCCCTGGTCTTAGCAGCACCATCGATGGGACTCTGGGACTCCCGGGGGCTTTTCTTTTCCAAATTTTTATCTAGTTTTTTTTTTCTTTCTTTTTCCCCCTTTTTTTTTTTCCTTTTCTCCATTTCTTGGTTTCTCATCTTTCCACTCCAATGGCAAGCTCCCTTAGTGCTTTTTTTCCCCTCCCTTTCTTTCTTTGCTTGTTTGTTTTTGGCTCCTGTTTTTCTCTCCTCTCTCTCCTCTTTCCCATACCCCTATTAGCTCCACACATCACAACCTCCCCCCTCTTTCCTGCCTATTTGTACCATGCAATGAACATCACACCCCGGAGCAGCACAGGCACGGCCTCCTGGAACCTGCCCAGCACTGATTCCTGGCCCGCCCTGTTGGCCCTAGTACGTGGCACAAACAACCCATCCTAGACCCCCCCTTCAACTGGACCTGTCTCCTGCACCATAGCTGAATGACTGGCCCTGACCATTGGACAAGGAGGTGAAAATTATCGTGACTACAGATGAGGAAACAACAAAAGAACGCACAGCCCATCTGCTCAGGCATAACCAAATACAACAAAAAGCAGGCCAAGCAAATCTACAATCAAGAAATGAAGAAAATAACTACTGAATGTCCTGAACAGCAGACAATATCAAAACATATTAAAAAACAGGACAGGATGGGTCCAGTAGGCATCCAAAGTAAAACACCAGGTGACTCTCCAGTAGAAGAAAAGGCACTAGAACTCCCTGACAGGGAACTTAAATCTCTACTATTCAGAGCAATCCAAGAGTTGAAACAAAAGCAGACAAAAATGAGAAAAAAATAGACAAATTCATGGAAAATACAGACAAAAAAATGGAACAATTCAGGAAAGTAATACAGGAACAAAATGCTAAAATTCACAACTAGAAATCATACAAAAACAACAATTAGAAATCCAAAAGATAAACAAGATTTCAGAAATGGACAGTGTCATAGAAGGGCTGAGGAGCAGGTTTGAAATGATGGAAGACAGTATCAGCAAAATTGAAGACAAACACTGGGATACAACTCTGAGGAAAAATCAGAAAAAAACAAAGAAAAAATGAAGGAATCCTGAGAATTATGTGGGATACAATCAAAAGCAAAAATTTGTGAGTGATCAGAGTTCCAGAGCAGGGAGAGAAAACAGAAAATGCAGAGAGAATCATTGAAGAATTGCTGACAGAAAACTTCCTTAATATCATGAATGATGAAAAGCTAACTGAAGCTCAACGAACCCCATATAGGATAAACCCCAAAAGAAAAACACCAAGGCATATCATAATCACACTCATTAAAACCAAAGACAAAGAAAAAATCCTGTGAGCAGCTCGAGAAAAACAAAAAGTCACATACAGAGGAGAAACAATAAGACTAAGGTCCGATTATTCAGCAGAAACCATGCAGGCAAGAAGGCAATGGGATGACATATATAAAACCTTGAAAAAAAAAATTGCCAGCCAAGAATAATATACCCTGCAAAACTTTTGTTCAAATGTGATGGTGAGATTAGGACATTTCTAGATAAACAGAAATTAAGGGAATATGTAAAAACCAAACCAAATTTACAAGAATTATTAAAGGGAGTCGTTCTGAGAACAAACAACATCAGACCACAGCTTGAATCTAGGGTGCAAGATTGTACCAGCCAGATAATAATCTAGGAAGTGAACTCTCAAAGACTATCCAAAACCAAAACAATTGCAACAGGGAATCAGAGAGGTTAATCTTTAAGTGACAACAATGTCAGAACAATAAAAGAGGGAATAAATGGTATAGGTATAGAACTTTCTAATGGAGAGGAAGGCAAGGCAATACCAAGTAATTATTTATTACCTAGGAAGTCAAGAGTAAATTTCAAGGTAACCACAAAGAAAGTTAAAAAACCTACTCATCAAAATAAAGAAGAAAAATATAAAGTCTCAATAAAAACAAAAGAAATGAAAAAGAAATCCACAAACCAAAGCAATTCAGCACAGGACAGTAAGAAGAACAAAGAAAACGTTAGCATCACCAAAAAAAGCACTACAAAATAACCGCAATAAACTCAGTGATAAAGAACAACAATGGATCTGTGAAGCATTTCATCTGGAGGACATTATGCTGAATGAAATAAGTCAATCACAAAAGGACAAATATTGTCTGAGACCACTACTGTAAAAACTCATAAAAAGGATTACGTAGAAAACAGAACAATATTTGATGGTTACGGGGCGGGTGAAAGGTAAGACGGTACACAATACTGGGGAAACCAGCACAACCTGTACAAGGCAAGGCCACGGTAGCTCCATAGACACATCCAAACTCCCTGAGGGACCGAATTGCTGGGCTGGGGGCTGTGGACACCATGGTCTGAGGGAACATCTAGCTCAATTGGCATAACAGAGTTTATAAAGAAAACGTTCTACATTCTACTTTGGTGAGTAGTGTCTGGGGTCTTAAAAGCCTGTGAATGGCCATCTAGTATACTCCACTGGTCTCACCTCTTTCAGACAAAGGAAGAATGAAGAAAACTAAAGACACAGGGAAGGATCAGTCCAAAGGACTAATGGACCACATCTACCACGGCCTCCACCAGACTGAGTCCAGTACAACTAGATGGTGCCTGGGTACC
Organism: Loxodonta africana; assembly: GCF_030014295.1. Classification (NCBI taxonomy): domain Eukaryota; kingdom Metazoa; phylum Chordata; class Mammalia; order Proboscidea; family Elephantidae; genus Loxodonta; species Loxodonta africana. Next base: position 190,321,758 of record NC_087345.1, read on the forward strand.
ACCACTGACTGCTCTGACAGGGATCACAATAGAGGGTCCTGGACAAAGCTGGAGAAAAATGTAGAACAAAACCCTAACTCAAAAAGAAGGACCAGACTTTGTGGCCTGACAGAGACTGGAGAAACCCTGAAAGTATGGCCCCTGGACACCCTTTCAGCTCAGTGATGAGGCCACTCCTGAGATTCACCCTTCAGCCAAAGATTAGACAGGCCCATAAAACGAGACTAAAGGGGCACATCAGCCCTAAGGCAGGGATTGGAAGGCAGGAGGGAACAGGAAAGCTGGTAATAGGGAAACCAGGGTTGAGAAGAGAGAGTGTTGACATGTTGTGGGGTTGTTAACCAATGTCCTACAACAATGTGTGAACTGTTTGATAAGAAACTAGCTCGTTCTGTAAACTTTCATCTAAAGTTCAATAAAATATATATATATATACATAAATAAAAATGGCTACCATCATTTCGGACTCATGGTGACCCATGTGTGTCAAAGCAGAACTGTGCTCCATGGAGTTCAGTAGCTCATTTTTTGGAAGTAGATCACCAGGTCTTTCTTCCAAGGCATCTCTGGGTTGACTTAACCAACCAACCTTTCAGTTATACTGAGCACTTAACCATTTATGCCACTCAGGGACTCCACTGAAATTATGTGCAAAGATAATAAATTCTGCTACTAAGTGTTAAAAGGTCATAATCCAGACCATCCATTTCCATCCCTCTGATACTGTGCCATCTTTGTTTTGAAAGAAACCAGTAACAGAAGCCAAAGACCTCGATGTGCAATCTACTTGACCTTACAGAATATCAAGAGTCACATCCCTGTGGACAACTGGGTCAGAACCACTTGACCCATCAGCCTACCTACCTCACATGGTTTCTTGCCCTCTAGCACTTCTACTAGAAGAGCTCTTTTCCTGGCTTTGAATGGGTATTACCCATACATGATTAATCACGTTGGAACCAAGAGTTACAGCAGGAGAGCATTGTCCCAGACCATGCCAGCCATATAGGGGGTGCTCGTCAAATCTCTGTGGAGTAAACCTCTCTGTGGAGAACACATGCTATGGCTCTCCTATAAGGCATTTGTATAGGAGATTTGCATCACATTTATATGCATTTGGGGTTCACTAGCATTAAAAAAAAAAACTGTAGCATTCTTGTTTTTCTCAAGAAATTCCAGTTAAGTGATTTTTGTCACAGAGTTTTTAAGTTAAATACATTCTTAACTAAGTTTCCAGGGATTGCATTTGTTCTGTTAAGCATACTTGTTCTCTTTTCAGATCAAAGGAGTAGGCTCAGATTTTAAATAAAATGTAAATTAAAAATAAGCATTCAAAAATGTTGATAGAAAGTATTAAGTCCCTGAGTCTTTTACTGCCCAATGAGAGCTCCTATCTTAGTTGGGAAAGGGGCTATTTAAATATCATCTTCTTGACCAAGCTATTAAAGGTTTCTGAGGTACCCATCTGGAAGTTAACATGATATTGAACCAAAAGATTTCATTTTAAGGGGAAAAGGATTTAACAAGTCAGTGTACATCTTAAAAAATATAAAACGATCTTTTCTAAAGCATAGGGATTTAATCAGCCTTTCTCTTTAACTCTACGTAAAACTCAAAAAACTCACTGCCATTGAGTAGATTCCAACTCAGTGATCCTATAGGACAGAGTAAAACTGCCCTATAGTGTTTCCAAGGCTGTAAATCTTTTATGGAAGCTGACTGCCACATCTTTCTCCCGCAGAGCGACTGGTGAGTTTGAACTGCAGATCTTTTGGTTAGTAGCCGAGCGCTTTAACCACTGCCACAAGGGCTCCTTAACTCTACATGTTGTTAGGTGCCATCGAGTCAGGTCCAACTCATAGTGACCCTATGTACAACAGAGCAAAACACTTCCCGGTCCTGCACCGTCCTCATGATGGTTGTTATGCTTGAGACCATTGTTGCAGCCACTGTGTCAGTCCCTCTCATTGAAGGTCTTCCTCTTTTCCGATGACCTTCTACTTTACCAAGCGTGATGTCCTTCTCCAGGGACTGGCCCCCTCCCGATAACTCTACATAACCAAAGAACCAAACCAAACCCGCTGCCCTCAAGTCGATTCCGACTCATGGCGACTCTATTAAAAAAAAAAAAAAAAAAAAGAGTAAAACTGCCCCATAGAGTTTCCAAGGAGAGCCTGGTAGATTCCAACTGCTGACCTTTTGGTTAGCAGCTGTAGCACTTAACCACTACACCACCAGGGTTTCTACATAGGAGTTTCAGATTGTCTTAGACACTAATTACTAGTATCCCAGAGACTATAGAAACTCCAGTACTATTTCCTTTTCTCCTCACTGGTTGTCAGAATGCTTGTGTCCTGGTGTCCCGATCGTCTTACAGGTTTATCCAGTAGGACAGGAATCAAAATTAAATATTTGTCTGATTTTTCAGAATACAATTATATTTGTTCTAGAATGTATGAAGAAAAAAAAAAACCTTTAGGCTTTGCATAGAAGATTTGGAAACTCTTTTCTCAAATTGGCTTTAAAAATGGTTTAGAAAATAAGCTGGGCATTTTCTGGTGGGTTGTCACAGCCCCACACAGTGCTCTGGAAGCAAAGATCTCTCAAAGCCTCATGTCGTTGCTCACCACGCTGAGGAAACGTGGAGCGGAGGTGGGGTTTCTACCCCGGAAGAGCATTCTCCTCCTTCATGTTTGATCTTTACGGTTTCCATATTGGAGTAATTTGGGGAGCTGGATTCTGGAAATGTCTCTCATTGAAATGCCAGTGTATTAACCTGCTGCGGAGTCCCTTTTGTCTCTTTTTTGCCAATGCCACTTGCCAATTTTAACAACTACGGCAGATTTTACTATTCAAACAGAACCAGATGGAACTCCAGTTCAAAGAACATGTCAGAATTAAATATTTCTTTTTTAATTAGTTGCTTCTGATTTATGCAAAAAGAATCAACAGGAGAGTGAGAGAATGTGCTATGCATCCAGATACAGGGTAGCCCACACAAATGTTACCTCATTTTATCTGTAAAAAAAGACAAAGTTCAGCCCTTTGTTGGGGACTTCTTTTTTTTTCTTTTCCCTTTCCTTGTTGTTCTTCTTTGCTGTAAGTACAGTGGCAGCCAGGGAAGCCTGCCTTTCCACTGCATCTGTGCTTTTACGTTCTTATCTAATGTTATTCCAACCGGCTGGTTCAAGTCTTTTGATAGGGAAAGTCATCTGTTCATTCACTTGGCATTATTTTACTATCAGCAAAGGTTCTGTTGCAACCAGTCGTGTGTTTCCACCAAGGAAAATTCTTTCTTTTAATTTTAACATTGGAAAAAAAGGTTGATTTGGGCAATTAAGGCATGAAAAGAGATGTGGTGAGGTTCTTCAAGCGCTGCGCTTTACTTCTACTTCGGCGTCTGTTACCTTTATCAGAACTTGGAAATGTTTTTTCATCGTCGTTTGCTAATAACGATCCGTGACCACTGTCTTGTTTTTCAACAGCATAACTAAGTCATTTGCAAAGTTTTGCTTTCCGGTAACCAGTATAAATTTTCAACTGCTAGAGTAATTATAAATGGTTTTTGTCCTGTATAATTACTAACGTAGTTAATTTTAAAAAAGAATGGCTATCAGATTTCATTATTTGTTAAAATTCTAAATTACATTCTAAATAGGTACGGTTTTTTAAAAAAAGCTATTTGGGGATCAGAATAGATGTAGTGGCTCGTGCCTGGGCTTTGAATGCAATCCGTCTGGGGCAAGTGCTGACTTAACAACTGGTAATTTATGACTCTGGGCATATATTGCTTTGGGCCTCAATTTCTTTACCCAGAAAACCTTTCTTGTATGATTGCTGGAGTGCCAGGATGGTGTAAATGGTTATTGTGCTCAGCTGCTAACCAAAAGATTAGCAATTCAAGTCCATCCAGAGGGACATCAGAAGAAGGCCTGGTGATCTACCTCCAAAATATCAGCTATTGAAAACCCTACGGAGCACACTTCCACTCTGACACACATGGGGTTTCTATGAGTTGTAATTGACTCTACGGCAACCATTAACTGGTTTGTAAGATGGTCAAGAAAATCAGAGGACATAGTGTATATAAATTTTAAAACCAAAACTAAACCTGTTGCCATCGAGTCTGACTCATAGCGACCCTATAGGACAGAGTAGAACCTCCCCACAGAGTTCCCAAGGAATGGCTAGTGGATTCGCACTGCCAGCCTTTTGGTTAGCAGCTGTAGCTCTTAACCACTGCACCACCAGGGCTCCATGTAAATTTAGCACCTAATAAAATGCCTGACACAAATGCGTTTTGCTCCTGAAATGTTTCTAATAATAACAGTAGTTTCAGCCATCAGTATTTCATCCACATAATACAGTAATACTGACAAAATACATAGAGAGAAGAGCCCTGCCCCTAACTATAATGTGGCTGTAATTTATGCATGCAGTAACCACAAACAGTCCAAGATCCTAAGCTGAAGGAGCACAAAGATCAGGTGCTGTGAATTAAGCCCCCAGATCCTAGAATAGCAGTGATGTTCAAATGTCTAGGCACTGTTAGAAAACATGTGTTCTAGCTAAGGAAATGAGACAATTGCTTAAAAATATTTTCTTTAGCTTCTAGCGTCAAGTGATGAATTAAACAGCACTTTGAGTCATCAGAGATGCTCTAAAGAAAATCCAACATACTCCCACCACAAAAAAAAATTTTTTCCTGTTTTTAATCAGACCTTTGTCCTTTATTTTTTCAGGCTGTTGTATTGACCTACCTTGGGAGTGTCAAAAGCTGGGAAACGCTCACTTGCCAACGCTAGCTCGATGGACAGCATTTTATTGAGCAAGACAGATTTTCATTTCAGAAATGAGGCTTCCCACGTTGTGACATTGCCAGTAGCTGCTTATGTATTATTATAGGAAGCAATGATATTCATTTCATGGCTGGAAGACCACAGGCTAGTGTGTACCGAGCGGTTTGCAAAGATTTGCTACAGGATTTCCTTGCTATACAATGCTAAAACATGCTGCTTTGTCCTCAAAGGATTCCCAGGAAAATGTGCACCTCTCATTGCTTCCCTGTATCTGGGGAATGTGTTCCCCATCGTCATTAAGACAATGCAGTAGCCGTAAAGTACACGTGGATTGTTTCTGGAGACATCTTACAACAAAGAAAGTTGAAAACGTGGGCAGAACCCAGTCACCACAGAGGAATGACTATGACACCCCTCCCTCAAAAATGGGAGAGGACAGCTGTGTCTTCTGCTAGTGTGTTTTTCCCCACCCAAAATGAAAGGCTTAGGATTTCCTCTTCTGTATACGCTGTCCAGCAATGTCTTCTCTTTGCGAAGTTATTAGTATGAAGCACAGTAAAAGTTAGATGGAGGTAAACATTCTACAGCCAGTGGTAGAACTGTATATTTAGATTGCAAACAGGGTGTCGTGTCGGGTCACTTATGCCATGTATAAGCTAAGTCAGAGAGTGGTCGCTAGAACTCGAAGTTTGATAAACTTCTGTAACATAGTCTGCATACCATCAGATAAGTACCAGATGTGTGTGTTCGTCACACACACAGAGGGAAACGTCCAGTAATTTTAGTGAACGCATTCGATGTTCAGTTCCGTACGGACCGCCGCCGTCGCCATATGCCCTCACCATTAACCTTAACGCAAACCGGAAGTGCATCCAATTCAAATGTGAAGTCACGGCCGTTTTCTAATTAAAGATAAAGCCAGCTGTGAAATAATGATATTCCTTCAAAATAAGAAAATGGTGACTGGAGAAGAGCTGATTGGATTTAGGGAAAGCAGGTTACTTAATTATGGTTATAGTGTGCCTGAATTTTTATGGAAAGAAAGGAAGTATTGTTTAGGACTGTGAACCCTCCGAAACACAGAGGGTAGCATTATGTAGAACTGCTCTGGGGTTTTATCTTTGTTTCTCCAGAGGCTCTTCTTGGGTCACCAGTCTTGCCTATTAGATTGTGAGGTTGATGAGAACTCATCGCAATTCAAAAAGCTAAGCCACCAAGAGGCTGATTTCAGCTGGTTTTCATAACAACTGATTCTTTTGATTGCCAAATGACCAGAGCAAAATAAGCTTTACAGATCAATAAATTTCCTGACAGATAATGTCTATAGTGATCAGGGAAACATATTATGTTGTTCCACGTCCAGTATTTCATGCATTCATTTCCTTCTGCTTGCCTCTGCACTTTCTGTTCCTTCTCCCAGAAACGCTTTTGCTCTTTGTATCCACTTGTGAGCTCCTGCTATAGGAATTTTGAGCATCAGAGTCTACCTCTGCAACCCCCTTTACCTCCATCTCTGGAGGAAGGAGTAAACCAGGAGTAAACTGTTTACTCCCTCCACTCCTCTGCAGCATACTTTGTGTATTTCGTCCCATATTATAATTATTTGTTTTGTTTCCCACAGTCTTGCTGTTGTTAGCTGCCCTTGAGTTGGCCCCTGACTCGTGCACCCATCACAGCAGAACACACTTCGCAGTCCTGCGCCACCCAGAGGATCAGATCGTTGTGATCCATAGAGTTTTCACTGGCCGATTTTTAGAAGTAGATCACCAGGCCTTTCTTCCTAGTCCCTCTTAATCTGGAAGCCCTGCAGAAACCTGTTCAGCATCACAGCAACAGGCAAATCATCACTGGCAGTCAGGTGATGGCTGTTCATGAAGAGCATTGGCCTGGAATTAAACCCAGGTCTCCCACATGAAAGGCCAGAATTCCAGTACCTCATTTCCACATCTTACTGTTCTTTACATCCTAACCATTTAACAAAGACTTTAGCAGATAAAAGGTATTCATTCAGTTAAGCATCCACTGAGTGAATGTCAGTTCAGCTGAGTAAAATACAATCCAATACCTGAATTTTCTAGGTAACAGACTGATTAAATAGGTTATGGTACAACCATACAATGGAATACCATAAAGCCATTAAAAATGATGTAGGAGAATATTCTGGGCATGGAAGTATATCCATAAAATTAAATGGAAAAACAGGTTATCAAACATAGTGATGATACGACCTCGTTTTTGTAATAACAAAGCATATGCACAAGTAGTCACATATATTTGCATATGGAAAAATTCTATATGTCTATTCTTGGTGGTAGAAACCCTGGTGCTGTAGTGGTTAAGAACTATGGCTGCTAATCAAAAGGTCGGCTATTCAAATCCACCAGACTCTCCTTGGAAACTCTGTGAGGCAGTTCTACTCTGTCCTATAGGGTCACTCTGGGTCAGAACTGACTCTGCGGCAATGGGTTTAGTGGGTATTCTTGGTGGTTATTTTCTAATAGCGATCTTATGGAGATTTTATTTTCTTTCTTAACCTTTACTGTATCTTATGAAATTTATAACAAAATCTATTACGTTCTATGTAGAAAAAAGACGCTTCTCCAAAGAAATAAAAATCTAAAAGGAAGTGTAGCAAAAACACGCTGTGATAAATTCACTGAACTTTGGAGTAGAGCTGACTAACTTAGCCAAACAGGCTGAAAGAGGAAGGAGTCATTTCCAAGTCAAGAGAGCTTTACATGCCAAGGCATGCAGACAGAAAAGGCTTATCTTGTGTTAGGAGTCACAAATATTTTAAAGTGGCTGTAGGATCCAGTCACAAGTGGGTAGATACAGGATGTAGGACCAGGAAGGTAGATTGAGGCCAATAGCATGGTTAGCAGAGACAACAATGCCTCTAGAAAGGCGTAAACATCCCAGGGTTAAGTCCTGCTCCATCTTTCCAACACAGACGCCAGCAGCGTCAGCACTGGGGCTTCTGAGTGGGAAGACTCTGTCTCATCCCAGACTCGCTGTTTGAGAATTCACCAAAAGGCACCTAGGGAGAAAGGACTTCTGGAAAGAACTTCACGATGTTGCCAGTGAGAGTTCCCACAGTGCTTCGGGGGCTCTGGGTACCATCCAGTTTTAATTGCAATGGTTCAGGTCCCATCCCTAATCATTTTGTGAGGTTGCCATTCATCCTTACTAAACCCAGTGGCAGTAATATTAGACAGAAAAATGAAATGAAATTTCAAGTATCCCAGTGTGGCAAATAAGAGGATCTGCAGAGTTTTAAAGCACAGCAGGAGACTTTATGCAATTACAAGGGAGGTTGCTAGTGCATGTCACTGCTGTTGAGAAAAGAAAATTTCTTTTTTTATGAGTGTTTCGTGTATATGCTTTTGGGGCCTTGATATTCAGGACCTTGATCATTTCCTGTGTTGGTTACTAGTTAATTCCAGTCAATTGCTCCTTCAAGTCAACTGTTTCCACTACCTAGGATTCTTCTGGAGCCCTGGTGGTACAGTAGTTTAGAGCTTTGGCGCTAATCGAAAGGTCAGGAGTTCAAATCTACCAGCTACTCCTTGGAAACCCTATGGGGCAGTTCTACTGTGTCCTGTAGAGTCTAGCTGACCATCAGCTAACTTCTTTCCTACTGTTATGGATTGAATTGTGTCCCCCAAAAATATGTGTCAACTTGGCTAGATCGTGATTTCCAGTTTTGCATGGTGGTCCTCCATTTTGTGATCTGATTTAATTATCCTCCATTCTGTGATGTGTTATAAATCCTAACCTCTATATGTTAATGAGGCAGAATTGGTATAGGTTGTATTGTGAGTCACTGCCTTACAAGGCACACCTTATTTAAGCCATATACTTTTTGTCTAAGAGCAGGGAGATAAAAGGAAAGAGAAGCAAGCAGAGGAGGGAGAGAACTCACTACCACCAAGAAGGAAGAACCGGGGGCAGAGTGTGTCACTTGGACCCAGGGTTCCTGTGCTGAGAACCTCCTAGATCCAGGGCAAGATTGATGCCAAGACACACGGAGATCTCTAAGGAGTGCTGGGCCCACAGATGTTGAAAGGAGAGAAGGCCTTTCCCCAGAGCCGACAGACAGAGAGAGAAAGCCTTTCCCTAGAGCTGGTACCCTGAATTCGGATGTCTAGCCTTCTAAACTGTGAAAGAATAAATTTCTGTCCGTTAAAGCCATCCACGTGTGGTATTTCTGTTACAGCAGCACTAGATGACTAAGACACCTACCCATTGAGGAAATCTTACCCTAAAAGCAAAATTTAAAAAATAGGGAGAGGACATCTAAGGAATGAAGTTCTAGAGTTATTTCCAATCAGCCTAAGCTGAATCTGCACTCCTGAGAATTTCATCTTTTACAAGCTGAAAATCCATTTGTAAGTTTGACAGAAAAGGTTTATTTGAATAGCTCTGCTTCGTGCTCCCTTAGGCTTCAAGATTTTAAGGACCCTTCAGCTTGAAAGAATATGGCATTGGGCATGACTCAGTGGACAATCAGTAAAGCACTAAATGTTCCCAGAGCTTTTGAAAACAGCTGAAATTGTTCAGTGTAACTATGTCCAGAGACCCCTTTAACTTTCAGGTTGCAGTGGTATGAAATCACAGAGGTTTTGCAGCAACTTAAAATCACCTGATTATTTGTGTGAGTTAGAGTTAGATTTAGGGTTGCCAGATAACTACAGGATGCCCAGTTAAATTTGAATGCCAAGTAAACAGCCAATTCATTTTTAGTATATCCCAAATATTGCATGACACATAAACCCCATGAGACATACTTACACTAAAAAAAAAAAAAAAAAAAAGTATCTTTTTACCTAAAATTAAAATGTATCTGGCTGTCCTGTATTTGCCTTTTCTAAATACAGCAACTCTGGATTCCTCCACACTTTTTAAAAATTCATATATAAAGGGGGGATAGGGATGTGGAAGTATCAAACATTCATACAAATTACCATGGTTGCTTTTTAATAAATACACATTTTTGGTAACTAGAGTAAGCACTGGATAAAAATATGTTCAGTAAATATTTTTTGGCGCTCCGGTGGCACAGTGATTAAATGCTTGACTGATAACCAAAATGTCGGCAGTTCAAATCCACCAGCCACTCCTTAGAAACCCTATGGGGCAGTTCTACTCTGCCCTACAGGGTCACTCTGAGTCAAAATTGACTAGATGGCAATGGTTTGGGTTTTGGGGGCGAAATATTTGTTACTCGTTAAATTAAAATGTCAAACATCATAATTTTCCTAAAATACTAATTTCTATTAAAGTCTTGTTACTTTTTCTCTTGAAGCTGGTAAAAGCATACAGAGCACAGACTTTATATTTTTTAAATTCAGGGAAATAAAATAGAGATTGCTTTGCTTTGAATGGAAGGACCCTGGGAGGTGAAGCAGTTTGCTAACTGAAAGGTTGGTGGTTTAAACCTACCAAGTGGGGCAGTGGAAGAAAGGCCTGGCGATGTGCGTCTATTAAGATTGTAGCCAAAAAACCCTACAGAGCAGTTCTACTTTGACACATATGGGGTATCCTTGAGTCGTAATCCACTCCATGGCAACAGGTTTGGTTTCTGGTTTGTGCATTGAATGGCACTCCCATCCTTTCCAGATGAAGTTCACAGCTGTTGAATAACTTCAAACTGGCTTCTACCCAAAGGAGATATCGAAGTAGCCAGTTTTCCCCAGATGTAACTCTTGGTTTAGTGTTGAAGAGACTTAGCAACGTGATGATTTAACCAGTTATTCCAAGGGCCTTCGGGAAAAAGCAGTTCGTGAAAGACAGTTATTCTGCATGAGGCAGACTGCATAGAACAGAAATTATCTAGGTGTTCATGGCACACAGGCATTAGAGGGTTAATTGAAATATTGTTTTTCTGAAAATTGGATTGTCATGGTGTAGCAACTGGAAAGTACAATTCAAACTTTTGGTCAGTTATAGGGGGTTTTGTTTTGTTTCGCTTTGCTTTTGTTTCTGTTTTCAGAGGAAATGGCATTCCATTGCCTGTTAATGATAAATGTATTGTTGCAATATCTTGTAGTTGTTAACTTATCATAATGTTTAATTACATGCTGCGTCCTTTAAGAAATATTTACTATAGACAGTAAAACCGCTGAGAGCCAGAGCCCAATGGGATTGCCTTGTTTTCCAAGTCACGCAAGTTTTCCGCCCTTGGCAGGGTACAGTCTTACCACTTTTCTATCGCTCTCTGTTATTGAAAATATTTGAGTTTTCCTTCTCTGGGAAGTTTCTGCTTTACACAGTTTCTGGCTTTTGCAGGTTTTACTGTCAGGCATACCTTGTTTTATTGCGCTTGGCAGATACTGTGGGGTTTTTTTTTTTAACAAATTGAAGGTTTGTGGCAACCCTGCCTCAAGCAAATCTCTTGGCGCCATTTTTCCAAAAGCATGTGCTCACTTCGTGTCTATGAGTCACATTTTGGTAATTCTTGCAATATTTCAAACTTTTTTATTATTGTTTTACCTGTTATGGTGATCTGTGGTCCGTGATCTTTGATATTACTATTATAATTATTTTGGGGCCTCATGAACCACACCCATATAAGAACTTAATTGATTAATGTTGTATGCATTCTGACTAGTCCACCAACCGGTTATTTCCCCATCTCTCTCCCTCTCCTTGGGCCTCCCTATTCCCTGAGACATGACAATATTGAAATTAGGTCAGTAAGAACCCTACAATGGCCTTTAAGTGTTAAGTGAGTGCAAGTGTCGCTCATGTCTCACTTTAAATCAAAAGCTAGAAATGATTGAGCTTAGTGAGGAAGGCGTGTTGAAAGCTAAGAGAGGCCAAAAGCTAGGCCTCTTGCACCAAAGTTAGCAAGTTGTGAATGCAAAGGAAAAGTTCTTGAAGGAAATGAAAAATGCTATTCCAGTGAACACAAAAATGATAAAAAGGCAAAATGGCCTTATTGCTGACATGGAGAAAGTTTTAGTGGTCTGGATAGAAGATCAAACCAGCCAGGTTGCCTAAAGTCAAAGCCTAATCCAGAGCCAGGCCCTAACTCTCTTCAATTCTATGAAGGCTGAAAGAGGTGAGGAAGCTGCAGAAGAAAAGTTTGAAACTAGCAGAGGTTGGCTCATGAGGTTTAAGGAAAGAAGCGGTCTCCGTAACATAAAAGTGCAAGGTGAAGCACCAAGTGCTCATGTAGAAGCTGCAGAAAGTTATCTAGAAGATCTAGCTGAGATAATTGATGAAGGTGGCTACACTAAACAACAGATTTTCAATGTAGATGAAACGGCCTTATACTGGAAGAAGATACAATCTAGAACTTTCATAGCTAGAGAGGAGAAGTCAATGCCTGGCTTCAAAGGACAGACTGACTCTAAATTGACTTTAAGTTGAAGCCAGTGCTCATTTATGATTCCAGAAATCCTAGGGTCCTCAAGAATGATGCTAAATCTACTCTGTCTGTACTCATAAATGAAACAACAAAGCCTGGATGACGGCACACCTGTTTACAACATGATTTACTGAATATTTTAAGCCCACTGTTGAGACCTACTGCTCAGAAAAGAAGATTCCTTTCAAAATATTATCGCTTATTGACAATGTGCCTGGCTACCCAAGAACTCTGATGGAGATGTACAAGGAGATTAACGTTGTTTCCATGCCTTTCGTTTACTAACACAACATCCATTCTGCAGCCCATGGCTCAAGGAGTAATTTCAACTTTCAAGTCTTATTATTTAAGAAATACATTTCATAAGGCTATAGCTGCCATAAATAGTGCTTATATATAGCGACGGCTCTGGGTAAAGTCAATCAAAACCTTCTGGCAAGGATTCACCATACTAGATAACAGTAAGAACATTCATGATTCTTGTGAGGAGTTCAAAATATCAACATTAATAGAGGTTTGGAAGAATTTGCTTCCAACCCTCGTGGATGACTTTGAGGAGGTGAAGACTTCAGTGGAGGAAGTAACTGCACATGTGATGGAAATGGCAAGAGAACTAGAATTATAAGTGGACCCTGAAGATGTGACCGAATTGCTGCAATCTTGTGATAAAAATTTTATGGATGAGAAGTTGCTTCTTACAGATGAGCAAAGAAAGTGGATTATTGAGATGGAATCTAGTCCTGGTGAAGATGCTGCGAACATTGTTGAAATGACATCAAAGGATTTAAAATATTACAGTAACTTAGTTGATAGAGCAGAAGCAGGGTTTGAGAGGATTGACTCCAATTTCGAAAGAAGCTGTACTCTGGGTAAAACGCTATCAAACAGCGTCGCATGCTACAGACAAATCTTCCCGGAAGGAAGAGTCAATCGATGAGGCAAACTTCGTTCTTGTCTTATTTTAAGGAATTGCCACAGCCCCCACAACCTTCAGCAACCATCACCCTGATTAGTCAGCACCCATCAACATTGAAGAAGACCCTTCACAAGCAAAAAAATTACGAGTCTCTGAAGGCTCAGATGATGGTTAACATTTAGCAATAAAATGTTTTTTTTTTAATTGTGTTTTAGGTGAAAGTTTATAATGCAAATTAGTTTCTCATTCAAAAATTTATACACAAATTGTGTTGTGTCATTGGTTGCAATTCCCACAATGTGTCAGTGCGCTGTCCCATTCCCTTTCTACACCAGGTTTCCCATGTCCATTCATCCAGGTTTCCTGTTCCTTTCTGCCTTCTAGTCTTTGCTTTTGGTCTCATATGCTTGACTGAACTAAGAAGCATGTTCCTCATGTGTGTTATTTTATTGTTTATTTTATAAGCCTGTCTAATCTTTGGCAGAAAGGTAGACTTGGAGAGCGGCTTCAGCTCTGAGTTAGCAGAGTGTCCGGGGGCCTTGTCTCAGGAGTTCCTCCATTCTCCATCAGACCAGTAAGTCTGGTCTTTTTTTTGTGAATTCGAATTCTGTTCTACATTTTCTCCCACTCTGTTCAGAACCCTTTATTGTGATTGATTCCTGTCAAAGCAATCAGTGGTGGTAGCCGGGCACCATCTGGTTCTTCTGGGCTCAGGCTGGCGGAGGCCGTGGTAGATGTGGTTCATTAGTCCTTTGGACTAATATTTTCCTTGTGTCTTTGATTTTCTTCATTTTCCTTTGCTCCGAACCTGCTGAGACCAATAGATGTATCTCAGGTGGCCACCCGCAAGCTTTTAAGACCACAGACACTGCTCACCAAAGTAGAGTGTAGAACATTTTCTTTATGAACTGTGTTATGCCAGTTGACCTAGATGGCCCACAAAACCATGATCCCCAGCCCTCAGCCCCAGTACTCAGTCCCTCAAGGTGTTTGCTTGTGTCTAGGAAGCTTCTATGACTTTGCCTTGTTCAAGCTGTACTGACTTTCCCTATATTGTATGTTGTCTTTTCCTTCATCAAAGTTAACACTTGTCTACTATTTAGTTAATGATTCCTCACCCCCACCTCTCCCCTCCCTCATAACCATCAAAGATTTTTTTTCCTGGTATGTAAACCTTTCTTGAGTTTTATAATAGTAGTCTCATACAATATTTGTCCTTTTGTGATTGACTTATTTCACTCAGCATAATGCCTTACAGATTCATCCATGTTGTAAGATGTTTCATGGATTTATCATTGTTCTTTATCTTTGTGTGGTATTCCATAGTGTGTGTGTACCATAATTTGTTTATCCATTCATCTGTTGACGGGCGCTTAGGTTGTTTCCATCTTTCTGCTATTGTGAGTAATGGTACGATGAACATGGGTGTGTGCATATGTCTATTTGTGTGAAGGCTCTTATGTCTCTGGGATATCCTAGGAGTGGGATTGCTGGATTGCGTGATATTTCTATTTCTAGCTTTTTAAGGAGGCGCTGTATTCTTTTCCGTAGTGGTTACATCACTCTACATTCCCACCAGTAGTGTGTAAGAGTTCTAGTCTTCTCATAACCTTTCCAACATTTGTTATTTTCTGTTTTTTTGATTCATGACAGTAATGTCAGGGTGAAAAGATATCGCATTGTAGTTTTGATTTGCATTTCTCTAATGTCTAATGTCTGATGATCCCAAGCATTTCCTCATATGTCTTTTGGCTGCCTGAATGTCTTCTTTGGTAAAGTGTCTATTCATATCCTTTACCCATATTTTTAATTGGTTTATTTGTCTTTTTGTTGCTGATGTGTTGAAGAAGTCTACAGATTTTAGAGATTAGACTCTTGTCAGGAATGTGGCAGCCAAATTTTTTTTCCCAGTCTATAGGTTCTCTTTTCACTCTTTTGGTGAAGTCTTGTGATGAATGTAAGTGTTTAATTTTTAAGGAGCTCGTAGTTATCTAGTTTCTCTTCTGGTGTTTGTGCATTTTTAGTTATGGTTTATATTAAATTTATGCCATGCATTAGGGTCCCTAGCATTGTCCCTATTTTTTCTTCCACAGTCTTTATCATTTTAGGTTTTATATTTAGACCTTTGATCCACTTTCAGCTAATTTTTGTGTATGGTGTGAGTTATGGGTCCTGTTTCATTTTTTTACAAATGTATATCCAGTTATGCCAGCACCATTTGTTAAAAAGACTATTTTTTCCGCATTTAATGGACTTTGGTCCTTTGTCAAAGATAGGTGGATGCATTTACATCTGGGTTCTTGATTCTGTTCCACTGGTCTTTGTATCTGTCATTGTACCAGTACCAGGCTGTTTTGACTACCAGGGCTGTCTAGTAGGTCCTGAGATTAGGTAGTGTGAGGCCTCCTACTTTGTTCTTTTTCTTCAATAATGCCTTGATTATCTGTTGTCTCTTTCTTTTCCTTATAAAGTTGGTGATCAGTTTTTCCATCTCTTTTTAAAGAATGCTGTTGATATTTGGATCCGGATTGCATTATATCTGTAGAGTACTTTGGGTAGAGTTTATATTTTCACAGTGTTGAGTCTTCCTATCCATTAGTACGGTACGTTTTCCGTTTATGTACATCTCTTTTGGTTTCTTGCAGTAGTGTTCTGTAGTTTTCTTAGGATAGGTCTTTTATGCCCTCGGTTAGATTTATTCCTAAGAATTTCTTTTTTAGGGGCTATAATAAATGCTATTGCTGTCCTGACTTCCTTTTTGTAGCTCTCTTTATTGGTGTACAGGAATATGACTGATTTTTGTATGTTTACCTTGTATTCTCTTATTTTGCTCAATCTTTCTATTAGTTCTAACAGTTTTCTTGTGGAATCTTTGGAATTCTCTATGTGTAGGGTCTTATTATCTGTGAATAGGCCTAGTTTTACTTTTTTCTTTCCAATTTGGGTGTCTTTTATTTTTCTTGCCTTGTTGCTCTAGCTAAGACTTTTGTGATAAAGAGCATCTTTGTCTGTTCCTGTTCTCAGGAGGAATGCTTTCAGCCTCTCTCCATTGAAAATGATGTTGGCTGTTGGTTTTGTATAGATGCCCTTCATGATTTTGAGAAATTTCCCTTCTATTCCTATTTTATTGAGAGTTTTTATCAGGAATGGGTGTTGGACTTTATCAAATGCCTTTTCTGTTTCGATTGAAATGATCATCTTTATGTGGTGGATTATTTTGATTAATTGTCTAATGTTGAACCATCCTTGCATACCTGGTATGAATCCCACTTAGTTGTGGTGTGTTTTTTTTTTTTTGAAATGATGATGAATTCTATTGGCTAGAATTTCATTGAGAATTTTTGCATTTATATTCATGACAGACATTCCTTTTTTGGAGTGTCTTTGTCTGGCATTGGTATTGGAGTTATGTTGGCTTCACAGAATGAATTCAGGAGTATTCCTTCCTCTTCTGTGCTCTGAAATAGTTTGAGTAGTACTGGTGTGGGCTCTTCTCTCCAGTGAAGAGAATTGGTAGAATTCTCTAGTGAAGCCATCTAGGCCAGGCCGTTTTTTCAGTTTGGAGTTTTTAAAATTGTTTCTTCAATCTCTTCTCTTGTTACGGGTCTATTCAGATTTTCTATCTCAGTTTGTGTTAGTGTAGGTAGGTAGTGTGTTTGTAGAAATTAATTAAGGTATGTACATTTTTTTTAGGCCTAATGCTATTGCACATTTAATAGATTACTGTATAGTGTAAACATAACTTTTATATGCATTGGGAAACCAAAAAATTCATGAGACTCGCTTTATTGAGATATTTGCTTTATTGTAGTGGTCTGGAACCAAACCCACAATATCTCCGAGCCATGCCTATATTTGTGTTTCACTTTTGTAAAGTTCCTGTATAATCCTGAGCATACAGTAGATCCACCCACTGCCACTGAGTCGATTCCAACTCATAGTGACCCTATAGGACAGAGTAGAACTGCCGTATAGGGTTTCCAAGGCTGTAAATCTGTACAGAAGCAGACTGCCACATCTTTCTCCCACAGAGCAGCTGGTGTATTGAACCACCAACATTTTGGTTAGCAGTAAAGTGCTTAACTGCTCCACCACCAGCAGTCCTTATACATTAGATAGAGTGAAAGAATTTTAAGAAATAATCAAATGTATTATTTAAAATAAAAAGGAAACTGAAAATATTGCTAATATATGGTAACTGGTGAAGAGTTTTATTCTATGATTATTCTTAGTTATTAATGATAGAAATAAGGAAAATTAAAGAAAAAGCAAACTAGTTTACTGAAAACATCTGTAAGGAATATGAAAGAAGGAATCATAGAAAGTCAGAGCTGAAAAGGCTCTTCCAGGTTATCTAGTCCAGTTCCTGCATGTTACAAATCAGGAACTGAAAGCCTGTAGATGAAGTGACTTGTCCAAGGCTGGACAGCTACTAATAGCAGAGAGAGAGGACCACAGCCTTGAGTGCCCGATGCTTAGCTCTGCATGCTTCCCACTAATATCACAGGGACACAGGAATGACTCTGGGCTATCTCTGGGATGAAATCATGGACCTTTGAGAATTTGGTCACCCTCTGGTCATCACTACTGCGATGCCCTCAAAGTGAAGCTCTCTAGTGTGGCCCAGCCTTCAGGGATATGAGATAGGTTAGTGAGATACGGAGTTGCTGATGGTGCAAACAGTTAACATACTCAGCTGCTAATTGAAAGTTTGAAGGTTCAAGTCCACCCAGAGGTTCCTCAGAAGAAAGATCTGGCAAACTAATTTTAAAAAATCAGTCATTAAAAACCCTATGAAGCACAGTTGTACTCTGACACACATGGGATCGCCATGAGTTGGAATCAACTCCACGGCAACTGGTTTCATGAGAGATGAAGTCAGGATGTCATGGTGAGCAGGTGCTCCATTGGAAACTCACCAATAAAAGCTTGCAAAGCCTAGCAGTTGTTGCATCGGAAGCATCATCCTTATTAGATGATACCTGGAATCCACCTGCCTCTCAAGTTGAACTGCAAGGAGAGAGGTCACAAGAAGATACAGGGAAGAAAGAAATTTTGAGATGAAACAAAAACCCATAATTTGCCCTCCTCCTCTCCACTTCATTCCTGATTATAAATCTACGGCCCATTTCCTAAACCACAACACTCACAGTGCTTTCAAAGTGAGTATTGTTTCAGTCTGCATTTTATTTGGAAGGAGGTAGCATGCTAACCAGAACAATCGCTGGTGAAAGGCATCATGCTTGGCAAAGTAGAAGCTCAACAAAAAAGAGAGACTCAAAATGAGATGGACTGACACCGCGGTTACAACAATGGGCTCAAACATAGCAAGGACTGTGAGGATGCGCATGACCAGGCAATGTTTCATTCTGTTATACATAAGGTCACTGCAAGTTGGAGCTGACTCTATGGCACCTAACAACAATGACGGGATGCCGAATAGTGATGGAAAACAGAATCATGTTAGGCTTGAATTCTAGTCAAGACCTCTCTAATGACCAGTACATGAATTTATCTTGTTTGTCTTGATTTTCTATATATAAACTAGGTATATCAATGTGTGCTGTTTGAAAAGAATTTTTAATTTTTAGAAAATATAGCAACATGACATTGAACCCAGTTTTCTCCTTTGCACCAGGGACCATGCAATCCTGCTTACAGCAATGAGAGATGTCTCTTCCTAGCCTTCCTCCTAACAATACAAACCAGCCTGGGACAATTGCCGTCAGCTGGTCTGTACCTTTCTTTGTAAGGAGTGGAAGGGACTTAGGGGCTGTTGACACTGGATGGAATTGGGGCCTACTGATCACAGGTGGATGTCCCCAGGAAAAGGTGCTCCAGTTTAGGGTGATGCAAAGATACCCAACTGACCGTACTATACCAACCCACTTGTAATTGTCTTGCAGGTAGACTTGGGTCATCTGCGCTTCATCACAGCTGTTGGGACACAGGGAGCCATTTCAAAAGAAACCAAGAAGAAATATTACGTCAGGACTTACAGAATAGACATTAGCTCCAATGGGGAAGACTGGATCACCATAAAAGAAGGAAATAAACCTGTCGTAAGTTTCGCTGCCACCTCTGAGCTGATTAAGACTTTTAAATGGATGACCAATTTGTACTTGTTTGTTTGGGGGCCCTCTGTTTGGCCTGACTTATTTTTTTAATTGACTGAAAGTGAAAAGTGCAATTAGAGGTTTAAGTCTGACCAAAGGGTCTCGTGTTCCCAGACCTAACAGCAAAAAAGGAAATTGTACAGATGCTTCCAAGAAAAGTTAATATGAGCCAAATTAAGAGTTAGACTAAAGAATCACTTTAAACATTCCACAGGGACGTAGACTATACATAGGACATCCTCTTACAACCTAAGGCCTCCCCGCATCTCATGTTTTTTTTTTTTTTCTTTTCATTCTTTTTCAAAGATTCAATCTTTCTTCCTCTATGTAATGGACCAGTTTTAGAAAACTCCTTTTCATCTACCTTCTGTGGCTTACAAACTAATTTACAAGTCTGTTTGGCCGCTTCTGGTGAGAACTAATAGAACTAAAGCTATTTCATACTGTTCCCTTAAAAAAACTAACATACTACTTCCTAACTGCTTTCAACCAAAGAGGCAACATAGACCATGCCATCCCTGGGGCTCTCTGCCCTAAATCATTTGGAACTGGAAGGTTTTTCTCAACTTGCTCATTTATTTGAAGTTACACTTGCTCTGATTTACTAATCAAAAGATTTCTGGGAGCTCATACCAAAAATTAAAAACTCACCCCTGAAGGCAGAGTAAAACAGAGGGAATTGATAACACCAGTAGAGGAGATTCAGGTAACTTGAAGTTAATGTTTTGAGAAAAGGCCAATTAACATGTTCTTGTCTCTCTTTTGAGCATCATTGCCTTGATTTTCTCCTTCTGGGTCTGGGACTGAGAAAAGCCTTCTGGGTGTCAAGTGAGAGAAGAGCTATGAATTCCCTTTGATTGGTGTAAACCACCGTTCTCATTTAGGGCAAACAACATGAAGGGGGATAGTAGCTAGCTGCTCAGTGGAAGGAATGTTCGTTCTATGGACAGGCAAGTTCAGGACCACTGTCGCACTGGAGGGCCTGGAACCAATTCGCTCCCTGGGGAAGAGAATCCTCCCAATCAACATTTGTGGAGATTGAATGAGTAAATATTGACCCCAATTTTCATGATGTATTCTTGTTTCAGAGTAGATTTTTAAAGATTTTGCATTCATTAAAAAAAATAAAAACACTAGATGTTAAGGATACACCAACAATGAAAAGAATGTATAGAATTGAAAGAATGGACACTAGACCTTCAGCCTATTACTTTAAAAAATAAATGCCAAGCCTCCAAGATGTCCTCTTCTGTCATTTTGTGTGGATTTTTTCATAGCCTGGTAGCAGGGTGTCAGAGAGCATACACATGAACTAGGTCTATTAACAGGAACATCCTGGCACACAGATGGGCTTCCAGCACAGGAGACAGAATAAGGAAAGATTCAGCAGAGATGAAGATGTGGTATCTCTCTGGGACTTCAGCTGAACTTAAATAAATCAAACACCCAGCTGGAGTCTCATTCCTGTTGACCACTCTGCCTTTCTCTGTACTGTGGGGCCTTTCAGCCACTGCTGTCTGCATCTTTCCTGTTTTCCTCAGAAACGGTTGGCCATACCACACAGATCCTTGGACTAATAACAGCTCCAGCAGTCCCTTTATGTTGAACTGAATCCATATATTTGGATAGTTTTTGGTGAACATAAAATTCCCTCAACGTGAGCAAAATGTGAATCTCCTTCAACCTCTGTCAGAGCACTCAGCAGGCTTCTGGCTTCTCTCTGAAGTGGCCATGCTGACCCTGCAAGGAGACCCTGGGGTTAACGACTCTCCTTCTGGACGTAACTACCCATCATTCTTCGTCACACAGAATGCTGCCACTAAAATTGTTTCTCAGAGAGAGCTGTTGGAAGTAGGACAGCAATCTAAAAGCCATTACAGGCTAGGACAAATTATGATAGTAAATTTTCTCCAGAAAAGAATCAGGCTAACAACCAAATTTCTGAAGCATTTGACCACGTTCGCTTGTACAGCCCACTTAAAGGAAATGAAGTAAAAACACTAGCCAGACATTTACAAACACTTTCTCCCAGGAGGTAAGTTCAAGCTTTGGTAAACTATAGCCCCCCTCTAAGTATCCATCTGGAAAGGTAGGGAGAAATCTCCATTTCTCTTCTGGGTCCCCAAAATGCTCTAGTTGCACGGCCTCCAAGGAAGATTATGACTCAGCTGTGCAAAGAAGCATGGTGCTAAGCATAAACTGTTCATTAAACCCATCACCACTGAGTCAATTTCAACTCATAGTGGCCCTGTAGGACAGAGTAGAACTGCCCCACAGGGTTTCCAAGAATCAGCTGGTAGATCTAAACTGCCAAGCTTTTGGTTAGCAGCCACTCTCTTAACCACTGCACCACCAGGGCTCCAAAAACCCATTGCCTTTGAGTTGATTCCATCTCACAGTGACCCTATAACCATAAAATCAGGAAGCACTATGTAAAATTAGTGCTTATGGTTATAGGGCTGAAGTAAAAATCTAGGAGTGGAGTAAAGGGAAGGCTTTCTATTCCACCTAAGCCCCTTCTAGTGCTGGAATGTTCCACAATAGCAAAGGATCTCCATTCCTCAGAGATCTTACTAGAGAACACTTGCAATGCCATGCCCAGGACAGAGTGGTCCCAATAGATACTTACTGGGAAAGGGATTCATGTCTGGCACTAGTTACATTTGCAGTTATACCCCTCATCTTTCTAATAATAAAATGACTCATTTTAAAACTAGAAGTCCTGGAAAAGGTGATTTTCAGTGAAAAATCATTTATACCGCATTTTTGATCTTGACCACAAAAACATCATCCTACGGATAACTAAAGAAATGGCAAGCTCGTTAATTAATGTCAAGGATAAGACCTTCCATGAAGAAATGGAGAGAAAAGGGAGGAGGCTACTAGATGTAGTACAATAGCTGGGAGCTCAGCCTAGAATTTCAAAAAGCCACACCCTACACTGAATTCAAAAAGAGCATTCCATCTGGAGGTCCCTGGGAAAGTGAAACCCTGACAGTTCCCCTAAAATGCCTATAGCATTCTATAGGTCCTTATGGTGAAAGTAATAATTCTCCACTTTATAGGTGATGCTATGGATCCTTAAAAAATGTTTTCCTTGTAGTAGTGTTTTAGGATTCCAGTTGTTCCAGCCACTCAGGAAACCGTACAGATGATTAGGACAACATTCTGTCAAATATGATTCTTCCTGATAGCCATCATTTGAAAAAATAACATGGAAATTTATTAAGGCCACCCAACTTGATAGACAATGCCGAAATTGTAAATATTTTTTGCAAGCATTTATGAAAAGCTATTTTTGGATTTGTTTTAAATCCCAAAGTTCTGTTATTTAAAAGCCCTTCTCTTTCTCCATACAGATCTTTCAGGGGAACACCAACCCCACAGATGTTGTATTTGGAATTTTCCCCAAACCACTGATAACTCGTTTTGTCCGAATCAAACCTATGACTTGGGAAACTGGCATTTCTATGAGATTTGAAGTATATGGCTGCAAGATAACAGGTAAGCGCCAGCTTTAGGATTGCTGGTTCTGCTATATACGAACTTTTACGTATAGGAAGAGTAATTTTGTATGAATGAAGTGATTTTTCGTGTGGGAGTTAAGAGCATCTGTTTTGTAGTGAAACAAATCTGAGTTCAGAGACTGCACCTTGCATTAGCTTGTTTCTCTGGGCAATACACTTAGCTTTCAAGGCCTCAGTTATCTGACTGGAAATAGTCATAATACTATACACCACACAGGGTTCTTGGGATAATGAATGAAATAATGGATGTGAAGAATTTAGCACAGTCTGGCGTGTATGTGGTATTTGCTAAATGGTGAAGCCCCTGGGAGGCACAAATGGCTAAACACTTGACTAATAGACAAAGGGTTGGCAGTTCAAACCCATCTGGAGGCACCTTGGAAGACAGGGCTGGTGATGTACTTCCAAAAGGCCACAGCCTCAAAAACCCTACGGAGCAGCTCTACTCTGCCCACATGGGGTCTTCACAAGTCAGAATCAACTCTACGGCAGCCAGCAACAACCTTTTCCACCAGACTATAAGTTCTGTGAGGTCAAGCACCATGCTTCTCACCTGGGCTTCCCTGGTAGTTTAGTAAATTTGCAGTAAATGCTTGTTGCAGGGAAGATTTTCCACACATTTTATCTTTTTAATTTTGGAGGCGAGAGACAGCCTTAACAACTACGGTCAAGGAGGAGTTTAACTCATGACAACATTCTCCTAGATAGGTTTTGTTTCTATAAATATTTACCTTTTGCTGAATGAATATCCTGAAATTAGAAATCAATTGGTAAATATTTCTAGTTTTTTTGGATAGTTTCTTTTAACACTAACAGGACTTTAAAAGTTTCTGTCAAATTTGGAGAAGTGAAGAAATTGAGTTACTGAGAAGTTAAGCAGATAAAAAAGTGGACCAGGTCAGGATGAAACGGAAGGTGTAACTATTTCCATGACTGTTATTCTCACTGCATCTCTATGGCCACCAGTACTGCTGTTACTTGTCCGCTGATCTTCCTGTAAGACTACTCGGTATTCTGAAGTGAATAGCAATCACAAAGGAATTCCTTTCCATTTAAGCAATTACATTGCAAAGCTTTCTTAACAAAAAGCAGTACAAAGTAACAGTCATATTAAGCTTCACAGTTCAAAAGACAAAATCAGTAGATCCATTCACCAAAAATAATTAAAAGTTAAACAACTTTTAAAAGTTTGTGAAGTATCTCTAATATTATCACTGGTGGTGCAGTGGTTAAGAGCTCAGCTGCTCTTAACCAGCCTCTCCTTGGAAACCCAGTAGGGCAGTTCTACTTTGTCCTATAGGGTTGCTAGGGGTTGGAATCAACTCATCGACGATGGGTTGTATATGTATTTAGGGCATTTAATTTCTCATTCCGTGAATGCCAACACTATTATTTTTATTTGTATCTTTTTCGTATAATTATTTTTAGAGGCAATTGACAGATTTAACAGACTAAACGCGGAAAAAAAAAAATCAGCTAGAAAGTTTTCCATGGAATTGCGAGTAATTTGGAGAAGAGCTAGGGGAAAAAAAAAAAATTACACTTGCTAATAGTAAACTCCATCTTGGAAAATAAAAACTGCCATCTAATTTCTTACTAAAATCTTATTTATTGCCATCCCACAGACAGATTTGTTTATCGTTTTAGAATCGAAGACTTACAAAGTTTAAGGCCTTAGAGACTGGAATTAGGTGGAGAGGGGTTTGGAAGAAGAAAGGACATTGAAAAATTAGATGTAACCTTGGTTTTATTTTTCAATCAGCAGTTAGATGAAAGTTCTAGGTTATTTTTAGAGCATTGCAAATTTGAGAGTCTACCCATAAATCCATAGAAACAAGGCCTTTTGAGGTCAGGGTAGAAATTTCTGGCATTTTCCTCCAACCTTAGCTCATGTCACTGTACAAAAAAAAAAAAAAGAAGAAGTCATTAACTTCCTAATGACTTCAAATGTGTTAGTCTGAACTCTGAATTTTCAGACTCTTGAAGACTTATGTCAACTCCTTTCAGTTAAATAAAATACTTATTTAAACTCAAGTTGGCCTTTTTTATTTTCACAAGAATTTCCCTGAGAGTTAATTCTGGCAGTACGTATCTTCACATGTAAAAAGGGCAAATGATTTATTGGGTTAAAAAAGTTTTCATTAAATGACCCAGTTATTTAATGATAGATCTCTAAAATAGCATATTCTAATATTTTCATATATATTCTATTTTACAATTATTTTAAGTAGCTAATTATTATTATTTTTTTCAAATAGGGTAACCATACTGCTTTTAAGCTCATAACGCTAGTCTCTTAATCATGACCTTTAATATATTTTAAGTATTTAATATATAGACAGAGTTTGGAGAGGCCACCACGTAATAGTGGTGGTCACACGGACAGATATTACGCCAACATACAGAGCTCAGTTTTGGACCGCCTACTTAGTGACTGCGGAACCGCAGGCTAGTGATTCAGTCCCTCCGATCTCCATCTTCTGATGTGTGAGGTTAATCAGGATGCAGCTACAATGAGGATTACATGAAAGAGTGCTCGTAAAGCAACTGTCCTAGGGTAAATGCTCACTACATAGTATCCGTAAATTAAAGCAATACATGGTACCCAGTGTATTTAGCCTAGAATCAGCCCCAACAAACAGAGCCTTTAATAAGACAATGACATCAGAGTTTTCTGCATGGCTACCCCAGCAGGCAATTTCCTTCTTTTTAAGGCCACAGTCCCTCCAGAGTAAAAATTAATGAAAGAAGGATAGGACAGTAGTATCCCTCTAGACTGGAAGAGCCGTGAAGCAGGGGCAGCCATGTTTGCATTTTTTCTACTGTGTTCTGTATGCCTGAAACATAAAGTGTTCAGTGGGTAATCTTTTAATGAGTTGCAATTCTAATCTATGCCTTCTGACAGACAAGTGGCTGGACCTCAAAATCGCACCCTCTCTTTAGTCAATGCTCAGTAGGCAAGTCATAACTCAGTATTCCTGGATTAAAAAAAAAAAACTATCAATTTAGAAGTTACCATGGAAACATATCGTTTGACTTCCGGAGTCTCCAGAGCCCTGTGTTTTATTTATTTATTTTTTGTTTGCTTTTTTGGCTTTTTGTTTGTTTGTTTTTTGCTGTGGTAAAAGTATATATAAGACCCCTGCAGCCCCATATTTTTAACCAAATGTTTTAGTTCAGAAGTCATCTTGCAGAAATATAGTAATCCTATTAGGTTGCTGTGAGTCAGAATCGACAGGACAGCAACGGGTGTGTGGTGTGTGAGTGTACTATGGGTGTCACCATATGGAGATGTAAAGAAAACCAGATTAGAGCAAACCATTCCACTTTATAAATAACTGATAAAGGAGTGTTTTTGTAAGCAGGCTTCATCATTTTCCAAATATGAATCTCTGTGAAAATAAGCTCGCAGGGTTGCTGCTTGATGTATGAGAACACACTACGACCTCCATCACTTGTGCTTGCTAACCAGAAGTCTATTAGCTGGTGCATCTGCACATGTCAGCATGCTCCTGTGTGAATCAAAGTTCACTGTGAGGAGTTCGGGCACTGCCACATCCAGAGGTACTTTCTGAGTCACCAAAGGAAGACAAAATTACACTCATTCAGGTTCTCCCATCAAATGTGGCCATTACCTTCTCATTCTTTGAAAATTTGTTAACTGGGTATTTGATTTACCATTTGTCCCAGTTATCCAGGGCCACTTTAATAGAAATATCACAGGTGGATGGTTTCAACAAACAGAAGTCCATGCTCTCACAGTTTAGGAGGCTAGAAGTCCAAATCCAGGGCGCCAGCTCTAGGGGAAGGCCCTCTCCCTTTTTTGGCTCTGGGGGAAGATCCTTGTCTCCCTTCAACGTCTGTGGGCCCGGCTATCCTTAGAGATCTCCATGTGTCTTGGTATCAGCCTTCGCCTGGGTCTAGGAGGTTCTCAGTCCAGGCACTCCATATTCAAATGATGCACTTCACTCTTGGCTCTTCTTTCTTGGTGGTAGTCTCTGCTTGCTTGTTAAATCCCTTTGTCTCAAGAGAGACTGATTCAAGATACAACCTAATTCTGTTGATTGTGTCCTGCCTCATCAACACAACTGCCTCTAATCCTGCCTTATTAACATCGTAGAGGTTAGGATTTACAATACTTAGGATAATTACAGCAGACCACAAAATGGAGAATAATTACATAATAATGGGGATCATGGCCTAGTCAAGTTGACACATATCCTTGGGGGGCACAATTCAATCTGAACACCAGGATATATCAGTTTTTCCATTAAAGCTGAATACAGAGATTAACCCACCTCAATTCCCCATCACAGAACTCATCTCTTCCTCCCGTGTAGAACTCATTTTAAGTTTTACCAATAAGGTCACCAGGTTAAGTATAGGATATCCAGTTAAGTTGATGCAGATAAATAATGAGTAACTTTTAGTGTAAGTATGTCCCGTGCTATATTTGGGGCATACTTAAATACTAAGAAATTATTGTTTATCTGAGATTCAAATTTAGTTGGATACCCTGATTTTTGTTTTATTTTATTGTTTGTTTGATTGCAGTGGTGGTGGTTTTAGGTAAATTTGGCAAGCCTATTAAAAAAAAAAAAAATTTTTTTTTTTCTTTTTATTTACAGAGGGTCTGACTGTAGCCAAGCCGTATCTGAGCCAGCCTTCTACGGAAGAACAGAGTCATAGCCTAGCATCTCATTCAAGTGCTTAATTATGAGTAAATTTTTTCTCCTAATCATTGTTAAAATGAGTCACATAGTTTTCAGTGAAAAGCAGTCACAGTGCCTCTTCATTGTTTCTTTGGGTGAAGTAGACATGTAAAAGGAATAGCAGTTTAGCTGTGCTCTACGGATGGGCTGGCTGAACGGAGGCTGGGCATCACTGGCTCTGAGGATGTGTACACTACTCCTCAGCCAACCCTGCATTAGACAAAGGACATTAATCTGGTAAAGGTTCTGCTCTCCTAACAATATTCAAGTTAATTATGTTTTTCTACAAATGGTGACATCTGGTACCCATTACCAGCTAAATATTGCTTTTATAAAAGTTGGTTTTGAATCAGGCAGGTGTGACCGCAGTGGCCAAAAATGTGACTTCTATTTTTGACACTTACAGTTTCATAGTCCTTCAGTAAAATAGTTTTTTGTAAATCTTTTTTTAATCGACATCAAGTTTATTCTTGGTGTCTAGATCCCAGTCTGGAGCAAACACTGAGGCTGAATTACAGGAAAGGGTGTTTGAGAAAAGAACATCTGCCTTTTATTGTATTAACAAGTTGATTCATTCAACAAATATTTGCCAAGAAAATGCTCTGTATAAAACAGGGTGCAAAGAATCATAGGAAGTAGAAAAATATAACTTGATTCAGGCCCTCAAGGCTTAAAATCTGGGTGGAGAAAATAACAGCAATCCAAGGAACTGAATAGAAGAAATATCCCACGTCTGAGGAATGCAGATAAAGTACTGGGGAGAGTCCAAGAAAAGGAAAACCCATGCAGTTAGAGGGAATAAGTGACATGGCACTTGAAAATGGGTCAAGATTTTAAGAGGTTTGGACAGTAGCGAGGGAAAAATGATGGGGAATTTCTAGTGGAGGGAATAGAATGAGAGATAGCCCCTCCAGAGGTGAGAAGGTTATTCACCTCAGTTGGCTATGGCAAAAGGCATGTGTAGGGGCACCTGGAGAGGGCAGTGGTCGTTCAGTGGTAGAATTTTCACCTTCCATGCAGGAGAGTAGGGTTCTATTCCCAGCCAATGTACCTCATTAGCAGCCACCATTCATCTGTCATTGGAGGCTTGGGTGTTGCTATGATGCTGAAAAGATTTCAATGGAGCTTCCAAACTAAGAAGGACTAGGCAGAGAGGCCTGGGAATCTACTTCCACAAATCAGCCAATGAAAGCCTTATGGATCACAACAGTCTGATTGTGTTGTGCATGAGTTCACCATGAGACCAGCTGACATGATGGTAGCTAACAACAACAATGAAGAATACCTGGGAGAGATCTTGAGAAGACGTGATATAGAAGATCTTGCATGCCTGGTTGAAAAGTACATATATAATTCCTAGACAGGCAGATGCTGAAGGTATGAGTAAAAAGATGACATGAGCTGAACTGTGCAACTCATGTGGAAAGTATCTAAGTAATTACTTCTTAAGGTTCATCTGCTAACATGAATGTAGTGCAATGGCATTAGATACATGCCTCTCCCTTAGGATAGTCATGTTTTAAGGTTAAACTTTGATTAAATAATGAAGAATTGGGTTGTTTCAAAGAATAATAGGTTATCATTTCTGTCCATGTTCTTGACCAAGATGTACAATTTTGAAAGAATAATTCAAATCTTGGACATTTTGTTAAGCCACCAATCAGTTGATCCATTGTTATTCTCATGCTAAGCATTCTTTTGGTTGCTATAAAAAATATAGAAGATATAAAAAGATGTGTGATGTTGTTCATTGCCTTCGGGAATTTACAGCCTAGCTATGTGTCATAGGCTGGGTTCTCTAGAGAAGCAAATGCACTGAAGAGTATATATATATACATATATGTATATGTATATATATATGTGTGTATATATGTATGTATATATGTGTGTATGTATGTATTATCTAGAGAGAGAACTTATCTCAAGAAAATGGCTCATACAGTTGTAGAGGCTGGTAAGTCTCAAGTCCATGGGTCAGGTGTCAGGCTGGAGGCTTCTTCTGACTCACTCCCAAGATTGGCAGGTCAGACAGCAGCCTGCTGGTTCAGAGGCTGTGGAGACAGATGAATCCCATGATTGGCAGGCAATGCAGCAGACCACTGGCTAAAGTCCCAAGAACCAGAGGTGAGACGATGACGAGCCAGATGCAGGATCCAGAGCAAGCAAGCAAATGTTGCCAGAACATCCATACATATACGGGTGTTTCCTCGGCCCACGTTCCAGAAGAAACTCCTCTTACAAATGATTGGCCGATCACATCAGGTCACATAATGGATCAAACTATATCATTTCATAACTGCCAAACTACATCATTACATGACTGCCAAACCACCGAGAATCTGATACACAACCAAGCTGATACACAACCTTAAGCATCACACTATGGATATAAGACTAACACACTTAAAATACCTAAACCAAAACAAACCAAACCCAGTGCCGTCGAGTCGATTCTGACTCATAGCGACCCTATAGGACAGAGTAGAACTGCCCCATAGAGTTTCCAAGGAGCACCTGGCGGATTTGAACTGCTGACCCTCTGGTTAGCAGCCATAGCAATTAACCACTACGCCACCAGGGTTTCCCGTAAAATATCTAGAGAACAATTTAATACTGAATTCTATGCTACTGACTGTTCATGCAATCATATTCCTGAGAGGTTGTTGCTCTTGTTGGGTGCTGCCATTGAGTCGATTCTGACTCATAGCAACCCCATATATGCAGAGTAGAACTGTCCGATAGGATTTTCTAGGCTGTAATCTTTACAACAACAGATCACCAGGTCTTTCTCAGTCGAGGAGCCACTGGGTGGGTTCAGACCATCAACCTTTCAGTTAGCAACTGCACTCTTAACTGTTTGCCACCAGGGTTTCTTTTTCTTAAGAAGAGAGGGCTCAAAATAAAGACAGGAGTAATTCGAGAAGTTTTTATGATGAGTATTAAGCTAGACCTTAAGGGTTGGGCAGAAGTTAGCTCTGTTAAGGAGGAGAAAGACACAGCAGGAAATTTTTGAGCAAAGGCAATGACCAAAAGCTATCTATAGTATATGAGAGGAAAATGAATGAACTGGAATATACTTCCAGTCGTAGGAAATAAAATACAGAAATAAGGCAAAATCAAAATGAGGGTCTTGAGAGACAGAGGACTACTCATGTCATCCTATAAACAGCAGGGAGCCATGGGGGAGCTGAGCATGGCAAAAGCAGATTTACTAAAATATCGTATGGCAGTTATGTGTAGTGCAGATTCAAGACTGGGGTTAGGAGGCCAACTAGCGGACCCTGGCCATGAGCGCGTGGAGCAGGATAGTGCCGAAAGAAATGAAGGCTGCACGTAGGTCCAAGATACTTTAAGTAAATATGTATATATGACAGAGTTTGGTAGCAAAAGAGGAATGAAAAATACAAAATAAGGAAAGACAAGGTAATACTACTGATTAAAATACATGGTTCCATAAAGGGATTCAGTGTCAAGGGAGTAAGGAAGGATTGCTTCAGATTGGACATCATATGTTTGAGATGACAATGGGATATTTGTGTGGAAAGATTCTAATGCAATTAGACACAGGGATGGAGAAGACAGCTGAGTGTGGAGACAGGCGCAATTCTTCACGCTCAGTAAGTCCAAATGTCACCTTCTCTGGGAAACCGCTATTATTTCTCCAAGCTGAGTCAAGCACTTTCCTTCTCTTTACCTCCTTACCCAGTCTGTTCTGACTCATGGTGACCCCATGTGTGTCAGAGTAAAACTATGATTCTTAGGGTTTTCAGTAGCTGTGATTTTTCAGAAGTAAACGAGGCCAATTTTCCCTTCACCTCCTAGCCACTTTCTTTTTACCTTTGCTTAGCACTCTCTTGCTCTTGGGATTATTTATTTCTGTATGTCCAATCCATTATAAACTATGAACTTCTACTGGGCAGGGCCTATATACTTTAGCTACAGAGAATTTCTGGATACCAAAGAGAGTGAAACATCAACAGTTTGGCATTAAACTTCGCAGAACTCAAAAGATATACGTGTTTTATTGAAAATTTTCTTTGCTGGAATGTGAGTTAGGGAGGGGAGTTCTGAAAGGATGGGAGAAACTATTGAGGGAGGGAGAGCTGTAGCCTGTAGAAGGTAAAATATTCCAGATTTTAAAAATTATATGAATGGAAGGAAACAATGTTTTTATTCAATATTCTCTCAGGAAATCATTTTACATTATCTATTTCATTCCTTCTCTCAGATTATCCTTGTTCTGGAATGTTGGGTATGGTGTCTGGACTCATTTCTGACTCCCAGATCACAGCATCAAACCAAGCAGACAGAAACTGGATGCCTGAAAATATTCGCTTGGTCACCAGTCGCTCCGGCTGGGCACTGCCACCCGCACCTCATACCTATGTAAACCAGTGGCTCCAAGTAGACCTGGGGGAAGAGAAGATCGTGCGGGGCGTCATCATTCAGGGTGGGAAGCACCGGGAGAACAAGGTGTTCATGAGGAAATTCAAGATTGGCTACAGCAACAACGGCTCTGACTGGAAAATGATCATGGACGACAGCAAGCGCAAGGCCAAGGTGGGTGGTCTGGGGACAGCGATATCCCAGTGAGGAGGTCCTTAAACCTTAACTCCAGGGTCTCCACCACTTCCAGAGGAAGTGCTACTTCTTTTTTTTGTTGTTGTTGTCATTGTTCCCTTAAGCCTTGAGGTCAGTGGAGGTTTGTAATGGTGTCCGTAAAGCTGGCCATCCTGGGGAAGTCAGAAATGGGCTGCCGAGAGTGGTGTCTGAGACAAGCACAGAAGAGAACCGCACTGCTGGTTGCATGCTTTCCCCTCCCTGTCAGGAAGCCCAGATAGCTGAATACTCAGACAATTGACATGGGAAAGGTGAGAGTGGGACGAGGGGATTCACAGCAGCAACCAGGTAGGAACCCAAAAATCTCTCTGCAGATTCTATCAGTTAAACCAACAGCCATGGAGCCAACTCTGACCCACGGCGACCCGATGTGTGTCAGAGTAGAACTGTGCTCCACAGGGTTTTCAGTGGCTGACTTTTTGGAATTAGATCCCTAGGCCTTTCTTCCAAGGTGCCTATGGGTGGACTTGAACCTCCAACCTTTTGATTAGCATAGTGCTTAACTGTTCACACCACTCGAGGACTCCAATCTCTCAGTTAGGTCTCCCTTTTGCTTCCGTTCTTTGATTTAAATGTATTTTTTATACACTGGAAACATTTAAAATACAGTTGGCTCTTTATGAGTTGGTCAAAAGAGAAGGAAACCCCCATATAAAAATATTACAAAATTCACCAGAACACATGATTTTTTTTTTTTTTTTTTTACACCTAACAGATGTACTTGACTAATAATATTTCAGTTAGGCTGGGAGTTGAATTTGTCTGCATTTCCTGAGCACACATCACCAACTAGTAAAGGGAGCCCAGAAGTACTCTGGGTGGCCAGGAAGCCTGTTTGGGATTAAAATAAGTAATCAACCCACAGACAATCAAAAGTTTAGATTTTGTATACAGTGTGGGAATTCTTTTCAGCTGATAATGCTTCTCCCAATCCACGCAACTGGCCTTTTGTTCCCACCCCTGCTTTGCCTGGACCTACTGGCTTGTGAAATGAAGATCTTAGCCCACTGGAGGGAATATTATCCTTGTTCCCACTCTAAGCGAGTGTGGGAATATGGCTTAGTTTAGTGACTCAGGCCAAAGGCGTTGCAGGCAGGAAACGTAAGTCCGGAGACGTCGCCAGCTCCCGTCCCTCCAGATGTAGAGGCTCTGTTCTTTGGAGACAGCCCTGCGTCCCCTGGGCTGCTGAGAGCCAGCCCCCTGCACGGGGCCCAAGCAAGAATCTCTCTGCCATCTCTTTTCCCTTTAACTTCGGGCTTCCAAAACGTGTTCATGTTGTTGTTACCTCTGTGAGGTCACCTTCTTTCTTGTGTCCATTTTCTTTCCCCTTTGGGATCTGCCCCTTTTGCTTGGGGGAAAGAAAAAATAAAATAAACACCAGAAACTGGAAATCCCTTACGAGCCAAACTTTCCTGAGGGGTGGTGAGCGTCGTGACTTCATCGTGAAGTGTGAATACGCTTCAAATCAACAACTTCGGGGAAGTGCCGTCCTATTGAAGTGTGTGCTGTTTTGACATGTTCTTCAACACTCTGGTTCTAAGAGAGAAAGAAAACAAATCGCCATATGTTTTTGATAGGATACTCCTTTGCTTCCCGGTCCGTTGTTATCTCATCCCAGCGTCTACAATCAAGCCTGAAACTATCACTCTTTTGTAGTGACTGGAGTACAGAATTCCACATGAAGCCTATCCACAGTTTTTCAACTTTAACACAAAACTCAATTCAAGATGGGTTGAATGTGTGACAATCTTACTTCTAAAATATGATTGTATCCACCCTTGTCATTCTCCTATGATACTTAAAACCATAAAGCTTCTAAATTGTTTACATGGAGCCTGATCTGTAATTCTTAACATGCCCTGCCACTGAAATATAATCTTTAAAATGAAAAAGGACTGGTAAAACCTCCCATTTAGGAGCACCACATATTTAAAAATGTTATAAAGATGGAGCCCTGGTGGCACAGTGGTTAAAAGTTAGAGTGCTAACCAAAAAGTCAGCAGTTTGAATCCAATAGCCACTCCTTGGAAATCCTATGGGGCAGTTCTGCTCTGGTCTATAGGGTCACTATAAATCAGAAAGGACTCAAAGGCAACAGTGGTTTTTATATTTAAATTTACAAATGAGGGCTACCGGCTTAGGATATCAAGCACCTTTTAGGTAAGTGCCAAGCACTCTGCTTTGTGAAATAAAACAGCATTTTGATTGGATTGGAATCCCTGGGTGGTACAAAGGGTTAACGTGCTCCGCTGCTAACTCAAAGGTTGAAGGCTCAAGTCCACCCAGAATCACTTTGTAAGAAAGTCCTGGCAACCTACTTGTGAAAATTCAGTCATTAAAAACCCTATTGAGCAGAGTTCTACTCTAACACACGTTGGGTTGCCATGAGTAGGAATCGACTCAACTGCAGCTGGTTTTTTGTTTTGTTTTGTTTTGTTTCTTATTGGATTTAAAATCTTGTATGCCTCTCCTCAGCCCCTACCCTTAAATAGTTTATGATGGACCAGGTATATCAGAGTCTGAATTAACTAGACTTTTCAGGAAGAGATTGAAGATCCAAATACCCAAAGCCCTCTTCTTCTAAAAAGTGATTAGTAAAAGAACACAAAAATAATTCGTAAGCAATCGTTCGTTATCAAAGTTAGCCCAGTTCCATATGGCTTTTCATTGCTAATATCTCCTGAACTCATCACTGTCAGCTCTTATAATGTATTTACATTATGCTAATCCTTCCCTCAAGTGAAAATTAAGAGATAGAAATGCTTTTCTCCTATGGTCTTTAAATCTGTGTTAACACAGACAAAACTTGCATGTATAGTAATGGTATTTTCATTATAATTGGTATCTTACTGACAACAACTTAATTGGGCCTAGCAATAACATATGTCAGATTCTCAATTACTGGCTTGAATTGCAGTTCTATCAAAAGAGTACAGTTCTATTAAAAGAGGACTCTTAAAAAAAAAAAAAATTGGAAGGAAACTTTAATTGGGAGGAGCAGGTCTATGTTACTCACACACTTTTAGGTCCCTGGAAGCTCCGCTGGGTTGAAAAAGGCCGAATAATTCACTTCTAGAACTTGGAAAGGGTCCCTGGGTGGTGCAAACAGTTAACATGCTCTGCTGCTAACAAAAAGATTGGAGGTTCAAGTCCACCCAGAAGCACTTCAGAAAAAAAGACCTACTTCCAAAAAATCAGCCCTTGAAAATCCTACGGAGCACAGTTCTACTCTGACACATGCTGGGTCACCATGAGGAGGAATCAACTCAAAGGCAACTGGTTAACTGGTTAGAACTTGGACAACCCCTGGTTGTTTATGTAACCAACTACCCAATCTGTCTATCTCCACTTACACACCTCCACTATTGGGTCATGATATTTCCACTGTTGAATGAACCTATCTTTGGCTTGGTAATGATGCCTTGACCCAGTTATTGAGCATGGTTCCCACTACTGACCAACGTGGCCTTGGATCAGCCACCTACTCAATCTGATCAACCAGACTTTGGTAGCCCATATTGCTTCAAATTTAATGAAACATTAATGAAAGTAAATGTGTGGCCTTGGGCATAGACATTTCGTGAATCTCAGTGTTTTGATCTATTAAAGTGAGGAGAATTTGATTATTTCTAAGGGCACAGGCATCATTTTGGTGTGGTTAAGGGCCCCAGTTCAGACTGCCTAGGTTTGAATCCCAGCTCTGCCACTTACCATCCAGATGGCTGTGGACAAATTAATTAACCTCTCTATGCCTCAGTTTCCCCATTTGTAAAATACTAGAACTTACCTCATGGAGCTGT
This sequence comes from Loxodonta africana, assembly GCF_030014295.1. NCBI lineage: Eukaryota > Metazoa > Chordata > Mammalia > Proboscidea > Elephantidae > Loxodonta > Loxodonta africana. The sequence goes on from NC_087345.1 coordinate 190,357,620, forward strand.
TTTGGGGATTAAATGAGTGACTATATTAAGCACTGAGAACAGTGCTGTCATCTATAAACAAGATATGATTGTCAATATATACAAGGACGCTCCCAATGCTAAGATAATTTTATTTTTCTAATTTCTCCCCCTCTCCTATCTTGAATGAGATTAAGAATGGTGTTGGGAGAAGAGTATACATGGAGGCTCGTCCAGTTCTAGAAAAAGAAAACAGGCCTAATCACTGCTCCACTTTCCAATGATCCTGCTGAAGGATTCTGACTTTCCTGACAATGTAAAAAGGGAAATACTCAAGCAGTGGCACTGCAATGGGTGCCCTAGCTCCCAAAAAATGTCACAGTGACTTCAAAAGAGGTACAGATTCATACTGCAGTTCATCCAGTCTCAAAGCATAAAGTGAGGACACTTGTTACTTTCCTGAGATGAGAACGTCTTTTACCCACAAATGCCTCCAAGTGGTAGGTACTTCTTAAGTAAATAGTAATTTCAATGGGTTTCAATAACTGCCTTAGATTTGGGAATAAATGAAGTTATTGAATATACAACACTTGCCTTAGATTAAGGCTGTCTGGGTGGCACAAATGGTCAAGCACCCGGCTACTAACTGAAAAGTTGCTGGTTCAAGCTCACCGAGAGGCACCTTGGAAGAAAGGCTGGTGATCTACTTCTAAAAGATCATAGCCATTGAACACTCTATGGAGCTCAGTTCTACTCTGACACACATAGGGTCGCCATGAGTTGGAACTGACTCAACAGCTCAACAGCAACTGGTTTGGCTTTTTGGTCTGCCATAGATAAAATTTACTAGTTCCTACTTCAGGAATCTAATTCCTCCCTCTTCTACAGCAAAACTGGGACCCTCTCCTTTAAAAGGATGTAGCCGGAGTGCTTGTTAAGCTCTAAAAATCAGCAGGTTCTCTTCCTGAGCTATCTTCCTCCACCTCAAGGAAGTGATAAAAGTGTCACTTCACCAAGGCGCACATCAGCATATCATTTAAAAACGTGTCTCATTAAATCCTCAGCTTCTGGGATAGCCTCCGTGTGTACAGAAGTTCTGAGAAATGACATCTGTCACTTCTCAGGGAAGGTTTAATTGTTTCTTTCCTTCCTCATTTATGAAATAAATGTCAGCCATTTACAAAGCGATAGAAAGAGGCCTATTTCTTTGTCCTAGTAAGAATCCTGAACGACAGAAGAAACAACTGTGGTTGAAAGGGAGGTTTTATTGATTTATTTTTTTCTTCATAACCAGTGTTTTTCATGCTTCACAGTCTTTTGAGGGCAACAACAACTATGACACACCTGAGCTGAGAACTTTTCCACCTCTTTCCACGCGATTCATCAGAATCTACCCCGAGAGAGCCACTCATGGAGGACTAGGGCTAAGGATGGAGCTGCTGGGCTGTGAAGTGGAAGGTAATGACATTTCCAGAGCCCCTTCTAGTTCTCTAGTTTGTTTGTTTGTTTTTTCCTTTTTCATGCATTTATACCCCTTTGGTGCTGTTACAAATTGCCACCTTTTCCCCCTGGATGACCATCTCCTCTAGCATACACCATGAATCAGGGCCTTTAGCATCACATTCTTTTCTCAAATGTTTGCTTAACTCCCCTCAGATTCGGGGATTTTTCTCTTCTGACTTTTTTAATGTTTAGAGATCTATTTCTGATTCGAGTTTGCATCTGCGGTGTTGACTACCATTGGCATACTAGTAGGAAGTAGCATTGGACAGGCTGGGACACGAAGACAGCATCTTGGATGATTTTTTTAGCTGCTGCAAAGAGACAAAACTTTACCTGCAATAATGTATATAAAAGTGCTGTTTAAGGGTATGACTGCATCAGCTTAGGTTAACATCAAAGACAAATTCAGTTCCCATGCTGACCTCAGGATTCCATTCTCCTCTACAGTTTTTAACACGTGATGAATGAGATACATGCTAGAAAAGATGCTATAATGGTTGCTTATTGTACCGTTTATTGAGTTCATGCATTGTAATTCCCATCTGCCTTAGATTTGGGAATAAATGAATAACCCTATGCCAACTTTTCCATCCCCATTGAGGTCTTTCTCCCGGTTAGCTGAGAGAATGGCTATTGTTGGTACCCAGATGTTAATTAATAGAGCATATGCTCATCGTTGTTTTGAAGAATGCTTTTTAATATCACCTTCTCCTTGTGATTTCCAAAATTATTTGTGTTTTGAGCTACCCAAGTATGATTACATTCCTGAGGGCATCAAATGCCATAAAACTTTTCTTCTGCACTGTAGAATCTTAGGCTATAAATCACCGCACTACTAAATAATTCATAGCTACTTTTCTATGTGTTTATTTAAAGCCAGGCCACTATCTCCCATTCTTTATAGTGCCATTGTTTCCAGATTTGTAGTCATGTCCTGGACCTCTGAGTTAACTAACTGCTATCAGCACAGACCAAGAAGTCTTCTCTGCCAGGGCTTTGGCAAGGATGCCAAGAAAAAGAAGGGATAGACAGGCTGAACCAACTGCAGACACATTCATTCAATTTACTAAGAAACACAGGCATCTGGAAAAGGGAGTCTGCTGCTATGATGCAGGTCTTAAGCCTAGATTCTGGAAAGACACTCTGATTTAGGAGGTGGAGTGAATGGATGGTTGAAAAGACTGAGCCTGGTGGCAGTTTGCCAGTGTAAACTCTGTAGTGAGGTAGAAATTGTTGGTGAAGTGACTTGCCTGCAGATGTTTCCAAGGACTCGCAAAAGTGAGGAAGTCGCCCCCAAGCCATTTGAGAAACCAACATCCGGGAAAGGAGTGTCAAAGTTTTTAGCACAGTTGGTGAAAGGGTACGTTTCTTTTCCCCTCAATCAATTAACAGGCCCTTAATAAATATCTTCTCTGGGCCATGTTCTTTGAGAGGCACCTAGAGGAAAGATCAGGAGTAGCTCCACCTTCATGAGTTTTCCCCTTGTTGTAAGCTAGCAAGTATATTTAAGAAACAGTTGGAGAACCACAGAAGCTAAAATATTTTCAAGTAGCAAAATTGGGAAGCAAAATCATTCACTTTCTAATTTCTTCTGTTCAGCTTAGGCGCCACTAAGGGTCACTTCCAAGGTGGAACCCCCTCTTTATAAATAGCATAAGGAATGCAGAAAAAGCAGCAGATAAACCAAAACCAAACCAGTTACCATCAAGTCCATTCCAACTCATGGCAAGATTGTTCAAAACACTCGAAAGTGGCACATTATCAAGAACAAGGACAGCTTAGAGAACACAGCTACCTGGACTGCCAGAAAGGGTTCTATTGATTCAATGACATCACTGAGTAGAGCCCAGAATACACGTCTACATTTTATGAAGTCTGAACTCCATGCCAGGATTTTGCGTGCATTAACTATACTTGGTGATCTAGTTATTATCGGTGTGTGTATTTGGGCAGTTAAGGATGTTGGAGGAAGCTGAAACTTAGATACTTGCCTACATTTGTCATAACCCTGCTCTTTACTTAATTGCAATAATAACTAGTATCAGACTTTTATTGAGAAAGTGGCAGTAACCAGAAAATTCCTACTGTCCAGAAACTGTAAAAGAACAGGCCCCCACTCCCGACATCTTGTCTGGCTCTCCAACATCAAGAGAAATGTACATTATCTCAAGTCTTGTAAAGTGATATGTAATGCCAAAAACTGTAAAATATTAAACAGATTGCAAAAATGAAAAACAGGTTAAAAAAAAAATGACTGAACTAAATGTAAAGGACTTCAAAAGCAGTCTTTGATTAATGTTGGCTACCTTTCAACTACAAATTCAAAAATATGGGAATACCTGCCAACAGTGGAATGCAATCCTATGGGAGTCAAGGTAAAACGACCCCAGGATATCTGAGACAAATCCTCTCAGACACCTGCTCTGAATAGAGGAATTTTAGGTTGAGAAGCTTACTTAAAGGGAAATAGAGAGATGGAGTGACTCTAAAAAAGAACAATGTTGCACTAAATGAAAGGGGCTCCAATTTGGAGAAATAATATTATTAATAATATATTTTTAGAAAAACTGAGTAAGTACTAAGGATATAAAAAAATTCGTAGCAAGTGAGTTCTCTAGCACCTTGAAAATGAAAGGAAAGATGGTGCAAGCAAAATCTCTATCATCAAAGTTCTCAACTCCAAAAAATAAAATAAAAACTATTGTCAAGTCAATTCCAACTCCTGGTGACCTATGTGTTTCAAAAAGTAGAACTGCACTCCATAGGGTTTTCAATGGCTGTGACCTTTTGGAAGTAAATTGCTAGGCCTTTCTTTCGAGGCGCCTCTGGGTGAGTTTGAACTGCCAGCCTTTCAGTTAGTGCCACCCAGGGATGACTCCTCAACTCCAGGGTCATGAATAAATAACCAGTGAGAATTCAAGAGCTTTCCAAAACACCAAAAAACGTTTATGTATGATGTATAAAATGTGAAGGCAGCCAACTCAGCAGATATGGATCAAATACCAAAACAAAACATCTCCTGATGCATTCTGCAAAATCCAAGTATATTTAGCCCCTGAAAGAAAGGCAAACCATGCTCCCGGCCTGCTTAGCAGAGATTGGAGTTTTCTGCAGAGGGATTAGCAGATTCAACAGCCAGAGGCCTGAGAATACATTTCTGAGGGGTGAAATAATAACCTTTGGATTTTGTTTCAGTACCTACAGCTGGACCGACCACTCCCAATGGGAACCCCATCGATGAATGTGATGACGACCAAGCCAACTGCCACAGTGGAACAGGTGATGACTTCCAACTCACAGGTGCAGAAACCATCTTCATCCCATTGCTGGGCCATTTTAGTTGACATCATATAGTGGGGACCAGCTGATGCCTGTCTGTGTTAGCCTAACTCCTCACGGCAGTGGGCCATCAAAGTTCTGAGAGAGCAGCCCCAGGGATAGAGGCAGCTTTGCCAGGACACATGCATCATCATTTCTTTCATGTCGTCCATGTAACAAATTGTTCTAAATATCCACAGCTATTTGAAACAATCATTTTAGCCATTTTCAGAGCCAATAGCTTAATTGAATAAGAATTTCTCCATGGTTGAAGTCTCTGGGTGGTGCAAAAGTTAAGCACTCAGCCTGACCCATACGTTGAAGGTTCAGATCTACCCAGAGATGTCTCAGAAGAAAAGGCCTGAAAAATCAACCACTGGAAATCCTATGGAGCACAGTTCTACTCTGACACACATGGGGTTGCCATGAGTCAAGGTCGAAGCCATGGCAACTGGTTAAATGTGCTAAACTGATCCTCATCTTCCCCTCTCACCCTGCCTCTTCAGCTCTCCCCTAACACATGCATTCATCAGACACAACCACACACTGGAATGTTTATTTTCCTGTTCTAACTAGGACAAAGTTATTTGAGTGGACCCTTTCTGCAACTAATTGATGAAACCAGGCTTATACCTGAAATGCAGCTTTTAAATGAGGATTTCACAAAGCGTTTTACATTTGAATTTACTAAGGCAGGTTAGTTGTTGAGTCACATCACCACCAGCTAGCATCTACATCAGAGATGGCGTGTGCCAAATATCTCACTAATCTGCCTAGAGTGTTACTCTGTGACATACTAAAACTCTGCAAGCTAGAAAATGACCTTCTCTTCCACTTGGAAAAGCAGAAGAAATATTAGGCAAGTGGGGAAATGGGATTACGCCATTTGGAAATTGGCCAAGGCACGAGGATTTTCACCCTATTGTCGCAAAAGCTTTTGTGGGGCCTTTACTGCTACCCAGGTCATTTGCAGTTTTATATAGAACCTGACTCTCGTTTTAAGAATCCCAAACCTCAGAGATTAAATATGAGCCCTTGGATGCAGGTCTGTATTTTTACCCAGTAGGGACTCAGAGAGCCAACAGAATTAATTTCCACGGGAAAACTGAAGTCGTTACCATGTAACTTCATGTTATTGTCTAAAGCGTTAGTGCAAAATCTTGAAAGACACTTCCCACAGTACATTTTCAATTACTTCAAAAGCTCTGCTCTGAAGAAGCAAGAGAGTTTTGCATTCTGAGATGGATAATGGGTTAAAAAAAAAAAAAAATCTAGCTCAGAAGTTTAGTACCTTGCCCTGGGTTTACATTTAAATCCCACCTTCCTAAAGCCGTCTCTCTCCAAATTTCCAGAATAATCATTTACATCTCCACGGCCAATAAATGTTACATTGCTGTGGGCTTTTGAATGCAAATCTGGTAGGTAAATGGCCACAAAGATCACTGTAATTAATGCAGAGGCATTTTCTGCATAAGGCATCAAGTTCAAGTTGAAAAACTCCATCTCCAATTCTGTAAAAAACAGAAAACTGTCCCAAGAACCAGGTCCTTTGAAACCTTCCTGGGGCTGCCTGTAAACACTCTGCTGCTAACCCCAGGCTTTTTGTGGACCCCATCAGGCATCTGTAGTGAAATGCCTCATGAGCAGGAGTGACTGCAGTAATCGCAGTATACGCTTTTCAAGTACAGTCTGGTGGAGGAGGTTCTTTTCTTCATAAATCCTGAAGTGGTCAGTTAATATTGATTAGAAACAAAGCCTCAGACCTACTCCTTATATCAGAACAACCAGCCTTCTCATTTGCGCATTAGCTCATGACTGAATCAATTGAAACTGAAGACTTTGAACGAAATAGGGCAAGTATGTTAGCCTGGAGCAAATTGTGTATGGCAAGGAGTTACAAACCACAGAAAATGGGTCATTTATAGTGGAAACACTGACAAGCCTGTGGAAGTACAAGGTTTGACTTTATCTAGAGTGTTTAAAAAAGTACATTCTAATTTTTTTTTTTTTTACATATTTAAAAAAAAAAAAAGCCGTTATCCTCTAGTTGATTTCCAACTCATGGCGACCCCATGTGTGTCAGAGTAGAACTGTGCTCCACAGGGTTTTCAATGGCTAGTTTTTAGGAAGCAGATCACCAGCTTTTCTTCCTTTTACCTATTTAAAAAAAAATAGTGCTATCGAGTTTACCTATTACCATAGCAAAAATCATAATTAATAATAAGTTATTTTCTCAGGCCAGTACATTTGTCTCAATATTTCTATGTTGCTGCTGTTGTTGAGTGCTGTTGAGTCTATTCCAATGCATGGTGACCCCATGTGACAGAGTAGAACTGCCCCATAGGCTTTTCTAGGCTGTAATCTTTATAGAAGCAGATTTCCAGGTCTTTCTCCCGAAGGGCCACTGGGTAGGTTCCAACCACCCACCCTGCAGTTAGCAGCCATTGCAGCGTCAGGGCTTTTTCAATAATTCTGTAAACACGTATGTATTTTAAGATCCTCTGGAGGTGTTGATAATGCCAACCAATGCCCGCATGAAGTAGGGGTGATTTTAGAAGGCATTATCATGGTTCTTATTCATTTATTGCATGAAGGGCAATTTGTCCTTTTAAAAAAACAAAACGAACCTGATTTTGGTTTATGAAGCAATGTGTTATCCTGTTCTGAAAAAGGATGCGTTGTTGTTATGTGCCATCGAGTCACTCCGACTCATAGCAACCCTACAGGACAGAGTAGAACTGCCCCATACAGTTTCCAAGGAGCACCTGGCAGATTCGAACTGCCGACCCTTTGGTTAGCAGCCGTGGCACTTAACCACCATGTCACTAGGGTTTCCAAAAGGGCTGTGCTCCTATGTAAATGTAAGGAGCAAAAGCTTCACCTAACCCAGGTGCATCTTTCCATCTAAATACTGTGCTCATTATTGCTCACACAGAACCGCATCCTCCCTGCTAACTCCGTCACAGGCTTTACTGTTCGAGCGGCAAACTTTGGCTCTGCAGTGTAAGGAAACCAAACCAAGAGCATTCTCACTTTAACCCTGACTGGTGGCAACACGGAAATTGGGTTCAATGCTCTCTTCAGCATTTTTTTGTGTTTTTTGTTTGTTTGTTCTTTAACACAGATGGTGTTGATTTAATTTCTCCTCCTGGGGTGACCTATTTGTACATAGAAAGGGAGAAGGATTGTAGCGAAATGTTCATTACTTACAAAGAACAACTCTGAATTCCAGATGAACCGCACCAAATGCATGGAAATTAGGAGAGATTTTGCACTTCTATACTTGCTTGCCAAGGTGAAAATTCAACACTGAAGTTAATCATTTGCAAATGCCTTTGAAGTCTTGGATAATACAATTGGCTTCAAAGGTACCAGAAGGCCGAATATCACTTTGGAGCTGTGTGTACCCAGCAGCGGAATTTGGCTCCCAACCTCTAACAAAAACTGATAATGCATATCGGTTTTAAAAAGTGAATTTTCACCTTGAGCCTTTCTCCTGTAAGGCCATGGGGGACAGAATGCTAATATATTCTGGCCTCCCTCCAATTCTGCCATTATAGATTCACCTTCTTAACCCATAATATATATAATTCCTTCTTTCTGGTGCCTGCCTCACTGAGGCCAGGCACATATGTGGCCACTCAGCCAGCATATTTACTGGGACAGCGAGTGTAACGTGACTTGATGCTGCAGCTGATGAGCTCATAAAATCCTAAGATCATTCCAAGGGCATGAGTTTTACAGCTTTCTCATTCGTGCTCTGGATTTGTAGCATGATTTCTCATCTGTGGGAGCTGCAAGTATAAGACTAGGGCCTGGCCAGGATAAAGATAATCACAAATCTTTATCGAATGATGCTGTTGCAAGGTACCCGATCACAACACCTTAGAACAATCTCAAAATTTCCATGATAGTCTTGGGCCCACCGCCTACCCTGAGTCAGCTCAGTACATTATCTCTTGGGGTAACAGATTACCTTAGCCCGTGAGCTGCGTCATAGACACACATAAGGAGAAATGGCTTTCTCAAGCACCTAAGTAATAAGTATCAAATGATAGTTTCCCAAATTCAGCAGATTGTAAAACTCAGCTAAAAGCTTTCAAAATATAGATTTCAAGGCTCACGCTTAGAAATTCTGATTCTTTGTTAGGTCTGATGGAGATAAGTGGATAGGCAGATAGTTCAATCGACAAACAGATAGATAGCTGTCATCCAGTCGACTCCAACTCACAGTGCCCTTATGTACATACAACAGAACAAAACAATGCCCAGTCCTGTGTCACCCTCACCTGACAAAAAAATCAAAACACCTAGATGCCAGTCCTGGCTCTGTCACTTAGCCCAGTGACCTTAGACAAGTGATTTGCTGATCTACAGTTTGAGTGCCTTCTTTTTAATGATAGTGATAACCTCCATCCCACCTTCCTCATGGAGCTGCGGTGTACATGAGACAGAAGGTATATAAAGATGCTTTAAAACATGTTGTAGCTGGGTTTTTTGGTTGCAAGGAACATAAACACACTCAGATTATATCAGATAGTAGGCAGTTTACAGCAAGGTTACCAAAGGAAAGTTTTTAAAAGGTGGCAAGTGTGTGATAATGCATATCGGTTTTAAAAAGCAAATTTTCACCTTGAGTCTTTCTTCTATAAGGCCACCGGGAACAGAATGCTAATGTGTTCTTAGCCAAAATCTTAGCCAAAAGTATAGGCTAATCAGAAAACTAGGGGGTGGCAAACTCTGTAGCAAGAGCTTGCCAGTCTTTTCTGAGTGCTTCCAATAACACTACATCTATTCCTCTGTCTCTTTCTCTCAGGGGGACTCTCTGCTCTTACTTCCAACTAACCGACCCCTAAATCTATGGTTCAAACACCCTATAGATTGTTGCTGTTGACCTAATGGGCAAAGCTCTTGCTCCAGGTTTCTTGGTAGGAAGCCAGCCAACCAAGAGTTGGTTGTTCTTAGGTGGAAGGTGCTTTCCTGGTCCAGTCAGTAGTGGCCATGGTGATGGTGTCATGAGGAACAAAAACACCCACTTATTCCTATGCCCAAGGCTGTTGCTTTAGCAGGGATTGTTGGATGAAGGTTTCTCTTAGAAAGAGACTGTGGGTCAGCTGGTCCTCCCAGTGAGACAGGCCCTTCTTCAGTATATCTGACCCAAAAAAAAACCCAGTCGCATACAGAAATGTTAGGTGGCATTATTATCAGGAACAGAATTCAAAGCTTTAAACTAAAAAAGATAAGACAACTTTAGGCTCTGCCCAGCAGGATGAGGGATGGTCAGGGTGGGAACAGGGATCAGTCAGTCTAAACTAGCAGTATCCAGACTGTAACAAGGTAAGGTCTTTATACCGTAGGGTCTCCTCAGGCTTACAGAAAACACTCATTCAGATAGAACGCGATGCAGGGAACTGGTTACATAAGTGTTGGAAGAAGGAATCTAGGGATTAGCCACAGTAGGACACCACCCCACCACTAGGCTGAAGGGACAAAAGGAGCAGGAAGTGTGGAAAAATCCCAGGGACTAGGGTTACCCTGTGGAAGCCTGCCCAGCAGCCACTGAAATCGTGAAGGAAGCAGCTGATACCCAAGATGCCACCGGATGGGGCCATAACCAGAAATAACCTGCTTTTTCCTTTTGCCCTCCAAACTCCTCCCATCAGCCAAATACATCGGGAAGCCAGTGACACAGAAACATCAGCCCTCCCTGTGACACGGAGATCAGGGAAGGGCAAGAAATGGATCTGAGGGCAAACAGGCCCAGGACCAGCTCTGTGTCTTGTCATTAATTGAGCCGAATCTCCAGTGTATTTAGGGGTGGCCAAGAGAGTCAGCATTGCTGTAAAGTAGACTGAGTACAAGCTTTGGAATGGCTTTGAGTCTCAGCTCTGTTATTCCATTTTACTTGGGATGGATTACTTAACCCTTCCAAACCTCAACTTCTTATTCTGCAACAGGATGGTTTTGATTCAGTTCCGGGAACGTAAAGATTCAGTATAAGGAACATAAAGGTTTCAGTATAATGTCTAGACCTGGAAGATGCATAATTGTTACGGTGATGATGGTGGTGGTGGCGGAAGTGCTGGAGACTGTGGTTGTCCTCGAGCTATCTTTCCTTTTTGCATCCTCAACAGCTTGTCTTAGCAGGTTTTTCCAAACTGATCCAAAACACAGGCATTGTGGGGCTTCTAAGTACCCTTAGCAATACCAAGGTGTCTGAGGCTAAAAAGTCAGTGAGTAAAATGCCATAGAGGTTTCTACATCTCATCAAACAAAATTACAAGGTGCTTTACATGTATAAAATCCTTCCCTGCGTAGACAGTAACAATAGTAACCACAATATTAAACATTTAAGAAAGAGTACAAAGGGTAAGTAGCTAAGTGGGACTGTATCTTTGAAATTGCAAATATATTTGAGCAGACCAGCAGGCATTCTTAGGGGAATTGTAATAAAGATTTATGTGACTATGATTTTGAACAAGCGACTCATCCGTTTTAACAGACGGGAACTTAGTAGATAGTTTAACAGAAAGAGTTTGGGTGGATTAACCAAATTTTGGGAAAGCGCTGACACTAATTGCCATTATCTGGAGTGTCAGAATTTAAAATGCTGTCTTTTTTTTCCCAGCTAAATCTCCTTGTACTTTATAAGTAAATGCCCTGGGTGCAGAAGACTTGGTGTTTTTGTCTCTCTTTTCTGATGTTGCTATGACTTTTAAAAAGATTTTTAATCCATCAAATAAAAAAATACATATTGTGCAATACATACTGTACATAAAAGAAAGTGTGCACAATTTCCGACATATTCAGGCCCGTAATTGCGGCTATTGTGCCAATCCATCTCACCCAAGGGTCTCCCACACCCTGGTCGGCCCTCTGCTTCACCAGGCATGTTGTCCTGCTGCAGCAAGTGACCCCTCCTGATGAAATATCTCAAAGAAGCAGAGTTGAACAATGTTCTGTTGTGATCCCTAAGGTTTTTATTGGCTAGTTTTTGGAGGCAGATCACCAGGCCTTTCTTGCTGGCCATCTACCTCCAAGTTTGGAAGCTCCACTGAAACCTTTCTACCACGGTGACCTCGCTGGTATTTGAAATGCTGGCGGCATAGCTTCCAGCGTCATAGCAACATGGAAGGCACCACATTACAACAAACTGACGGGCGATGGTGAATCCACAATTTCAACAAGCACTCAGGGGATTTTTATGATTGGGCATGTTTGAGAGCACCACTTTAAAGCAGAATAACGATAAGAGTGGAAAATGGAAGAGCTAAAACATAGATGAATAGAGGGTAAGGCAAAGTCTCGCTCGACTCAGTTAGCACATGTCGCCTGACTGGGAATTCCAAAATGTGCCCACACTGATTGAAAGTTCAGTGTTCAACTGGCCTTTTGTTCAGTCTTGCAGTTCCTTGGGGTGATGAAGAAATATTTCTTCCCTTCCCCTTTTCCTGCTGCTTCCTGCAGCTTCTCCAGACCACATACTGGGCGGAATATTTGTCCTTGGGAAAAATAAACAACTATAGCAGTGCTTTAAAAAAAAAAAAAAAAAGGAGGAGCCACTCTCACTCACATTAAAAGTTCAGTTGTAAAATAGATTGTGGGGTCTAGCCTCGCAATTCCCCTGAAGACACATCTGAAACCTTGGAGAACTATTTGAAGCTTAGAGGTCTAGGTCAAGTTTAATGCCCCAGGCACCCAGGGCCTTCAGAGACCTTTGCTTTTTGCTATTACAGTTGTACACCAGGCTTAGGCAGGGAACCACTGAATGCCCTTGTAACAAATTCTCAAACTCCGGCTGCTGCCTGGATGCATTAGAAGAAACTTGTTGGGTTAAAAAAAAAAAAAAAAAAGCAATGGTTAGTTTGAATTTGTTACTTGTGGAGAATAAAATTTAAGTAAAATCATTACTACAGCTGGAATTAAAGGAAGAATTTCCTGTGGAAAATCTTTGCTTCTAACAGATGCATGTGGCATGCAAAGTGTCTGCGTTGCAAAGTATCTACTGTGCTTCCTTTTTCTCATTTTTGTCTGTTATTGTTTTTGTTTTTCAGGGGGTACCACTGTGCTGACCACAGAAAAGCCAACAGTATTAGACAGTACAATACAATCAGGTATCAAATTAAATATAAAATTTGGTCAATCCCACGCGTGCTCTCCCTCCAAAAAAAAAAAAAATACTGCATTGCTGCGCTTCTCGGTTTTCAGTTTCCCTGAACGGCCTAGAAGGAGAGATGCCACACAGCATCTGGTCTCCAAGCGTGAGCCATAAATATTTCTTGCCTTCCATCCACATGTATATGCAGCAGGGAGCGAGACTTCCTTCTCCATCAGTAATTGCCAAATGTGACAATCCCAGCTCACGATTGAAGGAGCTGAGTAACATACTTTGTTTAAACGCAGCGCGTCTAGGACATGGACTGTGTTTGCAAACTACAGGAGAAGGAAATCGCACAGGCAGCAGCCTTCCTATTTATTTTCATCACAATTCTGCACTGCCGAGACAGGCAAAGTTTGTCAGTTTTGCCTGCCACAGAGCTGGCAGTTTTACAAGAGCGTTTCCAGTGGGCGGGCCATGAAACGGGGTTCAGGGAACCATGGCTGGAATTGTCCACGGGGCGAGGAGCCTTCTCAGGAACGGCACCATCTCCTCCGTTTATTAATAGAAAAGCGTAGTGACTTTTAAAGTCCTTCATTTACTATTTAGCAGAGGCTCAAACCGAAAACCAAACCCACTGTTGTTGAGTGGATTTCGACTCACAGCAACCCTCTAGGGCAGGGTAGAACTAACTGCCCCATAGGGTTTCCAAGGCTGTAAATCTGTATGGAAGCAAGTAGACTGCCACATCTTTCTCCCCAGGAGCAGCAGGTGGTTTCGAACTGCCGACCTGTTGGTTAGCAGCCAAGCACTTAACCACCGCACCACCCGGGCTTCTTTGCCGGAGGCCAGCCACGGTTAAAGGGTGACCTCCCTCGCTCTCTTTTTTTGTTTTGTTGTTAGGATTCTGTGAAACTCCTCCCCACAGACACACATGAAGGGAAACAGTCAATCTAAGCAATCAGAGGTTTTAAATACTTTAATCATTAGAGAAAGGTGACCAGGTCAGTTGTCCTGCTTTTCCCATTTCCTTTCCTGAAGCCTTGGCCTCCACAGACATTTATTATTGGGGCATGTGGTGTATATCAATGTTTCCTCAACAGCATGACACTACCCAGCTAGGCTGAAAGTAGAAAGGATGGCTCTAATTAGTGTGCTTCCTTAAAGGACTCTGTTACTGTTGACCTGATTAAACTGCAAAACAAACTTCTCTTCAGCTGAACTTAACCCCGAGTTTCTCCGTGGTGTACTCAGGTTGACACAATTCCTGCCACCACTAAGCTTAAAAAAAAAAAAAAACCCTAAATGCCAAAAAATAAAATAGAAGATCACCTAAATCCTGAAAACCCTATGGTCCTACACAAACCTTTCTGAGTTGTAAAAGGTGGCCTTCAGAGGTTGTATCCCTGTCATGAGTGAATGTGCAGTGGTGGTACAGCGGCCGAACGCTCGCCTTCCATGAGGGAGATGGGGGTTTCATGTACCTCACGGGCAGCCGCCATATTGCTATGATGCTGAACAGATTTCAGTGCAGCTTCCAGGCTGAGACAGACTAGGAAGAAAGGCTTGGTGACCTATTTCTGAAAATCAGCCAGTGAAAGCCCTACGGCCACAACAGTCTGATCTGCAGCTGATCGTGGGGATGGAACAGGACCCAGCAGTGTTTCATTCTATTGCGCATGGGGAAGCCATAAGTCAGGGACCAACTCCGTGGCAGCAACCAACAACCTTTTGAGTGGAGCCCTGCCTTAAGCTGCCTATATTCCCTGGTAGTTCTCTGCCCTCAGTGTGTTTTATGTGGAGAAAGGATAGTAACCCCCAGCTGGCTTTCTACAACCCCTTGTAATAGGGGAAAAGGGTGAGATGAATAAATGAAGTAACAAATAGTTTACCTCTTGGTTGAGCTTCTTTTCTTGCCAGAGAGTTACTTAAAGCCACTGTGAAGTTGCCAACTAACTTATTTTATCTCATCTTTCCTCCTTCCTATTAAAAGAAATAGAGATCATTAAAAAAAAAAAAAGGGAAGAACGGCTGTGGAAAAAATGGAAAGCTATAGATTCTGGATAGTTCTCCCCTGAGTGTTGGGCAGAACAGGAATGACATTTTAACATACTTGATTTGGGCATGAGCTCAAGGCCATTAACCTGATGGCCTCAGAGAGGAACTTCGGGGCCAGGTGGCCCTCTCATAGGGTCTACTGCGGCCAGGGCAGGTATACAAATCATGAACCAGTAAGACCCATTTCCACCACCATCTGAACAAATCCAGTTCAAACCACATGGCTTACTGAATTTCACAGTCAGCACTGAGTCCTTTACAAATCGACTTGGTTTCCGAACAGTTTTTCCGTTGTCTGAGTCATGAATCTGGGCTCCAAGCCTTCGATTATGGGCATTGGTTTGTCTGGCCTTCTCTGGAGAAGCTCTCTTCACACTGTCGTCTCCCAGCTAGGCCAGTTCCCAGGCCTCGCTTGAGGACCCGAGCGGACGTGGAGTTCGAAGGCCAGGTCCAAAAAAAAAAAAACCAAGCAAACAAACCAGTTGCAGTGGAGTCGAATCCAACTCAGGGCACCTCCATGTGCGTCAGAGGAGAGCTGCCATCCGCAGGGCTTTCAGGGCTGATTCTTCAGAAGTTGATTGTCAGGCCTTTCTTCCGAGGTCCCTCTGGGTGGACTTGAACCTCCAGTCTTCTGGTTAGCAGTGACCGTGTTGACCTTTTGCACAGTTAGATATACCTAATTGATACTTTATAGTCCACACTACTCTGCAGGTTTCAGATTCTTTAGGCATCTTTACCAGCAGCAGCACATGAGACTCCCAGACCTTCATCATAATCCAATTTTGCTGAGGCCACAAAGAGTTAAACAGTCTTTAGATTTCATATAACAAACTCAGTGGGTATATAATATTCGTATACTGTCTAGGTTGTAATCAGATGCATAAAAGTCTATTAATGCTCTGCCAGCAACTGATGAGAACCCTGCATATTTGATACAGTTTCCCTCGTAAGGCCTCTTAACTCACTGATGGCCTTCAGACATTACTGTGGCCGCTCAGGGTGTGTTCATGACCTGTGATTACATGGGCCTCAGCATCTCCATTTGATTGAACTGAGAAACCAGCCTACGAGTAAGGGAGTCCACATACTCAGAAGTTTTGAATACCAGATTTAAAAATTAAATCCTTGTGCGTATACAGTGTTAATGATTCCACCTCGATCCGGATAGGTTCCACGCGCACAGCTGGTTCTTGCTCATAGAGACTATAAATTTGTTTTAAGTTCAGAATATTGTTTCCTGCTATTTTTAAGAGTCGAGAAGGAATTTAACCAGATTATTCCCGTTGAACTTAATGAGAGCCGTGCAGCTGTAGGGCCTACGTAATATTGTGAAGATTTAAAGGTCAATAGCCCTGTACATTTCTTTCATTTGTTTGTTTCTACACTTTTTTTTTTCTACTCCTTCTTTTCTTTCTTACTTTTTTCTTTCCTTTTGTATGTTTAATTGCCTCTCAAGCCAGGCTAGAGCTTTCAATGTCAAACCACTTACTCCAAACCCCTCCCCCACAAAATGCATTTTTTTAAGCATTTCTTTTAAATAAATGAGTTGCCGTAAATTATATGTTTGGGGACAAAAAGACAAAAGGGTGGCACGAATCAGAAAGCTGGGGCAGTCAGCCTTGTTAAATTCGTCGGACTCAGAAGGACGTTGTGAGGCTGACTGCTATTCACTGCAGCCAGGAGAAGTGCCTGGAACATCCCTTCAAGCAAAGCCATCCCATGTCCTGGTCATTATGAAAACATCCAAGTTCATTTAAGATATCATCAGGATATTAATAGCCAAAATAATGGACTATGTAGTTTTCACTACTACAATAAAAAACAAGAAAACCAAACCCATTGCTGTTGAGTTGATTTCAACTCATAGTAACTACTACAATAAATATAAGCTATTAAGAGATAACCAGAAGTATGTGCGCTGTAATGGCTTATTGCCCTCCTGCATGTGCATGTCTCATAACTATATTTAAGGAGAAAAGACAAAACCACACACACATTAACATTTCCCAATATTAGCATTTTCTAAGGAGATTATGCAACAATTCATTCCAGTGTCTTGGGAGGGTGACATCCAAGGTCACTCAACCATTCAGCCAGTGTTTAGCTGGCTGCACTTCATCTGCATGATTCAATTTTTCTGTGAAAAAGTGTGTAAATTTTGGAACGAGTTTCTCATGCCTTAAGAAGTCTTATTTCATGGTTACGATAGACTAGGCATAATATATATCCCTCCGATGACACTATAGCTGTGAAATATAGCCCTTTCCCACTAACTGAAAGTGCTCATATTATATACGTCATCTGGCTTAGGAGTTTACTTTCCCAAACCAACCGTGTCCTCCCTTGGAGAGGTCACGTTGTCACTGGAGAGGAGAATTCATCCAGCTCCATTTTGACAATTCACATGGTGCGTTCCTACCAGAATTTGACGTTAGCACTCAGAGAGAAGTCCTTGGAAACTAAGCATGAAAAGAAGAGCATCCTTCTCTATTTAATATATATTTCCATTAAAATTTCAAACACCATTGTTAAAGGTGGGGAGGAGCAACAGAGGTGGGGTTCAGAGGAGAAAGCAAACTACTCTGTGCCAAACACTTGAACAAAGTTAAAGGAAAGCCAAAACAAGATAGGATCTCGGCCTGACCCTAATCCAGTATATAATACCAGACTTCCCTTACTGTGCACGGGGCTTGTTTTGAGGTTTATTTTGAAGTTCAATTGGCAAGACACCCTACGTGCCTTTCTTCTTTCTGTTTCAATGCTGCCATCTTGTGGATCACCTAAACTCGATGAGAAGCAATGACCCTCTTTGATTAAAGAAACCTGCTGTTTCATTTTATATTGGGGGGTGGGGGAGAAGGTGTCCAAGCGAGTGGGACATCCAGAAAATGAGAATTTTACCTTTAGAATCATTTTTTTTCATTAGCTTTTCACCAAAAGAATTCCCAATGTTGAGGATTTTGGTTTTCCCATGCTTTAAAAAGTCAAGCTATTTCCAAACAAAGTGGTTGAGTAACAACTAGGGCTATGGTTTAAGAAAACACCATAGTCAAATAGCACCTAGCAGAACACATAAGAAGACTCATTCCTGGAAATCCATTCTTGCTTTCGTTTCAGATTCCAAAGGACACATTTGAAACATTAAAAAAAAAAAAAAAAAAAGGAAAGCTATGTAAATGTGTGTGGCTTTAACACGACCTTTCACTGAGATTTTAAGTGGGGCCAACAATTTACAAGCAAATTTTAAAATTCATGAAAAAAGCGTATACTTAAAATAATTGATCTGATGTAAAGCACAGAAGGAAAACAAAATCTTCAAGAGAATGCTGCAGAGATTTCTACCCCAGCACCCTAGACCCAGAAGCATAGATGGTGGTGAGAATGCAGAGAGCCTCCATGATGAGACTCAAAGCCAACTCACATTTCTAGACTTTTGAGGTTCAGGGGTCAATCTCTAATTAAGATTCTTTTCCTTGGTAGATACCGATTTATATGATTCATCCTCAAGAATAGAGTATCTTTCATATTAAATATGCTGGAAATATGGAGAGGCAGATGTAATATACATGCTCTTGAAAGTAACCTTCCTGAAAATTTTATGAAAAATCAATTTGACAGGGAGTCTGTAATCTTTTTAAAGCTGGATTTAAAAGAAAATGACTATATGTAATTTTGCAAACATTTTGACATCTCCATGCATCTTTCAAGTTTCCAGGTAATCCTGAATTTTGTGGCTTTCCCAGAATCTTTAAACAGAAGTTTTATGAATGGTGACTTCCATGCAATAATTAAAGGCTTTTCTGACCCTCAGTGATTCAATTTGTCTCTGTTTTTCCCTTCCACCCACTGAAGAGTTTCCAACATATGGATTTAACTGTGAATTTGGCTGGGGCTCTCACAAGACATTCTGTCACTGGGAACATGACAATCACGTGCAACTGAAATGGAGTGTGTTGACCAGCAAAACCGGCCCAATCCAGGATCATACAGGTAATGGGGAGCTCACAGTGGACCTTGCTTTCTTTGCAAATTATCTTTAAATCAGATAAAGTTCTCTTGGGGAGGGTTTACTGGTACCTGTGATTTCGGGGGAGGTTAGGAAAATCCTACAGAGCAGTCACGCATGCTTTTATTTTCTGGAGTTAACAAGGTCTCTTTTCAAGTCTCTGGGTGGCACAAATGTTTAAGTGCTCAACTACTAGCCAAAGGGTTGGCTGTCGGAACCCATCCAGAAGCGCCCTGAAAGACAGTCCTGGTGATCTGCTTCGAAAGATTACAGCCTTGAAACCCCAATGGAGCAGTTCTACTCTGCACATGGGGTTGCCATGAGTCAGAATCACCTTGACGGCAATTAACCACAACAACAAAAACTTTTCTCAGTTAGAGGTGTACTAAGGGCAAGTAGTCCAGTATGCTGATTTAATTTTCCACTGATTTGCCTCTCTGAAAAATAGCAAACTGGATTAGAATGTGCAAATCAGTAACTGTTTTATACTTCTTAACTTTTTATTATGGAAAATTTCCAACATATTCAAAAGGAAAAAAAAAACAGTGTAATAAACTCTATATGTACATAACCCAGCTTTAACAATTATAGAATCATGGGAAATCTTATTTTCTCTACGTCATCCCACATTTCCCAACTCTGAATTATTTTGAAGCAACTTCAGACATAGATAGATTGTCATCTCATTTATTGTTTCAGCTAAATAAGCAGTAAGTAAACGTAATGCTTGCTCCCTCTTGACCCTTGAAGTGGAGCAAGATGGGGTGGGATTCGTATGCTTTAGGAGAAGATTTTTAATCTAGGCCATTTCCTCCGAGCAAGTGGGAACCTTAGCACACCCCACTTCACAACTCATTTCACCTCCTGCCTTACTTCTCTTTGCCTTACTTCCCTTCTAAGATTTAACTTCATTTTCTAAAGCTGGTGGAGGTGCTGGAAGGGAGGGCTGGGGAACAGGAGGGTGCTGACAACCATTGGCAGTGAACTGTCTTATGCATCCCAATGCTATTTTCCTCCTAGTCATTTTATCACCTAACTTGAGATGTGGTATAAAGACCCAGCAAAACACACACCACACACACATACAACAAACATCTAAACCACAAATGGCTACCCTACTCAGTGATACTTTCGGTGCAAAGCTTACTCAAAGAGTGGCTTCCCAAAAGATACCCCAGAGGAGCATTGACTGATACTAAGAAATCTCATTAAGCAAAGTTCTCCCCAAGCTGGTATTTGGGATGAGTGGGTCAGTGGGTTGATGGATGGGCAGAGGCTACTTCATGCCTTTCTCATTTTGTTGTTCACTTTTTTTCCCAGCAAATATAACCATTAAGTAGGTTGAATAGGCCTCCTTCCACCACGGCTACCTCCTTGCCTAATGAGAATGACAAGGAAATTGGATAAAATTGGACGCCTTCAATTCTGAGACACTTTCAATGGAATCTTAAGACAAGCAGTTTTAGAAAACTTAAAATACTTTGACTGTAAATGGCACTGTACATATAAATGGCATCAAATTAACTAAATGCAATTAGCTGAGATGAAGGCAGTAATGGTGGAAAAATTGATGCAAAGTGAAGCAAAAATGGCTCAGTAGGATCTGACATTCAAAGGAGGTTAAAAGCTATGTTAGCCAGAGACAAAAGCTGAAAGGCTTACAGAAGTAAAGTGCTAATTGAGAAAATGAAGACAGAGTTCCTGACCCAGAACTCTGATAAAACCCCTGAAAGGGAAAATATCAGTGCTTTATGTGTTGGGGTATCGGAAAAGTGGGGCTTGTCTTAAATTAACAGCTGAAAAGAGCTGTCCTCCCTTAAGAAAGACTTGCCCCTTTTGTTCTCCCAGACACCCGGTTTTACTCAGCTATCACAGCTGGTCTGTCCTTTCTAGAAATAGCCTCCTGTAGCCAGAGTGAAAAATAATCGGACTGTGAGAGAGATGGGCAAGCCAAACATCTTAAAGGCAGGAACTCTTTAATGCTCAGGGACTCTAGATGAAAAGAGCCCACACACAACACCAACAGACACACACACACACACACACGATGACATTACCTGTTATATATCACTTGTTTATATTTGAAGAAACTTTGCAAATTAGATATTGAGGGGTTTTATTTCTTTTTTAATTAATTAACTCTACCCAGGTAAAATATTTTGCTGCCCAATTTTGAACATATTTAAAGGTGTTCTGCATTTGACCCCTAAGAATGAAGCTGTGTACCTCCTTACAAAAGAGTCCTGAAATCCAGCGTCTTTGTCCATTGAGCTCAGCTTACTTGAGTAGACCTATTACATGGCTGCTGTATTGGGCACTGGCAATGTAGATATAAAGGAGGTTTCCCTTCTCTTAAGGAGCTCACAGTTTGGTTGTGGGTGGGAAACCATTACAAAGCAGTGGGTTTGAGAGCCTCCAGTACAGAGGTGAGAATGATGGTAAAAGATAAGAAAGGAGGTGTCTTCGATGGTAAAAGATACGAAAGGAGGTGTCTTCATTTCCTAGGGCTGCCGTGGTAATGCACCACAAATGGTAACATAAAGCAACCAAAATGTATTCCCTCACAGTTCTAGAGGCTGAAGTTTGAAATCAAGGTGTCAGCAGGGCCATGCTGTCTCTGAAGGTTCTAGGGGAGGATCCTTCCTTGCCTTTTCCTAGCTTCTAGTGCTTTCTGGCAATCTTTGGCGTTTTCAGTCTCTGCCTCCGTCTTTGCATGGGCAGTTTCCCTCTGTGTCTCTTCTCCTTTTCTAGAAGGACCCCACTCAGGTGAGATTAAGACCCGCCTACTCTACTATGACCTCATGTTGACTGAGAACACCTTCAAAGACCCTATTCCCAAACAAGGCCACATTTGTAAGCACCAGAATAAGGACAACATATCTTTTTGGGGAACACAATTCAACCCATGACAGGAGGCCTCAGAGAAACAGAGCAAGTAGTTCTGTCTTAGACACAGTCTAAGCTGGGGCTTGAATGAACTGAAGGAATAGCATGTGAAAGTCATAGTGGAGGTGTTATGTTTTAGAGGTTTGCAAATGGTGTGACTGGATAGGTTCCCCCATGGGAAGCATCTAGATGCATGGTAGTAGACGTTAGGCTTTGGTTGCTGTGTGAAGGAGTGTGGGCAGGCTGGGGCTGGTGAGGACCCACTGAAGAACTGTGAGCAGAGGAGTGACATAAGCAAAGTTTTAGAAGCCCACAATGGCAGCAGGGCGGAGGCCATGAGACCTTTCTCAGGCAACCTTCTTCCCTATTTCCATGTCTATTTTTCATCCCCTTTACCACGTAGTCTCTGATTATCCTAAATAAACTGCAAGGGCTCAATAAATGTGTTTCCACTCTGCAGCCTCTCCAACGTCATTCTTTTCCCATAAGGTTAGGAGGGACAGAAGCAAGATAGGTGCACTTTTTTAACCTGTCTGTCTTGGTGGGCTGAAACCCTACTCATCTCAGTGAAATGGCACTGTCACACAGACGAGTGACCCATACTTGGTAAATTTGGGGTAAAACAAACCCAGAAGTGACTGAGTCTGCTCAGTCAAAAGCGGACACTTCACAAAGTCAACATAGAACATACTGCTGGGGCTGTGACTTATTTCAACTATTCTTTTATTATCCCACTCATTGGTTTATTTAAGAGTGTTCTGTTGGGTTCTCATGGCAGCAGTCAGGTAAATGAAAAGCTGCCCACCAACATATCTCAACTCCACATGGACACTGGTGACATAGACAAGCAGATACGAGGACATGCCCACATATGCACACTGAAAACATATCTCACAAACATGCTAGCCTCTTGGGCGGCAAACAAAGCACACCTGCCACCCATTGAGGCCAGAGCCTCCGGTTCACGCTTACATCAGGTGAGGCATTAGAGGAGCTGATTTCTATTTGTAGCGCAAACAGTGAAACAAGAGTTGTGTGCTTAGACCAGGTGATGGCAGGAGGGAACATTCCCACGGGGGATAATTAACAGAAAAGCCAAGCAAGTCCTAGCAGCTCAGCAAATGTCTACGTTGCCAAAATGGCACATTCTAATGAGCCTCAGAAACACAACCTTGAACCAGAAACCCACATCAAACAGTAGTGAAGCTCGAAGTTGAGGATCAAGCTTTCAGGTGTTTAAGGAATTTATATGCCATCAAATAAACTAGGGAAAAAAATCATCTGGGTTTGGAAAAAAACAGTAATTGCTAGATTATTTTGCAAAACTACAGTTCTATTATTATCAAACAAATATAGTAACCAAAGTATCCTCAGAGGTTCTGCTGCTCTGATGATCAATAACAATACATGTCAATTAGTCCATTCCATGCTGGTGTTCAAATGGGTGGTGCTGAAGTGATCTGAAAGTTGCACAAAAATAGGTTTTCTTCACAGAGAAGTCATTGTCAGGCTGCTCTTTGCTTTCAGTTGGCTTACAATGGTGCTAAGGCAGATCTGAGTCACGGCCTGAGCTCATATGACTGTGCGTTCTAAATAAGTAGTATAGAATTCATGCTGTTGTACCTTCCCTAATCAAATGTCCACCCAGAGAGGCTTAGAGTGAAGCCTTAGGTGCCAAAGAGGTTTCCCAACAACTCTGCTCCCTTTCCACTGTGTGTTTGGGTTCTCGGGTGCTCAGCCTGGGAGAGAAGTTTTGATGAGTAGAACTTGAGAAACAAGCGACAAAGGAGTTGTAAACGTGGCCATTCTTCCTAACACAGTTTTTTTGCCACAGCAGGAGATGGCAACTTCATCTATTCCCAAGCTGATGAGAACCAGAAGGGCAAAGTGGCTCGTCTGGTGAGCCCTGTGGTTTATTCCCAGAACTCAGCCCACTGCCTGACCTTCTGGTACCACATGTCTGGTTCCCATGTTGGCACACTGAGGGTCAAGCTACGCTACCAGAAGCCAGAGGAATATGACCAGTTGGTCTGGATGGCTATTGGGCACCAAGGAGATCACTGGAAGGAGGGACGTGTTTTGCTTCACAAGTCTCTGAAGCTCTATCAGGTATGACCCCTTACCTAGGCTGGAGAGGGCCAGTTGCTTCAGGAACACTGGAGTAATATTTTGGAAGTTACACAAATGTGAGGGAGCCTAGGTAGTGCGAGCAGTTTGCAATCTGCTGCTAACCTAAAGGTTGGTTGATCAAACCCTCCCAGAGGCTTCATGGAAGAAAAGGCCTGGCAATCTGCTTCTGTAAAGGTTACAGCCAAGAAAATCCTATGAAGCAGTTGTACTCTGTAACATAGGAGGTCACCGCAAGTCGGGGGCCAACTCAACGGCCGCTAAAAACAACAACTGTGCAAATGTGATGGGGGAATTATTTCAAAAATTATTTCAGTTGCTTTGTAAACCTGAGATATGATTGCCGCGATGGTAATCTCAGTAGCATATTCCAGTCTCCTAGATTACAGGAAAAGAAGCCATTTGCTGAGAAAGGGAAAATGCTATTTTACAATCTATTGCTGGGTTGTCACAATGGATCATGCCTTTTATTTGCGGCTTTTCCCAGCTTTACATTATGTATTATAAAAAGAGAGTCTGAGGAGACGCTTTATGCCATCACCAGGCAGCAAATATTGATTGATGTGCGAAGTGTGTGCTTATGTGAAATCTCGGGAATTTCATTTTTGTGCCATATCTGGAACTGGACAAGCATTTGTAAACACTGCTATTTGGGACTCACATTTAAACATTGTGAAAATGATCTCATTTTGTTAGGTGATTTTTGAGGGCGAAATCGGAAAAGGAAACCTTGGCGGGATTGCAGTTGATGACATTAGTATTAACAACCACATTTCACAAGAGGACTGTGCAAGTAAGTCTGAGCTGCTGTTGACACCAGTGAAGCCGTTGGCCGGAGCGAGAGACTTGCCATGTGACGGCCTTTGTCTTGCTCATTTGGGCCTGGAATTTCGATGTTGGCTCTAGGCGCACCGTATGAAAAGCACGTTCTAATGCAACAGGGCATAAAATCGGGTCAAGTTACCTTTAGTCACCCCATCACCTAACCTACCTAGTTCATTAATTGTCTGGTTGGTACCTGCAAAACTACATAAATAAAGTGGAATCCAAAGATCATAGCAAAGAAGAAAGGCTCACCGCTATGTATATGGCTATATATGCCGTACCAGAAATTTTGATGGAAAGTGGTAAGCTCAAACATCTGGATAATTTCAAGCACCTGAATGTATAAACAAAACAGAAGGCCTTTGATAACTTTGATTGCAGTGAATTTAATGAAGGTTACGTTGCTAGTGAATCACAGAAGCCATAATTCCCTGTTTTATTATAAGTGCATAGACATTGCTGACTCCAAAAATAGTTGAAATGATTCAAAATAGCAAATGGAATCCAGAGACTTTGCCTCATACCTTCAGAGTTGGTCCTTATTGGTCTGGTACTGTATAGATCAAAGTCTGACATAAAAAACCAATTCATATTCCCTAGTTCTTGTTATATAATTCTTGTTATATAATTAGAAGTAGCATCACTAATGGTGATACAATAGCACAGTAATTAGTCTTCAGCTCCATTGGCTACATTTAAACTTTCGTTATATATCATTATATAAAAAAAAACAGGACGTTAATTATAACAAAATGGGATAAGCCTATTGGGCAAATTTAAGACAAATGGAGCCTATTGGCTATAATGAATTTTGGGTCATTTCAGCCACTTACAAAGCTCTTATGATACAGTGTATTGAACGTACGCAGTCCCTAAAGTAGCAATAGTTTGATAGAGTCAGCTGAAGAAATTGGGAGCCAAAAATGTAGTGAGCGAAAGCCTGTTTCTTTGTACTGTATAAGGAAATCTGTTTAATGATACATGACTTACAAAATTTTCACCCAAAGCTGTAAGGCTCAATTTTTCAGTTGCAACTATTTACGAATCACCCACATCCAAGCCTGCAAAGCTGTTAAAATATATATTTCATGTATTTGCACTATATGTAATACCGCTGCACTCCTATTGAAAGGTGAGAGCAATGTGGCCATGGTTTTGGAATGTCAGCACAAGCGCCACAAACTAAAACAAATAAAACTCAATTGCGTTCAATAGATTTAACTGACCACATACTATCTGCAAAGCAGCATGCCAGGTGCCACAGGGACTGCAGAGATGGCTAAGAGAGTTCTGTGAGCGCACGTTTTTTGCTTAACTGATCTTCTTAGCTGTAACTGCTGCTTCCCCATTGTTCTGGCAACAATTGGGGCTCCAGTAAAACACTGTATTTATGTTGCTGTACCAATCAAAAGATGCTTAAGGTAATCATATTTATCAATTCATTAGATATGTTCTGGAGTACTTACCTATGAATTATATGAAATTAAACCAGTTAAAAACCCATTGCCGTTGAGTCAATTCTGATTAATAGCGCCCATAGTGGTCAAGTGCTTCAACTGCTAACCCAAAGGTCAGCAGTTCGAATCCACCAGGCGCCCCCTTGGAAACTCTGTGGGGCAGTTCTAGTCTGTCCTATAGGGTCGCTGTAAGTCGGAATTGACTCAATGGCAAGGGTTTTTTTGTGTGTGTTTGTTTGTTTTTTATAGGACAGAGTAGAACTGCCCCTTACGGTTTTCAAGGAGTCAGCCTTTTGGTTAGCAGCCAACCTATTCATCACACCACCACCAGGGCTTCTATATGAGATTACCAAATCTTTATTAGTCATTCATTCATTCATACACCAAATACTTATTGAAGCACCTATTATGTGCTAGACACTGTTCTAAATGCTGGAGATGTAGTCGTGAACAACGTACTAAAAAATCCCTGGCCTCTACTCGGTACCATAGGGATACTGTGACTCTACTCCTCCCGTAGCCTTTTTTTTTTTTTTTGGCAAGACACAGGATTCAGTCTCTTACCTCAAAGAGCTGACATACTGTTTGGGAACCCAAACTAACACCCAACAAACTTAGGGAGCAGTTGTCTACAAAGTACAAGATGGTAGCCATATGTACAATTCCACTTCTGTTCCTTCTTTTCACCAGATTTCTCCCACACTCTAGATGTCCAAACCGGTCTGTCCATTCTTCTTTTCTCCTAAAACACACTCTGCTAACAGCTACCTGGATTTAGATCTGACACTGTAAGGGACATGTCATACCCCATGTCACCAATTTCATAGTCATTTAATATTGCCTCTCTATTGCTCCGTGGTTATGGGGTGGGATCTGATTATACTAAAAACGCAAATGGAAACCCAGCAGAGGTGTGTGTGTGGGTGTGGGTGTGGGTGTATGGTGTGGGTATGTAATGGTTCATGTGGATTGTGTATTTTTTTTTCAATAATCATTCAACAAATATTCACTGAATGCCTGGTATGCATTCAGCAGCTATGTTGTGTGCTGAAAACCACAAAGAACCACAACACATGGCTTCTGCTTTTAACGAGCTTGTTGAAATTCAGTTGAAATAAACATACATCAGTAAACAAATGAAAAGTTGGTTAACAATGAAAGAGTTAAATTACAATGGCAATAGCAATATAAGAAAGCAGTATATTGTTGGTACAAATGTAAAATGGTACAAGCACTCTGGAAAAGGGTTCAGCAATTTCTAGCAGAGTTATACATCTACCACACGACCCAGCAATTCCACTCCTAGGTGTTTACCCAAGAGAAATGAAAGTACATGTCCACACAAAGTCTTGTACATAAATGTTCATAAAAGCTCTATTCACAAAACCAAAAACTAGGAACGATTCAGTAGTTCAGTTTCTAAACCTAAAACACAATGTTCTCTTTTCAAGCATGAAATGGGATCAGATTATGTGAATCTTTCATGTTTGAAAAAAAGTGTGTTTTCTTAGGAAAGTTCAGTTAAGATTGTTGACTGTGCTGTTCAAATCTTTCTTGTCTGCTCCATCCTTGATTCTGAGAGAAGGGTGTCTTCCATTACGATCGTGGATTGGTCATTTTCATCATTTATTTTCAGTCTTCATACTTTTCAATATTATGTAACTATGTTCATAAAGATTCATGGCTAATAACATATCTTTAATCAATATAAGCTAATAGCTTATATCTTTAATTAATATGGAGCCCTGGTGGCGTGGTGGTTAAGAGCTCCAGCTGCTAACCGGAATGTCGCCAGTTTGCCCTCACCAGCTGCTCCTTGGAAACCCTGTGGGGCAGTTCTACTCCGTCCTATAGGATAGCTGCGAGTCGGAATCGACTGAATGGCAATAGGTTTGGTTTTAATCAATATGAAACACCCTTCTTTATCCTTTTTAATGTGTGTTTTATTTTAAAATTTGCTTTATTGTGCTATATATAATATATAGAAAAGAATATATAAAGCACACATGAACCATTTGAACAGTAATAATAAAGCAAAGTAATGACTATTCCCCACCTTTAGAGTATGAAATAGAATATCTCCAAGACTTTAGAGTCAGCTATACCAGTCGGAACCGACTTGACGGCAATGGCTTTGGTTTGGCTTATAAGTCTCTCACCCTCTACAGGTGCCCTGATATTGGTGATGATCTTTCCCTTGTTTATGGTACACTTCCTCTGAATGTTCTGAATGTTCTTTTTTTTTTTTAATTTCATTGTATTTTAGGTGAAAGTTTACAGCTCAAGTTTCTCATTTAAGAATTTATACACATCGTTTTGTGACATTGGTTGCAACCCCCACAATGTGACAGCATTCTCCCCCTTTCCACCCAGGGTTCCCTGTATCCATTCGTCCAGTTCCTGTCCCTTCCTGCCTTTTGGCATATATTTGAACTATGAAGGCCCGTTCCGCACATGTGTTATTATTTGTTTTATAGGCCTGTCTAATCTTTGTCTGAAAAGGGGGCTTTGGGAGTGGTTTCAGTTCTGAGTTAGCAGAGTGTCCCAGGCCATAGTCTCAGGGGTTCCTCCAGTCACTGTCAGACTAGTAAGTCTGGTCTTTTACATTAATTTGAATTTTGTACTACATTTTTCTCCCGCTCCGTCCCAGACTCTGTTGTGGATCTCTGTCAGAGTGGTTGGTGGTGGTAGCAGGGCACCATCTAGCTCTTCTGGACTCAGGCTGGTAGAAGCTCTGGTTCATGTGGTCCTTTAGTCCTTTGGGCTAATATTTTCCTTGTGTCTTTAATTGTCTTCATTTTCCTTTGCTCCAGATGGGATGGGACCAATAGATGTATCTTAGATGGCTGCTCCCAAGCTTTTAAGACCCCAGGCACTATTCACCAAAGTAGGATATAGACTATTTTCTTTATGATCTATGTTATGCCAATTGACCTAGATGCTAGATGTCCCTCGAGACCATGATTCCCAGCACTCAGCCCCAGCAAGTCAGTCCCTCAAAGTGTTTAGATGTGTCTAAGGGTATGTCTATGATTTTGCTTTGGTCAAGTTTTGCTGACTTGCCCTATATTGTGTGTTGTCTTTCCCTTCACCAAAGTTGACCCTTTTCTACTATCTATTTAGTGATTTTCCCGTCCATCTTTCCAGACCCTCATAACCATCAAAGCATTTTTTTTCCTGTGTGTACAACTTTCCTTGAGTTCTTATAATAGTGGGGAGCCCTGGTGGTGCAATGGTTAAGAGTTCGCTATTAACCAGAAAGGTCAGCAGTTCAAATCTATCAGCAGCTCCTTGGAAACGCTATGGGGCAGTTCTACTCTATTCTATAGGGTCACTATGAGTTGGAATCGACTCAACAGCAGTGGGCATGAGTCAGAATCAACTGGACAGCAACAGGTACAGGGCATCAAACAATATTTGTCCTTTTGTGATTGACTTATTTTACTCAGCCTAATGCCACCCAAGTACATCCGTGTTGTGAAATATTTTGCTGATTCATCATTGTTCTTTAGTGTTGCATAGCAGTCTACTGTGTGTGTGTACCGTAATTTATCCATTCATCTGTTGAGGGGCACTTAGGTTGTTTCCAGCTTTGCTATCGTGAAGAATGCTGCAACGACCATGGATGTGCATATGTCTATTCCTGTGAGGGCTCCTGTTTCTCTAGGACATATTCCTAGCAGTGGGATTGCTGGCTTTTATGGTATTTCTGTTTCTAGCTTTTTAAGGAGGTGCCATATGGTTTTCCATAGCGTTTACACCATTTTACATTCACACCAGCACTGCATAAGAGTTCCAATCTCTCCATAACCTCTCCAACATTCGTTATTTTCTGTTTGTTATTTGTGCCAGTAGTGTCAGGGTGAGACGGCATCTCATTGTAGTTTTGATTTGCATTTCTCTAATGGCTAATGATTGTGAACATTTCCTCATGTGTCTATTAGCGACCTGAATGTTTTCTTTGGTGAAGGGTCTGTTCATATCCTTTGCCCATTTTTTAATTGGATTATTTGTCTTTTTGTTGTTGATGTGTTGCACTATTCTGCAGATTTTAGAGATTAGGCCTTTCTCGGATATGTCATAGCCAAAATTTTTTTCCCATTATGTACTTTCTCTTTTTACCTTTTTGGTGAACTCTTTTAATGAGCATAATTGTTTAATTTTTAGTAGCTCCTAGTTATCTAGTTTCTCTTCTGGTGTTTGTGCATTGTTAGTTATGGTTCATATTTTATTTATGCTGTGTATGCTCCTAGCATTGTCCCTATTTTTTCTTTCATGATCTTTATCACTTTAGGTTTTGTATTTAGGCCTTCAATCCATTTTGAGTTAGTTTTTGTGTATGGTGTAAGGTATGGATCTTGTTTCATTTTTTCACAGATGGACATCCACTTATGCCAGCACAATTTGTTAAAGAGGCGGCCTTTTCCCCATTTAACGGACTTTGACGCTTTGTCAAATATCAGCTGCTCATAGATGGATGGATTTACATCTGGGTTCTCAATTCTGTTCCATTTGTCTATGTGTCTGTTGTTGTACCAATACCAGGCTGCTTTGACTACCGTGACTGTATAATAGGTTCTAAGATCAGGTAGTGTGAGGCCTCACTTTGTTCTTCATCGATAATGCTTTACCTATCCTGGGCTTCCTCCTTTTCCATACAAAGTTGGTGATTAGTTTTTTCCATCTCATTAAAAAATGCTGTTGGGATTTGGGTCAAGATTGCATTGTATCTGTAGATCACTTCAGGTGGTATTGACTTTTCACAATGTTGAGTCTTCCCATGAGCATGGTATGTTTTTCCAGTTGTTTAGGCCTCTTTTGGTTTCTTGCAGTAGTGTTTTGTAGTTTTCTTTGTATGGGTCTTTTATGTCCCTAGTTAGATTTATTCCTAAGTATTTTATCTTCTTGGTCTATGTATATTGCATTTTGTTGACAGTTCAAATAACTTCTTTCAATTTTGTTTGACTTGTAGAACCTGCAGACCTGGATAAAAAACACCCAGAAAATAAAATTGATGAAGCAGGTAAATTTGCGTTGATGACCAATTAAAAATTTTTTTACTATAGCTTCCGTTATGTTAACGAAGAAGCTTTCTGGAACTCTAATACATTGGTATATCAATTCAATCCAAATAAAATGAATGTCCACGCCCATAGCCCTGAGTTGGGCCATAGATTCTATTGTTGCACAGAGCGCCCTCCCCTAAGCTGCCCTTAAGACTTTTGGGAATTTGTGACATGGTCAGCTTGTGTAACAGCTGAGCCCTGGGAGAAGAGTGCTGGCCCTGACCCTTTGCTGCCTAAGCCCAGAAGGAGACTCAGAGGATAATCAAGTGAAACACTCCCATTTGACAACTATAGAAACTGAGAACAGTGAAGGCGGTGACTTACCCAATGATTTATGATAATTTTCACACTCTGATATACAACCAACCCCAATTCTTGTGTCTGGTTCATGTCTAGATATGATTTGTAAAGGATGGAGGCCAGTTTCTATGTATCCAATATGTGTGATTCATCATTTCCCATCTACTGGGACCCTGGTTTTATAATGATGATAATGATAGTAGCAAGGATTATTGAGGGACTACTGTATTTCCAAGCAGGTTACATAGACTATCTTATTTAATTGTCACAGCAGTCTTGTAAACCCCCCCCCAAAAAAAAACCAAACCCATTGCCGTGAAGTCAATTCCGACTCATAGTGACCCTGTAGGACAGAGTAGAAGTGCCCCATACGGTTTCCAAGGAGCGGCTGGTGGATTTGAACTGCCAACCTTTTGGTTAGCAGCCGTAGCACTTAACCACTGCACCAGGTGTATCTATCCCCGTTTTTACAGATGGTAAGATTGAAACTCAGAGAGGCAATTAGCCCTAGTAACGCGGTTAATTAGGTAGTGGCACCACATTTACACAAATTAACTCTAAAACAAGCGTTTTCATTGAACACTGCTTTATGATCCATTCAAGACATTCATTCAGAATTGGTGTTGCTTAATATATTTTGTTTTGGTAGCACAGTGGTTAAGGGATCAGTGGCTAACCAAAAAGTCAGAGTTCAAATCCACCAGCCACTCCTTGGAAACCCTATGGGGCAGCTCTACTCTGTCCTATAGGGTCACTATGAGTCAGAATTGACTAGACAGCAACTTTTTTTTTTTTTAATATTATTTTATCCTCGAGGTTTCTGCACCTCCTGGCTAGAAGTTCTGGGTATTAGACAGCTGCTGCAGGAAGTGCCATGCCATAGCTATTACGGTGTACCAGCGTAAGTTCCTGTTCAGAATGCAATCCTCTCGTAGCAAGACACAGACTTGACAGAGTCGAATAAATACAGTATGATGGTGTTAGGAATATTAATACGTGGCTCGTTTAGCTTGGCTACAAAGCCCACACTGAGAGGTAAACTCCGTTAGCGGTTGTTTCAAAACAATATTTCATCAAGGGAGAGAATATTAATATGCACCATTGGCTTGTTTTCCCCCGTTTAGGGACTTGCGTCTCATATTTTTAGTTTTCTTTGATGGGAATCTTTGTTGATCTGAACACCGTGAAGTAAACACCAAACATGTTGCACATTAACATTTCAGTCCTGTTTCTAGTACCAGGTAATTAGGCTCAAAGCGCCCCTGTTAATAATTTCTCATGTTCCACTCTAAAGAAAACATTTCCCCAGTGCCCACACTGTGGAGCAGTGTAACTCTCTCCAGTGAAACCAGTAAGGCTGCAAAGATGCTGATTTTTAAGTGTGTTCTATTCAGCATAGCCTAGACACGGTTTCCAGATTTGAGCTCTTAACACTCTTTAAATGTTAGCTGTGAACATTCACACACTCTGAGAGATCTCTCCTCTTTGAGCGAAACCATTGTAAGCTTGGGGGGAAACTTTGGTTTGGTTTGAAGATTGTACACGTGGGAGAATGAGCACATGTGTAAAGCTGTGCCCAGACCCTGGAAACCACACCATAGACAAGGGCAACACTGAAGGTCTCCTCAGGTCTGGTTTTGGAATCAGGCAAAGGCACAGGGGATATTTACATGGCTCCCCTCGCAACACGTGTGACTAAGCATCTTGCAAAGTTTAATGACCACATATCTGGCCCAGGTCTATAAACACAGATTACAATCTAGCACAGATGGAGGGCTGCAGGACATCTGAATATGATTAGAAGATAACACTCACTTTTTAACCAGAATCGGTATTTTTCATGTGCTCAACTCTATGCAGAATTACAGCGTCAGCTTCCCAACACCCTCACCTCCCACGCCTCAGTTCCCAACAGTGAATCAGACAGAGACCTTGGTGGCCACAGGCGATGGGGGAGCCCAGCTCCACTTCACTCAGCCTCAGCGGGCTCTTGGGAGACTACAGGCAAAGGTGGACCACGTGATTAGTCCCCCCGCCCCCGCACCTTTTTTTTCCTTCTTTTATTCTGTTTGCTTTCATCCAGCATGTTGGTATTGCTCATGGTGCCAATTTTGTTTTCCTCCTTAGGGAGCACGCCAGGATACAAAGGCACGGAAGACGGCGAGGAGAACATCTCAAGGAAGCCAGGCAACGTGTTGAAGACCTTGGACCCCATCCTCATCACGATTATCGCCATGAGCGCCCTGGGGGTCCTCCTGGGTGCTGTCTGTGGGGTCGTGCTCTACTGTGCCTGTTGGCACAACGGCATGTCCGAAAGAAATTTGTCTGCCCTGGAGAACTATAACTTTGAACTTGTGGATGGCGTGAAGTTGAAAAAAGACAAACTGACTACACAGAGTACTTACTCAGAGGCATGAAGGCATGTGGAGAGGAAAAGACCGTGGGGGAATTGCAGTGGAAGGATGGAACTTGAGCGTGCTGGGGAACTGTGGATCTTCTCTTACTGTACAAGCTGGGAAGTGCGTGGAGGACGCCGAGCCAGGCTTTTCTCAGGAGCTTCAATGAGTATAGCCGACAGACGTGGACAAGTGAGCTGTGTTAACAATCGGAATCATGTACAGTCCGTTTTTTTTCTGTTGGTTTCAATTGGATAATCAGATGCTGGTATTGAGACCAAGTATGATTGACGTAATGATTCATTTTCAACTCCCCCCTTCTCTCTCTCCTTTCCCTTTCATGGATTCTTTTTGGAAACTGCAAAATCCAAGATGCTGGCACCAAGTGTATTCAGTGGGGCCCTTTTGATGGACATGCTACCTTTAGCCCAGTGCCCAGGATATATTAGAATAACTGCATTTCCATGGACCCCTGCAGCTGTACTTGTGTATAATTGGCCACATTGTGCATAGGCAAAGAAGAATTAGGATGTTTTCTTTTAAAAGTACTGTAGCCTCGGTACCAGTATAGTGTGTCAGCTCTCTTTACGAAGCAATACCGTCAAATTTTCTTGATGTTTTCCAGTGTTGTACTAAACCTCGTGCTTGTGAACTCCATGCAGAAAACTGTGCCATCACCAAACAGTGCTGGCAACTGGGTGTGCTGCCGACAACCGAAACGAAAACTCCTTGGCACTGGCTAGTCTCTGTCCTCTCAAGTGCCTTTTTGTTTCTACTGGTTCTCATTGTGTTACATTAACAACCTACTCTGGTTCTCGCTGGTGAAACCCTGGTGGCCCACTGACTAAGAAGAAAGTATATTTTAGTGTGAGATGTCAACCCCCGGGAAGGCAAGGGCTCCGAAGACTTGGCAATGTGGCTTACTTGTTCTGCTTTTTTCTGTAGTTCAATTTCCTGTCTCTTGACCCTTTTGTATAAAGCTGCAATATTCTCTTATTGTCCTTTCACATGGAATGTATTTTCAGATGTAAACGCTTTCTCTCTCTCTCTTATCTCTCTGTCTTTTTTTCTCTCTTAGAATTTAAGCATTTGCCATTGTCCAGAAAAGAAACTTGCAGCTTTAACCTTGCTGGGAATGGCAAACAATTTTACTAGACTTTATGTTTTAAAATAAGTAAATAAGGGAAATTCCTAACTTTGCCCTCCAAAGTCTAACTTTGGTTTTCTTGTTAACTGGTTAAAGTGACAGTATCTTTTTTCCTGAAGCCATTTGTCTGTCTATCCTGATCAAAATGCTCATTGATAACAATGTTTGAATTTAATAGAAATAGTGATAAATTGAGGGAAAGAATAATATTAATTGGTTTTCAAGTACGACTTGAAGGAAGGGCTGAGTAAAACTTTCTAAATACACACACACAAAAAAATTGAGATTTTACATCCAAGTATGCAAAAAATGGCCCCTGTGAACATTCTGATTTGGGTATTGAGTAAAACAAGGGAGGTGGAGGGAAGAACAGTCCATTTAAGAAAGAAACTATAAATCCTGGTGCCTGGAGGTGAACTCTTTTAAGATAAGAGAGGGGAAGATGAGCAAAGTTAAATGTTTAAAATAATCCATTCGGCAGCAACCCTGAAAAAAACAGGAACTTGAATGAATGCTTCTAGAGGTATTTCCAATGGCTCATGATGGCCATGAAGAAAAGGCGGGACTTGGGCTGGCAAGACCTAAGTCTCTAACAGCAGAACAAAGTAAATACCACATCAAGGCAGTGTGTGAATCAACCCAAAGAAGCTTTGGTTGATTTCAGTGTATCTGCATCAGGCCCTGTGGTGCAGGATAATTTTTAGACTGTCCTCCTAAAGCACTTATGGGAGCCACATTTCACATTTGCACCATAGTCAAGACAATGCATTCATCTTGGCGTAACTGCATTGAGAATGCCTTTTGTTTCTGGGAAAGTATTGATTACTATGAAAGAAGTTGTTTGTTTTTTTTTTTCCCCAGAAGCATTCATTCAGTGGTTATAATCATACCAGGAAGAAAACACTAAGCAAGACTTGATTTTCTTTTTCCCAAAGGCAACGGACTTAATGTCCCTCAACCAAGGAAAAACGATACTGCAACTTTAAATTTTAAAAGTATCTTGCACTGATAAATATATTTAAAAATTATATGTTTATAAAGTTATTAATTTGTAAAGGCAGTGTTACAAAATGTTCAGTTTATATTGTTTTAGATTGTTTCGTAATTTTTAAAGGTATAAAATAACATATTTTTTTCTTTATTGAAATCTATAAAAAAAACTTTCTGTAGTAAAATGTTTTCATTTTACTGGTATATTATTGCTTCATGTTTTGTACCATCATAAAATTTTGTGCAAATTTTTTTTACAGAAATTTTTATTTTCTATGACAATATGACACTTGTAAATTGTTGTTTCAAAATGAACAGCAAAGCCTTAACTTTAAATGACATTTGTATTCTCAGACACTGAGTAGCATAAGACCCACATAGAACTGAATTGTAACTTAAATTCCAAACTATGACTACTACATTCCAAAGAAACAGTTGAATTAAACATTTTCATAAAATATCCCAAACCTGATGGCTTTTATTATATTAGCTCTGTTATTGTTAAAGAAGTTGGTCTTGCTCCAGTATCAAATGACTACTAAGACTTTAAGTTCTCTGTTAAAATTAATATCCTAATAAGGATAAAAGAATAAGAAGACATTTCCTGAAAGTCAAATATCAACTCAAATTAGAAATGGTCGATATAAGGAACACAGAATTTGGCCTCAAAAATGGAAACTTTTCAACCTCAAATCATGTGTAAATTTTTCTGTATTCCATTAAGTGACACTTTTTATGATATTCACAAGTATCTGTTGGCATTTTCATTCTCATGCAAAATGTGCACGTACTATGCTAAATTTAGGCCCCAGGCAATATCAAGCATGGATTAGAGCTGGCCCGTTGGTGTTTCTGAAGAAAATTTCCGTTCCATCCGGGACAAAAGTAATAGTAATAATAACATCAACAACAATAACAAGAATGACATCAGAAGTTTTGAGCCAAAGCATGCTGAACAAGGCCCTTTTAAAAGCTTTTTACAACAAAAAGTGGCCTACTTTTGTCCCCATTGGAGTCCCTGGGTGGTGCAAATGGTTAGTGGTGCAAATCATTAGCGTACCCGGCTGCTAACCAAAAGGTTAGAGGTTCAAGTCCACCCAGAGGCACCTCAGAAGAAAAGCCTGACAATCTACTCCAAAAGATCAGCCATTGAAAACCCGATAGAGCACATTTCTACTCATCTGAGACTCATTTCCATGAGTTGGAGTTGATGCCGCAGCACCTGCTGACTGGCTACCCACAGACCAACAGTTCTTCCTCTCCTTCTTCTGACTGCAGCTCCTCAGAGAATCAGTATTTCCTCCTCTCCCTGCTTTTCCCTGCACATTTATCCTTTTTTGCTTCTTCCAAGATTTAACCCAGGATAGGAAATTTTCTCTATTGATTTTTAGGTTTCTCTGCTTAAAGAAAGGAGAGATAGAGACAGAGCCAGGCAATCACGTTACTGAAGCTAAATTCTGTCTACACTCATGAATGTCTCTAGAAAACATGATGAACTCCAAGAAGTCCAACAGAATGAAAACCGGAGGCACGTTCTGAAAAATGCTAACGGCGTGGACTGACAATCTGTCTGTTTTATTTTCTGGAAGAACGTAAACATGGAGCGTTTTCTTATCCCTAGCTAGCTGCTAAGCTAAGCATTTCTCACTGGCTTTAAGGAGCTCAATCACTGTACAATTCTTCCCAAATTCTAGAATTAAACATGTCATGAAAGTTGAAACAATTTAAAACATAAAAATTATTTATTGTTCTATCTCCTTTATTCCTTGCTAACTTATTAATTGCCACTTGGACTCAATTGCACTATATCTTTGTACAAATCAATTAGATTTGTAACATTCCATAATATTTCTGCTTCCCAATGGTAATTATAGCCATTTGTGTTCAATTAAAAAGCAGTTCTGCTAAGAATTAGCTCTGTTTCCCTGAACTATATCCACTAAGCTATCTTAAGCAGAATTTCAACACGAAGGTTGAAGAGCTTAGCAGCACCAAAAAGACTGGGAAGACCAGAATGCTGGCTGACTCGTTTTTCTTTAATGTCTAAAGAAACGTTGCAAGATGATACAAATAAGAACATCACATTTTCACATACATATAACTTCTCAGCTGGAAATAAAGGCCTTGGGGTCTGACCCAATCATTTTAGGAGAGAAAGAGCAAACTCCATTTCGTAGTTATCTTCTAGGGTGATGTCATATTCCTTCTTTTTACTGAGAGCATTCTCTGCTTTCACAACAGCTCTGTGAGGTGATTTTTGTAATTATTCCACTCTATAAATGAGGAATTCAAATTCAGAGGGTTAAGGGAGTGGTCCAAGACTTACCTGATTTCACTTGCCCGTTCATTACTCCTTCCACATGCACTGTTGATAGCTGCCGTGGCGTCGGCTTCGACTCATGGCTACCCCGTATACGATGAAACATTACCTGGTTCTGCATCATCTTCATGATGGTTGGTATGCGCGAGTCCATGGCTGTGGTCACTGTGTATTTTGAGCGCCTTCCAACCTAGGGGCTCCTCTTCCAGCACTATATCAGGCTGTACTCTGTTGTGATCCACAGGTTTTAATTGAATAATTCTGGAAATAGATCTTCAGGCCTTTCTTACTAGTCTGTCTTACTCTGAAATCTCCCGTTGAAACCTGTTCACCACGGGTATATGAAACGCCAGTGGCATAGCTTCCAGG
Source organism: Loxodonta africana (assembly GCF_030014295.1). Taxonomy (NCBI): domain Eukaryota; kingdom Metazoa; phylum Chordata; class Mammalia; order Proboscidea; family Elephantidae; genus Loxodonta; species Loxodonta africana. The sequence goes on from NC_087345.1 coordinate 190,396,444, forward strand.
ATCATAGCAAAACTCAAGCTACCAGAGTATGACAGACTGATAGACGAGTGGTGGTACCTCTATGTAGCCTTGCATTAGCTTGCTCAGTCTCCCATTGAGCTTTGCCACTCAAAGATATGGCCCAAGAACTGCAGCAGCAACCTTCCCCAGGAGTTTGTTAGAAACACAGAATCTTAGCCCACATCAACTATGACTATACTGAGCAAGGTGTGAGAGAGTTTGCCTGGGTTCCGATGGTAGTTTCTGAACTCTCAAAGAAGAGGTGGAAGTCCCTGCAGCTTTTAAGCACTTTCCAGAAGAGTCTGAGCACATGGCAGCCTAGAAAGCATAAAGTAAAGTTGGTAAATTTTAAATTCCTGTCACTTAGCCCAGGAACTCTTTTGTGACCACTCTGCCTGATTGCTTGTGAGGGGCCTGGACAAGAATATCAAGGGCGCTTCTGAGAGGGAAGAAATATAATGCTGATGAACCATTTTGCTGGATTAAAAACGTAAAAGTGCTAGAGAAACACATCACTGTTTAGTCATGGGAGAGGAGACGGCCAATTTGTGAAGAGCCAAGTCTTCCTAGTCAAAAGAAGTTGTCTTATACATCACACACAGTTTACTGATTTCCAAAGATACTGAAATCCTGACTGGTAGAATTAGACTGAACCCTATTATTTTGCTTGGATGGTTTCCGATCTCGTGCCCTAGTGTCCTTGCTGCAAATAAGTGAGAAAGCATCAGATAACAGAGCTTTGTTCTCAAATTGTAACTCTCAGGAGAGGGTTTTTCTATATAGAAAGCTTGTCTGGTCTCCATGTCTCAATGGAATGGTACCTATTATGATGTAGGAGATCAATAAGTATATAATATTCATAGCCAATAGCCCAATTTTATCACTGCCCTGTTATTGGAGTTGGATGGTTGCTTGCTCTGGCAGAATGGCGGGTCAGACATGGACTCTCTGTCCTCTGATGTTACACCTGAGTCTCACCCTTCTGCAGTTTTAATGGGCACAATGACTAGCCCAGATAGGGAGCAGATCCCCACCATCTTGGACATGAGCCTACTCCACGCCCTTTATTCAAAGGCCCCACCACCATCTTTCAGTGATGTGATGCTGGCAATGTTAATGATCTGCTTGAGGTAATCCTCTCAGGACATCATTCCAGCTATTAGGTCTATTGTGTCTCTATGGGAGCATTGGTGGTTCAGTGACAGAATTCTCACCTTCTATGTAGAAGACCCAGGTTCAATTACTGGTCAGAGCACCTCATGCATAGCCACCACTTGTCAGTTACTGGAAGCTTGTGTGTTGTTATGATGCTGAACAGGTTTCAGTGTAGCTTCTAGACTAAGATGGACTAGGAAGAAAGGCCTGGAGATCCACTTCAGAAAACCAGCTAATTAAAAGCTGATAGATCACAATGGTCTGATCTGCAACCAATTACGGAGATGGTGTCAGGCCAGGCAGCGCTGCATTCTATTGTACATGGGATTGCCATGAGTTGGAGCTGACTTGATGGCAGCTAAAAATATCATGTTATAACAACAACATCAGTCTCTATTTCTGTCCGACTTCCGGAAATTTTTCAACATTGATTACATTGCTTCTTGACATTGTATATATAATACATTGTAAAGCAGACTTAATCATTTTTCTAATTTTTTTGCAATTCTTCTGCTGGAGTTCAGCCTTCCCATCAAAAGGGATTTCTCTTTGGAGTCTTAAACATAATTTTTCTTGGGTCAACTTTTAATTTGATATATATTCAAGTCATCTACATCCTTATTCTTTGTGAAAAGAAATATCTTTTCGTTTTCTGTATAGGGTCACTATGAGTTGGAATTGACTTGATGGCAGTGGGTTTATGTAAGAAGTTGGCCCTTCTACTTAGCTTGACCTATTTAATTAGACGGTTAGGGTGTGGGGGAGAGATCCACTAAGTGGCACTAAATCAGTATCCTCCTCGTTTTCTAAGCACACAGAGCTACACATCATATATACAGGTTCACCTGATCAGTGAGCACATCGAGTCTATTCCACATAATCTCACTAACAGCATGGCCACTACAATCTACTAAATGCTTACTGTGCACCAGACTTTACTTGATGCTTCAATCAGCCCTTAAAATAACCTTATTATTTTGGAGGTACAAAAACTGAGGTTCAGAGAGGTCTAGTTAATAAGATCCAAACCCAGGCCTACTTCCCAAATCAGCCAATGAAAACCTTGTGGATCACAACAGAACATTGTCTGACTCGCTTGCTTTGGACATGTCATTAGGAAGGATCAATCACCAGAGGAGGACATCATGTTTGGTGAAATGGAGGGCCAGCGAGGGTGGGGGACACTCTCGGTAGCAAGGCTTGTCACAGTAGCCAAAATGCTGGGCTCAAACATGCCAGTGATCATGAAAGTGATGTGGGACTGGGCAACCTTTTATTCTGTTGTGTATGGGGTAGCCATAAGTCAAAGTTGACTGGGCAGTAGCTATTTATCTATTCATCTAATATATTGTATATTTTATATATATATATATTTTGTTTGTTAGCCATGCATATTAATAGAAAGCAAATTCCATGAGGACGGTGATTTTCATCTCTTTGGTTCACGGCAGTTTCTGCAGCAGGCAGCATCCCATAGTACCTGGCATATGTTAGATGCTAAATTGATATTGGGTTTGTATATGTAATACATTTTAAAACAGCTTAAGTAAGACAATCTCAATGGAAATGTGAAACCAGGACACAGAGTTGGGAGTGGGGGTAACCTACCAGGAAATTCTTCTTCTGGGGCAAGAACATGGAAGGTTAGGATATCAGGGATTTTCCTTAACAAAAGAAAAAATAATTTGCACGTAGCTTGTTCTGGAATTTCTCTATAACAAGATGACACCTCCTCTGCTACTTATCTCTTGCACAAAGACAAGTAATCCTCCCGCCTAAGTTTCTCTTTTTCTTGTCTCTACCCAATAGCAACAACCTCACCACACAGAATTTATTCAGTGTTAAATAAGCCGTGGCCTCATAGAAGCCCATCTCCCAGCAACTGTCAGAAGATGAACTTTCTAGATACATGATTGAAAATGGCATATATGTTTAGCTCTGTGAAATGGCAACATTAAGGATACATTTTGAGAACACAGCTGGGACACCCGCAGATCAGCTAGGGAAGCAGATGCCTTCCTAAGTGGTATCATTTGAGGATTACTGAAAGGTCTCAAAAAATTTAGCTTTGACTCTTTTTTATTCAAAAAGACGGATTAAGTGAGGACTAGTATTTTCCGTATTTCATTTTATATAAAAAATGATACTTTCAAAATAATAAAACTGTAATAAAAGCTTCAAAGCAGTAGCAGACCATAAAGTTTGAAGGAATATGAGAAGATAGAAAACAGGACTTCAGGGCTAAAATTGTGAATTAAAACTTCACCACACAAGTGTAATGGAGAAAAATTAAGCAAAAAAAAAAAAAAGAGAGAGAGAGAGAATTCTGGAAGGTGGTTTATGAATACTAAAAGAGAAAACAGGAAAAAAAAAAAAAAACATTGTTATGGGTTAAATCGTGTTGCCCAAAAAGACATGTTGGAGTTCTAAGCCCCAGACCTGTGAATGTAACCTTGTCTGGTAATATGGTTTTGCAGATGTAGTTAGTTAACATGAGGTCATACTGGAGGAGGGTGGACCCTAATCCAATATCACTAGTGTCCTTATCAAAAGAGGAGGAGAGACACAGAGACAGATGCAGAGGGAAAAAGAACGTGAAGACAGAACGGAGAATGGAGAGACCCCAACACAAGCCAAGAGATACCCAGGGCTATAAGAAGGTGGAAGAGACAAGAAAAGAGTACTCCCCCAGTGCATTTGGAAAGTATATTTCCCTGCTGACACTCTGCAGCCTGGCCCCTTGCCTCCAGAACTGTGAGAGAATAAGTTTCTGCTAATTGAAGCCACCTCATCTGTGGCGTTTTATTAGTGCAGCACTAGGGAACTAACACAACAGTAGAAACGAACAGCAGCAACAACAACAAAAGGCTACATTACAAACTCCCTCTCCTGATGACTAGGAAATAAGGTTAAAATAGTTAAAGGAAAGAAAAAAAAGCTAAAATAATCGCCAAAACAACTAAAAAAGACAAAACCAAAACCCATTGCCATCAAGTTGATTCTGACTCATAGAGACCCTATAGGACAGAGTAGAACTGCCTCATAGGATTTCCAAGGAGTGCCTGGTGGATTCGAACTGCTAACCTTTTGGTTAGCAGCCATAGCTCTTAACCACTACACCATAAGCTTCAAAACCTAAGACCAAAGAAATAGAAGACTCCAGGGCAGGACAAGAAGGTACGGCACAGCCCTGCTTCTCTCCTACCCCAAGAAGAAAGACATACTGTGGGTCAAAAAAATCCCAAGAATTCTCACTCACAGCCCCAAATTTTGAGATGTAAAACTGAGAGGATGCCCTCAATCCTTTCCTTTTCTGACCCCAGGGAAGTGGAAACCTACTGGGAAGAAACTGGTAGGGTGGAGGAGGCCCTTGTGGCTAATTCTATGAATTGGGGAAACCATCTGAAGCCAATAGATGAGCAACAACTCACCATTTGGTAGAGGGTGAAGCAGAGCCTGCTGGTCCTCCAATTTCTTCCTTTAATAATAGAATCCCCTGATTTCAACTGCACACATGACTGCTCAGAATAAGAGCTGCATTTCCCATACTCCCTTTCTTCCAGGTGTAGCCATGAGACTATGTTCTAACCCATCATATGTGAGAAGATGTGATATTGGAAACCTCAGGTTCATGTCTTGAAAGAAAGATATCATGCCCTTTCCTTCTTCTTTCCCCTTTCCAAGTAGCTGGAATGTGGGATTGTAGGTAGGAGCTGGGCCTCCATTGTAATGTATATAAAGTTTGAAGACAACCAGGTAGAAGAATCTGGCTGCCTGATCCCACAGAACTGCTGCCATGTCAACCCTGGACTGCTTACGTTCAAACAGTTACATAAGAGAAATATTAACATTTATGTTGTTCAAATTACTGTTATTTTGGCCTTCATAACTAAACCAATATCAAATCTATACCTGATTAGATATCTAACTTAAGACATTTAAAAAATCGTAGCAGAGAGAATCAAGCCCAGGTATTCTAACAAAGACTGCAAATCCTCAGAGATGATACTGTCTCCTCCCTTTCCGGGAGAAAGACCTGGCGATCTGCTTCCATAAAGATCACAGCCTAGAAAACCCTATGGGCCAGTTCTACTCCATCACATGTGGTCGCTCTGAGTTGACTATCAACTTGACCACACCTAACAACACCACCCAGCAACATGGCTCGAATACAGCAGAAAGGGAGTCAAGAATTACATACTCTATATCAGAGCAGAGAATATCCAGGCAGAGTGGTGGCTCAAGTAAAAACAAGATTAAAAAAAAAAAAAAAGACTGTGGTGCCAGAAAAACAAATAACAGCAAAAAACAAAAACATCATGAAAAAAAAAAACAACAAATAACACAAGCTAGAAGAAAACATAAATCAAGAAACAAAAGTGATTTACTCACAATTACTTGATGTTATATATAGAACCTGAATGTAATAAACAAAAGCTTATAATTAGACAATAAAATAACAAGATATGACAAAACTACAGCTTCAGGATCTAAGAAGACAAATTGAGGCACCAGGTAGAATTTGAACTTAAGAGCAAGTTACTGCTGAAAATAGAAGCATTGACATAAGGGGAAAGCCTTCAGCCAACCATGGTAACACAGATGAAAAAGAAAATAATACCAAAGCAGTTTAATTTACCTTAACGTAAATGGAAGAAAAGGGCATTCTAACATAAAGATACAGTGAAGCCTGTGAGAGCCAGAACTTGATAGGACTGCCTTGCTTTTCCAGATCCCGCAAGTTTTCTGCCTGTGACAGGGTGCAGTCTTACCAGTTTTCTATCGCTCATTTTTGTGGAAAATATCTGAGTTTTCCTTCTCTGACAGGTTTTCCACCTTACACAGGTTCCAGCAGTTACAGGTTTTACTGTGCTTGGTGTCCCTGTGGAAACTCTGATGGCATAGTGGTTAAGAGCTATGGCTGCTAACCAAAAGATCAGCAGTTTGAATCCACCAGGTGCTCCTTGGAAAACCTATGAGGCAGTTCTACTCTGTCCTATAGAGTATCTACGAGTCAGAATCGACTTGACGGCAATGGGTTTTGTTTTTTTCTTTTTTATTTCTTTATCAGTCCCTACTCTAGAAACCACTCTAGAAGCAACTCACTTTGGATAGGAGATGCTTGCATCAAAAGGCCAGAATTAAGTTGCCTAGGTTCAAGCTTGATTTTCTACCTAAGGGCCAAGAGAAATTGCACCCTCCTTCCACCAGTATGAGTGAGGTTCACCTGAGAAACTATAGCTGACCAACCCTTTAGACTTCCTTACAAGTAAAAAGAGTTCTGACCTCATTGATCAATCTCACTCCATTGTCTAACCTCAATTGTCAAAGCCTTGGAAGCATTTTGGACTTTGAAGATCATTTTTGAAAACGGCATCATTTGTCCCTTCGTCTGCCAAGGTTTCTCCATGAAGTCATTGTAGTTTATAAATCCTGGTTGCAAGTTCCTGTATTTACATGCTCTTTAGCTTTTTTTATTTTTCTAGCTTGTGAGGCTATATAATAGGCAAAGCACTTTGCAGTTAAGCATCTTAGAAAATGATCTTTTTAAAAGGAAACATTATTATTATGTCCAATTTTTCCATCATGCTCAGAATTCCCTTTGAACTCAATGATAGCCCCACGTGGAGGAGCCTCAGCCCAGAGCTATGCCAACACATAATGCGCTTGCTTGCCTTGGGAGCCAGCCATTTCTCAGTCCCAGAGGTTTAGGAAGATGGAGAGAATGTTTATAAAATACAGATCCACAGACAGACGTCTGCAAGTGCAAACCATTCTTATTATGAAATCACAAGGTAACACGCCCCTCCTAACGCAGAACGGCCGATTCGTCACGCTGCGTTGCGGTCACTTTAGGCTGTTACTCTCAGCTCCAGAGAGCATGCTCCGCAAAGCACATGTCACATGCTACCATTGAGGCCCTCTCGCCATCTTGGGAGCAAGTTGGACAAAAATCCTAAGTGAAAAACTACAGCGATCTATTATTTCAATAGACTAGAGTGTTGTTAATTTTAAAGAAATTCATGTGATTCCATTTCACTTCTGAAATAAATAAAAGATTGTTAGGTGAAGTAAAACGATGAGAAATGTTAATATTTGTATAGAACACTTCAGGCAATACTCACAGGTAATTAGCAATGTGTATCTTAAATAATCTACGTTGTACAAATCTTATTTCTACGTTCATACATTTCTATTTAAGCAGCGGAGATAATTTTTTTCTTTTTTTTTTTTAGAAACTTTGCATTAACTCTTCATAACTCTTGCTAGCTAGTGTGTAAACCAATATAGACTATTTTAAATCAATATATTCATATTTCCTTACATAAAAGGATGGAAACCAGAGATATATCAAGATAAAAGTCAATGTAGGCTTGTACTTTATATTTGTTGTGATCAGTAATATTTAAGATAGTATTCATTATAGTGAAGAGGACAATGAGTTTAGCCTCAGGAGACTTGGATATTTGTCTAATGCCTCTTTTTCTTTCCTCCCTTCTTTGCTCTCCCCTCCTTTCTTTCTTCCCTAACTCTCTCCCTTTCTTCCACAAATAGTCATTAAGCACTTATCTGTGCAAGGTGTTATGTGATACACAAAGTTATATGAGATTTGGTTTATGTCCTCACGTGATTTGTAGGTTTGTATGGGAAATATGAAAAGCCCTGGTGGCACAATGGTTAAGCATTCAATTGCTAACCAAAAGGTTGGTGGTTAGAAACCACCCAGTGTTTCTGGGGGAGAAAGACCTGGCTATCTGCTTCCATGAAGACAACAGCCTAGAAAACCCCATGGGGCAGTTCTACTGTGTCACGTGGTGTCACTATGAGTCGAAATCATGACTAACAAGCATGATGTCAGTGGAGGCTTGGCAACCACTTCCACATGGGAAATGTCCTCTTGAGAGCCAGCCACCATACTGAAAAGAAGCTCCAGCAGGACAAATGATGAAGGGGCAATGGGAGAGGGACCCTAGAAGATAAGAGACCAACCTGGACATTACAGCGCCAGTGGAGCTCCCAGATAAATGCAGCCACGTGAACGGTCTCGGGTGCCCCCCATGGAGCAGAAAAATCAACCTATTGAATTACGAGCAATAAAAAATCATTCTTCTTTGTGGTCAACTATGTTTTGGGGTTGTTTGTTACACAGCAATAGACAACTGATTCATGATCTATTAGGTGTGACATGATCTGAGACCTTAGGTATGTAGTAATACAGCTATAATAATGCAGTAATACGGTATTTGCCCATCTCTTTTGCTACTCCTAATGCTCACTGATGTCCAGCTACACTTTCAGTGCCTTAAAAGAATCAAATTCTTTCATGCCCCAAAAGCATTGTTACGTGTTTTCTTTTCTTGGAAAGCTCTTCCCCACACCTCCCCTTCACCTGGTTGCCTCCTATTAATCCTGTGGGTCTCAATTTAAATATCACTCCTTCCTAGAGGTCTTCCCTGATTCTTCAACCTAAATTGAGCCTTCTGTTACTCTCTTTAGTCAGACCCTGTTCTTGTCTCACATTGTACTTATCATGATTTTTAATTATATATTTATTTGAGTAACTCTATAATGTCTGTCTCTCCCACTGAGCCCTGAGGGCAGGAGCCATGAGGGCACTTGGTAAGTCCTCAAAACTCTTACTTGAATGGGTAAAATTTTTTTTTTTTTATAATGTCTGTCTCTCCCACTGAGCCCTGAGGGCAGGAGCCATGAGGGCACTTGGTAAGTCCTCAAAACTCTTACTTGAATGGGTAAAAATTTTTTTTTTTATAATGTCTGTCTCTCCCACTGAGCCCTGAGGGCAGGAGCCATGAGGGCACTTGGTAAGTCCTCAAAACTCTTACTTGAATGGGTAAAACAAAGGCGTCATGTTCTAGGTGGCTGTGAGAGTGTGGCTCTAATGCTCAGGACAAATGCTGATGTGGAGGAATGGATTTGGTAACTGCAGGAAGGTGCTCCAGAGTGGAAATGACAGACGATGTGCCTGCTGGCAGCAGGCGGAGTATGAAAGCAGGGAGTCCGAGCAGGCATGGTGTGAGGGCGTAAGCTAAGAAGCAGGTATTTCAACAAGGTAGAACATCAGATGAGAGTATGTAGGCTCAAGGCTGGGTTAAGAACTCGGAACCCAGCTCCCAAGAAGAAATGAGAATCTTTGGCAGCCAAATCCTCACCTTTCAGAGGTTGTCTTTCCTTGAGCCTCTCATTAACAGTAGCTCTAAGAACCCCCATCCCGCCTACAATGGAATTTCCAGCATTGTCCACTTCAGCATCTCTCCAGTGTCTCTGAGATGCCTTTCACAATGAATCCCACTTCTGCTGAATTCTGCATCTCTCTGGATACTCACTTCCACCACCGAATCCCTTCTCTGCACGTCACATTACACCTACCTAAACAGAGAACACAGCGCCTTTTAGCTTGATTCCCCCAAGCTACCATGCACACAGGCTATTGTTTATAGCCGAGTTTTACTTAAAATTTGGAGTAATGTATGTGTGTGTTGGAGGATGAGGTAAAAGGGAGCTGCCAGAGGAGTTATTAAAACACACATCATATCAAACAGCTTAAAACAGAATTACGTATTTGTTGGTTTTGTTGTTTTTAGCTGCCATTGAGTCGGCTCCAGCTCATGGTGACCTTATGTGTAACAGAATGAAATGTCGCCTGGCCCTGTACCACATCCGTAATCACTGGGATACTTGAGTCCGTTGTTTTGACTATTGTGTCAATCCGTCTCATTAGGGGGTTTCCTTCATTTTCATTTACCCTCTACTCTACCAATCATGATATCCTTTTCTAGTGACTGATCTTTTCTGGTTATGTGTCCAGTATAAGTGAGCCAAAGTTTCACCATTCTCACTTCTCAGGTGCGTTCTGGTTGTATTTCTTCTAAGACTGCTTCATTCATTCTCCTGGCAGTATACAGTACATTCAATATTCTTTGCCAACACCACAGTTCAAATGCATTGATTTTTCTTCTGCCTTCTGCTTCCATTGTTCAGGTTTTGCAGCATATGAGGTGATTGAAGAGATCATGGCTTAAGTCAGGTGCACCTTAGTCATCAAAGAAACATCTTTGCTTTTCAAAACTTTAAAGAGGTCTTTTACAGCAGATTTGTCCAAGGCAATATGTTATTTGATTTCTCGACTGCCGCTTCCATGGATGTTGATTGTTGATTCAAGTAGAAAGAAATCATTAACTACTTCAATTTCTTCCCCATTTATCATGATGTTGTTTATTTGTCCAGTTGTAAGGATTTTCATTTTCTTCACTTTCAGGCGTAACCCACGCTAAAGGCTGTAGTCTTTGACCTTCATCAGGAAGTACTTCGAGTAGTCTTCATTTTTTGCAAGGTGGGTTGTGTCAGCTGCACATTGCAGGTTGTTAATGAGTCTCCCTCCAATCCTGATGCCATGCTCTTCATCATATAGTCCATCCCTTAAATACCCTTAAGAAGTTTTATCTACACTGGGCCGCCACTCATCTATCAGTTTGTCATACTGTGATGGCTTGCGTGTTGCTATGATGCTGGAAGCTATGCCACCAGCATTTCAAATACCAGCAGGGTCACCCATAGGTGACAGATTTCAGTGGCACTTCCATACTAAGACAGACTAGGGAGAAAGGTTTGCAGTCTAGGCTTGGTGACCTACTTCTGAAAATAAGCCAGTGAAAATCCTATGGATCACAATAGAACATTGTCCCATACAGTGCTGGAAGATGAGCCCACTAAGTTGGAAGGCAATGGAAGAATTGGACTGCAGCAATGGACTCAAGCATAACAACGATCATGAAGATGGTGCAAGACCGGGCAATGTTTCATTCTGTTGTACGTGGGTGGCCATGAGTCGGAGCCAATTCAACGGCCACTAACAGCAACAACACCTACACTAGGAACTTCTCAATGGACTTCTCAGAAAGCCCCCAAACCCACACAGCACCCTATCCTGCTCTATTGTAGCTAAGGTACTGAGGAAAATTTCTCTTCCTCCTTGCATTTCTTAATATCTGATCCTTCCTCATGCCAACCTCCCTAGTAGCTGATATTTACTTAATATTGATATTATTGAAATGTGTTAAGAGCTTACTAAGTGTCTGGTACTATTTTAAGCACTTTATATGCATGTATTATTCAATCCTTACAATGACCCTATACATTAGATATTATTATCATCATCGTTCCCATTTACACCAAAGTAAATGTGGCTCAAGGAGGCTAAGTAATATGCTAAAGATGGCCCAGCAAGCAAGTGGTGAAGTCAGGGTTCAGACAAAAGCGTTGTGACTTCAGAGCTCATGCTGTCTGCCTTCCCTCACCAGCTATATTGGAGACCCTGCTCTCTCTGTTTCTGACCTTTATTGGACAATTTATTGGACAATATTCCGTTGTGATCTATAATGTTTTCATTGGCAAATTTTCAGAATTAGATTACCAGGCCTAGATCACCAGACCTTTTTTCGTGGCATATTTCGTGGAAGCTCCACTGAAACCGTTCCACCATGGGTGACCCTGCTGGTATTTGAAATACCAATGATATGGCTTCCAGCATCGTAGAAACATGCAAGCCACCACGGTACAACAAACTGACAAGAAGGTGGTGGTCCCATTTATTGTTATTGTTAGGTGCCATCCACTTAGTTTTGACTCATAGTGACCCCATGTACAATAGAACAAAACACTGCCTGGTCCTGCACCAACCTCACAATTATTGTTATTCTTGAGCCTACTGTTGCAGCCACTTTGTCAATCCATCTCGTTGAAGCTCTTCCTCTCTTTCACTGATCCTCTGCTTTACCAAGCATGATGTTCTTCTCCAGGGCCTGATCCCTTCTGATAAGATGTTCAAAATAAGTAAGATGAAGTCTCACCATCCTTGCCTTGAAGGAGCATTCTGGCTGTACTTCTCCCAAGACAGATTTGTTTGTTCTTTCGGCAGTCCATGGTATATTCAATATTCTTCCCAACACCACAACTCAAAGGTGCCAATTCTTCTCCAGTTTTCCTTATTCATTGCCCAGCTTTCGCATGCATATAAAGCAATTAAAAACATTATGGCTTAGATCAGGTGCACCTTAGTCCTCAAAGTGACATCTTTGCTTTGTAACACTTTAAAGAGGTCTTTTGCAGCAGATTTTCCCAATACAATACGTCGTTTGATTTCTTGACTGCCACTTCCGTGGGCATGGATTGTGGATCCAAGTAAAATGAAATCCTTGGCAACTTCAGTCTTTTCTCCGTTTATCATGATGTCGCTTGTTGGTCCAGTCGTGAGGATTTTTATTTTCTTTATATTGAAGGTTACAGTCCTTGATCTTCATCAGTAAGTGCCTCAAGCCCTCTTTTGCCGTCTGCATAACACAGGTTGTTAATGAGTCTTCCTCCAATCCTGATGCCCTGTTCTTCTTCATAGAGTTCAGCTTCTGGGTTATTTGCTTAGTATATGAATTGAATAGGTATGGCGAAAGGATACAACCCTGACACACACCTTTCCTGACTTTAAACTGTGCAGTAGTATCCCCTTATTCTGACTGAACGACTGTCTTTTGGTCCAAGCACAAGTTCCTCATGAGCACAACTGAGTGTTCTAGAATTCTCACTCTCTGCAATGTTATCCATAATTTGTTATGATCGATACAGTTGAATTTCTTTGCATAGTCAATGAAACAAAGGTAAATATCTCTCTGGTATTCTCTCTGGTATTCTGATCCATCTGACATCAACAATAATATGCCTTGTCCCACATCCTCTTCTGAATCCAGCTTGACTTTCTGGCAGTTTCCTGTCAATGTACTGCTACAACTGCTTTTGAATGATCTTCAGCAAAATCTTACTTGCAGGTGATATTAATGATATTTTTCAATAATTTCTGCATTCTTTTGGATCATCTTTCTTGGGAATAGGCATAAATATGGATCTCTTCCAGTCGGTTGGCAAGGTAGCTGTCTTCCAATTTTCTTGGCATAGATGAGTGAGCACCTCTAGTGCTACATTCGTTTGTCGAAACATCTCATTTGGTATTCCATCTATTCTTGGACCTTTGTTTTTCGCCAATGTCTTCAGTGCAGCTTGAACTTCTTCCTTCAGTACCATTGGTTCTTGATCATGTACTATATTCTGAAATGTTTGAATGTCAGCCAATTCTTTTTGGTATTGTGACTCTGTGTGTTCCTTCCATCTTCTTTTGATGCTTCCTGAATCGTTCAGTGTTCTGCCCATAGAATCCTTCACTATTGCAACTCAAGGCTGGAATTTTTCTTCCCTTCTTTCAGCTTGAAAAATTAGCATGTTCTTCCCTTTTGGTTTTTTACCTCCAGGTCTTTGCACATGTTATCATAATACTTTACTTTGTCTTTTTGAGCTGCCCTTTGAAATTTTCTGTTCAGCTCTTTTACTTCATCATTTCTTCCATTTGCTTTAACTACTGAATGTTCAAGAGCAAGTTTCGGAGTCTCTTCTGACACTTATTTTGGTCTTTTCTTTCTTTCTTGTCTTTTTAATGACTTCTTGCTTGCTTCAAGCATAATGTTCTTGATGTCATTCCACAACTCGTCTGGTCTTCAATCATTAGTGTACAATGCATCAAAGCTGTTGTTGAAATGGTCTCTAAATTCAGGTGGGATATACTCAAGGTCATACTTTGGCTCTCATGGACTTGTTCTAATTTTCTTCAACTTCACCTTGAACTGCATATGAGCAATTAATGGTCTGCTCCACAGTTGACCCCTGGCCTTATTCTGACTGATGATATTGAGCTTTTCAATCGTCTCCTTCCACAGGTATAGTCAATTTTATTCCTGTGTATTCCATCTGGTGAAGTTCACGTGTATAGTCACCATTTATGTTGGTGAAAAAAAGTATTTGCAATAAGTAAGTCATTGGTCTTACAAAATTGAAATGATCTCTGGCCTCATTTCTATCACGAAGGCCATGTTTTCCAACTACCAATCCTTCTCCTTTGTTTCCAACTTTCCCATTCCAATCACTAGTAATTATCAATGCACCTTGGTTGCATGTTTGATCAATTTCAGACTGCAGAAGTTGGTAAAAATCTTCAACTTCCTCATCTTTGGCCTTAGTGTTTGGTGGGTAAATTTGAATAATAGTCATATTAACTGGTCTTCCTTGTAGGCTTAGGGATATTATCCAATCACCGACAGTACTGTTCTTCAGGATAGATCCTGAAATGTTCTTTTTGACAATGAATGCAATGCCATTCCTCTTCAATTTGTCATTTCTGGCATAGTAGACCATATGGTTTTCCAATTAAAAATGACCAATACCAGGCCATTTCAACTCACTAATGCCTCAGATATCAATGTTTATGCGTTCCATTTCGTTTTTGACAATTTCCAATTTTCCTAGATCTGTACTTAGTACAAACCACATTCCTATTATTAATGGATGTTTGCAGCTGTTTTTTCTCATTTTGAGCCCTGCCAATCAGCAAATGAAGGTCCCAAAAGCTTGACTCCATCTACGTCATTAAGGATGACCCTACTTTGAGGAGGCAGCTCTTTCCCAGTCGTATTTTGAGTGCTTTCCTACCTGAGCAGCTCATCTTCTGGCACTATATCAGGCAATGTTCTGTTGTTATTCATAAGGTTTTCACTGGCTAATTGTTTTCAGGAGTAGGCTGTCAGGTCCTTCTTCCTAGTTTGTCTTAGTCTGAAAGCTCAGTTGAAATCTGACCCTGCTGGTATTTGAATACCAGTGGCATAGCTTCCAACACCACAGCAACACATAAGCCACCAGATTATGACAAACTGACAGATGCATGGGTGTCCCACTTATTAGTCCCCATAAATTCAACTTTCCTTGTCTTAGCCTAGCCTAACCACATTGGCAGGCATTCTTCCTCATTCCTAAGGCACAGCAAGGTGTCAGCCTTGGATTAGTGCCTTTACCGGCCTTTCCTTGCTGCTGTCTCCTGGATGAAGCTATTTTACCTAATTCCTGCTCTCCCTGGGCAGAAGGATGAGGACTGGCTCCTTCCCAAGGCTCACTGCCCTCTTCTCTAAAGCCAATACCAAACCCCTTGCCATCAAGTCAATTCCTACTCTAGTGACCCTATAGGACAGAATAGAACTGCTTTATAGTGTTTCCAAAGCTATAATCTTTACAGAAGCAGACTACCACATCTTTCTCCCACAGAGCAGCTGGTGCTTTCGAACCGCCAACTGCTCAGTTAGCAGCTGAGTGCTTAACTACTGCACCGTGAGGGCTCTAAAGCCAGGGTGAAGTACAAAACTCTCAAGACACAAGGAAGGAACGAAGGGGCCTAGGTGTCACCTCCACCAATAACTACAATCAGACTGTCACCCATTTCCATCCGAATATAAGTAACTTGATTAAAGCTGACTCATAGCCATGTCATTCATTAATTTCCACCTCGAAATGTGCCAGCCCCTAGAGTTGATCATAAAAGGACTTAACTCTTACTAGTATCTTTCACTGTCATAGGAAGACCCAATGTGTTAACCTTGAAGTTAAAAACAAAACAGAAACCACATTAAAGTACAAGGCACTTTTCAATTATACAAGCTTACATTTTTATGGCTGTTCTTTACTTTTCGAACTCATTCCCTAAGAACCCTCATGGGTGCTACAATCCCTTTCTGACAGAGAAAGTACAGAAGTAGTAGCAAACTGACCGAGCCTATCCAGACACACAGTGGTCAAGGTTGGAATGAAATACACCTCCTTCTAGGAAAACCTAAACCCTGAAATTCACAACCTTTTGTTTTAACCCCCTTATGTGCTAAATTTTGTCTCAAGAACTAATTTCATGTGTGTTCTGCACTTTTTTTCTGCACAGCTGCAGAAGGAGTGGTTAGTGAGACACAGAATGAAGGGGAGAATAAGAAGTTTTCAGAGGGGACTAGGAGGAAAATTCAGGGATCTCGTAACATTAAATTAGGAGAGGGAACCATATAAGCTTCTAGAATCTTAGAGGCTTCCCACTTCATTAGCTCTTAGAGAAGCAGTATCAGAATATGATGCAATTCCAGTGGAACTGAAAACTTGTCATTTCCTGTTGAGGAATGATGATGTTTATTTATGAAGTGTTAATATGTGCCTGCATGGTATTCTAATGTGTAAAGATTAAAAATATGTCAGTATTTATATTATTAGAGACGACTTTGTTATATCCAGGAGTGTGTGGTCACTTAGCAAATGAGAGGATGGCAAGGAAAAGGGAGACTTGATCCCTAGACAACACCACAGGACATTTTCACTTCCCTTGTGCAAAGGTTCTCCCAAAGCTGTCTGATGGCTATTCACTCCAAACACGAAGGAAGGGTAGACAAAATTTTGTAGAAGGGACACAGTACAGTAACTGAAATCACTGGGACAACTGAAGAAGAGGAGGAGGAGAGAAGAGCCCTTCGTCAAGTTCCCTAAGGAATGTTGATTGTTTAAGACACTTCTGTGGTTCAGTGATAGAATTCTTGCCTTCCATATGGGAGAACCAAGTTTGATTCCCAGCCAGTGTACCTCATGCACAGCCACCATTCTGTCTTTCAGTGGAGACTTGCCTGTTTCTATGATGCTGAATAGGTTTCAGCAGGGCTTCCAGACTAAGGTGGACCAGGAAGAAAGGCCTGGCAATCTACTTCCAAAAATCATCCAGTGAAAACCCTGTGGATCACAACCATGTAATCCACAGTGATCATGTAGATGATTCAGGTCTACGCAGCATTTTGTTTCATTGTTCACATGTAGGGTAATGCTATTCAGCTATGTGCATCCCCTCCCTAATGGAATCAGCTTTGCTCTTCCCTGAAACATGCTGGGGATGAATTCAGGATGGACTCAGGCTAAGGTACAAGGCCAGGAGTGGCATGACTGGGCCAGCAGCCAAGACTGAGAAATGTCTTAGCAACAAGAAGGAAAACATCTGGGCCTGGACGTAAAGTCCCTGGGGACACTGACTGCCCAAGGATGTGGGAGAAAACGATGAGCCTTGGTCCCAGCTAGAATAAGCCTGGGTCCCTCGCTGGGTAGTTGTGGAAAATACTCCAGCCAGCTGCCACTGGAGAGCAGCTGCTTGCGCTTGTCAGTAGGTTTCCCTGAATAAACTCATGAATTTGGAAAGGGCTACGTGTCAGTTCTTCAGATTATCTGCCAGGATGCACAGCAAGGGTCTTTCTTTGCTGGGGCTGTCCCCCGACATCATGGGATGACAATGAGTTGGGGCAACTCCATGGCAGCTAACATAAACAAGACACGTCTAAAAAAAAAAAAAAAATTCTGTGGACTAATGTGTTGGGAAATGCTATAAGCAACTATACTGCTTTTGAAAAATGACAGTATATCTCAGTATATGAAATCTGTTTTAATACTCTAACATACACTTTAATCTTTAATCCAAAGTTCCCTAAATTTATTTAACCATGGAAATTTTTTTTGTGTGTGCAGTACTTTTCTAATATCCCCATTGTGAGCAGCGGTTAGATTTTAACAGACTAAGAAACATATTTGGTTGCATGGACAAAAGACAAGAATACCAATTTGCAACCATCTAATGAGCAAAGTTGACTGGAACATTTTCCAAGATTTGAAGAAGGGTTCCTTGAGATCCTCTGTTCTAGTTGAGCAAATAAAGGGCAAAAGAATCTTAGAGAATTGTTATTATAGGGGACTTAGGCCAGGACTTTTGACCAGAATGTAAAACTTCTTCCTTACCCTTTCTTTCAACAAATTATTTATGCTAATGAGTCTGGCATTACTACTTACCATCACCCCTCGCTTAAACACCCTTGGCTGCCTCTTCTGTGCTTTCAAAACCTTAGGTTCAGCAATGCAGACAACTTTTTCCTCTTCCTTGACTAAGACAGCATATCATAATCGAGCCATTCCTGCCTCTCTAGCGACCTTCATATTCTATAAAGTGTATCCTCTGTGCATTAATCCACTAGTTAAATATTGATAGCAAGCCTCTCCCTTAATATTTACTTTGTTGCTCCATTATCGCTACATGCAGGGTGATTATTTGTTTCTGTCTTTCCAGCCTGTTTACTCAGGACTGAGTCAGCCTTCCCTATGTTTAACCTTCTTCTCCAATCATTGTTGGAGAGCATTCTGGCATCAGCTCAAAATAATTCTCTATGCTCAGTGCCTGCCATGCCATCGCCAGCAGGGGTCAGAAGGGCATTTCTTTCTCGGGTCAGGTGGGTTGGCAGTGAGAAAAGAAAGCCCTGGAGCATTGTCTTTGGTAAACATCTCTTCTTGAACATTGTCTCCTAAAACAGCCTATGAGAAACACCTCACCAGGTCCAACATGACAGTTTTTATGTTTGTTTGATTTGTTTTGTTTTCCATGTTGACCCTGGAAATCTTACAGTGCATAAACTTGTAACGATAGCGCCACCCTGACAAGGACTATTCCAAAGTCCATTGCCACTGAGTCAATTGCCACTCACAATGACCCTCTAGGACAGTAGAACTGCCCCATCGGGTTTTCAGGGAGTGGCCGGTGGACTCAAACTATTGGCCTTTTGGTTAGCAGCCAAACTCTTAACCACTATGCTACCAGGGCTATGGAACAGCAGAAATTGCCCTGACCAAAATTAACGGGCCTGGATGCAAACCCTGGTTCTGATAAGCCTCTGTTAGATGCTCTCGGGCAAGTAACTGACCTCTCTCCGTGTGCCTCAACCGCCTGACAGGGAAGCGTGGGAGCATTCAGCGGTGAGTGAACAGGAGGTATCACGGAGAACATAGCATGCGCCGCTACTGAAGGAAGTGTGTTAAGGCAGAGAGATCTAAATGCCATCCGTGAAGGCAGGCAAATGCTTATGCTCTAATCAAGAAGGGTGTGTGTGGCGGCCTTCGAGTCCTCTTTCCAAATCTGAAAACTGTGACTCTTCAGCAAAAAGGCCACCATTGCCTTGTGTCTATGTGTGTATTTGCGAGGGGGGGGGGGATGATGATTAAATTTCAGACTCTATTTGCATTACTGTCAAAAGACAAAGATTAAACAGATGTGGTCTGGGCTGCTTCCAAGCCCTTGCTGGGTTTGTTCACCAGTGGCTTCTAAAGTCTCTCCCCCGCCACTCCACTCTCAGCAGAAGGAAGGCAAGCAAGAGACGAACCCTGGAGAAGATGAATATCGGATTTCCAACAATAAAGTACCTTGCAGTTTAGAGACTTTACCTAAGATAGGTATCAAATGTAAATACACTGCTTCAAATTTCCCCAACAGTCTCTGATAAAGCAAATGGTGTTGTTGTGTGTCGACAAGTAGATTCCAACTCATAGCGACCCTATGTGAAAGAGTAGAGCTGCCCCATAGGGTTTCCCAGGCTGTAATCCGTATAGGAGTAGATCGCCAGGTCTTCCCTTTTGTGGATCCACTAGTGGATTTGAACCGTTGACTTTTTGGTTAGTAAGCCGAGCAATTAAGCATTGTGCCACCAGGGATCCTTGATAAAGCAAGTAGTCTTTTAATTGGTAGCATAGGACACAGTCCTAACTTTTTCAGTTATTTCCAAGTGATTTCTCCCATCCTCTAAGTTCTGGGAAATTTGAGTCTTCCTTAGCAGTAATGACATCCAGAGTCATAGAAACTAAAATCTAAATATCTAATCATGGAGTAGTCCACTTGCATGCCTGATCCATTACTCAGTGGCGTTTGAATATTTGACATTTCTCTAAAATTTATTCTGTCACATTGCCATGTTTTTTTCAAATGCCTGGAGTACTCTTTCCCCTCCTGCATCAGAAATTTCTACTCATTCTTCAAGCTCCAACTCAAATTTCACATCCCAGAGACCCTTCCCAGTCGTCCACGAGTGAGTGAGAGTCACTAGCTAGGCCCTCATAGCACCTGACACAGTGTTCATAGCAAGCATTGCAGTAACATTGTAGCTGTTTGTTTACTTTCTGCATCAGTCAGCACAGAGCCAATAAAATAAAGCCAACCAGATAGTTAAACAGAAAGAATTTAATGCAGTAAACTAGTTTCAAGGCTGTGCAGTTCGAACTCAACAGCATTTCTTCAGGAGAAAGACCTAGCAATCTGCTCTTATAAAGATTATAGCCTAGAAAACCCTATGGACAGTTCTACTCTGTTACATGGGGTTGCTATGAGTAAAAAGTTGACTCGATGGCACCTAACAATAACAACAAACTAGTCGAAAAACTGTTGGGAGAGTTGATAAGCCAAAGAGAGGACAACGTAGAAACCCAGATTTTTAGTTTTACTAGGAAGCCTCCAGCAGTAATAGGGCTGGAAGAACAAAGGTAAAAAGGAGTTAACAACTGAGCAGAACCCAGAAGCCAAAGTTACCTGGCCTGATCTGGGTCCATGGGAGCTGAGACCACTGCCAGGACCCACCCAAAGCAGAGAGAGATGGGGATAAACATCCCTGAACACTCACCCTCCAATCTCCAGCTAGTGCTCCCATTGCTTTAACCTGATCCAAAGCCATTTGGCAAGGGGGCTGGGAAATGCAATTTTCAGGGACAGGTCTAGGGTTGGACCTGAGAGCCAAGAGTCGAATGGCTGGCATACATGCCTATATCCCTCAGTGCGTGTGAGTGTCACTTGGTATCCCTAGCACAAAGTAGATGTTACTAAATTTGTTGGGTAAAGTACTGACTAAAAGTGAGATTTTTTTTTTTTTTTTTTGTATTCTTATCAAAGGGGCTTATGCTTTGAGAAAAAGAATATCAATCTTAGCCTGCCTTTAACCATTTTCTTTGTCTTCCTCCATCAGACTGAACAGTTCTCTTTTTCTGTTTTCACCATGGTATTTCCATGTTTCTTTGTTGTCTTTTTTTCAGTATCCACATTCCCAGAGTTCCAAGAGGATGATAAGAAGCCTCTGGTAATCTTGTCTGAAATTTGCATTGAGTTCAGTCATCTGTTCCCTGGGGCCCTGCTCTGTAGGCCAGTCAGGCTAAGAAGGGATGTTCTTTGCTATCAGACAGTTTTTTAAGTCTTTTCATTATCAATTCACCAGGACAGCACATAACGAGGTCTTGTAGTAGCAGATAGGGAATTCATTTCTCAGCCAAGTGGCTGAATTTGAAGCTTCAGGATTGTGGAGCATTATCTATAATTACTTTGTGGGTATTCCACCAAGATAATTTTCTTTGTAGGTTAAAAAAGTCAGGTCTTGCTGAAGGCTTTGTAGATTAAGTCCAGAACAAAGCCAGATGAGCTGGTGTTGATACCTAAGAAGAGGTGTTTCTCTTTTCTAGGATGAAGTCATTTGGCCTCTGCCCCAGCCATGAAGCCACCTTCAGTGAAGCAATGACAGTAGCTATATGGATGGGCATTTGCTGATCTCTAAAACTCTGTGCTCTGCCATTTGCCAATTTCTTTATGGGAGTTCTTTGTTCCATTTCAGTCGTGACGTTCTTCAGAACTTGCTTACAAATCATCCAGGTGCCAGGTTCCTCATGCAAAATCAGGGAAGAAAAAGGTCATAAGTTACTCCACAGATAAAGACGTTCTGGAAAACTCAGTGAAAAAAAGAAAATGTCCTTGTTTGAGGAAGGTGGGTGAGGAAGTGGCAGTGGTGTGCTGGAGCGAACTTGTACTTGAAATCAACTAGGGTGGAAGTATTTACACCACAAAAATTGGCAAACACTACAAACCAGAGCTTTTTCCATTCCTTTCCTTCTCTTTTTTGAGATCCAGTTGTAAAACATTTACCAGTGCATCCATGGAGGGTGGGAAGAACCCCATTTGTGCCAGCCCCAGGCCTTTGATAAAGGCTCTCAGATAAAGACCACCAGAAACACAATTGCGGCCAAACAAGTCAGGTTTATTAACTTGCTACATCAAGGGTGACGAATCACCTCAGGAACTGTGGGGCATCTCATTGAAAGGGAGTTGAAAGGGGCTTATTATAGGGTTTGGGCTTTTGCAGGATGATTTTTAAGAGGGGCTGGGGAAAGGGGAACCAGCTCTACATTGAATGCTGTCACGAGCAGGGGCAATTTAGAAATTGGGTACTAAGCAGTCATGATTCAGGAGGAAGAGGAATGAAAGGGAGCCGAGGAAGTCGTGGGGAAAGAAATCGTTGTTAGTAAGAAAGCAGTAACTCAAAAAGGGAAAGGTCGCCCCCCATTTTGCAACTGTGGTATAGCCTTGGGAGAAACACTGTGTATGTAACCTTGGCCATGTCTCATTGGAAACATTTTTTTTCTTTTTTTTAAGGTCCTGTTAGGAACATCATGGTCTGATTACTAGCAGGGCTATGAAACTCAGGGTTCTGCTTTTTGGAAACTATAAAATTATGATAAAAAGAGAGTGTTATATTCAAGCCCCCTTATCACTTGGAAACCAAGGCTGCTTCCCTGTGTCAAAGTGAGCTACCAGGTTCAGCTACTCCAGGCAGAGTGGGGTGTTCTACTCCTCCTGGGATGAATCAAACAGCAGTTTCTCACAGTTTGTGAGATTACAAATCAAAGTTTGTCAGCACAATTCCACTGAAATCAATTATCAAAAGTGGTTTTTACAGGTTCAAACCTTCTACCAACCCTTCTTTGCTCACTGCTGCTTGTTTTTTGCTGGAAGCCACTAGTTTCTGACTCCTCAGTCTGGTCACTGGATTCACACGGAGCCTGATTGCATTTTACCCACAGAAAGTGAGACACAATAAAAGATCTAAGATCTCTATGTCTTCTATGGATGCTAACCAAAAGGTCAGCAGTTCAAATCTACCAGCCACTCCTTGGAAACTCTACAAGGCAGTTCTACTCTGTCCTGCAGGGTTGCTATGAGTTGGAATTGACTCAACAGCAATGGGTTTGGTTTTTGGTTTTACATCTTAAAGGAAGAGCCCTGGTGGTGCAGTGGTTAAGTACTTGGCTGCTAATTGGTGGTTCCAATCTACCAGTCATTTTGGAAGAGAAAGATGTGACAGTCTTCTTCCATAAGATTACAACCCAGGAACCTGTGGGACAGTTCTATTCTGTCCTATAGGGTCACAATGAATTGGAATCAACTTGACAGGAAAGAGGTCTTAAATCTTAACTGCCCCTGAGTGATACAAACAATAAGCATATTCGGCTCTAACCAAAAGGTTGGAGGTTCAAGTCCACCCAGAGGGACCTCAGAAGAAAGAACTGGAGATCTACTTCTGAAAAATTAGCCGCTGAAAGCCCTGTGGAACGCAGGCCTGCCCTGACACACGTGGAGCTGCCGCGAGTCGCGCTGGCTCCACTGCAGCAGGCTGCGTCTCACGAACCTGTTGTCTTAGCAGCGCCTGTGCGATTACACCGCGTAGGGCGGCACGTACTTAGGGGCGAAGTAGGATTTGGGTACAACTCATGCCACACTGGACAGTTCCACACTGTGCACGTTCACAGGTTGTTTGCAGCCATCCTTGCTAAGTTCCTTTTTCAGCAGAAAGTGTCACTCCAGCATCTTCACAAAGGAAGGAAAGTGCGGTGTCTGCAGGTGTGCCCTCCAGGTGTGGCCCTCGCTGCAAATAAACACAGAACGTGGCCCTTTTGTCTATAGTTCATATTCATAAGGCAACATGTCACAAATGTCCTGAAACTTCAAGCAGCTTTTCTATTAATGTGGTCCCCAGTCCACCTGCTCCAGAATCACCTGAGATGCTGCTGGTTACAAAATGCAAATTTCTGTCTCTACCCCAGATCTACCGAATTAGCACCTCTAGCAGTGGAAAAAAAGGGGTGTGGATTTTTCACCAGTACCCCAAGTGCGGCACGAGAACGACTGATCCAGATGGTATGACAGCTTTTTTCTGTCCTGTCTGCTCATTTAATAAATCAACGGGAATATATTCACACCTGATATTCATTCGTTTATCCGTTCAGCAAGTATTTACTGAGTGCCAGATACTCAGGTAACTACACTGAAAAAGATACTCAAGGAGCTTATAGTTTTCCAGTAAACCCGTCTGTCAAGACTCTTTTCCCTGATTTGAGATTTTATTTTATTTTTTTTGAACAACAACAAAAAAGATATCATGTTCGTGACAATTGGAATTGCTAATATTACAATCCAAACTGTTTGCAGTGGTTACTTCTCAGAGGGTGGGGTGGGTTGGGGACCGGTTGGGAGTGGAAAGGGAAATGTACTGTACTGCACATCCCAGTTTTTATTGCTCCCACACAGCCCACTCTCCACCCCCACACCCTTGATGACAGCACAGTGCAGAACCCAGGCACCCATGTCATCATATCATTTCCTTCCACTGCCAGCTGTCTCAGCCTCTCTGGGCTGAGGGCTGGGCTCCCGCAGGGCCTCTGTCACACTGGCCATGGTGGGAACCCAGGTGGGAAGAACAATAGCTCCAAGGCCTTCGTTCCCACCAGACCAGACCTCTTGGAGGGTCTGGCTTCTCCTATCACTTCCAGACTCCAGTGAAGCTCCCTGTGTGGAGTAGAACTTGCTCAAAGGCTGATGGGACAGGTGCTTTAGGCCAGATAACTCCCCCCGTTGCCATAGAGTCGACTCCAACTCATGGCTACCCCATGTGTGTCAGAGTAGAGCTGTGTGCTCCATAGGGTTTTCAATAGCTGATTTTTTGGAAGTAGATCACCGGATCTTTCTTGAGGCAACTGTGGGTGGATTTGAACCACTGACCTTTCAGTTAGCACCTGAGCAGTTAGCCATTTGCACGACCCAGGGACTTCTACATAACTCCCAGACTGACAAAACATTGACCAGTAAGGGACAAGGCAAACAAAAGCCCACAAAGAAATGTCCTTTTGGAAAGAGGCACTGGATAAGCAAAGCATTACTGAAAAAGAACAAACTGGGAAGCCTCACTCTACCTGATTTTAGAACCTGTTATACTGCCACAGTAGTCAAAACAGCTTGGTACTGGTACAACAACATATAGATAGACCAATGGAACAGAATTGAGAATCCAGACATAAATCCATCCACATATGAGCAGCTGATATTTCACAAAGGCCCAAAGTCAGTTAAATGGAGAAAAGACCATCTCTTTAACAAATGGTGCTGGCATAACTGGATATCCATCTGCCAAAAAATGAAACAAGACCCATACCTCACACCATGCACAAAAGCTAACTCTTAATGGATCAGAGACCTAAACATAAAATCTAAAACAATAAAGATCATAGAAGAAAAAATAGGGACAATGTTAGGAGCCCTCCAATACATGGCATAAACAGCATACAAAACATTACTAACAATGCACAAACACCAGAAGAGAAACTAGATAACTGGGAGCTCCTAAAAATCAAACACTTATGCTCATCCAAAGACTTCACAAAAAGAGTAAAAAGACTACCTACAGGCTGGGAAAAGTTTTTAGCTATGACATTTCTGATCAGCACCTGATCTCTAAAATCTACATGATACTGCAAAAACTCATCTACAAAAAGACAAGTAACCCAATTAAAAAATGGGCAAAGGATATGAACAGGCACTTCACTAAAGAAGACATTCAGGTGGCTAACAGATACATGAGGAAATGCTCACGATCATTAGCCATTAGAGAAATGCAAATCACAACTACGATGAGATTCCATCTCACTCCAACAAGGCTGGCATTAATCCAAAAAAACAGAAACTAATAAATGTTGCAGAGGCTGTGGAGAGATTGGAACACTTACACACTGCTGGCGGAAATGTAAAATGCTACAACCACTTTGGAAATCGATTTGGCGCTTCCTTAAAAGGCTGGAAATAGAACCGCCATATGATCCAGCAATCCCACTCCTTGGAATATATCCTAAAGAAATAAGAGCCTTTACACGAACAGATATATGTACACCCATGTTTGCTGCAGCACTGTTTACAATGGCAAAAAGATGGAAGCAACCAAGGTGCCCATCGATGGATGACTGGATAAATAAATTGTGGTATATTCACACAATGGAATACTACACATCAATAAAGAACAATGATGAATCCATGAAACATTTCATAACATGGAGGAATCTGGAAGGCTTTAGGCTGAGTGAAATTGGTCAGTTGCAAAAGGGCAAATATTGTATGAGACCACCATTATAAGAACTCAAGAAATAGTTTAAACAGAGAAGAAAATATTCTTTGATGGTTATGAGAGAGGGGAGGAAGGGAGGGAGATGGGTATTCACTAATTAGATAGTAGACAAGAACTATTTTAGGTGAAGGGCAAGTCAAAACACAACACAGGAGAGGTCAGCACAACTGGACTATACCAAAAGCAAAGAAGTTTCTTGAATACAACCAAACACTTTGTAGGCCAGAGTAGCAGGGGCGGGGTTTGGTGACCATGGTTTCAGGGGACATCTAGGTCAATTGGTGTAATAAAATCTATTAAGAAAATATTCTGCATCCCAATTTGGTGAGTGGTGTCTGGGGTCTCAAACGCTAGCGAGTGGCCATCTAAGATGCATCAATTAGTCTCAACCCACCTGAAGCAAAGAAGAATGAAGAACACCAAAGACACAAGGTAATTATGAGCCCAAGAGACAGACAGGGCCACATAAATCAGAGACTACATCAGCTTGAGACCAGAAGAACTAGAGGGTGCCCGGCTATAACCGATGACTGCCCTGACAGGGAACACAACAGAGAATCCCTGATGGAGCAGGAGAGCAGTGGGAGGCAGGCCTCAAATTCTTGGGAAAAAAACAGACTTAATGGTCTGACTGAGACTAGAAGGACCCCAGAGGTCATGGTTCCCAGACCTTCTGTTAGCCCAAGACTGGAACCATTCCCAAAGCCAACTCTTCAGACAGGGATTGGACTGGACTATGAGATAGAAAATGATACTGGTGAGGAATGAGCTTCTTGGCTTAAAGCCACCTGAGACTATGTGGGCATCTCCTGTCTGGAGGGGAGATGAGAAGGCAGAGTGGAAAGAAGCTGGCTGAATAGACACGGGAATACAGGGTAGAGAGGAGTGTGCTGTCTCATTAGGGAGAGAGTAACTGCGAGTATATAACAAGGTGTATATAAATTTTTGTATGAGAGACTGACTTGATTTGTAAACTTTCACTTAAAGCACATTAAAAATTAAAAAAAAAAAAAAAAAAGAAATGTCCTTCCTTCCTCATCTCAAACACATACACCCATGGGCTGCTCCAAGATGTGGTGAGTCCCTCAATACTGTCAGGAGGCCTCTCAGCTGGCTGACCGGGTGACATACCCCATTTCCTCCCTTCCCTTTCCTGTTTCCATTATTCCTGCAGCACACAGATGTGAAAGCACATGAGCTTTGTCCAGGGCTCTGCTCCTAAGGAACTCAGGTCAAGACAGTGTCTCAACAGCTGTTTTGATAATTTAATTTTTTTTTTTCAATTTGTCTATTAAAATATTTAGGATGTCTCCCTTTGGCATTATGGTTAACAGTGTGTCCATCTCTCCTTTGAAATAAGAGCTTGTTCATATTTGTCTCTCCAGTCCAAGCATCCTCCAGCCTTCAATATCATAGGTATTCAATAAGCCTGTGTTTAGTTGAATAATGCAAATCTCTGCCTTCAAGGGGCTTCCAATCAGAATAGTCAAGCACCAATGCCATCCTTGAAATGGGCTCAGTTCCCTCACAAGGTCAGACACCTGAAAGACAAGACAGAGCTACCCTGTGTGACTGAAACATCAGATGTCAAAGTGTGTGGGAGGGTGGTGAGAGAAGAAGAGCAGAGATTATATATTATAACTTTGAGATTCCCAAAATTAAACTATTGAGAGGACTGTCATTTTCCTGCTATGAAGGAGGGCCTGGGCTATGACAGCAACCTAGCACCATGAAGGCCCTCTGAACCACCTCCATACCAAAAGTCGTCCATTTTCATCATTCTGGGGCTGGTCCCATACAAACGTATCTCTGGTTTTAATATGTACAACCTTATCTTTCAAAGAGCTTATTTCATAAATTGAGAATGCTCTTTTTGGTTAATTTGTGTTTTTATCAAACAGATATTTACATCATTCAAGCTTTAAAAAATCAAACAGATCTAAAAGGCAGTCTTCCACCCTTCCAATATCAATGTTCTAGGCATGATCCCCAGAGTTTATCTCAAGCAATTCCTTTTGTCTGTTTCCTCAAGTATTTACAGTCATATCTCTAAATAATATATTGATATCTCTAATTTTGATTTCTCAGTTTTAGACCTTAACCAAATGAAATCCATCGCCATCGAGTCAATTCACAGAGTAGACTAGCTCCACAGGGCTTCCAAGGCTGTAATCTGCATAGAAGCAGACTGCTACATCTTTCTCCATGGAGGGGCTGGTGGGTTCAAACCACCAACTTTGCCGTTAGCAGCCAAGTGCTTAACCACTGCATCACCAGGTCTCCTTATTTTAGACATTAGCTGTGTTTTATTGTTTTAACATATATATGTGGTAAAAAAAAAAAAAAAAAATTTTTTTTTTTTTTTTTTTTTTTTATGTGGTATTGATGAAGAATATTGAATATACCACAGACTGCCAAAAGAACAAACAAATCTGCCTTGGAAGACATACAGCCAGAATGTTCCTTCGGTTGTGGGAAATTTTCTTATGTTACTCCTTTTATGATTCTGCGCACTCCAGTTTCTGTATTCTGTTTCTGGAACTTCTATCAGTCAGATGTTAGGGTTCCTAATTTGATCTATAATTTTCTCGATCTTCATCTCCTATTCTCCACGTATTCTTTATTTTCCGGAAAATTTCCTTATCTTCAAACCATTCTAATAAGCTGTGGGAAGATGTGGTATCCTTATTTTTAATTTCTATGGTCTCTTTCTTGCTCTCAGATTGTTGCCTTTCCTTTTTTTTTTTTTTATTAACTTTTATTGAGCTTCAAGTGAACGTTTACAAATCCAGTCAGACTGTCACATATAGTGTATATACACCTTACTCCGTACTCCCACCTGCTCTCCCCCTATGAGTCAGCCCTTCCAGTCTCTCCTTTCGTGACAATTTTGCCAGCTTCCCACTCCCTCTATCCTCCCATCCCCCTCCAGACAGGAGATGCCAGCACAGTCTTGAGTGTCCACCTGACATCATTTTGCCTTTCCTTTTTACCAGTGTTGCAGTCTAGTGTTATGGATGTGATAGCATTGCTTACCTTGAAAGCACATTAATTGCAGTTTTGTGTGTGTGAGTTTTACATTTTCCTCTCTCCGGTTACTGCCTGTCTCTGTTTTCTTCAGTATCATTATCTATGTTTTTGGTTTTGGCTTTTGTCTTTCCTGATGGAGGTTTTTCTTAAATGCCTCGTAAACCAAAACTAAAAACCAAACCCATTGCTGTCGAGTTGATGCCAACTCATAGCGACCCTATAAGACAGAGTAGAACTGCCCCATAGGGTTTCCAAGGAGCAGCTGGTAGATTCGAACTGCCAGCCTTTTGGTTAGCACCCTGGGCTCTTAACCACTGTGCCACTGGGGCTCCAAAATGCTTGGTAAGCTTTAGCAATGGCTGAAATTTGAAGGCAGGGCACTAAAAGCCTGACAGGGATTCACTCGGTGGCGGGTGGAGCAAGATAGTGAGGTGTATTCTGACAGGTCCAAATGGCAATCCAGCTTGGTAAGAGAAGAATTCCCCAAACGTCAGTACATGCAGGCCTTTCTCTGGGGCCATCGCATTCCTCCACAGACAAATCCTCTAACTGTCCAAACTTCTGTCCACGGGACAGTAGGCTGATTACCAGTACTATGGAAGCAGGGTCAGAAAAGGGGATAAATGAACCCATCAGTCATTATAAGTATTATTACTTAATCTCCTTGTTTTCCAATGTATCCTTCACCATCCCCCACTCTCCACTCTTAACTCTTTTGTCTGATGTCCTAGAATTCAGAGCCTCTCGGATTCAACTTCCCCAAAGAATAATAAACCTCTACTTCTTGGAGCCACCACCCGTCTGTCAGTTTATTTGGTTGTGGTGACTTGCATGTTGCTATGATGCTGGAAGCTCTGTCACTGGTATTTCAAATATCAGCAGGGCTACCCATAGTGGACAGGTTTCAGCAAGCTTCCAGCTTCCAGACTACAACAGACTAGAAAGAAAGGCCTGGCAATCTACTTCTAAAAATTAGCCAATGAAAACGTTATAGATCACAACAGAACATTGTTTGACTTGCTTCCTTCAGACATGTCATCAGGAGAGATCAATTGCTGTAGGATGACATTGTGTTTTGTGAATTAGAGGGCCAGTGCGGGTGAAGGACACCCTGGACAAGATAAATTGGCACAATAACCACAACAACACACTTGAACATGTCAATGATTGTGAGGAAGACGCAAAACCAGGGAATGTTTTGTTCTGTTGTACATAAAATCACTTGACTTGGCAGCAGCTATCTATCTATATATCTGTGTATCTCTCTCTCTATTTATCTATTTAGTTCTTGATGGGAGAGGGGCATGGGATGGAGGAACGTAACTGGGGCCTAACCTTTCTTCTTGGGGACCTTTTCCTGGTTTCCCTATTTTAGCACCTTAGGTAACCAACTATGCTTGAAAACAATATCTTGTGCCTCCAATTTCTGCCCCTTCCTGGCTGCTGAGGGGCAAACCAGGTCACTTCTCAGCAGTCACTTCTCCAGGTATACAGGTTTTAGCTCCCTCCACTCGCCTAAGTCATTGTCACCTCCATGTGCTTTTCATTTCCCAGGAATTTATTGTAATCCTTCGCCCACTCTTGTCTTGTATGGTCTTTGATGGTTTAGGTCTGTTTTTGTTCCTTGGCTGATACTTTGGGAGGAGAAAATAGATACATGAGGCCAATTCATCCTGTTTTACCAGAACTCCTTGCTGTCTACTTCAGGACTCCTGCAAGCCTTTTTCTTTGTGATTGCTATGGTTCAGCATTTCCCAAAGGCTGTTTTCAGAAGAAGTGGTTATGAGGGTTGTTAATAAAGGTAGATAGAGAAAGGTTCCCCCGGTTAATTAGCTGTGGGAAATGTTAGGTCATAGATACCTTCCAGCAGTGCAAGTTTCTCTCAAAACAAGTTGACCAGCACTCTTCAAAAAATGCCTTCAGATCTGGGTTGAAACCCACATTTAAAAAAAAAAGTTCCAATTGAATGATTGTGATGACCAACACACACACACATCTATATTAGTAATACTCAGCTTGCATATGTACTTTATTCCCCAGACCTGGCTCTACATTATTTTAGAGCTAAAATATACGAAAGACTATGCTTCAGTTTCCAGAAGAGGAATTCCAAACACGTGTGGAGTAATGACATTACCAGGTTAAGTCTAGAGCCACCCAAGGTAAATGCTTGGAAAGGGACAGCACATGACTGGAGACTGAATGCAAGGGCAGATTAACCAGTAAGCAAAGTATGCATGGGCTTACAGTAAGCGAGGTACACACAGGTTTGCAGTAAACAAGGTACACCTGGGCTTAATTGTGTTTACTTACTAATCTGCAGTGCACAGTCAAAGATGTGGTGGAAAACGGATTAGCCAGTAAGCACAAGTAAGCCCTGCATAACTTGCTATTGGTCAATTCGTCCCTGACTGAATGTAGAAGCCCTATTTATGGATGCTTTTCAAGTCTTTCGATATCGTGGTCACAAATGGGTTACATCCTGAATAGTGGTTCCCAGCTTTCAGAAAAACAAGGCGTAATTTCCCTTACCACCACCCATCTGTCAGTTTGTTTTACTGAGGTGGCTTGCATGTTGCTGTGATGCTGGAAGCTATGCCACTGGTATTTCAAATACCGGCAGGGTCACCCATGCTGGACAGGTCTCAATACAGCTTCCAGACCAAGATAGGGTAGGAAGAAAGGCCTGGTGAGCTACTTCCAAAAATTAGCCAATGAAACCCTATGAATCACAACAAAATACTGTGCAATATAGCACTGGAAGATGAGACCCGTAGGTAGGAAGACACTGAAAATACATAGTGGTCACAACAATGGACTCAAGCATGCCAATGATCAGGAAGATGGTGCAGAATGGGGCAATGTTTCATTCCATTGTGCATGGGGTCGTCAGGAGTTGGAGCCAAGTCAATGGCAACTAACAACAACGACAATCTCCCTTAACGACCAGTGAAGACTTCTCCCTTGACAGGCATCAAAATCAGCAAGGGTTTGCTCTTCTATATCCTTTGTTCTTTCTGTTAAGCTCTTCCTATGAAGTCGTCCCACATTTGATGTGTTCTTTGTTCAAACACACTCATTCTCTGCCAATTTAGAAAAACATGCCTTAGTTCTGCTGCAGCTGAAAGAGAGAATAAAAGAGGGCCTTGGGTTTTTTTTTCCAAGGGGGCGAGGGGGGGAGTCGAGAGAAGCATTTCTAAAGCCACCCAGTGATTTTCTCCATTCCTGATTTTGACATTTCTTTCATGGTTTGTCTCTTTCCTGAGGAAGGACGCTTCTTGTATGCCAAACTGCCACTTGTTACAAATGCAGTCAGCATCCCTGAAACACTCATAGGGTAACTTCGTGATCTGCTGAGGCGTCTGGCTGACACAGAGTGCAGCTCAGCTGCCAGGACCCTAAACGAATGCCGATTACAATTAAACGCAAATTAGCTGCAGCAGTACATACATAATTCCTTCAGCTGCCTGCTATTCCAAAGCACAAATGCCATTCCAGACTGTTATAATTAATTGCCCCCAAATAAGTGTACGGCAAGAATATCCCTATCATTTCATCTTTCATTATTCATTTACACATCTGACATGGGGAGTGTGTAGTTAACCAGTGACGCAGTTTAATTAGGTTAATTGAAGCCACCACCAGCATGCTACGGAAGTCAGTAGACTCTTTGTTATCCGTCCACCTTCTTTCAGGGCTGCAGCACACTCACAGCTGAAACCCTGCACAGACCCTGCAGTGGGCTATCTCTGCCTTTCTGTCATCTAGTGGACAGTGTTTCTCCCGTGCGTAGCCCGGTGACTGGCACATAATAGGTGCTCGTTGAATGGGTTACATATATGAATGAATGCTATTCTATGGTCTTACTTTCATCACTGCAATTCCTTACTTCCACAAGAAGTCAGAGAAGCCCTATGAGTATGGAGATGAGGATGTGCAAGAAGGACTAACAGATGACAGCACCTGTGGTCAGGTATCCTACCTTGCCATATTTCTGCAGCTGCCAAGTTGAGCCCAAGGCCCTATCTGGCTTGGATAGATTGCACTGGAACATGTTGAAGGTCAAGCAGAACCTCAAGTGCTCACAGCATGGTGCTGCCAGATCTGCAAAATACCCCACAAAGTATCTTTGCAAATGTCTGCATTTGACCAGTGAATGAGATCAAGAATGGGATCATTCATGAAATGAAAAAGCTCCTTACTGCATGTGGTGAGGTGACCAGCTCCAATGACAATGTGGGCTTTCTTCCCACGATTGTTCCTTTGAAGTGGCTATCCAGCTCTAGAGCTGGATTTTCTTGCCTGTGTTGCACCCTAGGATGGCCTCATATGACTAGTTCACACAATGGAACTGTGGAAGATTGTATTTTCTAAAGATGGCCACACAAGTAGGTCCCATTTCATAAGGTCTTATAATGTGGAGATGCACTCCCACATTCAGCAGTGGGGTCTATGTTCTCCCCAGTTTAATCTCAGTGGGAACGGTGAGGCTTATCAGATCAAATCATAAAAGGTGACAGAGCTGCCACCTTGTACGCTAGGACGCTCACCCTCAAAAGCCAGCCACCATGCAGTGAGGAAGCCAAATAGTCACATGCTAAGTCCAAATGTGGATATTCTGGCCACAGCCATGACTGAAGTGCCAGTGAACAGCTAGCCTTTGATACGAGGGAGTAAGTCTACCAATGGTCCTAGCCCCCAGCCTTTGAGCCATCCAGCCGACTCCAAGTGGAGCTGAAACAAGCTGACCCCATTTAGCCCTGGCCAAATTGCAGATTCCTGAGCAAAACAAACGTCTGAGTTTGCTACTGAGTTTGAGGACAATTTGTTTTGCATCCATAAAGAACTGTAACAGGAATGTAAGTGGAAATGATCCTGGTCCAAGGCACTCAAGAACTGGGGATGCCTTCTCCCCACACTTTTTTTCTCTAAGGCCCTGGGGCTGACTGAACTGCAGTATGGAAGAAGCTGAGTATCCTGAATTGTGGCAAGTGTTCTGTCAGCTGATATACCTGCATCAAACTTTTAAAGAGCTAGAAATGAATTTCTGTTGTGCTAAGTCATTTAAAGCCCCTGAGTGGTGAAATGATTAACATGCTTAGCTGCTAACAGAAAGGATGGAGGTTGGAGTCCACCAAGAGGTGCCTTGGAAGAAAGACCTGGCGATCTACTTCCAAAAAAATCAGCTTTTGAAAATTCTGCAGAGCACAGTTCTACTCTGACACACATGGGGTCGCCATGAGTTAGAGTTGACTTGATGACAACTGGTAAGCCCTTAAAATTAAATACTTTACATTTTTATAGCATCTAGAATTACCCTAACTCAGCTCACTTTTTCTAATCTGTCCCAAATCAACTCTTACCAGTATCTACCCACCTCTTTTGTTTGCCAGTTGTCTGAGTAATACTAACTGTTGTCACCTGGATTTCTGTTTCAGTATCTTCACACCGATAGATGAACTTATACATTATCAGAGGGACAATACTTATAACTTCAAATGCCCCAAGTAATGCTTAGTCAGAGGGTAAAGGAAAAGCATACACTCACCTTCTTGCCCCTCCTCCACAACACCTCTGTGATCAGGGCAGCATTAGCCCAGAATAAGAGAAGAGGAACATCAGCCTCCAAAGAAGAAAAGCCAACAGAGGTCAGCAAACTGGAGCGCCAAGTTCCACTCCAGAGGCACCCTCCATGGTGAAGATGAAAGCACCACACATAGAGTTTTTGGGGTAGACCATATTGAGGACCTCGTCACATTTCATAACCAGCTTGGAGAGAACAGATAGGTTTCCCATGGGCTTCAGTGCCAACACACACACACACACACACACACACACACACAAAAACAGAAAAAACCCAGTTGCCACACAGTCGACCCCAACTCATGACGACCCCATAGGGTTTCAATGGCTGATTTTTCGAAAGTAGATCGACAGGCCTTTTCTTCCAGGTGTCTCCTTGTAGACTTGAACCTCCAACATTTCATTAGCAGCTGAGGTCGTTAACCATTTGCACCATCTAGGGACTCTGTGGCAGACATCGAGACCCAAAGCAGTAACTTCCCTTGGCCAACCGTGCCACTGGCTTCTAACTCCTTCCCCACAGAGCTGAGGAATCTCGATCCAGTGCTCATCTCCTGAGCTCTCCGTTGACAAGCACTTTCCCACTTCAGAGGTTTAAAGGTCCATAGGCCACCAAATACAAAAGCAGAGAAGATTTGCTCATTTTTAAGTATGACTATGACTCAGTACTACAGTAGGTAAATGATGAGTTTCAGTGAGACTCCTTCTCAGCATTTTGGGATTCTGAGAGACCCTAAAAGAATTTGCCTTCTGCTCAGTTTTTAAAATTTACTCCCTAACCTGAAGCACATTTGGAAAAACTAGAGAAATTCTACTCGGGGAGCTCAGATAGTGTTCATGAAGCCCTAGATAGGGAATCTTACTATGAACCTGGTGTTCGCGGAAGTGACATTTTTGAGTGTTCAGCATAAAATATCCGTGCCCCTTGATCTGACATCTGACCTGTGCATTCCCCGAACAACAGGAACCTGCCACTCAGCTCCTTGCAACTTCCTTCCTGATTCTCTCACCTATATTATTTATAGCTGCCTAAAACATTGTCTGTTTAATTTTTATTACTATATTTTACAAGACTGAATGGCAACTACCCAGGGAGCAATTGGAATCCAATCCAAGATGAAAAGCTTTACCACTGAAGGAAAAAGTACAATAAAAATCCCCTGGTTCATGTTGACTTTTTGAATTCCAGTAAGAACCCACTTCCTCAGTGGATTTCAAACCCCCTAGACTCCCAAATCCCCATCCTTTCAGCGTGCGATCACGAGCAGGGTCTGTGGGCTTTGCTTTGTGCTGCAAGCCCTCGCACAGCATAGAATGGGATCATGTGCCATTTCCCCAAACGGCCTGTGGGAGAATTTTTTGTATTTTGTGTTTCAACTGAGACCCCAGAACAGAATTCAGCTCTTCACAGTTCATTCCTAAGTTGAACAAGCCCCTTCCCTAAGGGGGCCTCAAGAATGTTGGAGATTCCTTCATCCTTACATGGTCTTGAGCTCAGGCTAATCCCTTATCTCTTCACGAGCTGTTGGGCTCATGCTGTTTTGATTTCACCAGAACGCCTGAGCCTCAGAGATCCTTGGCTCTGGGCCCCTCTCTTCAATGGGTCCCTTTGGGCCTCTGGGCTTAATGTTTTCAATGGAGATCTTGTGGGATAATGTTTCCAAATTTGTTTGCCAGAGCTTGGGCCCCTGGGAGCAGCCTTGCCTGGGTTTTGTCAGTCCCCTCCAGATCCTAGCCTCCTCTTCCCCCTCCCCTTCTCCTCCTCCATCAGCAGCAAACTCCCTGTTGGCCCCATCACTCACTGTCGACCTTGGAGAAGCAATGAAGGCTTTTTGGTGGCTGGACTCAGCTGGGGACACTCAGAGGCCAAAAGCTCATTTCTAGTTTTCAGTCTCCTCCATCTTTCACTCCTTGCTAACAGATTTGGGACTTTTAAAGGTTTTGTCAATCCATGAAACTTCATCCCATCCTTGAAGCTTTTCACTACAGGACCAGCCTCCTGTTAATAGATTCTTTTATCTTATTAATAATAGACCCAGCCCAGTCTGCTTTTGTGCCAGACTCTGCTGCTGAGCAAAGAGTGGCCTCACCCCAGGACTAGGTGAAGCCATCAGCCCCACTTTCTGGGTTCTATTTAGCCCGAAATATATGTGGGCCTGGGGGTGGCCCCATCCACCAGGGCTGTCCCTCCCCTCCTACAGACCCAGTCCCTGTTACTACTCCCTGGATTGCTAGGCAAATAAGGGCATCTGCCTCAAGCAAATGAACCAAGATCGTTGACAAAGCCAGATTCTCTAGCAAATCAGATGAAAAGGAATGTAAATCAGGGATGAAACACATTATGCTTTGGGCCCACTGCTGCTCAGGTCCCAAGCACACAGCTGTGTGATGATTTCTGCCTTCAAATTATAATCAGGTTTCAGATCTGACCTTTCACGCACTGACTAGCAGGAGTCTCGTGTAGAAGCTCTTATCATCTTAGAATTACAAAGGATATTAAATACTGAATATTCTAACCTGCATATTTCACAGACGCAGGCACTAAAGCCTGAAGTCTATGACTTACTCAATGCCACATTGCAATTATTCTTTCAGGAAGCATTTATTAAACAAATGTTGAGTGGCTGGGGATGCAAACAGCAACAGACACAGTCCCCATCCTTCAGGAATTCAGGTCTAATCAGGGAGGTAGGCTTGTGAGCTCATGATTCTCCCGCACCCACCTCGGCCCACAAGGTTCTCAGTGAGGACCTCTGAGTCTGGACCTCGGGGATGTGTAGTCTTGGACACCACAGTTCCTCCTGATGCTCACTCAGAGTTGAGAATCCTGGGAGTAAGCACAGAACGTGATGGGAGAACAAAGGAGAGCAGCTTGCTCATCCAGAGGAAGAAGGGTGGGGAGAATCCGGAAAATCAGTAATGAATTCACTCATTCATTTGGCAAATATTTATTGAGCTCGTTTAGATGCCAGACGATATTCTGGGTGTGAAAACTATGGCAGTGAACAAAATGGATGAAAATTCCTGTTTTCATGGAGACGTTGGGTCTCGGTCCCCTTGAATAGGATCCAGATTAGTGGAGAAATGAAGGAGAGGAAGAGGGTATTCTAAGTTCAGGAAACAGCACCTGCAAGGTGTTTCCATTGCTGTTGTTAGCTGCCATCGAATCAACCCCCAACTCATGGCAACCCCATGCATAACAAATCAAAGTGTTGCCCAGTCCTATGCCATCCCATGATTGGTTGCTGATCAGACCATTGTGATCCCTAGGTTTTTATTGGTTTATTTTCAGAAGTAGAGCACCAGGCCTTTCTTCCTAGTCCCTCTTAGTCTGGATGCTCCATTGAAACCTGTTCAGCATCATAGCAACATGCAAGCCTCTACTGACAGACGGGACAGGCTTAAAAGACAAATTAAGAATGGCTCTACTAAACAAGGATGGAAGAGATGGTTAATAGGTTGTGAGGAAAAGGACAAGACTAGAAATAAAAAATTCTGATGAAGATTCAAAGAAGGAATTGTGGGTGGAAAAAGTGGGAGAAGTGAGGGGCAGGGAGGTTGCAATTTGGGCTGCAGAACACGTTTTAGATGATGACGAGATCTAGGTGGTGGCCATGGCATGTTGCACAGAAATCGAGGTAACGTTCTGAGAACTAGGAGATGGAAGGGGAGTCCATCCAGCACCCCATCCACCAAAAATGAAGCAACACGCAACCCTGTTTTTGCATCTTCTACTTCTACCTATGAAAGGACAAATTGTTATCAGCTGTGAAATAAAACCAACTGTTGTTAACACTTCAAGCATTTGGGATTTCTTTTTTTTCAACGGAAGTAAGCCAAGGTATGCTGGTATCTAAATTTC
This sequence comes from Loxodonta africana, assembly GCF_030014295.1. Lineage (NCBI taxonomy): Eukaryota > Metazoa > Chordata > Mammalia > Proboscidea > Elephantidae > Loxodonta > Loxodonta africana. Next base: position 190,435,042 of record NC_087345.1, read on the forward strand.
CCTCTGAAAACCAAACTGGTGTTGAATTTCCTTAAAAGACTATATCCTTTCCTGTAACTAGTGTAAAAAAAGAAAGACATTTCTCGAAAGTACCAATTTATTCCATGCCTCACTCCTCTAGCTAACTGAATAAGATGACTTTTTCTTTGTTTGTTTGTTTTTTTTTTGTTAATAGAGGAATTTCATTCTTGGTCTGAAAACATAAATTCCCTGAAACACATATACTTTGCTATTATAATTTGTCCTGAAGATAATACAATGATAAACTCTTATGCTCTTTTCCTGTATATTTGTCAAATTCTGGTTCTTAATTTTAGCTTTGCATGACAAGAAATGGTTACACAGCTTTTTTGTTGGTATCTGTTGTTATGCTTTGCTTTGCCTTATTTTGCAAATCTGATTATGGTTTCTAAAATGCTGGAGTTCCTTAAGGGAGTTATTTGTGTTATTTGTGTAGATGAATATATCTACCCTCCCAAAAGGCCTGTAAGCTGATGCTAAAACTGCTGACCAAAAGATGAAGGCATATCTGTAACCCTTGCTTTCCCAGAAACTCCAGTTAAAAAGGAAAAATAACCGAAGTCCCCAACTTACAATTGCAGTCTCATTTGGTGTGGCGTCTGCCCAGTTTCCTGTTCTCCATGAGAACATTTTTTGTTGTTGTTGTTTACTGCCATAGTCCCAGCACCCAGAAGATTACTTTGCACATAGTAGATTTTCAATGAATTTTTGTCAAACTAATGAATGAATTGTTAACTCCCTGGATTCTCTCCGTTTTTTTCTCCTTCCCTCTGGATGAACGAGCTGCTCTCTTTGTTCTCCCATCACGTTCTGTGCTTACTTCCAGGATTCTCTACTCTGAGTGAACATGAGGAGGGACTGTGGTGTCCAAAACTACACATCCCTGAGGTCCAGTCCCTAAGGTTCTAACTCAGATGTGGGCCAAGGGCGGGCACAGGAGGATCACAGGCTTACAAGATGATCTCCCAGATGACACTGGGATTTCTTGATGACAGGGACTGTTTCTATTGACGTTCACATCCCCTGCCACCCACACTTGGTTAATAAATGCATAGCAAGCAAGCGCTTGCCAAGCATTGCTGTGTGGATATTAGAAACACTACTTCTACATACCTTCCCTCGGAGAGCTACACCCTTTCTGTCCCTGCACTGATGGGAGCTTCCTCGCCCAGCTTTAGGCGACCTGACTGCTAGCAGTTTTAGAGCTTGCAGTCCACAGAAGTACCTTATTCATGGACCTCCCTAACATCTCCCGGCAGACACTGACTCCAGGAACAGGTCTAAGGGAGGGTGAGGGGCTTCCCGCCTTCGTTTACAGCTGAGAACACTGTATTCCAAGATGAGGCACCAGTGTGCCCGGCCTCCCACCCCTGAGCTGGAAGTGCAGTCATGCTTTCGAGTCTGTTCTGGACTCCCACCCCTGGGTCCCAGGAGCCTGGCAATCAACCCCAAAGTACTTGGCAATCACTCCCTTCACAGTTTCTTCCAGAAAGCCCCGGGAACCTCAAGTTAGCAGAGTAACTAACATTCTGAGGCACTACGGTAGTACGTATATCCTAGAGCTCTGAGGCAAAATGGTAGCATACAAATTAAAAAAAAAAAGTTGTCATCTGGTTGATTCTGACTCAAGGCAACTCCATGTGTGTCAGAGGAGAAATGTGCCCCATGGGGTTTTCAATCTCTGATTTTTCAGAAGTAGATCATCAGGCCTTTCTTCCAAGGTGCCTCTGGAAGGATTTAAACCACTGACCTTCTAGTTAGCAGTAAGGGCATTAACCTTTGTACCATTCAAAAATGCCAGCAAGCAAATGGGATCCCAAATAATCCAGAGAAATAAAAGTCTTGTCCCCATGATCTATCTATATACATATACATACACATATACATATACATACACATATACATATATTCCACCGCCCCCAGAAAAGAGACAGTACATTTTAGAAGAAAGAACACTGGGTTTGGAGTCGTGGGACCTGTCTCCTTCTCTTGCCAGCCTTGTAACCTAGGGCAACTCACTTGGCTTCTTTTAATTGGAACTCCCTCGTCTGTAAATGGGGAGATTACCAACAGCCATCTCCAGGGTTTCTGTCAGAATCAAATATAGATGTAAAGCTCTATAGAAACACTGGCCAAAAAACAAAAAGATAAATCAGAACATAGGCCAGTCTCACTGAATTGTTGCTAATTCATCTATTTACCACTTCCCGCCTCTACCCTCCTCCCAACCACCTGGCCATTTCACTACATCTCTCAATCATAGGAAGCCCAAGAACTGCACATTCTGATTCTTAAGTTCTGGTAAGATTGCTTCATGGTGGAGGAGACCATGTCTGTTCAGGCTGAACCAGGTCTTCTGAGCAGGAGGAGGACAGCTGAGTTAGCTATAGCTGCCCTCCCCGTTCTGTGGAAAGTGGCTGCATTGCCCACGCACCTGTCTCCTGTCATGCTGCACCTGAGTCAGCTCTTTGTTTTATGTTATCTGGCCATCTCTTCAAAACACCCCCATTTTGCTACTACATGGCCCCCTCTTGTGCTGAGGAGTCTACCACATGCCCCTTATTAATATGGGTCTGTGCTCCTAACTTCACTGTCTTCGAGGCTTGGCACATCTACTGTAAATAGCTTTGATTAGTTTCAGTCTCTTTTAATAGTAGCCGTTGTGCCTGCCAAGGGAGGCTAGACTTGAGCTTAGACTGAACCAATTAGCAGCCCGACCTCCTGCCCCCTGCGTTTCCCCTCCACCCCGCCATCAATGCCTGACTTTGCGGCATGAACAATCCACACAGCAGCTGTGCCAAGTTCTAAGCCAGGACTTTCAAAAGCCCTCCCTGGCTGCTGCCCCCTCTGGACACTCCCTTTGAGGCTGGGCTGAACTTGGCTATCTCTGCCACAGACTAGCTTTGATGCCAGGTGCTCTTCTGATGGTTTCCGTGTCTGACAGCTCAGCTGAATGCTGGCCTCTCATTTTAGCTTCCACCAGTAGAGCAGTTACAGAAGCTTTTTTTAACGTTATTTCAGTTATATAATATTCTTTAAACTCTGAAACACACTATGTGAAGTCTCCGATTTTAGCTCAGTGCCAAGGAGTGGCAATGGCAAGAGTTGAGTCATAGGGTATATATAAGCTGGAAATGACAGGAAATGAACCTCCTTTTGCCACCTCCAGTCCCTCTGAGCTGAGCCATTGAGCTAGGATTCTGAGCATCTACCATGAGCAGACTCTAGAGATGACTTATCTCCTGTTTGCTGGTGTTCGTTGAGTAGAAAAAGTTACTGGGCGTTAAACTGGCACAATGTTACCTTGAAATGACTCAACCCACATGAGTAGGGTGAGTCATGGGCACTACTGACTTTCAGGCACAGGCCCTAGGTTTGGGGTTTTATTATCTTGCTTATGATTCAGGTTTCATCCAAGTAGCTCTTAAAAGCAGCCTATCTCCACTTCCTCTATTAGGAAGGAAGTGGCTAGGCCGAGTGCATAATATGGTGGAAGATGATTTTATCCCCTGAGCCCATGGGGTTTTGCCTCCTGCCCATCACTTGTGGCAGAGGGATTGGTAAGACTGTGAATGCCTTCGATCCTTGATCACAGCCAAAACTGAAAGTTCTGACAGTGGAGGGCTTGCTCCTTTCCTTATTTGGTCAGTAGATTCCAGCTCTGAAACCTCAGCCTGCCATCTTTTTTTTGCCTTTGTATTTTATTTCCAAAGGGGCAGGTGGCAGTAGTGTGGTATGTTTTTACCTAGTCAGCTAAAAGGTTCTGTATCAGCCTCTGTCACTCATAAAGTAATACCTATCGTTATGTACCATGAACAGAAACAGTCAAAGTGCAGGATTAACACGTCAAGAATGAAAGCTTGACCTACATCATTAGACTTTGTCCTGTCCAAAGAAAGCAAGTGACTGCATAGACCAAGAACAGAACCTGGGAATCACGTAACATCATACAAAGCAAAGTAGGCTGTGGCAAAGGTAACAAATTCAATCACTAGCTAAAATAAACTGCCACTGAGCTGAAAATAGGAGCCTTGGTGGCACAGTGGTTAAGTGCTCAGCTGCTGAAAGGTCAGCAGTTCGAACCCACCAGCTGTTCCATGGAAAAAAGATATGGCAATCTGCTTCAATAAAGATTACAGCCAAGAAAACCCAATAAAGCAGTTCTACTCTGCCCTATTGTGTTGCTAGGAGTCAGAATCAACTCAATGGCAATGGGTTTTTTGGTTTTGGCCCGAAGGTTCCAGTTACTCTGCTTAGAGTGCTAGGGAAACCAAGAAGGACATCCAATCCAGCTTGGTGAAGGGCATGATGGAGGCGATCCTGAAGCTGAGTTCCAAAATTTAGTAGGAGTTGCCCAGGTGAAGGGTATGAGCTTACCACTCAAGGGGAGCAGCAAACATGAAAACTCAGAGGGAAGAGAAACTCTCCACAGTAGCTTAATAGAACTGCAGAGTGAAGATGAGCTGGAGAGTGGAGAAATAGGGTCCTAGAAATTAAGGCAGGAATTGGATCAGATACGGAGTCCTTGGGTAGCATTCAGCTCTAAAAAGGTTGGTGATTAAATCCACCCAGAGTTCCCTTGGAAGAAAGACCTAGTGATCTGCTCTCGAAATATCACCCACTGAAAACTCTATGGAGCACAGTTCTACTCTGACACGTATGGGGTCACCATGAGTCAGAATTGACTCAATGGCAGGTGGTTTGGGTATTTTGGATTTGAACCAGAAAAGGTTTGTGTAACTTGCTAAGAGGTTGGGTCTTCCATTGAAGGCAATGGGGAGCCAGTGAAGGATTTTAAGCAGGAGAGTAACACGATCAGAAGTGTGTTTTATTAAAGATCACTCTGATGGAAGAGGCAAGAGTGAAAGTGGAGAAGTCAGTAGAGAAGCCAGCAAAGAAATGCAGAAAATTTGAAATTCAGGCAGTGGTGGTAATGATGAAAAGATGAGACAGGACAGGGGAACAGTGAAATTCTGAATGAGATGTGGAGGTTGGTGAGGGGCAGGAGGGGTTCTGAGTCTACTAGAGGTCTACAGATCTACTTGGCTTCTGGCCTGGGCATCCAGGAGAACATCAGAGCCATTTGTCAAGACAGACTAGGCACACAGGAAGGGGGTCAGGTCTGTAGAAGGGGGGGAAGGGAGAATGATGTCATCATGAGCTCCATTTGAGATATTGAACCTGGTTGGAGCTTCCTGGCTCCTCAATTTCCCATCATATGCAGCATGCATGTCTATGGTCTAGATAACCACATTTAGGGAGTTGTAACACCTCTGTAGGAGCCTCAGTGGTGCGACGGTTAAAACACCTGGCTGCTAACCAAAAGGTCAGTGGTTAGAATCCACCAGCTGCTCCATGAGAGAAAGATGTAGCAGTCTGCTTGTGTAAAGATTTATAGCCTTGGAAACCCTATGGGGCAGTTCTATTCTATCCTATAGGGTCACTGTGAGTCAGAATCAACTTGACAGCAGTGGGTTTGGTTGTTGGGTTTGTGTGTGTGTGTGTGTGGAACACCCTCTGTGCCCTGTGTGACCCCTGACCATCAACCTTGGTGGTGGCAGGATGAATTGTAGAAAAGTATGGTGTGGGATGGGAAACATTGGCTAGCCATGATCTAAATACGCCTTCTTTAATTCCACAAAAGGAAAACGCATCCATGCACAGCATGAGAATGCTACCTAGTCCATGAGATTAAAAACACAACAGTCTTTTCAATCCCAATTTCAAAGACTGTAATTATTTTAATCTCGTGAATCCATTACAAATTCTGAAAGAGTTGACTGGTAGTAAGTTTGCTTCGCGAATCAAAACATCATGATTCAGGTAGTCAAGCAATAAATAACAAAGCCTACTGTGTGCAAAGATAAATATGATGGCCCATACCCTCAAAGAATTTGTAATTTTAAAGAGAATTTATGAACACAAGTAGCTGCAGAACGATGTATATTTCATAAGTTGACTCATGGTGGTTTATGTGCACCACGGGAAGAAGTAGAACTACATTCCATTGGGTTTTTAAGGCCGTGACATTTTGGAAGCATATCACCAGGCCTTTCTTCCAAGGTATCTCTGGGTGGGTTCAAGCCACCAACTTTTCACTTAGTAATTGCTGGCGTAAACACTTGCACCACCCAGAGTCTCATGAGTCGCTATGAACTAGAATCAAGTTGATAGCAGTTGGTTTGGGTTTTTCATTGCTATTTCATAAGTACTGTTAGTGAACTCTCAAATCTACCAGCTGTTCCTTGAAAACTCTATGGGGCAATTCTACTCTGTCCTATAGGGTCACTATGAGTCAGAATCCACTCGATGGCAGTGGGCTAGGTTAGTGAACTCTTAGTCAAGGGACTTGCAGGGAGGGAAAGGTTAATTCTGATGGGGGCTGGGGGATTATAAGAGGCTTCAGAGAGAGAAGCCTAACATTACATTGGCTAAGGATGCTTTATGAATCAAACTGGACTTCGTAAAATCTAAATTTCACACAGGCCCTGTTATGGATTGAATTATGTCCCCCCCCCCAAGAAAAATGTGTTGAAATCCTAACTGTAGTACCTATAAATATGACACTATTTGGAAATAGTTTTCTCTTGTTACGTTAATGAGGTCATACCAGAGTAGGATGGGTCCTAAACCTCATCACTTAAGAGCAGCATCTTATAAAACGAGCAGAACAGATACAGACACATGCGCACGTGCAAGCGCATGCGCGCATACACACACACCAAGGGGGAAGACAGACACCGTGTGAGGACCTGCCTGTAAGCAAAGGAACGCCAAGTGTTGCCAGCCGTCATCAAAAACTAGTCACCTACCCGGCAGAGATCCCCAGAACTGTGAGAAAATAAATTTATGTTCTCTAAAGCCAACCTTGGTGGCATAGTGGTTAAGTGCTATGGCTGCTAACCAAAGGGTTCGGCAGTTCGAATCCACCAGGCGCTCCTTGGAAACTCTATGGGGCAGTTCTACTCTGTCGTACAGGGTCGCTAGGAGTCTGAATCGACTCGATGGCAATGGGTTTGGTTTTTTTTTATATAGCCACCCACTTGTGGTACAGCACTAGCAAACCAAGACAGCATGTCTCTGCCACTGTGAAAGCCACCCACTTGTGGTACAGCACTAGCAAACCAAGACAGCATGTCTCTGCCACTGTGAAATAAAAAGTTTACAATCAAGTATCAAGTACACATATTAGTTTGAACCACAGGATAATTTTCATTTTTGTAAGTAAAAAAAAAAATGGTTACATATCAATAATTTCATACAGTCCAGTCTAATAATCCTGTTTGATCAGAGACCTCAGTTGAAAGAATTCCTAGTATGTCCTGTTCATCCCGCACCTTCTGAATAGGCTTGGTTTGTGATGATCAGGATTTTCACATCAACTCCCAAAGGAGCAACATTCCAACCAGTGGACTCCTTCTGCTGGATCGAATTTTCATGGTTTGAAGCTTAAGGACAGCTTGGAAAATCCATCGATGTTTTCTGCCTCATTCCCAGATTCCCGGTCTTGGACCTTAAAAGAAAATCAATATGATTAGGTCACGTTTCTGATGGCAAATGATCCCGGCAGGCCTTGCATCTGAAATTCTCACTGCAGCTAAGGCTCTACAACCTCTGCAGCTTCCAGGAAGCCAAACACACTCCTCGTTCAATCTTTTGTGGAGGCGATTCATCACGAAAACAGCGCCATCGTCCCAGCCTGCCTTTGCTCAAACTTCCCTGGTGTTGAAAAACTCAGTTTGAACTCAGACCTATATCCCACAGGAAAATGCTCTAGAGACTGGGGTTGAGTCAGTCTTTTTAAGGCAAACAAGCCCTTTGGAGCTGACTGATTCCTGATGCTGTCAGCTGATGAGGAGGTAATGATTCCCCGAAGCTGAGGTCGTGAACCTGGAGCATATTTTTAAAACACTATTAGAAAACGATTTTAACATCCATATATGCGTGAGAAAAAAGGTTTTTGATAAATAATTTAAATGGTCACATGCTGACCTTGCGCCAGGATCCTGGACTCAACCCCCGCATGGCCATGGGATCACTGAATACGATGTATCTAAATGGCCCAATTTCTTTCTCTTTCTTTCTTTCCTTCCTTCCTGCCTTCCCTTTTCTTTTTCTTTCTTCCTTCTTTCCTTTCTTTCTTACTTTCTTTTTTAAGGGAGTGCCTCATTCTAGAGTTTGAAAGAAAAATGCTTTGGAAAGCCAAAGATCTCACAAACGTTTTCAGACATTACTTCACTGGTCTCTGCAGCCCTATTTTATAGCTCCCATTTAGGAGCCTCTTACTGAGGCAAAAGGGGGCAGGCTTGCCCAAGGTCAGAGCCTTGCCCTGGCAATGGTGCGCCTCACAAAGGCTGACGCACACTCTGTGAGAGCCAACAGGAAGCACTACCTCCACAGGCTTGGCCCGAGGCTTAGCAACTGCTTTCCTCCTGTCCCTGTGGTGCCAAATGTGGGCAGGAGAGAAGAAGGAAGCTACTGCTAAAGCTGAAGAGACCTGAGCCTTCAGATAGTTGGAAGCCCTGAAGTCACAAGGAGCCCTATAGAGGCCGCTCTGGGGAGGCTGAAGAGAGTGCTTTGGAGAGGGGTCCAGGCCCTCACTCCTCCCTTCAACTGGCTCAGCCCTGATTTCAGCATCCTAAGCTTTAGTCTCTGAGTGGTGCCAACGGTTAATGCGCTCAGCTATTAACAGAAATGTTGGAGGCTTGAGTCTGTCTACCAGAGGCACCTTGGAAGAAAGGCCTGTGATTTATTTCAAAAACTCAGCCACTGAAAACCCCATGGAGCACACTTTTTCTCTGATACACATGGGGTTGCCAGGAGTCAAAGTCAACCCAATGACAGCTGGTGGTGGTGGTAAGCTGTAGTCCAACCTCCTGTTTCTACACTTGAGGAAAGCAAGCTCCAAGGGGATGAGGGGCCGCTTTTAAGGTTCCTAAGAGAACTGGTCAAAAGCCAGTTCTCTTGATTCCAAACAATTGGAAAGGAAACATTGAGCAAGTGGAAGGAAAAATGGGAGATAGAAGAAAAGGGGCAGAAGGAGAAAGCACAGTGTTGCAAGTGGAGAATGCTTTTGTGTCTCTGACCATCATTCATGGTCTGGCTGACAGACAGGCAGGTGCCGTGAGGTATTTGAGAGAAGCATGGCCACCGCTCTTGCAGGAACTGAGCGTTACACACATACCAGACACAGAGCACACTTGACTGCATTCAAGAAAAATGTTTCCTCATTTTATAAATGAGTAAATGACCTGCCCCCATTTGTGGAGACAGAGATCAGTGTTGTGGGATTCATCCCTCTCTGCCATCCCGTTTGGGAATGGGTTGTCTCTGTTATGTTAATGAGGCAGGATTAATGTAAGGTGTATCTTGAGTCACTCTCTTTGGAGATACAAAAAAGATTACACGAGCAAGCTAAAAAGCAGAGGTGGGGGAAGGGATATGCCAAGCCACATGAAGATTGTCCAGGAGCAAAAGCTCAAAGAGACAAGGACCTTCCTCCAGAGCCGATAGAGAGAGAAAGCCTTCGCCTAGAGCCAGCACCCCGAATTTAGACTTTTAGCCTCCTAAACTGTGAGAAAATAAAATTTCTGTTTGTTAAAGCCATCCACTTGTGGTATTTCTGTTATAGCAGCACTAGATAACTAAGACAATGGTAGGGTTCTCCCTTTGCATGTGGGAGATCTGGGTCGATTCCCAATCAATACACCTCGCACAGACGACATCTATTCTGTCAATGGAGGCTTGCATGTTGCTAAGGTGCTGAACAGATTTCAGTGGAACCTTCAGGCTAAGACAGATTAGGGAGAAAGGCCTGGCGATCTGCTTCCAAAAAATCAGCCATTGAAAACCCTATGAATCACAATGGTCTGACCCCCAATCAGTCATGGGGATGGTGCAGGACTGGGCGGTGTTTAGTTTTGTTGTGCATGCATGGGGTCACCACGACTCAGGGTTAACTGGACAGTGGCTAACAACAACAAGGATCAATAAAGCCCCTGGATGGTACAGTTAATGCGCTCAGCTGCTAATCGAAAGGTTGGCAGTTCAAATGTACCCAGAGGTGCCTTGGAAGAAAGATCTACTTCTGAAAAATCAGCCATTGAAAACCCTGTGGAGCACAGTTCTAGTCTGATATGCATAAGGTCACTGTAAGCTGAAATCAACCTCACAGCAAGTGGTTAAGGGCCAATAGAATGGCAGTGTTTGCTGGAATTGTGTCTTATGCCCAGAGAAAACCCCAGAATGGTCAGGCTACACCCTAATCTCTTGCCCTTCTAAAAGAGCTGGCTGACCCTCCTCCTGCCCTGGCCACAAATTCTGGACTGACTTCTTAAGAATATCTCAGGTCTTGACAAGAGAAACAGGGCATTGGCTAAAGGAAACACTGCCATGTTCTTCCTTCATAGAAATGAGCAGGAAACGGAGGCAGGAACACGGTTTTTGGAAATAGGTCAAGCAAAGGGAATGGCTTGGAAAATCACCTTTCATTTGCCTCCAGAGGCTACTAAACATTAAAGGACATCCCAAAGGAAGAGGTGAGAGATTTGTCCCTGTCAATCTCTGCAAATAGCCTAGATACTCAGTACTCTGGAATGATTCAAAGCAAGACCAGTCCTGGCCAAGGGCAGGAGGAAGAAAGAGGCCACCACTGACAATTCCTCTACCTACAGGGTTGTACACTTATGCTCTAATGTCCTAGTTTAAGCCAAACTCATGATGATATATATACTATTTGAGCTTTCTTATGCATATTGTATAAGTGTTGTTGTTGTTAGCTGTGCACCGTCATGGCTCCTGTAAAGATTACAGTCAAGAAAACCCTATGGAGCATTTCTACTCTGCAACATATGTGGTCACCATGATTATAGAAGTAATAAATTTTGTAAATATTACCTGAATTTTCCCAGTTCTTTGAAAATAATGACCAAGGATTTACATTTTCCAGGCAAATATGAAGGAAGACACATCTGTGTGTCAGCCTCCTTCCCCCCTGTGCTGTACCTGCCCTACTAATCCTCTCCAGCCCCAAACGTCCTCACTTCCTTTTGTACGTCACATTGTCTTCATTCCCTTTTGCTTTGTCTCCAAGCTCTGATTACTGGGCAGTGCACCTATTAATCTTGAATGGAATGAAGTCTCTGCCACTTCCATTTAAAAGAGAAATAGCTTTGCCTTTTCCATTTGATTCGACACTATAAAATATTTATGAATCCTCTGGCACCTCCAGGCTCCTGCTCTCCCATCGATTCTCTCGGTCGGCACTAAGTGCTCACTTTGAGCAAAGTACTTCCCGTTCATCAGGGACAGGCCAGCATGACAACATTCAGTTAGCCCCAGCTGCTCCAAGTCCGCTGGGTCACTGGCAAGAGCCCCTGCTGCTCACGTGAGGGGCCGTCATTGGTTTCTAAGCCCTGCAGCCATCCCACAGAAGACAGTTGCTCCCGGTGGCTCTGGGGTCCTGCTTTGTCTTCTCAGTTTCTTCTACCTATGTGTTCCTGATATAGTCACACACAGACACAACTGGCATCTTTGAGTCTTCTGTGACCTCAGGGGCTGCAGGCAGGGAGCTGAAGGTGCTGCTGGTATGGCAGGGCCATTGCAGATTCCTGAGGTCTGTGATCTTGACCCAGGTAGGGTGATTAGATTCTTCCAGGAAGGAAAGAGTCATGTTGCTGTTCTCGAGTCTACTAGAGCTTTTCCAAAAGTGACTCCTGCTCACTCATTCCTTGCTAGTCCCTGTATGATACCCATGACTTCACAGTATCAGTAATTCATTAACATTTACTCACTGTCCTGTTGTTGCTGTTGTTAGCTGCCATCAAAGCTGGCCCCAATTCATGGCAGCCCCATGCACATCAGTCCTGCATCATGCCCATGATTGGTTGCAGATCAGACCATTGTGATCCACAAGGTTTCAAGCGGCTGATTTTTGGAAGTATACAACCAGGCCTTTCTTCCTAGTCCATCTTAGTCTGGAAGCACCAGTGAAACCTGTCCAGCATCATAGAAACACACAGGCCTCCAATGATAGAGGGGTAGTGGCTGCACTTAAGGTACATTGGCCGGGAATCGGACCTGAGTCTTCTGCATGGAAGTGAGATACTACCACTGAACCACAAATGTCTTCCTACTCCCTGTCCTAGGGGAAGAAAATAATGCTGGAAATGGTGTGAGACAGAGATCCCAACTGACCAAAAGAAGACACAAAACTCTATAAGTTACCAAATGTTTCCATGCCTCAGTTCCTTATCTGTGTAGGGAGAATAACATCAGTACCTACCTTCCTGAGTTGTTGGGAGAATTCAATGGGATAACATATATAAAGAGCTTAAAACAGTCTCTGGCACCTAGGAAGTGCTCAGTAAACACGAGCTATTATTGTTCTTGTGGTTGCCATTAGTTTTTAGACAAGGCAATATCAGTCCCAGCCGTCAGTGATGGGGATATGACTTTGGAAGGCGACAGGGAAGTGCCATGAGCTAAAAGCCAGGGAACAAGGAGGTCTTGACATGGGGGTAACTGCTGCTTTAGCCTGGAGGCCCCTTCTATGCTTCCTGCTATTAGCCCAGAGCCAGCAAGGTGGGGCATATATATGAAGCTTCTCAGGCAGTGGTTGACTTGGCTGGACCACTCCCTCTCCCAGCACCTAGCATAATTCTTTACAAAAGATAGTTGCTCCATAAATCCTAAGTGTATTCATTTATGTTCAACACCCCCTACATGCTATTTTTGTATTGTCTTGGCATCGTAAGTGCTTTTTCTAGGAAAGACCACCACATTTTTTCTTTCCTCCTTCCTGCCCCCCACCATCAAAGCATAGCTGTCAGGTGTCCCAAATTCTGAGCCTTAACTTTACTGTGTAACCGGGTAGTGGTTAAAAACAAGAATTTTTGGACCCAGATAGACTTGGATTCGAATCCTGACTCAAATACTACCTGTCTGTGTACCTGGGGCAAGCAATTTCACCTCCATATTCCTCAGTTCCCTTAAGGTAAACTGAGGATAATAATAGTAATCGGCTTATAAAGTTGTCACTCATAAAGCAGGCATTTTGTTAAACATTGCAAGAAAAGAGATCAGCAAAATGTCTGGCACACAATAAGTGCTTAAATAAACGCTGAGTATTTTGGTCACTGTTGTGAATGAGTTAATACACTTCACCAGAAAAATCTGAGTTTTCCTGAAACTTCTAGAAACTGTGTACCCCAAGACTATCAGAATAGGGATTAATGGTAGACATTAATTCAGGGCATCAATGGAGCATTACCTCCTCTGGCCTTGACCAAGCAAAGCAAAGAAAATCCTGCTACCAGACTGGAACGTGGACTGAGCTTATCCAAACCTTCACTGTGCCAAGAGAGGCAGGATGGGGAGAGCAGAACAAATAGAAGAGTGATTCTGAGTCAAATATGTGGTCAAACAGGCAACAAGGCCATTTCAGTCCTAAAGGTATTTTAGGTGATGGCACTGGAGGCTGGTTTGAGGTTGTTTAATTGTATTTTGCATCCTGCAAAAATCTCGAAAGCTAGAGAGTTTAAGTGAAATTATTTAAAGTCATCACAGCTAAGAGGTAGGTACATTTCCTTGAACGCGCATAAATATACTGCTGCTCCAATCTCTTCTGAACTGAAATGGTGCCACCCAGCCAGTCCTGGGTGGACGCAGAGAGAGACAGAGGCATTAGCTGTGCATCTTCTGATGTGAAACTTGTGGGCCCTGCTGGAAAGGGCTGAGCAAACAGTCGCTGAATGCAGCCACATTTGCCCAACCAGTGTCAGCATGTTACTGCATTAGAATGTATTACACTCAGCCATTCTGGCATTTTCTCCATCTGTTTATATTTAGAATGAGACTCGCTGCCAAAGATTAGGAATCCCAGTGCCCACGATCCGAAAAGCACAAGCCAAGGGGTAGAAATGAAAACAAATTGAAAAACTACTTGTTGCTAGCTGGTTTAATTGTGTTCACAAGAACTAGGAATTTTTCCCTAGAGCGCTCAGTCCCAGAGAAAGCCTGACTGAGGCTTCACAGGGTCCCTCTTCAAGCGTTTCACCCTGACTCTGGGCTACCTTCTCACCTACTGCTGAACCATGAGTGCCTCAAAGCAGGCAGGGACACGCTGACCTTTTATAAGTCTTCCTCACATAGAGCCTGAGTACCTGTGCTTAGTAAATGTTGGTTGGTTGAATAAATAAATGAATGAATGAAACACAGACAGATCTTTGTGGTGGTTTTCAAACATGGCTACCAATTCTTTGATACTTTGACACTCTCCCATTGAGAGGTAAAGTCTACATCCCCTCCCTTGAATTTGAACAAGTTTGTGATTATTTCCACCATTTGAGTTCTGCAGAAGTGGCCTTATGTGATTCCAAAGCTAAGTGATAAAAGACCATGTGTCTGTCACATTTTCTCTTGGATCCCTGAGCCGCCATGTAAACTGTTCAATTACTGGGAAGGACCCCTAGGGAGCACAATGGTTAAGCACTTGGCTGCTAACTGAAAGTCGGAGGTTTGAACCTTCCCAGCAGCTGCATGACAGAAAGACCTGGCAATCTGCTCCCATAAAGATTACAGCCTAGAAAACCCTATGGAGCAGTTCTACTCTGTCATATGGAGTTGCTATGAGTCAAAACCAACTAGACAACACCTAACAACAACAATGTTGGGGGGTTCCTACACGGCACAAAAGGTTAATATCCTTGGCTACAAATGAAAGGTTGGAGGTTCAAGTCCACTCAGGGGGGCCTCAGAAATAAAGGCTTGACAATCTACTTCCAAAAAATCAGCCATTGAAAACCCGTATGGAGCACAGTTCCACTCGGACACACATGGGGTCACCGTGGTAGGAATCGACTTGACGGCAACTGGTTAATGTTTTACACCACAAAGTTTTGGGGTGCGTTGTACACAAAATAGATTACCGAAACATCCTTCTAGAGTCACAGGAGTCTGTGCTCTGCTAGCCCTTCTAGTTGGTAATAACCTCCGCAGCCAGGAAGTTGATCTTAAAACGAATTTAAATCCTTTCTTCAGTATAAGCCTATAACTTTTTTATATGACCTCTGAAGAGATGGATAACAGCTGGTTCCCACTCTCGCTTTATCACAGCCTTCCACATACTTGGATATATTTACTAAGTAGATTTTCAGCTTTTTCTTCTTTCAGTCGAATATTCTAAAAACTTTGTAGAGCCTTTCACCTTTCTTCATTTTACTTTATACTTATGACCATCTAAAAACAGATGTCAACAGCTTTTGGAGAGAGGGAGGACAGGGTCATAAAATGAGAGCCTTAGGTCAAAATAATAACAATCCTTTTGGCATTTAAGGCACTTCATAGTATGCAAAGCATTTTCACCTGTATTATCTCAGGATTCTCATAACTACTCAATAACATGAATAAGGTGAACATTTGTTCCCTCTTATTAAAGGATCATACTTGTTAATGGCTGAACTGGGACTAGAATTGCCAGTATATGTACCAGGACAGAAATAAAAGTACAAAGAATAAAATCAGCTGACATGTTTGAATAGTGAATGGTTTTCTGTTCAATTTTCATTTAATATTATAACTTCATCTTTTCAATAAATAAAATCCGAATATTTTTAGAAAGGAAAGCATGTTTGTGATTAAAATACTGGGGCTTTATAAAGTGTTTGGACAGCTTGGAAATACTTTGAAGTATCACATTTTAAACACAAATAACTCAGGATGAAAGCACAACAGAAACTAAATAGTGAATTTTCTTATCCCTGCTGTCCTTGACTTTAAACTTTCAACTTCCAGAAAAATGGTAGAAAATTTGGTGTGCTCAGAATCAGAAATAAAAATGTATTGAGAACTACTGTGTTGGCCTAAAAATTTACATACATTTGTAATTAAATGTAATTAAAATGTGTCCTATTACATGAGTAATGTAAGTATTAAAACTTAAAGATGCACCAGGATTTTATAGACACCATATAACATTTTCATTGACAAGTCACTTGGACGGGAGTCCCACCTTTGTCTGGTCCTATGTTAGTGACAGAACATAGCAAGTTGAGGCAGAGTAGTCTATGCTCTATAAAACAGGCATGAGTCCACATTTATTCTCAATGTCAGACCCGCAGACAGGGGCATAATGAAGGCAAACCACTGGACAGAATGTGTATTTCTATGTCCTGAACAGAGGCAAGGAAGAAAGGAGGTGGCAGTGATCCAGAAGAGAAGTAATGGGGATGAAGGGCAAAGTGAATAAGGCTGACACTTAAGCCTACTGTTACAGATTGAATTGTGTCTGCCCAAAATATGTGTTGTGAATCCTAAATCTCTATACCTAGGATGTAATCCCATTTGGGAATAGGACTTCCTTCGTTACATTAATGAGGCCACATCATTGTAGGGTTCATTTTAAGTCAGTCACCTTTGAGATACCAAAAGAGAAGATCGGGCACAAAGAAGGAAGCACAGACTGAGGGGTTAGGTATACTCCATGTAAAGATCACCAAGGAACCCAGAAACAAAAGCTGAAAAGAGACAAGGATCTTCCCCCAGAGCCAACAGAGAAAAAAAGACTTCACCTAGAACTGGTGCCCTGAATTCAGACTTCTAGCTTCCTAAACTGTGAGAAAATAAATTTGTGTTGGTTAATGCCACCCACTTGTGTTTCTGTTATAGCAGCACTAAGAAACAAAGACTAAACTAAGAAACTAAGCTTCTTAAAGTGAAGATGCTTTCTCCGGATCATACTGGTTAACGGCTGAGCCAGGACTAGAAAACAAACCTGAGGGTGAAAAGAACCCAGAACGGATGGTGAGAACCATTGGAATCTTGGCAGGCTGTACCACTGTGAGACAGCAGACACTTCCATGTGTCATCACTATGTTCCACCATGGAAACTTGAATCAGAACCTCTGGTGGGGAGGGGCGTTCCAGAATCTGCATTTTTAACAAATATACCAGGTGATTCTGAGGTACACTAAAATATATGTGTTCATTCATATCACCTTCTCAACAATTCAAAAAGTTATAAAGAGTACTCCAAGACACAGAAGGTTCTGTCAGACAGTGACTGGAGGAGCCACACTTGAACCCTTTGGACTCTAGAGCCAGACTCTGCCCAACGGCCCATCTCCATGACCTGGAGGAAATTCTTCTCACCTCTCTGAGCCTCAGTCTCCTCGTGTGTGAAATGAGAGAATGGAGCACATTAGCTTTAAGATGTCCGTTGTGTCTGACATCTGGGAGTGACCTGAGGTGAAAAAGTTGACTCCATCCAAGGCACTTAGATACCAAGGCGCCATTTTGGTTCAGAGAAACACTCAAAAACTTTAGGCAAGATGGTTTTAAAATGGTCTCTGAATCTCCCAGGCTGACTTAAAAAGAATCCAAGTAGAATACACATATGACCCATTTATACCAAGATCCAGCCTATTGCGAATTGGCGCAAACAACCGCCAAAACTGCATGCTCCAGCTCTTACAAAGGTGACTGCCACCGGCAACCCAGCTGCAGTGGAGAGGATGTGGGCACAACCCTTCAAACTTGGGTGTGTCATTTTAGACCAGGCCAGAGCCCTCAAAGCACCTTGCTTTCCTCCACCCTTTCCGACTGCCCCAAGACTGGCACAGGGCTTACTAAGAGCGAAAGTAACACTTGCTTATTTGGAGGTCGATAGTCTTTTCTAGCTTGTTGAGTGAGGTGCCAGACAAGGCCACCAGAGAGGGAAACTTTTCACAACCCCAAACCAGATACTTCTAATGCCCAACGTGCCACACACCCTGGGTCTCGCTTGTACACGCCAGCAGCCCGCAACTACAGTGACAAGCACATATTTATTGCCTGTGCTTGACTGCAAATCCTGGTCATCTTAATTTGTCGTTCCAAAATATAAAGTTACCTACTTAGACCATAAAGCCGTCTTTTGCCAACGATATTTTAGGAATAAATTGGCAGCGAAAGAACACTGCATTGTTACGGGGCTATTGTCAGTTGGTTCAATTTATCAATTTATTTTTCAACACCGTTTTGTAAGAAATAGTCACCACTTTAGAGATGACACCTCATACATAACAGGAAGTGTTGGAGTCTTACTGGGCTGTCAGAACGTTACATAATAGAATGTGTTAGCAGGCCTCAAACAAAGCAGCAAAAACCTGTGCCTGCCGGTGACACCAAAGCCTGTATGAGCTTAGCCAAAAACAATGATTCAATGCCTTCAGAATGTGGGATGCAAAACGAGATTCTGCAGAGCCAGGGGTCAGTGGTGATAGAATGAAGAAGAAATACTGCAGCTCCCAAGCCCTGGGCAATCTGTTCCCGATTATCTATTATGGTTATCTAATAGCAGGGAGGGAACACAAAGAAATGAGACGCTGACAGTCCAAAATGCTTGAGTCAGTTTCACTATTTGGCCGGATTTTGTGTGTCTGTTTCCCATCCCTCCCTAACTCCTGCAGGAGGGGCCTCATTAGCCGGCTTGGTTGTCGGTTATCAAGTTATCAGCTTTAACTGAGATAAACGGCAGTTACAGGATGATGGGGAAAGGGATCTCATCTGCGAAGTCTTGGTTAACCACCGAGCCAGGCAACAATCCCTAATTAATCAAATGCCGGTGAAGGCTGTTGACAATTTTCATCCAAAGCTGGCAAAGCCGCCATGCTGAGGATGCCCCCAGCATAAAACACAGGAACCCTGCATTTTCTTTCTAGCTCTGTCTGTTCTTGACGGAATGATCTCAAGTCACCCAGTTAACCTCTCTGGAGCTCTGTCTTCTGAAAAGCAAGGCTAATGGATCTAGCCTTCTGCAGACAACTACTCGTGAGGAATAATGACTAAAAATGATCATGAAGCCCTTTGCGAATATCAAAGTGATGATGAAGCAATAGTGAGCTTTGACCAAAAGCCATATGTTACGTAGGATAGTTGCTTTAATTGCGCCTGTGCAATATTAAACTGGTGCTGGGCGTGTAGAAGAGAGTCCGAGGTAAGTGCTAGGCGGTGGTCTTGTGAGGCGGGAGCGTTGGGCTTTTGCAGATATGCAACACTGCCCTCTATGGGCACCCGGCATTTTAATAAGCCACTGAAGCCAAATAGCCCCTTTGCAACAGCTGTGTACCACGCGGCCCAGGCAGAGAGAGCTCGTGTGCAAAGGCCTGTGACCAGACATGTCAGCGGAGGCCTTTTGCTTCTCAGAGTGCGGTGTGTGTCCATTAGAAAGCTGCTGAGTGGAAATCTTACTCCTCGGGATTTTAAACAGCCACATTTCCTGGTATATGACATCGATGGGACATTTAGCAAATGGAGTGCCAGATGGAGCTCCTGGCTCTATTTTCTGTAAGACACTTGAGAGTTGGAAATCTCAGGATGTTTGCATTTGATTGGCTTGCGCACCACAGGGCTGGCCATGGCTGATGGATGCAGGGCCTTCTTCAGGCTGCTGAGTTGGGGGGACTGGACCGTGGGGTGGGGGGACAGGGACACAAGGGACAACTCTACCTACAATGCTACACATAAAAGCTTCTAAAGTTCAGCATCACTGGTAATTCATTGTAAGAGTCAGAAACTCACTCCTCTCACATGATCTGACTTTCTTACAAGCCATACGCAAGAGTGCACATAATAATTGACTAACACCTTCCAAAACATGGAGCTTTAGTGGCTCAGTGGTTAAGGGACTGGCTGCTAACCAAAAGACAGGTAGTTCGAATCCACCAGCTGCTCCTTGGAAACCCTGTGGGGCAGTTCTACTCTGTCCTACAGGGTGGCTAGGAGGCAGAATCAGCTTGAGGACAATGGAGTTTTGGGTTTTTTTTCATAAACATGATCTCTTCTCATGGGAAGATCTCACAAGACTAGAAAGTAAGGTAAGGCGGATATTTGTGCCACCATTTTAGAGATCAGGAAGCTGAGGCTCAGAATGCTGAGTAACTTGTCCACAGTTACACAGTAAATCCCCACATAAATCATGCACAAAGTTAATCTATTCACATGCATGTGAATCACACCCTGAGATTACAACTCCTTGAAATTGTTTTGTTAATCACTTTATTTAGGAAGACTCAGAGGATCTCAGTGGTGGTATTTTGAGAGTCTTTGGTATGTATATGTACGAAGCAGCCATGCGATTACAGTGAAGATGGCTGATACTGACCTAGTTAATGAAGTAATTATTCTCAGAGAATGAGCATCTGGATTTTTTCCACCACATTGCTAATGTCTTTGGTGTTCAGGCAGATAAATGTCACCTCGATTTCTTAAATTGGTGCCATATAGAATGGTTGTTGTTCTTTCTCTATTGTCAAAAGCAGAGCTTATCTAAAACTCCAGCACCATGACTGATCCCTAAGGGTTTTTTACGTGTGCAATCACCACAAAGTGTTCAGGACTCACGCTGCCGCTGAAATGGGCACGGCCCACATTCTTCTAAGTTTGTGTGCTGTTTTCCTTACATAGGTTCTCTTCAGTTCCCACCTCAACTCAAGTCAGGGGAGCTACTGGAAATGAAACTGTGTTTCCTCCATTTCCCCTCCTCCCCACGTGGTTGACTTGAATTTTAAGCCCACAGATATGCTCTACTGATTGAGACTTGGTTGTTTACCACTTCAGCCAGGAGATGCAATGATTAGCTGTTTTTGCCAGCTTTCAAAAAAGGGTTGCATTATAAATATATGGGGAAATGATCTGCGTATCTGGTACATTTAGTTTTTGTTTTAGATTATAGATTACTTGCTTTAGATTATAGATTATCTGCTTCCTTACTGAGATGCCAAACCAGTCTAAGGCTGTTCCTACAAAAACATCTTTGCAACCTGTGTCACCATTTAAAATAATTTCCCATACACCAAACCAAACGAAACTATTCCATTGTTCCAAAACAAAAGTCCTCAACTCCTATGACTCTTGCAATGAAAACAGTAAAGAACATCCTTACTTTTTCAAGTAAAAAAATTAAGAAACTTTGACTTATATTTATTGAACTTCCCTTGGTAACCCTACATTGAAGTAAGTATTTGATAATAGTTTCAACAAATCTTAACTTCAGAAGGACTATTCCAATCTCCCAGTTAACACAGAAACATATTCTCTTTATAAATACTTTCACTAACAAAGAACTCTCTTTTTAAAGGTAGTCCATCCCAATTTTGAACAGCTCTAATAGAGGGTAGAAGGAGCCCTAGTGGCACAATAATTAACTGCTCAGCAACTAACTGAAAATTCAGCGATTTGAACCCACCAGACATTCTGCAGGAGAGATGACCTGGAGATCTGCTGCCATAAAGATTACAGCCTAGGAAACCCTATGAGGTAGTTCTACTCTGTCATATAGGGTCCCTATGAGTCAGAATTGACTTGACGGCACCCAACAACAATGGCCACAGTAGAAGATAATCAAAAGGAAAAGCCTTTCTCTTGCCAGACTTTATATCTTAGTAAGTGTCCATTTCAGACAGATTTACAAGTAAAAGGAGAAGGAACTAAAAGACTTGAGAAGGGGCCATGCCTATGAAATAACTGTATAATAGACTAAATTTGAAAGATTTGATCAATCTTAACAATTGTGAAAAGAGAAGTCTTACAGAAGGAGCCATGGAAACCCCCCAAACTGATGTTGTCACGTGTTTGGTGATCATTTGGATACAGTTGTGGAACGTGCCATTTGGGTCTAACACAAGCTCAGAATAACATGTAGCATACACTCAAATTAAGTGAGTCACTAGCCGATAGATCCTTAAAGTCTACAAAAACCAACCACAGGATTGTAATGAAAGAAAGTGATGACAGACAAGTTATAACATCCAGCCAGCCAATTTCTGAACACACGGTATTTTGGCTGACTAGTCTTGGACATGGGAAGAATTATGTCGCTCAATTTACAACTTATTAAAGAAGGAGCAAAGCCATCAATACAAATGGTTGGTTTTATATCAAAGAAGACTAGGAGAGGTGAGAGTATAGAGCTTCTATTGAGCAAACTGTCAAGCAGTGCTTAACTCACTTTTTTCCCATACCTAATTGTTAGAAAAGAATGAATTTTCAAAAGGCAAAGAAACTGCAGAAGTATTAGTACGCCATGACTTTTGTGTCTTGTTATCTGCAAAAGCCTAGACATGTTGATAGAACCCGCTTCATTCTTTAGGCAAGGCAGTAATTACTTTTTCACATGGTACATGCTCTTTGCCAGCAGTTGCTTGTGACATGCAGAATGGAATGCCTTTGTTGTGAGGGTGGGGGGTGGGGAATTGGAAGCATATTATAATGTTTTCGGCTAGTACATGAAATCTGCTCCCGAATATAACATAGCAACTTCTTTTTATTTACTGGAGTAAATACATGGTACCTACAATCTGTGAACACTTTTCAAAATAGGTACCAAGAAGCATCAAATATGAAAAGAATAAAGTCATCCTGGCCAAAACAGACTTTGAATTTGGTTTTATTACACCATGAATAAAATAGCGTTCACTGCTGGTTTCCGTCGGCGTAGTGGAAGAGCCAGGAGATTGGGTCGTAGTCACTGTTTTGCCTTTAAATGTGTGTGCCTAGGTTTTTTGTTTTATTTTTTTTCTAAAGTCATTTAACCTTGCAGAGGCCTTATCTGTAGAAACAGCAAAGCTGGATTAAACTATCTCCAAGATTCTTGTATTCTATGATTTTTATCTTCTTGGATGAATAACTTCACCACTTAGCAGTGGAAATTAAAGATACCAGAAGACCCTTATAAGTCCCCAGAAATCAGGGGCAGCCTTGAGCCCAGGGAAGGCCTCTGGATAATATGTTTCAGAAAAAGGATTGGTCACTAGTCCCCTGACTCCCATATGGACGTGAATTAATCATCCCACCACTGAGTCATTTGTGACCTTAGAGATGACTCTTGAATTCCTTTTGCTTTTATTTGCTTTTAGCCGTTTATAAAAGGCAATAACCAGCCTCCTGCCCAGCCAGACTCCATCTACAAAAATTAATTAGATAACGTCTTAGGCTTTCTATTCCACAGAATTAAATGCTCTAAAAATGTACCTAATTCTTACTGTGTGGTTATATACAGCTTAAACCTCCAAAAAGAATATTTGAAGTGGGTTCTAAGCCATGCTTCAAGAACTACTTTTCTTTACAACTGTGATCCTTCTTACTTTTTCCCGAATATACAAGCTGTTTATCAGAGTAAGTCACCAGCCTAGGCCATTTCCTTTTCTTTGCAAAAGGATTTCACAGGGTGAGCAGGAATTTCTTTTACTTAATATGCTTGAAAAATCTGGAATGTTCTCACTGGTTCATTTCTAGAGTAGGAGTCTCCAATCAAGAGGCCTAAACTGACATTGTGCCTAAAGGGTTCCTTCAGCATGGTAGTAGTTTATATTTCACACATTGAAAGTTAGTGCCAAGCAGTTGTTCAGCCTATGTAGATGCAAATTTCATAGAATCTGAACTCCTTAGTCAGGAGCACCCAGATGTATTTTAAAACTGGGTAAAGGGCTGGGCATATCTCCTGTGCATTTGATGGTTAACCATTGGGCTTAAGCGATGATTAATCAAAAGCACAAACAGTTTCATGGATCTTTATAAGACTATTTAGCAGCTACTTGGTTTCCTTCCTTCTATTTGATTTGACTCATCATTTTATATGGCGACCCATTTATGTCAAATTTTAATATTTCAGGTTATATAGGTTATGTGTCTAATATTGATATAACCAGAGCAATATACAAAATTACTGATTTTTATATACGATGTTAATTCTACCGTAGCTATTTTGCACCTTTCAAAATGCAGCCATGTGTAGAACAGAAAACAGATGATTCAGCCCTTCTGTCTGTTTTTTTTTTTTTTTTAATACATTTTGTGGAAGAAGTTTTTAGTTAATTTCCCAGAAGAGCACAAAACTGAGAAATATTTTTTCCCTAGTACTATTTTTAGGAGCTGGTCCAAAAATTTCTTCATGACCCTGAGTTAACTGAGATCATTCTGGTCCTGAAATATAAATTTGAAAACAGCAACTGGGTTGACCCCAGGGTGATCTTCCCGTTATGATATAGTCCATTCAGAACTGAAGAAGGACAAGCAGAGTATGGTGGGCATTCAGAGGCAAGCCAAAAAGTACAAGTTAAAAACTAGGACCCAAAAGGAAAAGTTAAAGAAAGAAGGTTCCTATTCTCGGTAAGGAAAAGGGAATGATTGACTCTGAATCTTGGAGCTTGTGAAGGCCCTTGACACACAAGAGATACAGGAGACATACTCCACCTCCCCGTGGACATGTCAAGAAAAAGCAGAAGTAAATTGCAACACAGGGGGCTTATGTTCCCCACAGGGAGGCATTTCCTGACAGCGAGGGCTGTTAAACACTGGAGTGAGTTACCAAGGGAGGATGGGCAATCTTGGTTCTTGGCAAGTTTAGAAATCAGATAGATTCTTATCTTCTGGAATCAAAGCTATGGAGAGAGAACTGGTCAAACTCAAGAGACACCACCCCCAGTTTCAAATGTAGGACTCTCGACACCAATATGGTTAAGAGGAAAGCAGATAATGTAAAAATGAACAGGGCTCTCAACTGACTCTCAAATGTTTACACATTTTCTTTTTCTTTCAAACCAAGAATTTTTTTTTTTTCTTTTTCTTTTCTGAGAGGGTGTGTATCCTGAGGATAGTATTACTTTCTGTTTGCTTTTGGTCAAAATACTGTGAAACGCTGATTGGTTTTAGCACAACCATCTGGCAGGGGTGACTGAAGTCTTTGAAGGTAACTACAACAACTCAATGAGTCTCCCAAAATAAAGGTTTTCTTCAGGGAAGGCATGAGAAGACAGGGCCATTCTGGGTCATGGTTAGCAAAAATCCCTTAAGAAGTCAGCCTATATAATTCTTCTAAAAAAGAAACAGGAAATTTCATTTTTCTCACGGCAGCTACTTGAGGGATTTGTCACAACATTCTAAGTATTAGTGAAATGCAAGACAGCCACTTCCAAGACTGTGCTTGATTTCAGTTCAGGTGCTGTTGGCAAGTTGTGCATATTACTTATGAGCTTCTGGATAAGAATTATGTAGAGATGCATTGCATCAAAACACGTGGCTTTCACACATATTGCCGTGCAGATCACAGGAATGTTACACTTGACAAATACATCTTGGGAGAAGAATCCGGAGTGAAATTTGAAGCCCTCTGCATTTTTCTCTTTCCATTATGGTTAATCTGAGCCCAGATGCAATCCAAATTGCTCTCACTGTATCTATGTCTTTAGGCCAGTTGTGCTATATTTTGCTCAATAAAAATGGAGACCTCGCCTGCAGATAGCGGTACGGCCATTCCAATAAGTAAGGACAGGAATCCCTTTTATGTCTCTGAAAATACAGGGTTAATAGTAACTTCAAAATCTTTTCTGCAGACCTTTGTGAGGGGAGCTGAAGCAAGTGCCCTTAGGGAGTGATTATTATCTGCTCTGTCTTGGTGGTTGTTTGGGGTACGATACGTAGTTTTCCCCCGGCAGCTGGAAAATTACGTTGTAGCAGGAAAGACATCATTCTGCCTGTTTTGAAATGCTTTTCCCAAGGAATTGCGAGCTGAGGCTATGTTGATAAAACACATACATGGAGAAGAGGAAAATACCTTTCCTTCTTTTTTTTTCCCCTTCTTCCTAATCTTTGGGCTACACATCTTTGGAAGGGAATAAACTAAGCATAGAAACAAAATAGAAAAGAAACTTGAACACCTAATTTGATGTAGGAAGGCATTACCTATGTAGAGAGGGGGCCAAATTACGGGAATTTCTATGTATCTTTTGCAAGCCCAGACGGAAGCTGTCCCATTTGTAGATTGGAGCACCTTTCTGCAAATGAGCCAGTTGAACTTATTCAAAATTGTACAGACACACAGGTACGTGAAACCTCGATACAATCAACTGCGCTATAGCTAGGAATGGATTGATGAAATCCCCAGGGGAACTAGTTATGCTGCCTTTCGGGGCCTTCCCAACTCTCAAAAGGTATGCTGCTAAAGCTCTCTCACTTCTTCCTCCTAATGAACTTCACTGTTTTATTTATTGTACTTCCCAGTAACCACAAACCACTTCAAGGTTCCATTCCTAAAATCCTCTACATTTCAGGGGATTTTGAAGAGTTTCTCTAATAATTCTCATTTCAGAAAGATAGCCTCCAGTTATCTGTGACTGGAGCACTCTCTGAACAGAGCAAGCTTTGGGAATGAGTGCAATAAAACCAATTCATAGAGACTTTTTGGACAAAAGACTTCCTTTGATATAGTTCCCATTTCCTCCTTTGAGACCTTGGAATAAGTAGAGGAAGAAGTCTAGGCGTGGTGCTATGATGTCTCTGTGTTAAAATTTCAGCCTAAAACGTATGAGCTGTGTGACTTAAAACAAATTATTCACCCTCTCTGAGTCTTGGTTTTCTCACCTTTAAATGAGGATTCCTGTCTCTTCCTTAAAAAGTTGCCATGAAGATTAACTGAGCTTATAAGGTGATTAAGCATTTGGCTGCTAACCAAAAGGTTGGGAGTTTGAATCTACCAGCCACTGCTTGGAAACCCTACGGGGCAGTTCTACCCTTTCCTGTAGGGTCGCTATGAGTCAGAATAGACTCAATGGCAATGGGGTTTTGGTTATGAAGCATTTGCTATTGCTGTCCTTTGGTTCATTGCTAAGGACGTGTCCCAACCCCAAACTTGTATGAAAACCTGTCTTAGTTTCTTAGTGCTATTATAACAAATACCACAAGTGGGTGGCTTTAATGAACAGAAATGTATTTTCTCACAGTTTAGGAGGCTAAAAATCTGAATTCAGGGACTGTCAGCTCTGGGGGAAAATCTTTGTTTTCTGCTACTGTTCCTTGGTTCCTTGGTGGTCTTCATGTGGCATGGCATCAACCTTCCCCCATCGATGATTTCTTTCTTCTGTGCCTGATCTGCTCTTTTGCATTTCAAAAAGCGATAGGCTTAAGACACACATTACACAGGCATAGCCTTGGTCTTAGGCTGGATTCTCTAGAGAAGCAAGACTGTCAGAAATATATATAGAGAGAGAGAAAGAGGAGCCCTGGTGCAATGGTAAAGAGCTATGGTGAGCTACAGCTGCTGACCAAAATGTCAGCAGTTCAGATCTATGAGCCTCTCTTTGAAAGCCCCATGGAGCAGTTCTACTCTGTCCTGTAGGGTTACTATGTGTCAGAATCAATTCCACAGCAGAAGGTTTTATAGACAGAGAGAGAGAGAAAGATTTATCTCAAGGAAATAGCTCATGTGGTTGTAGAGGCTGGCAAGCCTCAAATCCACAGGTCAGGCATCAGGCTGGTGGCTTTTCCTGACTCATGTAGCTTTGGGGGCTGACAAACCCAAGATCAGCAAGTCAGTCAGCAGGCAGCTGGCTCATGGGCTGCAGAGCTAATGAATCGGAGATCGTCCAGTAAGGTGGCAGGCTGCTGACTCACAGACTGCAGAGTCCAACAAATCCCATGATCAGCAGACAATATGGCAGGCTGCGGGCTCAAGTCCTAAGAATGAGACTCAGATGATGACTAGCCAGATGCAGGATCCAGAGCAAGTAAAAGCTAGCAATTTTACCAGAATGTCTATATACATTTGGATGCAGGCCATGCCCTCAAGGAAACAAGCTCCCCTTACAACTGATTGGCTGATCACATCATGGAAGTGATTACATTGTATCACAAAATCACAAAATGGAGGATAACTACATCATTACATAACTGCCAATTACATCATTACATAACTGCCAAACCACTGAGAATCAAGGCCCAGCCACGTTGACACACGACTTTGACTATCACAGCCCATTAACATGACAAAGAAATTCCTATTCCCAAATGGAATTACGTCCACAAATACAGGGATTAGGGCTTATAACACATGTTTTTGGGCAACATAATGCAATCCATATCAAGACCTTAGAAATAAATTGGGAAAAGACGATTCACAAAAATCCAAAGGAACAGATTGAACAAAGTTGATTTAACAAAATAGACTGAACAGAACCCCAAGCATTTAATCTCTATTTTTACATCTGCCTACAGGGCCACTTTCTCTTATCTCCTGGATATTCTGCAGGAATTCACAAATGCAGAAACTGGTTTAACTTCTGAAACTTGCAATCCTCATTAACGTGATTCAACTGTTCCCCTTTCTCTTTCCAGGAGGATTCGGAATGGCAATGGCCACATGCTCTCCTACAAGTTTCCACGTTACTGCCTTTCTCATTCTCTAATAAAAAAATGGCCTTCTGACCTGATCTACCTGGTTGTATTACCCTCCCTGCACTTTGCATCCCTGTTCCCTCAATTTATCATACACCATTTGCTAACCTTGGAATTTGTTAAATCCTCTATTTCTACAAAATATTTCCCATTGATTAAATGGCTCATTAAAATCATGTCCTTTTCAGTAAGGGTTTTACTAAATTTGTTGGTAGGTCTACAAAATATCTGCTATATTTATTGAGCACATACTACATGCCAGTCATGGTTCTAAGAGCATTATCTCAATTAATTTTCCTAACATTCCCAAAAAACAAGTACTTTTGATACAGATAAGGGAGACTGAGGACTCAAAGGTTACAAAGCCACTGCATGGTAGGATGGGGAACCAATTAAGCCCATCTGATGTCAGAGCTTGGACACATGCTGCTATCATACACAAACTGTTCCATTCTACTGCTTAAGTTGGCTCTGCATTAGCATGAGAACAGTTTTATTTCTACTGGAATTCAGATTGCTGGGGTCCATGGAGCTGCAGTGACCCACCCAGGCCATTTCCCTGAGATCTTTTGAATTTTGAACCTTGAGAAAACTGGTTTCCTGAAGTCACCTTTGAGTCAAAGAGCAGTCTGGATAAACTAGTGAAGGCTGTTTGCCTTAGGCATTGTGCTTTTTTGTACAATCAGTTCTACGTGTAGTCAGTTCCAAGAAATAGAGACTCCAAGGGTCAGACTAGAGCTATGTTTTAGGGTAAATCAGTAATTATTTTTATCGTTCTTCAAGGCAATGCTGTGTGAAATCCTTCCTGACAGAAAATTGTTTTATCACTTTTGTTCTGGCCCTTTTCTGTGGCAATGTCGGTAAGACTGGATATAAGAATTTTTGGATTTTTTCTTCATCTTAGAAACTTTTTTACTTCCTAGTCAAAATGTTACCCCTATTGGAAAATAATGTATTAAATAACCTTTCTTCAATTTCTCTTACTGGCTTAATATGATTTTTGTTTTAACAGGTGTTTTAGAGAAACTTTATAATAAATCATGAAAAATACAGTTCTGCTGGTTTTTTCTAAGGGATGAGGATAAGGTTACTTCATTTCTAAATTACACGTGCTTTTAATTAGCACAGATACAAAATTGAAGGAAATTTTAGTATTCTAAGGGAAAAAAGGGGGCTTGTTTCTGTTTAAACTAAGTCACCGTAATGAATGGCTGTTTCCAAAGCCAGTAGGACCTCCC
Organism: Loxodonta africana; assembly: GCF_030014295.1. Classification (NCBI taxonomy): domain Eukaryota; kingdom Metazoa; phylum Chordata; class Mammalia; order Proboscidea; family Elephantidae; genus Loxodonta; species Loxodonta africana. The sequence goes on from NC_087345.1 coordinate 190,464,504, forward strand.
CAAGGTAGAACGGATTCTATAGAAATATGAAACTATTGTTGTTGTTGTTACATGCTGTCGAGTTGGTTCCGACTCATAGCAACCCTATAGGACAGAGTAGAACTGCCCCATAGGGTTTCCAAGGAGCGGCTGGTGGGTTTGAAGTGCTGATCTTTTGGTTAGAAGCCCAGCTCTTAACCACTAGGGTACCAGAGCTCCATTAAACCATTTTGAGGAGCAAAACACAGGGTCGTCTTTTTTTTTTTTTTTTTTTTTTGCCATGGTAGCTATTCAATTGTGGTGCACGATTTTCATCTTTTTCTAGAACAGGTAGATGCCAGTGTCTTATTACTTTGAGAAAACTAGCATGGAAATTGTATAGAAAGTGTTACATCACTATCAAGTTCAAGAAGCAGTTTCAAAACTCACTCCTAAACCCCTAAGCTCTTAACCTTCACAGCTATGCTCTGGTCCTTGCTGGCTAAACAGTGTGGTCTGAACCTTTCCAGCAAGCTGCCAGTGCATAGGTGACCGACCTTGGGAAGAAGCCAGGGCAACCAAAGCTTTGAAGACATTTCTGATGTGTTGAGTGCTGCCTATGGACTAAGGACTCATTCTTTGATTCTAAATAATTGCTCATTTGGAGTGTTAACTTGAGTTTAAAACAGCGTTAGCCATCAGGTTGCCACCAGTTGGTTAAAAAGCCACCCTTGCTTGCTCCTGAATGTCCCAGTACTATCCAGTTCAGCAGGCCTAGAACAGTGTTTGAGGTCTGCCCTGCTCATACAGTTTAAAAGTGTCTTATTTCCTCTCTGGGTTTAAAAGCAGTGTGTGTTCACGGTGAAGTCCTGAAGTGGTACAAGCAATTAACATGCTCAACTATTAACTGAAAGGTTAGAGCCTCAAGTCCACCCAGAGGCACCTTGGAAGAAAGTCCTGAAGATTAATTTCCAAAAAATCAGCCATAAAAATCCTATGACTACTCTGACACACATGGAGTCACCACCATGAGTCAGAGTCAATGTGATGGCACCTTTTTTTTTTTTTTTTTGAAATTTTGGAAATATCCAGGACCAAGACCAAGACCCAGATCTAGACTGAAACATTGACCAATAAGAGAGAGCTAAGCCCGATCACAGTGAAGAAGAACTGAGCATTAATATGTAATTTGTTGCATACTTTCATATAGTTTAGCCACATAATTGGTTCTTCTTAGCACATTTATTTTCTGAATGCTAAGTTAAAAAGCTCTGGTGAATCCAAAACACTAAACACGGTAAAAACCCAGCTCCCGGGAGTCCCAGTACAGAGATGAACATAGCTGGCCTCAGAGGAAACACCGCCATCAACTGTGACTCTCACTTTTCCCATATCATTTCCTCGGCAACATGAATCCGTCAGTATTGAGGCACAACTGATTGTACAACATTAAAAAAAAAAACAAACCCAGTGCCGTCAAGTCAATTCCGACTCATAGCAACCCTAGAGGACAGAGTAGAGCTGCCCTATAGAGTTTCCAAGGAGCGCCTGGTGGATTCGCACTGCTGACCCTTTGGTTAGCAGCCGTAGCACTTAACCACTATGCCACCAGGGTATCCTGTACAACATTAGGAGGAAGAAAATGAGGCTGCCTGTCAATCTCTCTATCACTTAGAAATACAACAACTCAAACACTGATTAGGTGCAACCATCGTATCAGAAAATGGGAGCTCAGAAGTGTGTTGACTGCTCCCAAGCTTCTGGACACCCAAGACCATCTGGGATTAGTCTGAGGCCTGCAGAACTTCTTGAGATGACACTAACATCTGAATGGTCCTTTCTGAAGACCTTTCAAAAGCCCTAACAGCTGTGGAAAAGAGCCCTCCACCCCACATGTATTTCCTGACTATTTTTTATATTTATAACAAGACACTTCACCAGGAAAGACCAATTGCCAGAAAAGGACATCATGTTTGGCAAAGTAGAGGGTCAGCAGAAATGAGGGAAACCCTCAATTAGATAGATTGACACAATAGCCAAACCTTAGACTCAAACATACTGATAGTCATGAAGATGGCACCGGACCAGGCCACTTTTTGTTCTGTTAGCCATAAGGTCTCCATGCGTCAGAGCAACAATAACAAAATGAAAAAAGCAAAGATGAATAGATTATAGTCCTTGTCCTCACAGTGCTTACAATCTTATTATAGGAATGAAGCATGTTCACCTTAAAGATTAAGTGGGCTGTGCTGCCGTGTATGATTAAGTACCCAATGAGGAGGTGATCAATCAATGGCATGTCATGTTTTTAATCTCGGCTCTGGTCTGCCAGCTACAGTTCAGTGCATAGTGACACGAGTCAGGATGAAGGGAGCTGCTGCTAAAAATGACTTGAGGCACTCACTTGTGTAAAATCAACTCAGAAATGCAGCCAAGACAAGAACGGGGGGAGGGCAAGGCAAAAGAGAGAGCACCGGCTCCCTTGCACACCCACCTACAGAATGCTTGCGACTTGATTTCCCTGCCACCACAGCCCTTTGTTGAGCGGGATCCTCCCTTCTCTTTCCATCCCCCACCTCACCATAGGGAGGAGGTGTATTTAAGCTTTTTTTTTTTTCTTTTCTCTGCACATTTCAGTTCTGCTTTTTGAGTGGCTCTATCTGAAGTTCATTAAACATAATTTAAAATATTCTCCCTTACCTCTTTACTCATTTCGTTCTTTAAAGTTTCCCTTCCCCACTTGTGTTTTATTATCACCTCTGCATTCTAATCATGTCCCCAGCTGCAAATATCATCACACAACCTTGTTTTAACAATAGGTTTCCTTTCCTTTTATCCTCTAATTGGAATTTGCCTTCAAAATCTCTCAAGACTCCTGCCTGCAGACTCCCAGTTTTATTACCAGCCTTCCCTACTATTCTCACCTTCTCATGTTAAATCTTCCTCCGTCAGGAAGCCAAAACACCAGCTTTTCTTTAAGCTTTTCTCTGTTCGGTTATTCATTTCTTAGAAAGACTTGTATTAGAAGTTGGAATTCACCATACAATGCGCAGCCTAAGTTGTGACAAACACCAGCTCATTTTTGTAGACTGGAATAAGAGTTTACCTTGATTCCACCATGTAATAGATATCTATGAAGGAGGGTTGAAAGTGAAAAGAACAAGTTTCTGTTTTAAAAAAGAAACTACACTTGATTATAATGATGTCCTATGTTTTGTTTTGGTTTGGTTTTTTCCTCCTAAATGAGAAACTAGAAATAGAAATTTTGTTTGTTCCATGATTCTTTAGTGAGCAGTGTCCAGCTGGCAAAGAACAATTAACTCCATACAAAAAGAAAGCCAAGTGTGAGTATGTCAGCCCATGACTCAAGGAAAGGCCCCTGCTAGAGGCCATCTCAGAAACAACGAGGAACTTGTCCCTGCCAGGAGAGGCTAAGGAGCTTCCAGAAGCGGTGAGTGCCAGTATAGGCTGTAGAGGCAACAGAGAAGGGCTTGGTCCTTCTCCACTATTCTGTTGGAATATTCCCACTGCTGAGAAAATGGTCCAAGGATCTAATCCTGAGAAGGCAACTGCTCCATTTAAAATTGACATTCAGAAGAACAGGGGTGGGAGCACAAGTCTGTGAAGAGAATTCTGAAAAATTCTTAAACCTCAGTAAGCGGTAGGAATAAGTACTAACAGAATCTACAATTGCACTTACAGGGACCTGAAATATTGTTTCACCACTCCAGATTCCATAGTCGAGAATCAGGACACCTGAATATTTGATACCAGATAATCAGTCAGTTGATATTCTTTCACCATTACAATTTCCCATCAATCAATATGTGAGTTCAGAAGGAAAATAGACTACTGCAAGATATGTAAGTCGTAGAATAAATTCTTATATTTTCTCAATAACCCCAGACCCAGTACCCAGTGCCGTCGAGTCGGGAGTGAAAACTCCTCACATTAATAGAAAATGGTTTATGCTGAATGCAAATGCCAGTCATCTAGAAAAGTTTCCCAAACTAAATAGCAGGGCTTCCATATTTAAGAGTATCACTTTTACCTTTTCAAACCACAGCTACTATTCTCTGTACCTCTCACTCACCCAGCCGCTGTCCTATGCCATGGGACCAACACATAGTATCAGTCTTCCAGAACCCTGTAGCAAGCTGTTTAGATTCTCTTTCCTGACCATTGGAATCATACAGAAGGCCTTACACATAGTGGCCATTCGATTAATATCCGTGAATGCCTAGAATCTTCATCAGCACTGTAAACTTGCCAGTATTTGATTTCATCCCTAGATGGGTGTATTTTGTTTGAGTGTGTCGAGGGTCCTAAAGAATGAGACTATTCCACTGAAGTCTCAGCGCTTGGCCGGGCATGGTCTCTGATCTTATAGGCAGATGCCCGGTAGCAAGGACTCTGGTCACAGAATCAAAAGAATGACCACCATTAAGGGCTGAGAGATGGTCCAGTCTAGAAAGCAGGAGGTGGTATAGAAAGGACTCAACGATAAGTTATAGTCTAGACTCGCAGCTGGCAATGAGATTTAAGCCAATAAGAATGTGTCCTAAGAGGGAAAAGTCAGAACGAAGATCTCTATCGATTACTGATAAAAAAACAAACCATAGACTGGGAGAAAATATTTGCAAAACATATCCAAAAAAAGGATTTGAAAGACTTATATCTAGAATATGTAAAGAATTCTTATAATTCAGTAATAAGAAGATATGCAACCCAATTTAAAAAATGAGGAAAAGATTTGAATAGACACCACACCAAGAAGACATATGAATCACATTTAAGTATATAAAAAGATACTCATTAGTCATTAGGAAAATGCAAATTAAAACCACAGTGAGATACCACTACCACCCACTACACTGTCTAAAATTAAAAAGACTGACCTGCCAACTTTTGGCTAAATTGTGAAGAAGCTGGAACACTCATACACTGCTGGTGGGAAACCATTCAGAAGTTTCTTACATACTTAAACATACACTTAACCATAGAACCTAGCCATTCTACTCCCAGGTAGAGCAGTGTAATTATATAACCACACAAAGAAGGAGAGGAGACCAACGCTCATAGCAGCTTTGTTAATGATAACCAAGCCTAGAAACAATCCAAATTTGCATCACTAAGTGAATGAACAAACGAACTGTGGCCTATTCATACAGTGAAATACTACTCAACAATAAAAAAGAAAGAACTATTGATACATTTGGCAACATGAATGAATCTCAAAATAATTATGCTGAGGGAAAACCAGACAAAAAAAGAGTAATTGTATGATTCATTTATATAAAATTCTAGAAAATGCAAATTTATCAGAATAAAGCAGATCGGTGGTTGTCTGAAGGTAGAGAGGGATTACAAAGAGACACAAGAAAACTTTTGTGGATGATGGAAATCGTTCATTATCTTGGCTGTGTTGTTGGTTACACCAAGTGTATACATATGTCGAAATTCATCAAATTTTACACTTTACACATATGCAATTTATAGTACTTCAGTTGTACCTCAATATAACTAAAAAACTAAACCCATTGCTGTGGAGTCAATTCCAACTCATAGCAACCCTACAGGACAGAGTAGAACTGCCCTATAGGATTTTCAAGGAGCTCCTGGTGGATTCGAACTGCCAACCTTTTGGTTAGCAGCCAAACTCTTAACCACTATGGTTTCCGTATATCAATATAGTCTTTTTTAAAAAATGATCATGTCTTCAGACTCTCAATTATGTAACCACAACAAGATTTAAAGTTGTTTTAATTCAAAAGTTCCAGTGTAAACCACAGGAGATGTGAAATCACAATTGATACCAAAAAATAATTAAATGAATCTAGTAGGCCACAGAAAATGACAGCATAATTGAGTTCATTTATATTGAAATGATAAGGTAGATGATAAGGGGATTCTAATGGAGCAGGAGACAAAAAAAAAAAAATTAGTTGACAACAGTGAACGATGGAAATGCCCTAATATATGAAGACATGGATTAAAACTCCAGCGCCACCAATTAATAGCTGAGGAACCCTAACCAATTATTTAGACATTTGAATCTCAAGAATTTTTATGAAATGGTAATACTAAAAGCATTTACAACGTGTCTGCAAACAAGAAAATATATGTGAAAGTTTTTGCAAAAGTACAAAACATAAACGATGATAATAATTGGAGTCCCTGGTGGTACAGCTAAGCATTCAACTATTAGCTGAAAGTTTGGTGGTTCAAACCCACCCAGAGATGCTTTGGAAGACAGGCCTGGAGATATGCTTTCGAAAGATCATAGCCTTGAAAATACACCATGAGTTGGAATCAACTCAACGACAATTGGTTTGATTGGTGTGTGTTTGAGAATTCTTAGGTGACGCAAACAGTTAATGCCCTTGGCTGCTAACCAGAAGGTTAGAGGGTCAAGTTCACCCAGAAGCATCTCAGAGGGAACGGCTGGAGATCTGTTTCCAAAAAATTAGCCATTGGAAACCCTATGGAGCAGAGTTCTACTCTGGTATACATGGGATCCCTGTGAGTTGGAAATGACTCCATGGCAGGCAAGTTTTTGTGTTTGGGCATTTTCCACATTTGAATTTAGTTGCTTCCCTCTCTTGAAACTGGAAAGGACAGATTCCCCCTTCCTCCGCCTCCTAGCCACAGGATACAAGATGTGACCTGGGCTCAGCCAACTAGGTTTTAATACTGAAGTCAGTGATGCAGAGTGGATCCGGGAGGTACCAGCTCTGGCAGCGGCTAGAGGGTGATGACCCCAAAGTTCATGGTCACTGCCATAGTTCCAGTGGTGTTCCAGTGGTCAGTGTCCAGGAACAGCAGTACTGAGGCAGCAGTGTCCAGCAGCCCTACCTGGCTTGTGCTGGGGCGAGGCCTGGGCTGTGATTCCAGCTACTCAGCTTCTCTTGGTCCCAGCACAGGTTTGGTTCCAAACTTAGTTGCAAAGTCTTTCCATTGATGGTAAGAGCTTCCCAACATCATCCAATCAATTCCATTCTGGCTTGTCAGTCAAAGTTGGTTTCTCTTATTTAAAACCAAAAGCCCTGAAAGTAAACTGTAGGTACACCTTTTGATCAAATTGGTGTTTTGTCCCAATTCAACCCTTGTTTCCATACTAATGTTTATTCTATGTAGAACTAATCCTAATGCAAACAGATTGTGGGGAAAAAGTGTGTGTAGTATCAGAACTAATAAAATACTGAATTATGCATGTTTTTCTAAATCCAGCAGTATTCCCTTTAAAGGCATGAAATAATCGGAATGAGTTTGTTCTAGTTCCTGGAGGAAAGTGATGCAAAAAACACATTTAAAAGGAGTTCAGTTTAGCAAATAAATTACCTGTTAATAAACAGGCACTTCTATGGTTTTAAGTTCACTATCTAGGTTAATTGTAAATATCCTGCAATCTGTTTTGTTTGTGATACTATTTCAGTAAGTAAAAATCTCAGAAGGTGGGGTTTACCTTCAGAGCAATCAGTGTGAGGGAAATCAAGATAGTCTTCCTTTTCAAATTATTTTTCTGAGTTGAGGGTTTGATTGCTTTGCAAAGGAAGAGGGGATAGAAAGGTGATTGTTTAAAATGCAGATATTCGTAGATCATTGAAAAATGACTAAAATCATAGTGAACTAGGCTGCTGTTGATTATGAAAGAAAGATACAGGAAATGAAACATAAGGGAGTCTTTTTTTGTAATTTTTAATGTGATAAATGTATTTAATATAAAATGTGCCTTTTTGACCATTTTAAAGTGTACAATTCAGTGGCATTAAGTACATTCATGCTGTGCACCAATCACCACTATCTATTTCCAAAACTTTTCATCACCAGAAGCAGAAACTCAGTATCTATTAAATAATAGCTGGCTATTTCCCCGTCCCTCAAATCCCAGGTAAAGACCAATCTACTTTCCGTCTCTATGAATTCGCCTCTCTAGATATTTAAGACAAGTGGAATCATACAATACTTATCTTTTTATGTCTAATTTATTTCACATAGCGTAATGTTTTCAAGGTTCATTCCCATTGTAGAATGTATTAAAATTCCATTCCCTTTTATGGCTGAAAAATACTCCATTGTACGTATATGTCACATTTTAACACAACATTGTTTTGTTTTGTTGTAAAATGTGGTATAAACTTACAATGGAATATTACCTCTGTTGATGGACAGTTGGGTTGTTTCCACCTTTTGGTTCTGCAAAGCTCATGCTGCAAGGAACAGTGGTGTACAAGTATCTGTTCAAGTCCCTGCCTTCAAGTTTTTTGGATGCACAGATAGGAGTGGAATTGTTGAGTCCTATGGTATGGTATGGTATGGTAGTTATGGAAACCCTGGTGGCGTAGTGGTTAAGTGCTATGGCTGCTAACTAAACGTCGGCAGTTCAAATCTGCCAGGCGCTCCTTGGAAACTCTATGGGACAGTTCTACTCTGTACTGCAGGGTCGCTATGAGTCGGAATTGACTCGACGGCAGTGGGTTTGGTTTTGGTTTTTGAATGGTAGTTGTATGTTCAACTTCTTGAGGAACCACCACGTTGCTTTCCACAGTAGCTTCACCATTTTCCAATCCCACAAACAATGACTCATAGGGCTGCTATGAGTCAGAATCTACTCGGCGGCACTGGGTTTCTGGGTTTTACAAGCAATGAATGAAGGTTCTCCACAACCTCCACAACATTTGTCAGTTGCCATTTTTCTGAAAATAGCCACCCTAGTGGGGGTGAAGTGGTATCTCATTGTGATTTTGATTTGCATTTCCCTACTGACTAAGAACTTTGATCATTTTTTCATGGGACATTTGTGTATCTTCTTTGAAGAAATGTCTATTCAAATCCTTTGACTTTTAACTGGGTTATTTTTCTTTTTGTTGTTGAGTTGTAAGAGGTCTTTTTACTTTCTGCATATTAAACCTTTTCAGATATGTGATTCCCAAATATTTTTTCCCTTTCTGTAGGTTGTCTCTTCACTTTGTTGATAAAGTCTTTTGATGTACTTTTTTTTTTTTTTTCATTTCAATGAAGTCCAATTTATCTATTTTGTCTTTTGTTGTGCTAGTTTTGGTGTCATTATCTAAGAATCCATTGTCAAAAGCAAGGTCTTAAAGTTTTACCCATGTTTTCTTCTAAAGCATCTATGGTTTTAGTTCTTATATTTAAATCACTGATATATTTTGAGTGAATTTTCATGTATGGTGTGCAACATGGGTCCAGCTTCATTCTTTTATATGTGGAGATCCAGTTGTCCCAACACCATTTATTGAAGTGACTATTCTTCCCCATTGAATGGGCATGGCACCCTTGTCTAAAATCAATTGGCCATGGATGTATGGGATCACTTTGCCAGTTTTTTAATTGGTTTGTTTGTCTTTTTTGTTGTTAGTAATGCTGTTTTTCTTTTTTAAATTACTTATTTCATTGTTGCTGTTGTTTAGAATACACACAGTGAAACATACACCAATTGAACACTTCCTACAAGTACAATTCAGTGACACTGATTACATTCTTCAAGTTGCAACCATTTCCACCCTCTTTTTCTGAGTTGTTCCTCCCCCATGAACATAAACTCACTGCCCCCTAAGGTTCCTATCTAATCTTTCATGTTGTTGCTGTCAATTCGACCCCATATGGATAGTTCTTAAAAGAGCATAATGCTCAAGGCAGACTTTTTTTTTTTACTAGTTAAGCTAAACTTTTGTTTGGTATTAAGACTTCAGGAGTTACTTTTGGTTTAAGGTTTTAATATCTCAGGGCAAATGTTTCAGGAAGTCATCCAGCCTCCACATTGTTAGCAATGTTTTGAAAGAAGAGTTTGAGAGAAATGTGCAGAGCCTTAGGTAATATTCACGTAGATGGTCCTAGCCTGGGACCCTGAGGAGAGATGGGGAAACTGGAGGGGGCACCAGGGGGAAGAAGACTTTCAAGATGGGGAGGGGCAAAAAGCAAACTCTATAAACGTCCCTGTTTTGTCTATCCCCACAGGTGTTTCAGGTAAGTCCTCTTAATACTCAGCCTAAATATCATCTCACTATTGTTTTACAGTTTAGGTCTCTAAACTGCAATCCAAATATGTAAGCATTTAGCCTCAGAAAGGACCACATTTAATCCCTGTTCTGGATAAGAAATACATAGTCGAGGGTTGGCTTGTTTGTTTTCTGTTCATTGTTGCTGTCGTTAAACTTTCCCCTCATGAATCTGTCCTTTCAGATCATTTATCACTTCTGTGACTTTTCCTTACATTTACCACAATATGTCAATAACTCCCTAGCCCTTAACACACCTTTCTCATTTATTTTTTCCCTTGACTTGACTGTTTTGTAAGAAATAAAGTAAGCTTGAATATCAGTGACTGTCAAGTACAGAAATGCAGCAAGAATCCAGATGCCATGAACATAACAAGCCACTGAATCAATTTCTCCCAGGGAGAACTTGCTCCCTGAAGTCAGACTCAAGAGGCCTTCGAGAAGTTCTATAGACATGGGGAGACGTGGGTCACTGTGAGATAAACTCTCAGTGGGATGATGTTGGTGGTCAGCACGGAGTCATCACGGGGACAGTAGAAAATGTGCCAGGCTAGATTTAGCTGCACTGATCATTGCTTGGGATGAGACTCTTCATCTTCCCATGTTCTTCACCATTTCAGAGGGTAACTATATAAACACAGGAGATTCTTTTAATAACTCCCTCAGAAAATACTGCCCAATGGAAGGTATACGGCTATAGCATCAACATACCTGAGTTTGAATCCCAGGTATTCCACAGCTAAATGGCCTAGTCAAGATCTGAGCCTCCAGCTCACGGTGTCCACATGCACAACAGAATGAAACACTGCCAGTCCTGTATCGTGCCCATGATTGCATGTCAGACTGCTGTGATCCAGAGGGTTTTCACTGGCTGATGTTCAGGAGTAGATCTCTAGGCCCTTCTTCCTAATCCACTTTAGTCTGGAAGCTCCTCAGAAACCTGTTCAGCGTCATAGCAACACAGTTCACCGTTGACAGTTGGGTGGTGGCTGCGCATGAGGTCTAATCGGCAAGGAATCAAACCCAGGTGTCCCACATGGAAGGGGAGGATTCTACCACTGAACCACCTGCCCCTCTTATATTTCCTTTAGAGATACCATATTTTCTTAGTTTTTCTCCTGCCTCCCCAGACACTCCCTTCCAGTCTCCTACTACTCTTTACATGTTACTGTTCCTCAGATTACTCTGTCCTGAGCCCTTCTCTTCTTACCTCAGACCCTCTCCTCCTGCAATCCCATCAATTCACTAGGGTGCCCGAAGAAATAGTGATCGTGTCAAGGTGTTGATGCATCCCCCAGGACCTCTCAGAGTACCTGGCACATTAAATTTAACTTCTTGTTTAGTGAAGGCCCTGTGGGTGGCTTCCTGGGGGAGATGAAGAGGAGTGTGAGTCCAGGTGTGCAAAGGGCAGATGCCAAACTCAGCCCTGACCTGGGGCTCCTGGGGCAGCTGGCACCCTAGGAGTGGGTTACTAAAAAAGCCCAACAGGCAGAATTACAACCTGGACAGCCCAAATATAGAGCAGCTTCAGTCCCACTTAAAGAAGTCAGATCATAGTCTCTGGAAGGTTGAAGGAAGTTTATGGCAACCTAGACCTCTAGGACATTACTGCAAAATAACAGCTTCTCCAGTCAGCCTTCGGAGAACACACAATCAACATCAACTTTGTGTGGCAATGAGAATCAAAGGCCTTGTGTCAAAAAAAAGCCAGGTGGTTTTGGACAATTCAGGCTCAGAGGTGTTTGGTTCAAGAGGGCGATATCTGGCTTCATTACTAATATAGCCCATGAGGGCTTAAGTCATTAGTTGAAAAAAGCAAAACAAAAGAGATGAGACCCTATCTATACTCTAGGTATGGCACACAGTTCATAGCAGTCACCCCGGCTAGGGTGCCCTGTTGTTATATTTACTTATTAGTGACTTTTTCCTTTGCACCCAGAAGCCTCAGTGGGGGGTGGCGGGGGGGGGGTGGCAAACAGAATATGCATTCTCTGTGACAGTCCTGCAAAGGAGTGGCTAATTTTTCTCTTGCTCCTGTTTCTCATGGAGGTACAGTGGCAAATACAAGCTCCCCTGGGACCCCTGGAGACAGCTAACATTTTGACACACTCAGTAAATAATGAGCAAGCCCCTTGCAGAATGTCTTGTTGTCTGAAGGCTCCAGACAGGATACTTGCTATGACTTGGTGGAAACAACTTGCTAAAAAGACCAGAGCCATTCAATTTGTTTCCACGGAGCTCTTCGTGTTTATTTCGCTCATGAGTCCTGCTCAGGCTGGTGCTGAAAGTAAAAGCAGAGACCATTCCTTCAAGAAATTTTCTGAGGCAGGATGCATCCAAGAATTAGCATTCATGTCGTAATATCATCAGATATAAGGTTCCCTCTTCTGTTTGTCTCAGGGGACTCACATCTTCTTGCCAAAGATTTGTCCTATTTCACCCAAAAAGCAACCACTAAAATCAGTCCCCATCCTCAGGATCCCAACAGAATCAGCAATTCTTGCCTTTCCCTTCCACATCCTTCCTCCCTGTTTCAGACCGCCCCTTCTCCACCTAGCAAGTCAATGATCCAGTTCTGACCCATGGCTGTGGAGGAGCCTTTCACCACCACTTCACCAACAAAGCCTGTGTTCCAGACTTATCTTGACACTTGCAACCCCCACCAGCACACCAGCCTACACTGAATTCCATCCACTCTGGTTAGTCTTCTTGGGAACTAATAGCTTGCTGTCCTGAGTTTTCAATGTGTGTTAACCTAAACTTAAAAAAATTCAATATCTTTCATGTTGTTGTTGTTGTTAGGTGTCGTTGAGTCTGTTCCGACTCATAGCGACCCTATGCACAACAGAACGAAACACTTCCTGGTCCTGAGCCATCCTTAAAATTGTAGGTATGCTTGGGCTCATTGCTGCAGCCACTGTGTCAATCCACCTTGTTGAGAGTCTTTCTCTTTTCCGCTGACCCTGTACTTTGCCAAGCATGATGTCCTTCTCCAGGGACTGATCCCTCCTGACAACATGTCCGAAGTATGTAAGATGCAGTCTCACCATCCTTGCTTCTAAGGAGCATTCTGGTTGTACTTCTTCCAAGACAGATTTGTTCGTTCTTTTGGCAGTCCATGATATACTCAATATTCTTTGCCAAAACTACAATTCAAAGGCGTCAGTTCTTCTTTGGTCTTCCTTATTCATTGTCCAGCTTTCACATACATATGATGCAATTGAAAATACCATGGGTTGGGTCAGGTGCACCTTGGTCTTCAAGGTGACATCTTTGCTCTTCAACACTTTAAAGAGGTCCTTTGCAGCAGATTTACCCAATGCAATGCGTCTTTTGATTTCTTGACTGCTGCTTCCATGGCTGCTGATTGTGGATCCAAGTAAAATGAAATCCTTGAAACTTCAATCTTTTCTCTGTTTATCACAGTGTTGCTCATTGGTCCAGTTGTGAGGATTTTTGCTTTCTTTATGTTGAGGTGTAATCCATACCGAAGGCTGTGGTCTTTGATCTTCATCAGTAAGTGCTTCAAGCCCTCTTCACTTTCAGCAAGCAAGGTTGTGTCATCTGCATAACGCAGGTTGTTAATGAGTCTTCCTCCAATCCTGATGTCCCCTTCTTCTTCATATAGTCCAGCTTCTCATATCTTTCATAGACAAGTTCATGCTAAAGCTTTGAGATAAGTATCAGTGAGTCTGGAAATGAGGGCTGAGTAGGTGCGTTGGGGAAAAGTGGTCCATCTGGAAGCTGGGGAGACTACTCTGGTACTGCTCAAGATGATCTGTAGCACTACAAAGATGGCTGCCGCTTTCATCCCCTGGTAGCACCTGCAAAGTAATCAATTCATATTAGCTCACTAGTCAAAGTAGTAATGCCTCTTTTGGATTATTGAATTTTGGACTCAGATAACCAATTGTCTCTTGAATTATCTACAGGCAGTTCCAACTCTACACTAAAATGGCTATGATAAAAAAAAAAAAAAAACAGAACAGCAGATGATGGTGAGGGTGTGGAAACATTGGAAGCCTCCTTTATTGATGGTAGAAATGTAAAATGGTGCAGCTTCTGTAGAAAACAGCTTGGTAGTGGTACCTCAAAAAGTTAAACATATAATCCACTCCTAGGCATATACCCAAAAGAATTGAAAGCAGGAACACAAACAGATACCTGCATACCAATGTCCATTGCAGCACTATTCACAATTGCCAAAAGGACAACCTAAATGCCTGTCACCATATAAAAGGAAAAACAAAACATGGTACATACATACAATGGAATGTTACTATCTGCCATAAAGAGAAATGAAATTTCAATACATGCTACAATATGGTTAAACCTTGAAAACATTATGCTGAGTTAAATAAGTCAGTCATAAAAGGACAAATACTGTATAATCCCACTTATAAGAAACATCTAGAATAGGCAAATGTATGAAAACAAAATTTATTAATGCTTAGTGCTTAAAGGAATCAACTGCTAATGGAAATTTCGACATGAGGCTCCTTGGGAGAAAGATGTGACAGTCTGCTTCTGTAAAGATTTACAACCTTGGAAACCCCGTGCAGTCACTATGAGCTGGAATCAACTCATCTGCAGTGGGTTTGGTTTTTTGGGGGGATACCAGGGATTTTTTTTTTCTTATTTTACCAGGGATGGTTTTTGGGTGGGTGACCACGGATGGTAAGAAGCAGGGGGGAGTAGTCATTGCTTAAGGAGCACTGTGCTTCTGTTAAGGGTGGTGGAAGAATTTGGAAATAGATAGTTGTGAAGGTTGCATAACTTAAATTCATTATCTACTCATCACCGACACACACATACACTCTAAAACAAAAGGAAAATCTGCCCGTCCTTCCTTGTACAGATTCTCCCAGATCCAAGATGCCTTTTGAGGAAAGATGGGAGAAAGGGATGGGCCTGTTGAGATGTGATAAATACCTATTAGAGTAAATTTGTACTTTGAAATAAGAAATATTTATTAGAGAAAAATCATCTTAAACTAAAGGAAACTGAGTTTCCTTTGAGTTTTTTATGTTGCCATCAGCAAGAACAGGGATTCCAGAGAAGAAGAGTTCAATTATAAAAAATAAAAAGATTTTTCCCTTCTGTTATGTATTTATGTTCCACATTATTTCAAAAAAGCATGCAAAACCAAACCAAACCCACTGTTGTCGAGTTGATTCCAACTCATAGCAACCCTATAGAGGATATATAAAATACAAGCTGACAGAAATTAAGAGGGAAGAATAAAAGAAAACAAGGATAGGAACATAAATGGAACCAGGGATGATGGCAATGTACATTCCATAGTGAATTTTTCTCTTGCTATTCTTGGGCTACAGAGTAGGTTCGACGTTTTTCAGCAGCTAATAACAAAAGGGTAATTCATAGTACCCATGAGATTAAAAACAAACCACAGTTTAGGGTAAGTACAACTTTCTCCCCAGGAAGTAGAAGGGTTCCTTCTAAGTAGGGCAACGTTCTTACAGCAGACTCCTTACATGGGGCTACTTCTTACAATAGCCTTATTTCTTATTACACATTAACATAAAGGGAACAAAAACCCTCACGACTGGACCAATAAGCAACATCATGATAAAGAAAAAATTGAATTTGTCAAGGATTTCATTTTACTTGGATCCACAATCAACGCCCACAGAAGCAACAGTCAAGAAATCAAACGATGTATTGCATTGCGCAAATCTGCTGCAGAAAAAAAAAAAAAACTCTTTTACAAAATCTCATTCCGAAGACTAACATGTGCCTGACCCAAGCCATATTTTCAATCACCTCGTGTGCATGAGGAAGCTGGACAACAAATAAGGAAGACCCAAGAAGAATTGATGCATTTGAATTATGGTGTTAGCAAAGATTATTGAATATACCATGGACTGCCAGAAGAACCAACAAATTTGTTTTGAAAGAAGTGCAGCCAGAATGCTCCTTAGAAACAAGAATGGCAGGACTTCATCTTATGCAATTTGGACATGTCATCAGGAGGGACCAGTATCTGGAGAAGGACATCATGCTTGGTAAAGTAGAGGGTCAGTGGAAACGGGGGAGACCCTCAACAAGATGGATTGACACAGTGACTGTAACAATGGGCTAAAACATAGCAACAATTGAGAGGATGGCACAGGATCGAGCAGTGTTTCGTTCTGTTGTACATAGAGTCACTGTGAGTCAGAACTGACTCGATGACCCCTAATAACAACAACAACACCCTCTAGGTTTATGGCATTACACCCAAATACCGTTCAGAAAAAGCAATTCTTTAGGGAACCATGACAGTGTAATTTAAGCCTCCAGCTTCCAATTAATTCTGCTTGATCCAGGGTGTGAATTTTAGAATAACTGAGGAAAGCAATGGACTTGACACACTTAGAAGACTTGGTCTTTCATAAATATTGGGTAATAATAAGTACCCCCGACAAGTGGCAAGATTGTAGTTATAAGTGTATACCCATTTCCCACTACAGGTGAGCTGGAAGTTTTATTGCTTTCTTTTTTATAGATGCACAAAAACGGGCAACAGGATCCCACCATTCTAGTAAGATAATATAAGCACAGTTTTTACAAAATGAAAAACCAGATGAGCACTTCAAGCAAACTTGTCAACTAAAAGAATATTTAATACTGAGTAGAACCACTCCCTCATGTGTCCTCCAAAATAAATTACTCAGAAATAGGACCCAAGGAACAAAATGAGGCCACTTTTTGTGGGGAGTTATTTATGAACCACATAAAAATTCGGTAACACCTTCAAATAGCTTTATTTTTTTTTAATTTTTCTGATAACTGTTTTTAGTTGCTTTTAAGTCAGCTCTGACTCATGGCAGCCCCACATAAAACATAACAAAACGTTGTCTGGCACTGTGCCATCTTCATGATTGTTAGGACTTTTGAGTCCACCAGGGTAGCCATTGTGTAGTGCCTTCCAATCTAGGGAGCTCATCTTCCAGCACTGCATCCCACAATATTCCTTTCTGATAATAACTAACTAGTTGATCAGTCGCTGTGATAATCATAGTTCATCCATATCTCTCATTCTGTTCAGATAGGAGGTTTGAGGTCCCCTGTCCTCTGTGAAAGTAGGCACCGTCATGTGACTTGTTTCGACCAATATTAGCAAGAACAATTATCACTCGGAAGAGTTAAGAGTCAGTGTAGAATTCTCCATCGTTCCTTCTTTTCACTCGGCAATCATTGAAACATGGAGATGGAGCTTTCTTCAGGCAGCCTCTGTATGAGGTCCATGTACAGTACATTTTCAACAATGGACTTGACACACTTGGATCAACTGAGTCTTTCATAAATATTTGGTAATATGCTTCTCTATCCCACCATACGGGCTGCATATTCACACAGCACAGTATTTCTTACTTGCCAGCTGTTGTGTGTGCTGACTGACTCTCAGCCTCTTCTACCTCTTCAATATTGGTAGAGATAAATCCTGTGATAAAACTTAGCTCAGCTCCACTCTTTCAGAAGGCACTCCTGAATCACTCTCCCGCGAACGACATTAGAAACAAATTTTGTGATTCTAGAACATACTGCACATTATTCTAACATGCCATGTGACGTTGAAATGATCTGTTTTGTTTATCATTCTCCCTGGTTTGATTATGAGCTCTCTGAGGCAGAGACCCAGCTTTTTGGAATCTTGGTATTCCCAGCTTCCTACTCAGCACCTAGCATATAATGTATGCTCAATAAATGTCTGCTGGATGAATAAATGAATGACTTAATGAACAAGTGAGTAAAAATGACTATGCGTTGAGGCAGAGAAGTCTCTTCAGTGGCCATTCTGACAATTCAAAAGACCTTATTTTTAGTAATTACCAGACAACGTATAATGACCACTCAAAAAAAAAAAAAAAACCAAGCCCTTTGCTGTCGAGTTGATTCTGACTCATAGTGACCCTATGGGGCAGAGTAGAACTTCCCCATAGAGTTGCCAAGGAGCACCTGGTGGATTTGAACTGCTGACCTTTTGGTTAGCAGCCATAGCTCTTGACCACTACACCACTAGGGTTTCAATGACCACTCAATAAATATTTATGGAATGAATATCAAATAATTTTTTTTCTTCTCATGTCAAAGTTTACTGACCATTTCGGAGAGGAAACATCACTGTGGGAAGTTTTTTATCAAGGCTCCACAAGTTTTGCATATTAATACAAGTGAATTCTAGTACCAGCCCTGGAACTCGTTAAATGTGGTGACACTGGGAAAACCAATTAACTTCTCTCTTTTTTCATCTGTTAGATAAGAAAACAGACCCAAGTATCTGTAAGTCTTTACATGGCTCCCTCTCACCAGGTCCTTACAGTGAAAAGCAGTGCCAGACAACCTTTTAAATTACAAGCACAAAGCCATTGGCCAGGAGGTCCTTTGAAACTCAGCCAGAGAACAAAATCCTGGAATGAATATTTGAAGTCAAGATTACACGTATATTTTGCCTCCAACCTACCGATAAAATTTATGCTGGCCATTCTCATAAAACAACTAATATGCTAGCATTCTCCCCTCTGCTTGTGAAGGTCAAGGTTCAGGGCCTGAATGGTGTCTCTTCCGTTTTATTAATGTGTTCAGACACTGCAGTGGCATTTCAGCCTGGTTTATGAAGGAAGACAGAAAGGTCAGGATTTTAGTTCTTTATCTCCATTATTGCACTGTTTATATAACAAACAGCCATGGGTGTTCTTCTGTATTTATGTTGCTTAGTGATGAGAGAGCACCACTTTCTCTCCTTCCAATAAAATATATTTAAAAAAAAAAAAAGGCTAAGTCAAGTTTTCTCAAAGTCACAGGAAATGAGAAACCACAAACAAAACAATTTACGATCTTTTTATGGGTAATATGAACTTTACTTTTTTCTGAGAGTTCTTTTTTTGTGGGGGAGAGGCAGCAAGATGTTGCCCATTTTCTATTCTTCTCAGGATAAATACAGTTGCTGTGCAAACAAGCTGTAGTTGCTGAAGCCTGCTGGCCTGCCCCACTGTAGTCACCCTTGAGAGGGTGGCCAAAGGACAATAAATGCTGAACTTTTTCTCAAGATGAAATTCTGCATTATAAATTAACTGAGTAGAGAAATGTACCCAGAAGGAGCACCGCAGGGTCGCAGGTATTCAAGCCTATGAATCACAATCAGGAAAGAAATGCTCAGAGTAGGCCATCGTGGGCCGAGGGAACTCATTGTCACACCCTCCAGGCACAATCCTTCCCCTAGATGGTAAGAAGAATAATGCCGCCCTGCATGGGTGGAGAGCATGATGCTGATTCACAATGACAAGCGACCCAGCTAGCACTTCACAGTCTTTCTATATCATGATTTTGTAGATGAGCTCACGGAGGCCCTAAGCAGTCCCAAAGCTTGGGACACAGCAGGACTGAATTCCGATCATGGTTCCAAGCTCCTCACATGCATGCATTGCGGATGATAATCAGATCTCACAGCCTTGAAATGCCAGGAGCCCTCGCCCACCCATGACAGTGGTTTGCAATGTGAAGAAGTTACTTTCCACATCTCTTTCCAGAAAAGAAAGAATATGCCGTTTCAAGAACACATGCTTTTAGGATATTTTACTTAAATACCTCGGTTTATGCTATCTCATTTCAGGAGACTGGGATTCAAACAAGGGTTAATAGTAGAGAAGAACGGATTGATTGGATTAGCCAGAGAAGCTTTCGTTTTTGTTCAGTGACATGTGTTTGTTGTTTTAACTCTTTACAGCACTGTAGGCGGTCTGCATCCAGAAGGGACCCTGCCCAAGGGTTCCACAGCACCCAGGAGATAGACTGCATAGGAGTGGACACTAATATATATAGGTGGATTGTAGTCTAAGTAACTTGACCTTCGTTAGGGCCCAGGAGTGAATGAGAATGGTTAACTCTATTTAGTTCAAAACAAAACACGTCTCAGCATCATGAACCTTACTATAGCACTTATTTGAAAGCCAGTCAGACTCTTGCTCATGGTTGCCTTTTATCCCCTTAGCTAGAAATCCTCCATCTTGCCCCAGCAAATAACCTCAGCTCACCAGTTTATCCTGTGTGCATAGCATGTAGCATTCATTCTTGAACCCACAAATAGGAAAACATAATGGAAAACACCACAATATGTAAACTCATACCTGCTATATTGTGGATGATGGTCCATTCCATACAATTCCCACTTAGAGGGAGATAGGTGGTAGCCCCAAAGTCATTTGCAAGAGAATAAATTTCTATTCAGAATCTCTCGGGTATATCCAAATTTCCATTTTTTGCAAGAAAAAGATTTATTATGCTCTTTGATTCATCTTTTCATTAGATAAGTCCTCTCCTTTCTTTCTTACTTCAAAGTGTTTCCAGTCCCCACTTCCACCCAGATCTGTTTTTAAGATGTAGGCTATTAACGTAACAGAGTCACATTTGAAATGCACCCATAATGTATGAGGGAAGCATTCAGAAATATAAATTTTCTGAATAAAAGTGTCAAGCTCCTAGTAAAATCAGGTGGATTTATTTTTCTTTTGTGTGTCTGTAGCATAATTCGTTCCCACCATTAAAAGTCTTATGCGGAATACCAAGATCCACAGTTTTTTCCAAGTAGAAAACATTAGCCTAATTCCTCCACTGAAAATGATTTAACTTCCTGCAGATGTCCTAGGACGGCTTGGGGTACGTTCAGAGGTTCTCAGCAAATTAACTATAGTCATGTCCTAGAATGACCAGTCCCTTCGAATGCCTAAAGCAGATTATTTAAGAGAAAGACAGGAGGCTAACCAGCACGAGAATAATAATTTTTAAAACCCTCACCAAGCATTTGTAATGCAGCAAAATCTTGATTTAAAGAATGGCTTATTACTTCACAGATGCTGATATGCCAAAGGTCACATTATGTCTCCAGAAACAACTGCGCCCGGTGCAGGCTGGAAGGAATGCACTTTGGCCATGAGGTGTATATTAATGCTGCCTCTCAGATACTGCTCAAAAGAGATTCCACTATTTATCCAGATTCAATAGTGGGGCCTGGTGCCCTGCACTTCCATTCAAATTCCAGAAGGAATATATATCATCTCTTGTTTTCTAAATTGTCAGTGGCTGGCCATAACATGCAATCAGCAAAGTATGAAAAAGAAAAAAAAAGCCAAGCACATCTATATACTAAGTTTAGTGCTGTAATCAAATAAAACTGACAATAGGAGTTCAGGCTGCTTGCTTTGTCATTGTGCATCACAGTCATTAAGAATAAAATTGGTGAGTTTATGCAAATGACTTTAATTAGCCTTACTTTTCTACAGTTGCATCAGTTGGAATTAAGTTTGGCTGCTAATGACAGAAAATCCCAAAATAACAGAAGTATAAACATGATAGACGTTTATTTTTCTCCTACATAAAAGGATTCTGGCTGAAAGACGCAACTTTCCTTCGGTCACCACACTTAATGTTCCTGCAGGGGTGAGATGGTGGTTCTAAAGCTTCTGGAATCAACCCATATTATTTAGGAGGAGAATTTGAACACAGGGAGGGACTCACCAAGTAGGGGGACCAACTGCCCTACTGTACCAGCTTCTGAGGCCTGTTGTAACAGGTACCACAGACTTGGAGTATTCTGGCAACAGAAATTTATTGTCTTACACTTCTGGAAGCTGGAAGTTTGAATTCAAGTTGTCAGCAGAGCCATGCTGCCTCTGAAGCCCCTAGGGGAAGACCCTTCCTTGCCTCTTCCTAGTTTCTGGTGGTTTCTGGCAATCCTTGGGGTTCCTTGGCTTGTAGATGCATCACTCCGACCCCTTTGCACATGGCTGTCTACTCCCTGTTTCACTATCCCTGGTCCCTTCTCCTCACACTGGTCACATGGAATTAGGACTCACCCTACTCCAGTATGACCTCTTGTTAACTGATAACATCTTCAAAGACCCAATTTCCAAACAAGGTCACATTCACATGTACCAGGGGCTAGGACCTCAACATATTTTGAACACAGTTTAATTCGTAGCACCCGTTTTGCCCAGGACTGTTCCATTTTAGCAAGGAATGTCCCGTGTCCCAGGACAACCCTCAGACTGGGGCGGTTGGTCAACCCATCACCACATACGCCTTCACAGTCAAGGACAAAAGACAAGCCTGGTGGGGTGTCCTCATCAATCCCACTAGTCCTGGCCTGGTGATAGTCCTTGTCAGCCTGACCAGGCCCTGCATCTAGTTCTGCCTCCTACATCCTCTTTCTGCTATTCACAATATTACAAATATTAACAAATACTCTTTAAACACTATTATAAGTTGGAAGGAGCCCTGCTGGTGCAGTGATTAATCTGCTCAACTGCTAACCGAAAGTTCACCAGTTTGAAACCACCAGCAGCTCCGTGGAAGAAAGATGTGGCAGTCTGCTTCTGTAGAGATTTACAGCCTTGAAACTTTATGGGGTTGTTACGAGTCAGAATCAACTCCACAGGAGTGGATTTGGTTTGGTTTTTGGTATTATAAGTTGGAATCAACTCCACAGCAACAGGTTTGGTTTGGTATTATAAGTCCAGCAATGTCCAGGTCCACCTCACACTGCACTCCTGTGCCTACTGGCATTTTGTTCACCAGGGACAGGATATGCCATATGTTAAGCATAATTTAATTTTCCTCTTTGTTCCACAGACTATTATTCCAACATTAACTGAAGAGGAGAAAAAAAGAAGGTATGGGGACTCTATCTGAACAACACAAGGCAAAAACCAAAGTCTTCATCTGCCATAGTATTTGGAAAATATTGTGAAAGAAATAATTTTGAAAGATTTTCACAATACTTTAAGTGAAAAAAAAAAAAAAGAACTCTACAGAACAAGAAGAATAGTATGATTCCAATCTATAAAAATGTATGTGTAAAATTTATGTATGTGTTCTATCTATCTACAGACAAAAAGGCTGGAAAAATATATGCCAAAGTATTAACAGCTGCTGTCTCTGAGTGGTGGAAGCAGGGAAGGAGCAGTTGTCATGGAGAAGAGGAGGCAGATTCAAAAGCTATTGTGAAGACAGAAACTGATGTAGAGGGTAAGGAAGGAAGAACAGCCTAAGGTGATAGGCACTAGCCTGCTTGGATGGAGAAAAGTGGTAAAGTTAAGAAAAACAAGGAATAGGTTTTAGGGGTAGGGTAAGGATGACTTTTTTGAGACCAGTGAAAATTGAACAAGCCATGGACCATCTAGGTCAAGGTTACCAACGGACCATCAGCAACTCAGAGCTCAGAGGGAAGATGGGCCTGGAAATACAGATCTGGATGTCACCCACCTAGAAAGAAAGGCGGAAGCTCCAGGAGTGGATGAAAAACAGCAGCCAGATTACAGAAAAAAAACGAGAAGAAACTCAAAGGCAGAATGTTGAGAAACACTTATTCTCGGGGGTGAGGGGCAAAAGAGGAGACAAATTAGGCAACATGTAGGACAGGCACTTGAAAAATCTAGAGAAGCCAGGGTAAGATAAAAGGAGAGAAGGGAAAGGGAAGTTCTAAGTTGACTAGCACTGTCACGTGCTGACCTTCACTCTCTGGGCGTGGCAGGTGTTTATAGTTGACTCTCTCAGGCTATCTTTTGTGGCTTCTTTACAGCATCCTCCTATACTCAGGACCTTTTCTCTTCAGTGAGGACCACCTAGCAAGTGAGAACATTCTTTTACTTTTTCTTCTCCTCTTTCCTCCAGCCTCACAGGGGCCAGAAGCCAGAGTATCAAGCCAGTGGGGTTTGGAAACAGTGTAGGAATGGAAAAAAGCACAAGCTGAAGAAAAACTAAGAAGCCAACCACTGCCCTCTTGCCAGCTGCAAATACCCAGCCTGTAACAGTTGGGAAAGAGGTATAGTATAACCTTGAGTGAAGTTAAAGGATTTGACTATTACCCTGAACTGAAACCTTTAATTAATAATTGGAAGACCTTTTATTACCTGAAGGTGACCACAAAAGTCATGGTCATCCAGGAGCAAGAAAATACACAGAACAAAGGACAAGGGGAGACAAAAATAACATTGCTTAATAATTACATCCGGGGAGTAATTACAAAAGGACAAAGATATTGGGACCACCACCTTATTCATAGGCAACAGAATGTTGAACATGACTTTTCCTGTTTTCTGGGAATTGCAGTTAAAATCAAAGTTGAAAACAGTAGGTACGCTAAGTGCCCCTACATTCTAAAAAGAGTTGACCTTGGCTGAACCCAGATGTTTCTCCAGGGCTATTTAGCCCTGCTACCATTATCCTGGGGGCAGTGGTTGTTCAGTGATAGAATTCTCACCTTCCATGTAAGAGACCCAGGTTCAATTCCCAGGGAATGTACCTCATGCACAGCCATCATCTGTCTATCATTGGAGGCTTGTGTGTTGTTGCTATGATGCTGAACAGGTTTCAGCAGCGCTTCTAGACTAAGACAGACTAGGAAGAAAGACCTGGTGATCCACCTCTGAAAGTCAGCTTCGGTGTGATGGATCCCTTTTTTATGGCCTTTCTCGCCATGGTCTTGTAACTCCCATTAAAATATTGGGTGGGACTATGCAAATAAGGTCCACCAAGGGGACTGGACAGTTTGCTAATGCAAACAAGGTGCATTAAGGTGAATGGAACCCTAACAAGGGGATTGGTCAGTTTGGCCATTCCACTAGGCTTAAAATGAGCCATCCCAGAGGCAGAAAGAGGAAATCTCACCACCACCAAAAAAGAAGAGCTAGGAGTGGAGTGTGTGCTTTGGACCTGGGATCCCTGTACTGAGAGCCTACTACACCTCGGAGACGGAGAGAGCTGTGACACCAGAGAAGGCAAGAAGCAGTGGCAGAGAAATGGCAGCAGAAGCTGCAGCAGAACAAGGAGATGATGTGGTGGGCTTCCAAGCCCATGGAACAAGAAAGCCAAGTGCCTTAAGGCAGGAGGTTTGCTGGTGGAGCGGGGTGCCTCCAGGACCTTGGCAGAGCTAGCCTCGCTGACTTATGGGGCTAGAGAGCTGAGCAACTTCAGGCCAAGGCTTACTGGCAGAGTGGTGTGCCTCTGGGCACAAACTGGTGGAACTAAATGCTTTGTAACACTTGCCTGAGCAGGGAACAGGCCTAGCCAGCCCAAGAAGCCCAAGAGACCTGGGGGAGAAGCCTACCTATGGGCACGGCCAAGAAGCTGTCCTGACCAAAGAACTGTATCTTGGGTCATTCCTGATCTTGAATTGTAACCTGTTACTTCCCTAATAAACCCCATAACTGTGAGTTCTGTGTAGCCATTGCAATGAATTATCGAACTCAGCAAAGAAATAGGGACTGTTGTGGGAGGTACGGCTGGTGTCAGAATTGGTAAGAAGGTTGAAGGATGAAGGTGTGTCTGACCTCTGCTTCATGGCAATCAACCTTGGGCTGCCGGTGCTGAGAATGATTCTCTTTCCACCTTGTGAAGTATGTGGGGGGGTGAGTGTGTGTGATTATGCGCATGAGTGTGTGTGTGTGTGTGTGTGTGTGTGTGCGTTTTCTAGACTCAAGGAAGGTAGTGGGATGACGGTTATTTTTGTTAGCTGTCGTTGAGTCAGCTCCTGACTCATGGTGACCCCATGCACAATGTAATGAAACACTGCCTGGTCCTGTGCCATCCCCATGACTGATTGCAGAATGGACCATTGTGATTCATAGGATTTTCTGGGTATACCAGAGGGAGTGGGAGCTGAGGAGGCAGTCAGAGGCGTCAACCCAGTTGAGGCTTCCCATGTTAGGAAACTGTGCTGGGGAGGCTACCAAACACACACAGGTGCCGCTTCAAGGGAATCAGACTTTGGAGGCCTCCACATGAGGGCCACCGATATACAGGAGAGAACTCCAGTAGCAACACCTGCATAAAGACATTTGTGCATTTTCTCTAATCCCACCTACCCCCTCATCTCAACCACACAGGGACTAGGAGAAGAAGGTGAAAGAAATTTTAAAAAGCTAATGCACTGGACCCCTCTACAAGACTCTCAGGGCAAGAACCACTCAAGGGGAGGGAGGGGTGCAAGCCCTAAATTTGATAATATATTAAGTGTGTGTGTGTGCACACATGTGAGTGTGTATGTATGTGTGGGGGGTGAATTGTGAGAGTGTGAGCATGAGTGCGTGTGCACACATATTTGAGTGTGTGTATGTGTGGGGGTGAGTGTGTGGCACTGTGAGCATGGTTTGTGTGTGCACACAGGTGAGTGTACGTGGGGGTAAGTGTGTGTTAGTGTGAGCATGAGTGTGTGTGCACACATATGTGAGTGTGTCTATGTGTGGGGGTGAGTGCGTGCAAGTATGTGCATGCATTTGTGTGTGCACACATATGTGAGTGTGTGTATGTGTGGAGGGTGAGTGTGAGTGTGAGCATGAGTGTGTGTACACACACATGTGAGTGTGTGTATGTGGGGGTGAGTGTGTGTGATTATGCACATGAGTGTGTGTGTGTGTGAGGTCATGAACAAGGGAACAGAAATGGAGTGAGATGAGACAATGTACTTTAAGCTCTGAATAGCCAAAGAAAAGAAGAATTTGAAAGGGGTGGAGGGTGGCTAAAGGTAAAAGTTTAGCTGAAATGTGGAGTCTCATTTAGTAGCCAGGATCTTAATCCAGGGAAAACAAACTCGATATGATATACTGTTACTGAGCTGTCCAAAGTTGCTAGCTTTATTCCCTCCCAAGCCATTTGTCTCTCTGTTCGTTTAATAATTTTCCACAGCTGTTGTGTAATGTAACTACTGATGTACTACTGAGCCAATTTCTCCCACCCATTCCTGCTTCCAGGGAAACTAATGGGAAGAGACAGCACCAGGGTCTTCCCTGCAAACCTACGAGAGCTTGCAAATTGGGTCACAGTGTGCTTGTCTCTGAAGGGGACAGCACAGTCATTCTGCCACCTCCTTTGTCTTTTCCTTTTCTTGCCAACAGCACATCTTACTCAACAAATCTATCGCATTCATATTTCCCTGGCTTTTTAAGGAGAAGGATTAAAAAGTAGTCATTTTAGGCACAACTCAAAAGAACTGTTGGGTAACAGCTTTCAGTTTGAGAAAGAACACGGCTCCTATTCCTGTCAGGCTTATGTCTTCCCCAACCCTTTTACAATTATTTCTTGTCCTCTGTTTTCCCAGTTGGATAACGTAGACACCACTCCTGAGACACACCTCTTTCCAGAATATTGCACAGTTTATTGAGTTCTCAAGAACGGTGATCGTTGGCAGCAGCGACCTTTACAGAGAGAATCACAGGCATTTTAATTCCAGTTTGCTGACCTACAGAGGAAGTAATTCCTCCCTGTTGTGTCTCTTCGTTCAGGAACATGGCTATCTAAATGTTGCAGACATAGGTTGGAAGTGTTCACAGCCACCATTTGTCCAGTTCTCTCTTTTTACACGTAAGGAAACTAAGACCTAGTGAAGTGAAGTTACGTGTTAACTAGTCACCCAGTAGCCGAACTGCAATTAGCTCTTAGCAATCTGCTTCCCAGTGGAACGTTCTTGTCTCTGCTGTGTGCTTCATGCCAGATGTTACTCTTCTGGATATTGAAATAACAGCACATTTGCCCAAATGTTGGCCCTGCCTTATAACTTAACCTTATTCTTAAGCAAAACGAATTCTGTGACCTTCAGAAACGTATCACCAGGCCTGACTTCCAAGGCATCTCTGGGTGTTACTATGATCCTCAACTAGTTGTCGAACACCACCCAGGGACTCCACCACTGTCCTAGAAGCTACAAAATTTAGGGTATCAGTTTGAGTGGTATAGAAAAAAGATGGAACATTGATAAAATAATCCACCGTAGGGAATGTCTTCCCCCTCAATACAATCAAGGAAACATACCGAGTCAATATTTGCATTTCACAGAAGAAATAAAGTGCTTAAGGATATATTCTCAGCTACTGAATTAGGTGGCCAGCAAGAGAATTTGGTGTCGGTATTTAAATGTGTGTGTGTGTGTGTGTGTGTGTGTGTGTGTGTGTGTTTTGTGAGAAAAAAAGTTAGAATGAAGTTAGGAGTCAGATGGGTGATGGAGGAAAAGCAGGGCTCCAGGTGGAGACTTGAAGAAATGGGGAACAAAGATGATGAAAATAACCCACAAGTCAAATGCCTTGATCAGCTTTACTGGCCATAGAGAAGGCAAGCCAAAAATGATTTAATTTAATATGCAAAAGAGTCACCTTGCTCTTATAGCACAGAAGAAGCAGTTCCAGCCTTTGTTTTATTCTCCGCCATTGAGTTGATCTTCAACCCATGGCAACCTCACGCACAATGGGATGACATGCTGTCCAGTCCTGCACCGTCTCCATGATCAGCTGCAGATCAGATCGTTAGGATCCATAGAGTTTTTCCTGGCTGATATTTTGGAAGTAGATCCCCAGGCTTTTCTTCCTAGCCTACCTTAGTCTGGAAATTTCACTTAAGTTCAGCATCATAGCAACACACAAACCTCCCCTGACAGATAAGTGGTGGCTACACATGAGGAGCATTGGCCAGGAATCAAAGCTGGGTATCCCCCATGGAAGGTGAGAATCCTACCACTGAATCACCAAAACTCCCTAGTTCTAGCATGCCTACCTGCTGTTGTTTGTCTCTTTCCGTCACCTCAGCAAAATCAATCAACCCAGTCTGACACTGAAGAAGAGTTAATGCCAATCTTCTATCTCCAGAATTGAAGTGTTTCCTCTAATTATCAGCTTGTACGTGTGTTTGTGAGGTTGACAAGTTCCAGGGAACTTGCTACTTCATAATCCTGCCCCAGAAATGCCCTTACCCTAGAAGTGAAGAGGAATAAGCATTCTGAGAGATGCAGTCCACTTCTAGAGGAAGCCAGGAGGGAGAACGGTGACAGGAAGAGTCCTGGACCTGCCTTGTTTGTTGCGAACACTACCATTTGGTATTTAAACGAAACGAAACAGAGCGCCAAAGACTAAGAAAGGCTGAAAGGGTCAAATGACATCAAACTATAGCAGAAAGACCCCCTTCAGAACTGTTTAAGTGAGTCTGAGAAATCAAGGTATTCTAATTAAACACCTGGTTTGAGGAGAAGTGTAAAGCTCTTGGCAAAGAATTACTGAAGTAGGAAATTAATAAGCTTCCACCCTAGTGTTAAATGAGCCTTCTGAATTCCAAAATCCAACAAAGTGTCCTCGGTCATATTTTAAAGTTAGTGAAACTAGATTCCAGGGGAAGAGAACCAAGTGACCTGAAGAGGGCCCTGTGGCCGTTGCATCAGTCAGTTCCCATTGGCTGAGTGCAAAGAGCAGGGGCCAGACTAGGGTGAGAAGAGTTGAGGCAGTGATATGAAAGTGCAAGGTCAGATCCTGTCATTATTTAAAATTTAGATATTTTGTGTATCATGACTTTTTTGATTAATTTTTATACCTTCTCCTCACTTATCAACTATTTCATTATCCAACATTTCACATTTACAATAGTGAAAAATCTACTATCCAACTATTTTGTACATTAACAGTGTACATTTGGCAGTAACAAATACCAAGGTGTGAGGTGAAAGTAATGCTGACTTTGATGGTTAAGGTTATGTGTCAACTTGGCTGGCGCATGATTCTCAGTGGTTTGGCAGTTATGTAATGATGTAACTTGGCAGTTATGTAATGGTGTAATTTGGCAGTTATATAATAATGTAATGATGTAGTCATTCTCTAATTTGTGACCTGATGTGGTCATCCTCCATTTTCACATAACACCGATTTCAAATAATGACTTGGTCTTTGGAACCTAACCATGTCAATTAGTGAAAAGAGGGTGTATTTTTAAAATATTTCATTAAAATATATTTATCTTGATTACTGAGCTTTTTTGTGTCCCCTTAAATTTTTTATTCCAGGCAGTTGTCTCACTTCACCCTAGTCCTGGCCCTAGCAAGAAGCCTGATAGGTATAAATGAAAGAAAAATCACCATCCTTGGTGTATAGCGATCAGTCAGAAAGTGTCTCATTTCAACCTTATAGCTAGGAATGACCAGGTCAAGCCTTCAGCCCAGAGATGTAAATATCAGGCTAAAACCAGAGCTACAGAGGTAGAAATGGAGGTAAACACCAGTTCATCGCAGAGAGGGTGAGGCAGAGTTGGAATTAGGGCCATGATCAGTGTCAGAACACGGAAGGTCAAATCCAGGAAGGTCAGATGGAAGAAACACTCTGTGAGCAGATCTGTGGTCAAAGCATGTGGAAGGCAGAGGGAAAGAAAGCACTGGGCTGGGCAAGGGCCCCCAATTCCAGCAATTCTTTTGGACAACAATTGTTTCATCTTGGGAGAGCCTTGATCCACCTGGGAAGAGCATCTTTGAGCCCAGCATCTGACTTTTTATTTTGACAAAACTCTTTGTGCTCAGCTCAGCATGGGTTACTATATCAGGAAGAGTAAGTAGGGGTTGAAATGAGGGAGTAAAACTGAACGGAAGCTGGACTGAGGTCACGTCAGAATATAAGAAAAAGGAAAGATATGAAAAACAGTACGACTTCCTTGACCTTGTCTTAGAGTTGGTCTTCATGAAGAATTTGTATTTGATTTTTAAAAATAAAGAAATAGGAAGGGAGGTTTGCGGGAAGGAGAAAGGGAAGGAAGAAAAAAGAATAAAGACGAAGAGTTGAAGGTAGTGTTTTCACCCGTAATATCTTATTTCAGACTTTGTTTGTAGAGGAGCCACCCTGTCCAGCTTTGGACACTTTTTTTCACCTTTTTACTTATATCTGGAGGCTCTGGGTGGTACAAATGGTCAACACACTTGGCTGCTAATCAAAAGGTTGGAAGTTCAAGTCTACCCAGAAGCACATCAGAAGAAAAGAAGGTCTGGTGGTCTACCGCCAAAAAATCAGTCACTGAAAATCCTATGGGGACAGTTTTTTTTACTCTGACACACATGGGGTCGTCATGAGTCAGAGTCAACTCTACGGCGATGGTTATTTTTACTTGCATCCTGAGAGGAAATGAATCTCACTTGTGAAAGCTTGATATTTGTGGGCCAGGATCCCCATATTAATTTCGACTCCCTTATAAAGCGTGGCTTTTGTCCTCTCTCACACTTTCTGGGTTTCAGCTGCTGGTATAATAAGAGTAACAGGCTCATTCTCCGCCTTAGTGCTAGAGGCCTCACAATCTCTCTGGTCTCAAGGGGAGCCTGACTGGCCCAGGCTACTGCCCTCGCCAGAGACTAAGCGACCTACAATGGTCAGCTCTGGCCATTGACACTGTGCAAGAATTAAATTGTACAGTAAATGTTAAAGTTAATTCATTGGAGTCACTTATTTCACTTGCAACAACCTTTTTTCTCATCCTCTCGAGATTCCTCATTAAACTGCTTGAAACTTGTTGCCTTTGATTACAATTTTTATTTTTACAACACAAATTGCTTTCTCGCCGTCTTGCCCCTTTTCCTATATCGCTACCATGTGCAACCTTTCCACCAGTGTGAGCCTTTGCCTCATATTGCAGTGGAAGAGTCCTGGCTCTCGTTTATTTTGGAGGGAAGGGGAAGAGATGAAATAGATGTAAATTTAGGGAAGAGAAAGTAAAAGGCCAGACTTTGGCTCAAAGTTGCACGTGGTTCCTCATTTGGCCCTTTTTCCTTGGGCATGTATGTCATCAATAAAGACCTGGAGGGGAGACGAGTTAATTGACAATCCAAACCACTAACACTAAATGTAATTCTTCATACACAATTGTTTTATGTTATTGTTTAAATAAAAATGTTGTTGCTAGCTGCCTTCGAGTTGGCCCCTGTTTCATGGTGAACCCATGCACAGTGGGATCAGACCATTGCAATCCACAGGGCCTTCACTGGCTGATTCTCCGGAAGTAGATCTCCAGGCCTTTCTGCTTAGTCCACCTTAGTCTGGAGATCTGCTGACATCTGGTCAGCATTATAGCAACATGCAAGCCTCCGCTGATGGACGGGTGGGGGCTGCACATGAGGTACATTGGCCAGACATCGAACCTCGCTCTCTGGAACGGAAAACAAGAATTCTACCACTTAAATGAAAATAGAAATATTTTAGAGGTTTTTGAAAAGTTCATCTAAAATAATTTTTCTTAAATTAATGTCTATGGATCACCCACATCAGAATCTCCTAGGATGCTTAGTAAAAATGTACGTTTCTGAGCCCCAGCCCAGATCAATCCAACTGGAATCTCTGGAGGTGGGATATAGATATCTGAATGTTCAACAAGATCCCCTGGTGATTTTTATGCATCCTAAAATTTCAGGTCTCGACTAGTATGTAGCACATAGGTAATAGGGATACATATTTTCTTGCCATGTGTACAAGACTTCTAGTAAGTTCTCTTTTACTTCACTTTTTGACTGGTGATTTAAATGGCTTCTTTTTTCTGTTTCCAAATCTCTCCTAACTCAGGGCCCAGATCTAATAATTTCAGATATTCTAGTTGATAGCATTCGAAGGATTATTTCATTAGAATAACTATCTAGAGATGTTCAGAGTCAAAAGGCTCCACCCATACAGATAGAGACTTAATACCTAGAAGCGACATTTAGTTGAGTAACATTGATTTGTAAAACCAAGAGAGAATCATTGTTATAAAAGATAAATCCTCCTTAAACCAAAAGATTGATGATCACTTAGGCCGTGGAGAGGGGAAAGGATGGAACTCCCTGGTCTTGGGCTAGATGACTGAGCATCTTTTCCCAGATCATGCTGTAAAAGTCCAGATAGTAAGTATTCTAGGTTTCCTGGTCCATTTTTCTTGGTTACAACTATTCAGTTCTGCCTGTGATAGCAGCTATAGACAGTGTGATAACAAATGTGTGTGACCATATTACAATAAAACTTTATTTACAAAAACAGGCCAGGGGCCACAGTTTATAGATCCCTGCCCTCAGGGATAACAGAGGAACAAGACAGAAGGGCCATGGGTCTCTGACGGACATCATGGAGCAGAGGTACCCCACCAACTCAAACAATTACTTGAGACTATTTTTATTACCATGAGAGAGAGATGAGCATCTATATTCTTTAAGTAATGTAGCTTTGGGAATCTTTGTTATAGGCACTTAACCATTACTTAAACAGACTACAACTTTCAGACTGGCTTACACTTTTTTTAATTTAATCTTTATAAAGACATGTTGAGATAAATATTATCCCGATTATTTTATAAGTGGAGAAACTGAGACTCAGAGACATTTAGTGCCTTGGAAATGGCACTAAACAGGTAGAAAATGGCAGAGCTAGGATTTGTGACTTGAATTCTGGACTCTTTCCACAACATTGTTACCTCACTAATGAGTAGCTAGTGTGCAAATCACGTGTAAAAGAAGCATGCAATGTTTCCCTATCACCCCAAGGACTTCTAGCTTGTCCTTTCAAAGCACAGCTAAGGCACAGTTCTTCCAAAAAGGTTTTCCTGAACCCATTGCCTCCAACACAACTCTCACAGATGAAGTGTCCCTTAATGTGCATTCAGCTTTCAAACCCCCTCGTGTGGTTATCTGTATACAGACATGGCCAGTCTTACTAAATGGATGGTATACTCTTCCAGGGCAGAGCCTGCCTCTTATACCTCATCAAAACCACAATATGGAGCATCATGCTTTACGCACAGACTGCTTCTGTCAGTAAACATGGTTCTCTCTGATACTGATTATAATTGGCAACTGCTGTGTTACTCTAGCAAGTGCTGGCAGGGGAGGGGGCAGTGGGGAGAGGTATTCTTTTCTTGTCTCAGTGTTCTAAGACTGGGCCTCTACCTTCTGGGAAGAATGTGAAGAAAAGAAAAATTTTCACAACTGGACTGATAAACAACATCATTATAAATGGAGAAAAGGTTGACGTTGTCAATAATTTCATTCTACTTGGGTCAACAATCAACATCCATGGAAGCAACAGTCAAGAAATCAAATAATGTATAAAGTTTTAAAAAGCAAACATGTCACTTTGATGACTAAGGTGTGTCTTACCCGAGTCATGGGCTTTTCAATTGCTTCATATGCACCCAAAAGCTTGTGATGGTTAAAGTTGTGTGTCAACTTGGCTAGGCCATGATTCTCAGCATTTTGGTAGTTATATAATGTTTGATCACTGATGAAATCTGTTGAAATCTGATACATGATGGGATCTGCTGTAGTACCAGTGGGGATGGGGCCCGTGGCAGCTCACCACCCCCTCAGCCTTCATCTCTCTGCCCTCTGTCACCTGGCTCTTCCTGCTTGCCTTGCCAGGGTTTTCGCTTGTTCTAGTTCGTTCCTGCAGCTGTCTCCTGTTTGTCTGACCTCCAGTTCTTGGTACTTGAGCTGGCAGCTTACCTGCAGTCTTGCCTGCCAATCTTGAGATTTGTCAATCTTCATAGCCTGCCAATAGCCCCGCTCTCTAGCCTGCTGATCTTGGGTTCACCAGCCCCTGGAGCTTCATGAATCAGTAGAAGCCTGCAACAGCACTGCTTTCTGTTCTGCAGATCTTGGGTTCACCAGTCCCTGTGGGTACGTGATTCAGGAGAATCCTGTTTCCTATCCCATAGGCTTGGTATGTTACAGCCTCCAAAAACTGTGAGCCATTTCCTTGATATAATTTCTCTCTCTCCTCTCTATCTCTCTCTTTTTCTATGTGTGTGTGTGTGTGTGTGTATACTTAACTGGTTTTGCTTCTCTAGAGAACCCAGCCTAAGACAAGCTAGATAATGAAAAAGGAAGACAGACAAAGAATTGATGCATTTGAGTTGTGGTGTTGGCAAAGAATGCTGAATATACTGTGGCCTGCCAGAACAACAGGCAAATCAGTCTTAGAAGAAACACAACCAGGATGCCCCTTAGAAACGACGATGACAAGACTTCATCTTGCTGACTTTGGACACATCGTCAGAAAAGACAAATCACTAGAAAATCACATCATTTTGGTAAAGTAGAAGGTCAGGAACATGAGAGAAACCCCAATGAGATGGACTGACATAGTAGTCGCAACAGTGGACTCAAATATACTATCCATCATGAATATGGCACAGAATCAGGCAACATTTCATTTTGTGGCACATAAAGTCACCATGAGTAGGAACAAACTGACTAGAAGGCAATCAACAACAACAACAACCTTATGGGGAGAGTACTCGTATGACAAACCCGAAGAATTTACATACCTTAAGAAATAAGACTTGGTTGAATTGCCCTAGCATTGTGTGCTTTAGGACAGCGAAAACTGAGGAAACCCAGTCACCTCTTTCTCTCTGTTGTTGACAGAAGCCTGCTTTGTTTTCCTGTGTGACATGTTTGCATTTGTTCTTAGTGTGTGACCAACACAAAATTATTCAATCACAGTTGAATTTTCTATTGGTCTGGCTGGCTTAGTTCCTCCTCTGTTTTTCCAACTGCATGTTGTATGTGAGCTAAATGATCCCAAAAGGTAATCTAATAGCCTGCAAAGGCCACCCACAACTTTTTCCCTAGACCTCAAGTAACTAGGCTCTGCAGCCTTTACTATTCTCACCACACTGCCTTCCAGGGACCAAGAAAAACCACTGAATCCTCTTCCTTCTCCAATCTCAAAGCCTATTTTGTGAGCCCTCTGTGTGCAAAGTGCTGCCAGAAGGCAATATTTAGTCTTCTCATCATCAGCGTTTCTAGACCAAAATAATTCATCAGTGGAAAGATAATTCAAAAACTTCAGGGACATTCTCAAGTCAGAACTCCTACCTTCCCTGCTGAGACTGAGGACCCTCCTGGGCAAGGCCTGACTTTTATCAACCCTTATACCCCTAATGGGCAGCCTAACCTTTATAACGGGCAGCCTAAACTTTCGTAGGTGACCAAGAAACGTTTGTTGATATAAAATGATTGGAATCATTCCTCGAATCAAAGGAAGGCAGCTGTTACAAGTGAGAGGGAATTCTAACCCATGAAGCTCTGCAGTGGCTGCTGGCCTCTGGGGAAAGTGGATCCCAGAAACAGACACTGTCACACCATCTGCCACGTCCCGGGAATCACCTGTCTATCGCCCTTTATGGTGTTCCTGTGTGGTGTAAAGTCTTAAGCACTTGACTACTAGCCAAAAGTCTGGCGGTTCGAACCCACCCAGAGGCATGTTGGAAGACAGGCCTGGTGATCTGCTTCCAAAAGGTCACAGCCTTGAAAGCCCTGTGGAGCAGTGCTACTCTGCACGCATGGGGTCTCCATAAGTTGGAATCAACTGGACAGAAAGTAACAGCAACAACACGGCCCTTTATTGTGGTAAGAATATTATATCTGTCATGATTCAAGATGCAGAGAGGCAATCTAATGCCTTCTAATTAATTAAGGTGGATTAAATAGCTGAAATAAAAGATTTTGACTGTTCTGTTATTTTAGCTTTATATTTAAACGCTCAGTGACTACCTACCTCATCTGCAGGCCATGCATCATGCAGTGAATAAGTGATTTAAGGTGACTGCTAGATGATGCCCAGGAGGGTCTGTCAATATGGCTGGCTATCAACCGCCACTTTATATCAAGGGTAATGGAATGAAACGTAATATGAAATTCTGGTTTGGAGGAAAATAAAATAGTGGTTGTCCATTGATTAAATTTGCCTTAAAGTCTGACATATTCATCGACCAAATGTTGTATTTCCGAATGACTCATGTGCTTTTAAGAGGCTGCCAGTAAAATGTCCCTTGTGTTTTAGACTGATCATTTGTTCCCTAGGTTAACTCCTACAGTCCTAGGTACTGCGTGCTTCACAGGTTCCAAACATGCCCAGAACCATAGGCCTTAATTGATCCTACCTGTCCATTGCTAAGGACCCAAACCCAGTAGACTTAGACTTGCAGACCAGAAAGGACTTTAGAGATGAGCTGGTCCAAATTTCACACTTCATAGATGAGGAAACCTTTCTTCCATGGTATCTGTATTAGTTTCCAAATGCTGCTATAACAAATTGCCACAAACTTAGAGGATTAAGGTAAGACAAACTTATTATCTTTCAGTTCTGGAACTCAGAAGTCTAAAATGGATCCATGAGCAGTTGCTTCAGAAGGTTCCAGCAGAGAATTTATTTCCTTGCCTTCCCCTTTCCAGCTTCCAGAAGCCATCTTTGTCCTATTTGACTCAAAGCCTCTTTGACTTCCTGCACCCCTCTAATAAGGACCCTTGTGACTATATCAGACCCACCTGGATAATCCAGGACAACTTCCCCATCTCAAGTCCCTTGACTTAGTCACACCTGCAAAATTCCTTTTCCCATCTGAGGTAACATACTCACAGGTTCCCGTGATTAGGATGTAGATATTTTGTGGAGCCATTATTCAATCTACCACACTGTCAAAGGAGAAAATGTTGTAAACAAACCAATAAAAATATTTCTCTTCAACCTCAGCAGAAAGAGGCTCGGGTACCTTGTCAGCCTCTGTATGTGTGGTAAAGAGAGCACACAGCACAGGCTCCGGGCTCACACAGGCTTGGTCTGGCCCCACTCTGCCATTCACAAGCTCTGTATGTTTGGACAAGACAATTTATGAGTTGTCGATGTTGCTAATGCCTCATGTCCTTGAAGGAAGTGGCAGGAATTGAGGCAGGAGAGACAGATGACAGAAGAATTTCAATGTCCTGCTAAGAAGTTACATGCAAAAGTTTCTGTTCCGTGAAAGTAGAGATCTCCTTTGCTTTGCTTATCCTGGCATCTTCAGTGCCCAAGTAGCAGAATCCGTACTTGATGAATGATAAGTGAATGGTCGATGTCATGAACCAGTACTTTGATGGCTGTTATTAAAATGATAGGTGCAGCTCTATCTTGCCTACTGGTGATGAAGTGGTTGAGAGCTCGAATCCACCAGCCGCTCCTTGGAAACCATATGGGGCAGTTCTACTCTGTCCTGTAGGGTTGCTGTGAGTACGAATTGACTCAATGGCAATGGGTTTGGTTTTTTCGCTTTTTTATCTTGCCAACTAGATGCTAAGCATCTTGAGCAAGGACAGGGAGGCCATATCTTGTTGCATTTTACAGGCTCACAGCCCTAAAATAAGGAGCCCTGGTTGGTGCAGGGGTTTTGCATTCAGTTGCTAACCAAAAGGTCAGTGGTTTGAACTCACCAGCTGCTCCTCGGGAGAAAGATGTGGCAATCTGCTTTTTATACAAATAACCCGTACCATCTACGTTTGTTTGTCAACCGTGCTCTCCCCCAAGACATTTTGTAAGTGCACTATACTAATTTTTTGCAGCAAATGTAGAAGGTGCTCATTATTTTCATAAAATACAGTACGGCCTTGGAAATCCTGTGGGGCAGTTCAACTCTGTCCTATAGAATCCTTATAAGTCAGAATCAACTCAACTGCAACGGGTACAGTATGGGTACAGCCCTAAAATAATTATGCACCATGCATCTAACAGTCAGGCTATCAATAAATTTTAAATTAGATGTTCTCTGTTCCAATCCATAAATGTCAATTTGAAAGAAATCACCTGTAGTCAGTTATGTATTTATAAACATTCTCACACTTATCTGTTGATATAAAAATTTTAGATCTATAGACACTATTTATAATTATAAAAATGAAACAAGCCAAATGGAAATCATAAAAATACTGTCTACTACAGCAGGCATCATTGTCCTCACCATAGCTCCTCAGTACTCATTCCTGTGCCTGCCAACCCTACAACTTCCAACAGCAAGCACCAGGCCTGAAGGTTTTCTCTGGCCACCATCTGATGGGGAGCAGTGCGGAAGGGCCAGGGAGTTAACACCTCCAGGAGCAGCCCTCAGCCAATGACTGAGGAGAATTGGCAGATAAATGTCTAAGCTCTCTCACCTCTTAGATAACTGCAAGCTGTGTCCTACATAAAGAGCCCTGGTGACTCACTGGATAAGAGCTCAGCTGCTAACCAAAAGGTTGGCAGTTCAAACCTACCAGCCACTCTGCTAACAGAAAGGTGTGGCAGTCTGCTTCCATAAAGATTATAGCCTTGGAAACCTTATGGGGGCAATTCTACTCTGTCATGTAGGGTCATCGTGAGTCAGAATCGATGTTACCATGTATGACAACTATGTTCTACATAGTCTCCCAAAGTTCCACAAGAAGATGAAGCTTCAGTTGACCATAGTGGCAACTTTCTCTATAACACATTTTTATGGTTTTCTTTCCAGCCCTGGGGTTTCTGATCACAAAGTGTTACCAATCCCCTCTTTCCCCCAGCCAAAGTGCCTAGTGTATTCTGAGGTTTTCAGCCACAGTATGTGGTTACTGCTTTTTCAGGCGTAGGCTTAAAAAAAAAAAGAAATTTTTTTTTTTTTTAAGGCGATGAGAATTTGGATTAAATGAAGTCCCTGAGAGCTCACACCTCAGTACGGAATGGTGAAGAAGCTCATCCTCAGCCCGTCCAGTAACTACCAGGTGACTATGGGCAAGTCAGTGACCATTTTAGAGTCTCAAATAGCAAACCTGTAGAATAAGGAAGCTGGTTACTAAATGGCTTGTGGGTCCCTCCCTGCTATGGCAGTCTCCGATTAAATGACTCGCCTTATTTGGGAAACCATCTGCTTCTTCAGGTATTTGTTACAAACATCAGCAATGCCTGTAAGCACCTGTCAGGAATGGGAGAAAAAAGGGTGCAGAGATCCAAGGAAGGAAAGAACAGAATCTGCTTCCTGTACATCCTCCCTCAACAAGATCTGTCTCATAGGGAAGAAGCTTCTCTAGCAAAGTCCCTGACGAGGGCTTCTACCTCTTTCTATCACGGTCTCTGCCACATCTGTCTGTTTGAAGAAAAAGAAAATTGCAATGAACAATTCTGGAAAGAATGTTGAGGAAGGTTACTTTGATCACAGGCAAACTCAGAAACATCTCTGCTCCTTAATCCTTTGAATAAATGATTCATGGAATGCATGCATTTGAAGGAATTGAATGCTTTCTTGTTGCTTTCCTGGAACTCCCCACTTCTGAACAGTCTCTGAAGACCAGTAATAAATATGTGAAGCCGTTCAGCTAAGTGATTAGGGGAATGCCTTATGTGCCTATTACATTTGCTTTAGAAAAATTCATTAATAAATAAACATATTCCATAAATATGTCAGATAACACAAAGCTAATGAGATTCACTTTTAACAAGTCAATACCAAGAATAACAAATGATGACTTTTTAGGGGATTTTCCTGTAAGTTTCCCAGATGCCTCATAAATCTTTCCCTTTACCTACTTTTACCCATGACTATTTTCTCCTGATTAAAAATTTACCATCCTACAATTAAAAATCCATAGTCAATTACACAGAGTTACAAAAAAGAAGAATAGAATGTGGAAAACAGCAAAGAATCATGGGAGTGAGCTTTCTGATCATTTAAGTTCTCTCAATGGCCCAAATGATTCAAGGTTGCATCCCTACGTCTTTTTCCAAGGGGACTATGGTGGAGGGGACTGTATTAGTTTCCTATGACTGCCATAACAACATCCCACGAAGTGGGTGTCTTTAAAGGACAGAAATGTATTGTCTCACAGTTGTGGAGGCTGGAAGCACAAATCAGGGTATGGGCAGTGTTGACCCCTTCTGTGGGCTCTCAGAGAGGAACTATTCTGTGCCCCTCTCCTAGCTCCTGATTTCTCTGGCAATCATTGGCATTCCTTTGCTGCTTGTAAGTGTATCTGCACGTGGTGCCTTCTTCCTGTATATGGTTCTATTTCTGTGTTTGTCCTCTTCTTTTGTAAGGCACCAGTTATGTACAATTAGGACCCACCCTACTCAGGTATGACCTCATTAACTTAACTGATGATACCTTCAAAGAAAGACCCTATCTCCCCAAACAAGGTCACAATTTCACAGGTACAGGAGTTAGAACTTCAACATATCATTTTTGGGGGGACACAATTCAACACATAACCATGGGTTAGGCATCCGTGTACGAAGTGTGGTTTGAGGAGTGTTAAAAGCGCATTGTGCTGACATGGCTCCCCCACTGCCATTGGCTTCTGTGCAACAGTCTCTGGCTCATAGTCAGGACTTGAAGGAACAAATGAATGTTACAGTCATTTTCATTGGCCAAGGCACA
This sequence comes from Loxodonta africana, assembly GCF_030014295.1. NCBI lineage: Eukaryota > Metazoa > Chordata > Mammalia > Proboscidea > Elephantidae > Loxodonta > Loxodonta africana. The sequence goes on from NC_087345.1 coordinate 190,505,423, forward strand.
GGGTCACATTTACTTTAGTGTCCAGCAAAGTGTATGCAAAGGTCCAAGGTGGAAGTGGGTCCCACCAGACTTCCATAGCTTAAAGAAATGATCCCCTAAGCTTAAAGTGATACATTGGAAAGAGCAAGAGATTTGGAATCTTACAAACCTGGGTTGAGTCCAAGCTCTGCTCTTACAAACCAAGTATGCAACCTTGTACAAGATACTTAATATTCATGATTCTCAGTTTTATTCTCATCTGTCAGGTGGCTATACGGACAGCTAATTAACAGAATAGTTGAGGCATAGAATAAAATACCTTATGTAAGTTACCTAGCATAACGCTGAACATAGCGGAAGTTCAAAAATATTTGGGTTTTCCTCCAGACTTATCAACACGCTTTAACCCATTGGCTCTGATTACTTTTATTTTAATTCAGATTACTAAGCAACTCAAGTAGAAAAAAAAAAAAGAACTGTTCAACACACATAAAACTTTTTTTCTCTTTTAATACATTCCGTACTAATTCATCAATCAATGTTTGTATGATTACTTGTTTTGGGGACCTGATGGGTAGCATATGGAAAAAGGAACCATTCTAAGCTGGAAAGAGATTCTTGTCTATAAAGAGGTTTGAGACGTGCACTTATGGTGCACATTGGCCTTTGTTTTGGGAAAATCCGTAAGTGGCCCTTTAATTGTATGGATCTGAAAGAAAGCATTCCATTATTGTTCTTGGCTGCTTTGAGGTAATCATTGACCCGATGCAGTGTTTCACACTGAGAAGATAATTTCCTTGATAAAAATTGTAACATTGTTAGATTTAATTGAGCCACAGGATTCAAGAATTTCTTACCTTTTGGCAGGGGGCAAGCACGAGGGGAGGATATGAGGATGTTTTGTAAAAAAAAAAAAAATTTTTTTTTTTTTTTTTTACTGCTTGTGCTTTGGACAACGGACAAAATCTGGACTGGAGACGTGACGGAAGATAGAAAGGACCCATGTTTCTAAACTTTACTTCCTGCCGAAAGAGAGATCGTGAAGAGTACCTGGCCTGGGTCTGGCACAGTCCCAACTTGAGCTGGTATATCAACTCTCGTAAATGAAGTTATTAATGAATAAATAAGCCAGAGTGTACTGATATCAAACCATTATGTTCTGATGTAATTATTCAGCTGGGGCCATAGAGCAAGGTCACATGCCCTGTGTGCAGGGGTGGGTTTCCCCAAAGGAAGTGGATATTGAAGGAAGAGACAAACTCTGGGACAGGAAACAAGGACCTGGAAGTAAGACTTGACTGAAGGCAAAACATTTCTTCTCTCTCTATCTCTTTTTCTCTCCGTGCCTCATGATGGCAAGGTTGGACTCCAGGGCTCAGATGGCCGAGGACTAGGCTTGGTAAGCACCCAGCCCCCTTGGGAAGCAGGCAGGGTGGTTGAGCTATAAAAGATCCTGAGGTTATGTCCGGATTGGAGAGTCTGAGAGTAGCCACTTCTAACAGTTGTTGTTGAGTCGACTCATGGCGACCCCATGTGTGTCAGAGTAGAACTGTGTTCCACAGGGCTGTCATTGGCTGATAATTTGGAAGCAGGTCACCAGGGCTCTCTTTCAAGGTGCCTCTGGGTAAACTCAAACCTCCAACCTTTCAGTTCGCAGCCAAGTACATTAACCTTTTGCACTACCCAGAGATTTTGTAGCCACTTCTCGTAGCACTGTAAGTTTACTCTGAGTTGTACTTCCTTTGCTTTGTCTCCATTCTTTAGTACAGCTGTGCTAATAGTTACAGCCTGGTATAATCTGCCCTATGGGCAATCCATGGAAGACGATGTCTCCCAAAACCTCAGCAGTGATAGCATAGGTGGAGGCAGTGGAACATCCCTGTGCCCAGAGGACTGGCCAGTTGCGCAGGGGTGGTGCTACAGTGGCTTGGAGAGAAAATGGTGCCCAAGCACAAGAGGCTCTATCCCAGCACACACATCGGACAGCATCAGGGGACCATTCTGAGGGGTGTAAATGTTCTTCTTGGATAAGCGGAAGCTGAGGCCAACATCATTTGAAGAATAAAGGGAATCTAAGCATATTGCACACTCTCAGACTGCTTAGCCTGCATATTTTGTTTACACATGAATCATTCCCCTCAACATGCTCATTCCAGTTGACCTGATTAAAATAGTTTCCAAACCAACAATTCTAAAGAGCAAAACCTGAACAGAATGAAAGACTGCTGTATCCAATCACCAGAACCTGGGATCTCATATCAGCCCACCCCGTGAGCAAACCTGGAGCTCTTGTGCTTGATTTTGCAAGGCTGTAGTGTTCCCCTTGTGGAGAGTTGCTGGTAGGTTATGTTTTCCCTTTATCTTGCCTTCCAGTTTCCCTCCACCTCACTCCCTGCCCACCCCTCAAAAAAAAAAAAAAAAACTTTCTAAAAGAAAAATCATCATGTAAGCAGCAGTGGAGTGAATTTTTTTCTGCATTTTGCCTTTTAATATAAGGACACAAATTATTTCTTCATTATACATTCAGTCCTGAATTATGTTTCAGTAGCAAAACTGGCTCTGTGTTTTATTCATAGAGAAAGCCCTTGAGATCGCCCAACCCTGAGCTCAGTTGGAAGGAAGGACACTCACCCTTTGCTAATCACGTTTCCAAGCACCACCCCAGTGAGAGATGCAGAGGATAAAATCACTGGGAAGCAGATCTAATTCACAAGCTAAACAGAAGCTACTGGAAAGAAATGTAGGGTCAGTAACATGGAGGGAAAAAAGGAAAGCCAGCCAGAAGAAGGGAGTCACACACCACTCAACAGGGGCAATGATTGCATTTCACTGAGCCAGGTACACAGTGAATGTTTTTATATTAAATCATTGCTAGGATTTAAAGAGCCTGTTTAAGATGGCAATGCGGCAGATTGATTACATGCTATTTATAATTCCCTAACAATGTTTGATGTTTTGCAGTCAGAAAAATAGATCATTGATAGTTCACGGAGATAAAAACAAAAACAAACAAAAAGTAAGCGTTCATGTATTTATTTTTCTCTGCTGAATGAAGTGGCACAACCGCTATGTATATGTTTTCCAACAGCGTAAATGGGTCTTCATTGTTATGCACAATACTGTGTAAAAAATGGTGCAAAGAGGATTCTTGCTTACCCAGGAGAGCAGCGGAGGAGACAGCCTGAAATCAGAACTTCGGTCTAAGAACCCTGGGGGAGGGGGGTGGCAGGGGAGCAGTGGCGGTTCAGTGGCAGAAATCCTTCCTTCCACGCAGGAGACCTGGGTTCAACTCCTGGCCAGTGCGCCTCAAGCACAGCCACCACCTGTCTGTCGGTGGAGGCTTACATGTGGCTGTGATACTGAACAGCTTTCGGTGGAGCTTCCGGGCTAAGCTGGACCAGGAAGGAACGCCTGGGGATCTACTTCCACAAATCAGCCAACGAGAACTCTATGGATCACAAGGATCCGCAACGATCCTGGGGGATGACACGGGACTGGGCAGCATCTTATTCCGTTGTGCATGAGGTTGCCATGAGTAGAGGGTCAACTCAATGGCAGCTAATAACAACAATCCAATCATCAGAGAATCAATAACAGGGCAACGAATCTAAGAGCCTTCAGACTCATCCTTAACAGAAGTCCCTGAGATTGGGAAAAAGGTGGTCAAATTGCCCTTATGCCTTGTTCTGGAGAGCTCTGCCTAGGGCTCTTCACCTGGCTTTATTGAGAACGGACGGGAGAAGGCGAAGTTGGAGGCACAGCTCTTACATGACGTTGAACTCCCCTCCACCACTCAGGAAACAGAAAGCTGAACCACCGGACCCTGGCTCTAGTCCCCTTTGGAGTGCCGGCTGGAACCCGTGACTTTTAACAGGGGTTCATCGGGGACAGGAGTCTCTGTAATTTCACAAATGAATCTCCTTCATCTTTCATCATAACTCTGGAGTGCTTGTACTCCATGGGGTAAGAGCTAAGTTTTTTCATCATTTCTAGAGAGAACTAAAGAATCCCTGCCATGGTGAATAACCCCCAGTTTGAGGAAAGGTAGGAATGGCTGCCAGCCAGAGGCAGGCTTTGGGGAAGTGTGTGCTCTGAGTCCTCAAGGACCATCCACAGACACATTCAGTCCTTACACTGCCTGGACGCTCTCCTACATTTGACAGCGCCCTGCATGTTATATGCACTTAGTGTTTGTTATAGAGTCCCTGCATGGCACAAATCGTTAATGCACTGGCTGATATCTGAAAAGTTGGAGGTTCAAATCCACCTAGAGGAACCTCAGAAGAAAGGTCTCTACTTCCAAAAACCAGTCATTGAAAACTCTATGTAGTACAGTTCTACTCTGAGACACATGGGGTTGCCATAAACTGGATTAAACCCAACGGCAACTGGTAACGTGTGTTACACTGAACTGACCAAGAATGTTCCCTCTATCCAAATTGCACAGCTAAGAATATAAAAGACATGCTTCCGAAAAGAAATTACTCGGATGTGGGTTCAGATTATCTAGGTTAGAATTCTGACTCAACTACCACTTTCTTCGGTGAATTTGGACAGGAGATTTGGCTTCTCTTTTCTCACCCGTAAAATGAGGGGGGCCATTCTAGGCTCTCTGAAGTTCATTCCAACCTTGACACTCTATACTTCTATGTTTCAATTGAAAAGAAATCATTCCAGGACTGCTAAGAAGGTCAAAAGAGGCAATAAATATAAATACGCTTTGTTAATCAGTATCCAACTGTTAGGCAGTCCCACGGAAGTATCGCCCACGGTACAAGAGAAAAGAGGAGCATGGTCATGAGTTCTCCTTTGGTTTCCTACATTTAACAACAGATCCATGGGTGGTGCAAACAGTTTTTGATGGGCTGCTCACCAAAAGGTTGGTGTTTTGAACCCACCCAGCTGCACCACACAAAAAAAGGCCTGGCGACTTATTTTGATAAAGACTGTTGTGGTTAGGTGCCATCAGGTTGGTTTAACTCCTAGCAACCACATGTGATGGAGTAGAACTGCCCCATAAGGCTTTCCTAGACTGTAATTTTTTTACAGTCTTTTTCTTGTGGAGACACTGGGTATGTTCAAACCACCATCCTTTCAGTTAGCAGCCCAGCACTCAACTGTTTAACCAACAGGGCTCCTTTTTCCATAAAGACTACAGCCAAGAAAATCCTCTGGAGCAGTTCTACTCCCTAACACATGGAGCTGTCGTGAGATGGAATCGATTTGCTGGTAACAGGTTTACTCAATTTTATTTAAACTCAATTGCCTTTTTTTTTTTTTTTTTAATTTTTTCTATTTTTTAATTTTGCACATCATTTGTTATACATATACATAGTTGTGTATTTTGCATTGTGTACTTGGCAGTATTTCCCACCACATACTCTTTCGTGCAGTAAATGAATACACTAAGGCCTTGCCAGTGACTGCCTTACACTGAGGCTATATTTGGGAGACTTTGGTGAATAAATATTATTGGAAGGAACCTTAGGAGTAACCAGTAATCCCTATTTCCATCCTTTAACAAGCACTGCTGAAACTAATCTACGTGCATGCCAATTTTTCAGATAAAGGAGAGACAATGATAAGATGAATAATCCAGTAACAGAATTCAGAAAGAGAGTTGGAAATACTGAATGTTTTACCTTATTTAAGCAAACACCATTGGCTGAATTTTTCAGTGTTTTGGCAAATGTTTTTCAGCCTGTCATGACTAATCCCCACGGAAGCAATGTGAGCCGTATCTAGACCAAGGCTTTTAAGAAGTAGTTCTTATTTTATGGCCTTTAGTGGTTGACATTTCTGCCTCCTTTCTAAGGTTAATTTCAAGACGTGTTATGATTTGTGTTGCCATCATAAATAATATCTTACTGCCTATGGTTATTGCTGGTTTGATGTAACACTCTCCATCTTCTATCCAGAATCTTGCTAAATTCTCTTCTAGTTCAGAATTTGCCCATTGAGTCTCAAAGCAGAAAGTGAGTAACTCAAGTACAGATGCTAGAGCCAGGCTTCCTGAGTCCTAACCCCAGATCCCCCATCCCGCATTTTAATTCTGGGAAGTCTTTGTCAATATGCCTTCAAATATTTCATCTCCTCCATGTGCTTTTCCTCTTTTCTGGGTCTGTTTTTATATGAATGTTGATACCTCTGGTTCTGCTTCTCTTTGTATTTTTCCCTTCCTGATGCTTTTAGCAGAATTTCTTGGTCCAGTCTTACATCTCGTTTATTCTTCGGCTGTACCAATTCCGTTACTCAACCACCTACTAAATCTTTTATTTCATCAATTTTATTTTCAAAGTCAATGCTTCAAATTGGTTCTTCTCTATAACGGCTTGTTCCCGTGTCGTTTTTTCAATAAGCCCCATTATCTCACTGATGATGTTAATTGTACTTATTTAACATTCATTCTGCTTCCTCTGGTACCTTCCCATTTGTTGTGTCTTTCTCTCATTATGCTTACACTCCTCAGATACCCGGCGATTTTCCCCGACTTTATCTTCTGGAACTAACAATTGCTTCCGTTAGTAATATCTCCAGTTTGCCAAACCAAACTCATCAAATTTCCCTTCTGTTGTAGATTTCTGTTTCAGAACCGTACTTTATTTCTACTCCTACCCACATGCCACCTAACCTAGTTCAGTGCTACCCATAAATGGTTGCCCGAATCTCCCCAGCTGGGATTACTCTTTCCTCCTATGAGTTTGTAAAGCAAGGATTTTAAAAAAACATTAATTTGGGACCTATCATTGACTGTTCTATAATATTTATAAATGTCCTCAATTAGTTTATAGGCTCCTTGAGGGGAGGAGCTTTTGTGTATGGTGTATAAGCATGATATTACACACATACAGCGAATCAAATGTTATTTGTTGTTTATTGACTGATTGAGGTCTTCAACTAATTCCACCAGCCACATTATTTGGAAGCACCTAGGCCAGACAGAGCTCAGCCCCTTTGTTTTCTTTCTGCTCTCTCAGTGTTATGCCCAGGCCCAGCATATCTGAAGCACTATGTAATTCTATCCCAGGACAGCTTTGTTTCCACAGACACGTCTATGAAGAGGTGCATTCTTGCTCTCTGGCATCTCATAAGGAGCACCCCAAAGAGTAATAATTCATTTGTTGTGCCCTGCCCTAAAGAAAGCAATGCCCTTCTGGAAGGTGTACATATTTTAAAGAAGCTTGGCTAAGGGACGTGTGACCTTGACTTACCAAATTACCAGCCAGAAAGCAAATAGGACTCATCCCAGATGGGGGCAAACTTGCAATTGTTGCACACTACTAAATAAGCTCATAAGCAAACCTAATTACCTGATATCTAATCTGCCAGCCGCAATAGGTCACCCTTCACTACTTGGGAGTAACTTAAATTTGCAAGGCAGTTGGAAACGCTGAGGTCCTGGACATCGTGATTACTCACAGAATACTTTATTACAGGAAATTTACTCCTGGTCAACTTGGACTTCTCTATTTTCACTCCCAATCCCCAGAGTTTCAAAGTAGAAATAGGAAAGCTGTAACTATGTTGGTTTCAATTGCCAGTGCTTTGAGCCACACATTTGACCTCAAAATCACGGACATGAAAATTAAAAAACACTGTTACTTGAAAAATCATAAATACTACAACGCAATTGCTTTAGCCGATTCTATTTTTCACCCAGATTACGCTCAGCTTTCTCCAATACAAAGCAGGGAATGTTGGAAAATGTTCATCAATATTATGTAATGGAAAAGAATGAAACATTTAGAGCTAAATGGCCAATGTTAGCATTTCTTCTGACAGTTTTCTCTCTGTATAACTTCAGACACATACTTGGACTCTTACAGACCCACTTGCTTCATCTGTAAAACAGGAAGCATAATACCTACCTCACAGTATTGCTGTGAGTGTTAAATCAGGTAACAGATGTAAAAACTACTAAAAAGATCACTCTAAAAGCTGGAATTATTGCACATATGTTGGTCGTTATCATCATCACTGCTTTTCTTCATTTAAGAAACCGTAATGCCAGTGCATGCATAGCCCTAAATTAGTTCAGGAGATCATCCCATTATAAAACATTGTATTTTAATGAAGACGTTTCTTATTCATTGAAGCATTGTCTCTGATACTCGGAGGGCACTGGTTTCACACTGACTAATATAGCTCCAGCATTCAAAGCACTTAGCTCCCAAAGGTACTGTCTGGAAATCTTGACGTGGTCACCTAAGAATAATTAAACGAGTGAGCAGCAGCAGCCAGAGGCTTCCTGACTTTGCCAAAAGATAGACTTCTGATGTTTAAATTCACCTGAGTGTTCGTTGTCTCACTCTTTGATACTTAGAGAAAGACTACAGAGTCGAAAGAGGCTTATTGGGTCATCATCGAGTGGAACTTTCTGCTCGATGCAGAAACCATTGGTAAATTATCTCCAAAATATGAGACTGTTAAATATCTTTTCAAGTGGTAGGAGGAAGTAAATTTTGCATTCTCATTGATCATGCATATCTAAGCGAAGCAGCTCAATGGCTTTTAAGGACTCTACTTTGTAAAACTTCTTTAAGAAAGAAAATTTTATGAAAGAATAAAAAGAAATTATATCTCAAAGAAAGGAACTTTAAAACCAAAAAACCAAACCCACTGTCGTCAAGTCGATTCCGACTCATAGCGACCCTATAGGACCGAGTAGAACTGAAACAGGCTGCTCGGCCATACCTTGAACAGCACCTGAGCCAATTTTTTTTTTTCCTTCTTCTTTCTTCTTTCTCTCCTTTCCCTCTCCTAGCCTATCCCTGCCTCCAAGTAAGATCCTGATGTTAGCTCCCCAAATGGTTACATATTAACCAATGTTTCCTCTAAGACTGTGGAAAACAAGTGATACTGATCTAAGCCTGTCGAATAAGACGAAGGATGGCGCCAGCTACTCCCTGAGCTGATGGGATAATGGCAGGAAAAGATCAACATGTTTGAGATAGGCCACCAAAACCTAACAGAAGAAAGAGAGTGCACATTCCACAAGTCCCTAAAACTTATGGCCCCTTTTCCCTTAAAAACCCGAACCCATCAGTAGTCTGTTGAGACAGATGACTTTAGGAGGAGATCATTCCCCTCTGTCTCCATATACCGGCATATCTAATAAAGCTCTTGCTACCCACCTCACCCCGTCTCAAGAATTGGCTACTTGCGGCAGGAGGCTCTAACTCGCGAAATTGCAGTTAACAGAACTGGTCTGTAGAGTTTCCAAGGAATGCCCTGCGGATTCGAGCTGCCGACCTCTTGGTTAAGAGCTGTAGCACTTAACCACTACGCCACCAGGGTTTCTAAAGGAACTTTGCCGGGGGAGGGGGGGCAAAAGAAGAAGAGCTATGAATTTGGTGTTTAGAGTAAGTTCATATGCAGAACCTTAAGAATCATTTTTATAACCTTTGCATATTTTAGTTATTTGGACCTCCCTAAATTTTTTTTTTAATTAAGCTGAGTTGGAATAAACTCAATGGCCACGGGTTTGGTTTTTTGTGTTTTAATTAAGCTATGATGATGTCTTTCTAAAACTGCCATTTGATAAGAAGAATAAACAAAAATCTTATTTTTCCACTACCTCATTTGATTGCAAAAGAGAAAGAAAGCAAGTTAAAGGCACGCGGTAAAATTACGGACCACAGTTAAGAATCTACAATAGTCCGGTGAGTTGCTCTAAGACATATTATATTCAATTTTAGCCTTTATTGAATGTTATAAGACTATTACTAAAATCAGAGTTTTGTGCTAAATTGTATTCCTTTATATGTGTATCATTACAATTCAAAGAATAATAATTAAAAATAAGAGTTACCATTTATTATTTACAATGGGCCAGGCACCGTGTTAACATCTTTGCATACATTATGTCCTTAAGTCCCTAAAATGAGCTTTGAAGTGGACACTATTAGTATTCACACTTCGTAGGTAGGGAAAATTAAGAAATTTGCCCAAGATCACATACCCAGTAAGTGGCAGATCCAAGGCCATGTTGGTGGTGATGCAAATGGCTTGTCAATGTGTATGGCTGCTACTCTCCACGCTGTTTTGCTGTCTGTCGTCATTGAGTCGGCTTCGACTCGTGGCTACCGTAAGTATGACAGAACAAAGTGTGGCCTGGTCCTGTGCCATCTTCGTTGGTATGTTTGAGCCCATTGTGTCAGCCATGTGTCGATCCATCTCGCTGAGGCTTTCCCTCATCTTCACTGGCCCTCTGCCTTACCAAATATAATGTCCTTCTCCAGCTCCTGATGGTGCATCCGAAGTAAATGAGTGAGTCTCAGACACTATTCTGTGATCCAAAGGGTTTCCATTGGCTAACTTTTGCAAGAAAATCACCCGATCTTTCTTCCTACTGTGTCTTAGTCTAGAAGCTGTGCTGAAACCTGGCCACCGTGGGTGACCCTGCTGGTATTTGAAATACCAGACGTATAGTTTTCAGCGTCATAGCAACAGGCAAGACATCACGGTGAGACTGACAGACACATCGTGGACTATGCATGCAAAGGGTTGATTATGGTTTTGATGGAGCACTATAAAAACTCTCCTTATCCATGAAAAGTCTTCTGCCACATGGCCATATTTCTGTAGACCAAGGTTTTAAAAAACCTGCCAACGGTTAGGCTATATTGCATGTATGATATTTGATTTAATTGTTTCAGATAGCCAAACTAACCCCAGAGGAGTAAAACAGCACCTAGATCTATGTCTAACAACTGCCCTGTTTCTGACATCATTTACTTTTGAACAGCTAAATTATGTAGGAAACTGGTATCTGAGGCAATGTACTAAAGAGAATGGCTCCAATATTTAATACCTGGTGATTAAAGGGTGAAATAGCTTCAACCTTGATTCTCTCACAAGTTTAGGTTATGCCCTGAACATTACATTTATATCTGTAATTTTGTTTCCTTTTGGTTTAAAGAAAGGAACTCTTCTGGGCAATGCCTTATTGAGCTGCTGTGGTCAAATATTTATTAAAAAGAGCATATTGATTTGCGGATTAGAACTGACCACATGTGAACCCTTCTTTCCAGTGACATTCTTATTTAAGGTATTGATTAAAGGCTTTGCATGCAGAAAGCATTTTTCTTGTCAGTTCAGTTATGCTGGCTTTTGTAATAAGCTAATTTGATTTCCTTTTCTAACCTTTGTTTGATTAGGGGAACAGACATTTGCATTAAAATTCAAGAGAGATGAAGTCTGCCATCGATCTCGACTTCCTTGCGGACCTCTTGTACTCAGTGAAGGATGATTTACAGAATGGCAAGAGTCTTGGAGCAACCGTAATGAGAGGGAAAAAAATCACTTCAGACTTACAAACCAGTAAGGGCTTATTTGACAGAAAGGGCAATTGCGTTTGCTGGATATGTTTTAGAGAAATCAAATTCAGGAAGTTTCATTTTGTTCTTAGGCCAAGTCATTTAAAGATCTATGAGATGAACTTCCATTAATAAAGTACTGGCTAGTTAAACCAACATTTCAAAACATCCGAAGAGGTTAAACAAAACACATTCGTTATTACTTGTCACCAAAGAAGCCTAAAAGTAAACTCTAATAATTTCTCTCCATACACATGTTTCTGGTAAAACAGTAACCTCAGACGAGTTTGTGACTTTATCCTCTATTGCCTTCTGAGGATTGTGCGGATAAAGCCCACATCAGCCAAAGACCCCTGCTGGGACTCAAAGCTATTTGCAAATTCTTTTGGCTGCCCTGGACCAATATGCTTTGTAGCCTCAATAACTTAGCTACATTTAATGCTCACTCCTGCCATCACCGCAAAGAGCTTGATTTGGATCTTTTCAGGTTCTTCAGATTTTTTCCTTCCATTTTCTGAGTAGTTTCAAGAGACCTGGGGTTTGAGCACCTACAATAAACTTAAAACCAGTTGCCAGGGAGTCAGTTTTGCATTATGGCAGCCGTATGCATGTCAGAGTAGAACTGTACTCAACAGGGTTTTCAATGGCTGATTTTTCAGAAGTAGATTGCCAGGCCTTTCTTCCAAGGCACCTGTGGGCGAACTTGAACCGTTTACCTTTCAGTTCACATTAACCGTTTGCACCACCCTAGTGATATATTAAATGCTCACTAGGATACAAGGGTCCCTGGGTGCTACAAATGGCTCACACACTGCTGCTAACTGAAAAGTTCAGGCTCACGCAGGCCTCAGAAGAAAGACCTAGTGATTTACTTCCGGAAGAAGTCAGACGCTGGGAACCCCTGTGAAGGACAGTTCTACTCGGACACACACGGAGTCACCGTGAATGTGAGTGCACGCGACAGCAACTTGTTTTGTTCTGTTTTGTTTTGTTTTGTTTTGTTTTGTTTTGTTTTGTTTTAGGATACAAGAAAAATATATCAGCTGTACCCACCTTTTCCTTTTACTATAGCTATCATAGTGTTTTCAAGGTGACACGATGTGGTAGTTAGGAAAACAAAAAGACAGGAAAAGGAAACAACTTGGTTAAATTCACCAGAACAACTGATTTCTGGTTCCCAGTATAATCAAAACTATCTCTTAAAATCAACTGAATAAATTCTCATGATTCTACCTTGTTTGGAAGAATTTCTAGGGACAGCAGGCATTGCTATTTTCTTTCTTTCTCTGAAAAAGTCATTGAATACTGAAATTTACTGAAAATTTTCACTGCCCGTTGTTCAGACAGAGGTGGTTCCTCTTTAGTCTCAAGTTTCTAGGTTTCACAACTTATACATAGATGTGGGGCTTTTTTATATTCATATATTAATTTTTAAATTTTATGCATTTCTCCTTTAAGTTAATCTAAGTAAGATTCTAGGAAACTGCCTTTTTTAAAAATTCAATTCAGTCTGGAAGTAGAAGACATTTGGCCCTGGAGGTGAAGCTGGTGTTTCTTTTCTTCTGTGAAGTGAAACTGATAAAATGAGATTGTTCATATGTGAAAATACTTTTAAATTAAGAAAAATAGTGCAACCAAAAATACTTCCAAACTCTGCGAAGTGAGGTTCTTTTACGCTAAAGATGGTACTATTTTATTTTATGTCTAACAAACGATTGAGATTTTTAAGAAAAATCCATCTATGGTAATAAGTTTCCAAACTTTCGGTGGTATAGGAGTAGCATATCCATAAAACATGGCAAAAGAACTTAAGAGAAGTATTTTCATATGTCCCATACGGGCAAACCATTAACTGTTCTTTCATGTCATGGATCCAAAAGTATCTATATTATGTTTTATATTGTGTTAAAATCTATATAATGTAATATAAAATTCATCCAGAGGATAATATATTTATGTATTCTTAAGGCATTTTTAGTTGAGACATTTAGTTGGACTTGAATTTTAAAAAGTAATTCTGCTCCGCTTCTACTCCATTGTTCCCCTAGTCCTATTAAAAAAAAAAAAAAGTCCTATGGCAGTTAGGAAATCAGACTCATCCCACTGAGGTTTAGAGGGCAGACACACAGTTGTTTTTTTAGTCTTCAGCTGCCCTTCAAACCCACTGAACAGAGTTCCTTATCTCATAACACAAAGATTTTACTAGAGTATTTTATGTGTTGTTTATCAGAATAGCTGCCAAGATGTTCACATTTAAAAAAAAAAAAAAAGAAAAAGCAAGAAAGAAAGGAGCTTTGTGGCAGGCAGGCTTGAGGTTTTAAAAACCTGATTTTGCATGCTCTTCATTTTCCCCCGGCCTTTGAAGCCAAGTTTATTGGTAACCACCACGTTACTGTTCCTGTCTCAGCTGGCTCCTCATTACTCAAAGCTAATAGTAATTGCTAAATATGACTAATATCACGTGGAAGGTCACAAAGTTCACTGCTAACCTTCATTCCCGCTCAAAATGTTTTCAAGGTTAATAGATTGATTTTGAGCTGCAATAGATGCATTTATAAAATGGAAGAAAATGAAAAATTTGACATCACCAATATGTGGATAGTTTTAAATGATTCATTTGTTACATTTGGACTGCTGCCATGAAATTCATTTGATATATATCACATAGTTATAGTCTAACCTAGACACTGGAAAATAAATTAACGATACATTTTAACATTAGATGATTTTACACACACACACACACACACACACACACACAGAGGTATTATAACTTATTAACTATTCCAGTTTAGCAATCCATGCATATAAAACAGACCCTAACAACATTCCAACTGAGACCACCCTAAAATACAGTTAAGTTTAAAACTATAACTCTAAGGAGCTGGCTGTTGATGGCATCCTCCCCCTACCTTTTTTTTTTTTTTTTAGTTTTATTGTGCTTTTGGTGAAACTTTACAGTGCAAATTAGTTTCTCATTCAAAAATTTACACACAAATTGTCTTGTGACGTTGGTTGCAATCTCCACTATTTGTCAGCATCCTGCCCCTCAACCCCAGGGCCTCCCGTGTCCGTTCATCCAGTTTCATTGTCCCTTCCTGCCTTCTCATCTTCGCTTTTGGGGGGTGTGCCCATTTGGTCTCATATACTTGACTGAACTAAGAAGCGCATTCCTCAAGTGTGTTACTGCTTGTTTTATAGGCCTGTCTAGTCTTTGGTGGACGCCAGGAGTGGATTCAGTTCTGAGCAGGCAGTGTATCCGTGGGTTCCTTCAGTCTGTCAGACCAGTAAGTCTGATCTTTTTTTGTACGTGAATTTGAATTTTGTTCTGCATTTTTTTTTCCGTTCTGTCGGGGACTTTCTATTGTGATCCCTGTCAGAGCAGTTGGTGGTGGTAGCTGGGTACCATCTAGTTCTTCTAGGCTCAGGCTGGTGGGGGCTGTGGTTCATGGGGCCCATTAGTCTTTTGGACTAATATTTTTCATGTGTCTTTGGCTTTCTTTATTCTCCTTTGCTGCAGACAGGATGGGACCAATAGATGTATCTTAGGTGGCCCCTCACAAGCTTTTAAGACCCCAGATACTAGTCACCAAAGTAGGATATAGAACATTTTCTTTATGAACTATATTATAGCAGTTGACCCAAGACTATGGTCCCCAACCCTCAGTTCCAGTAACTTGATTAGTCAAGGTGTTTAGATGTGTGTAAGGAGGTTTCTATGACTTTGCCTTGGTCAAGTTGTGCTGACTTCACCTATATTTTGTGGTCTTTCCCTTCACCAAAGTTAATGCTTGTCGTCTACTATCTAGTTAGTGAATTCTCCTCTCCTCTCCACTCCTCCCCTCCCTTGTAACCATCAAAGATTGTTTTTTTTTTCTGTGTGTAAACAGTTTCTTGAGTTTTTATAATAGTGGTCTCATACGATATTTATCATTTTGTGATTGATTTGTTTGACTCAGCATAACGCCCTCCAGATTCATCCATGCCATGAGATGTTTCACAGATTCATCATTGTTCTTTGTTGTTACATAGTATTCCATGGTGTGTATGTTCCATAGTTTGTTTATCCATTCTTCTGTTGGTAGGCACTTAGGTTGTTTCTATCTTTTTCTACTGTGAATAATGGCGCGATAGACATGGGCATGCATATGTCTATTCATGTGGTGGCTCTTATTTTTCTAGGATGTATCTGTAGGAGTGAAATTGCTGGATTGTATGCTATTTCCTTTTCTACCTTTTTAAGGAGGCCCCATACCGTTTTCTATAGTGGTTGTACCATTTTATGTTCCCATTAGCAATGCATAAGAGTTCCAGTTAGTGCCAGTAATGTCAGGGTGAGATGGTATCTCACCGTAGATACCGTTTGCATTTCTCTAATGGTTAATGATCATGAGCATTCCCTCATCTGTCTGTTAGCTGACTGAATGTCTTCTTTGGTGAAGAGTCTGTTTGTATCTTTTGCCCACTTTTTAGTTGGATTATTTGTCTTTTTGTTGTTGAGGTGTAGAAGTATTCTATAGATTTTAGAGATAAGACCCTTGTCATAGCCAGTTTTTTATTCCCAGTCTCTAGGTTCTCTTTTTACTCTTTTGGTGAAGTCTTCTGTTTAGCATAATGTTTAATTCCCAGTTATGTAGTTAATCTTCTGGTGATTGTGCATTGTTAGTTATGGTATTCATGCCATATATTATGGCCCCTATCATTGTCCCTATCTTTTCTTCCATGTTCTTTATTGTTTTACATTTTATATTTAGGTCTTTGATCCATTTTTATTTAGTTTTTGTGTATGGTGTGAGGTATGGATCCTGTTTCTTTTTTTTTTAACAGATGGACCTCCAGTTTTGCCAGCACCGATTGTTAAAAAGATTGTCTTTTCCCTCACTTAATGGGCTTTGGTCATTTGTCAAAGACTGTAGGGGGATGGATTTACATCCGGGTTCTCGATTCCGTTCCATTGGTCACTGTGTCTGTTGTACTGGTATCGGGCCGTTTTGACTGCCGTAGCTGTATAGGAGGTTCTGAGATCAGGTAGTGTGAGTCCTCCTACATTCTTCTTTTTCTTCAATAACGCTTTGCTTATTTGGGGTCTCTTTCCTTTCCATATGAAGCTGGTGATTAGTTTTCCAGCTGTTGGTATTTGGATTAAGATTGCATTATATCTGTAGATTGCTTTGTGTAGAATTGACATTTTCACAATGTCGAGCCTTCCTATTTATGAGCATGATATGTTTTTCCATTTATGTAGGTCTCTTTGGTTTCTGGCATAGTGTTTTGTAATTTTCTTTGTTTAGGTCTTTTACAACCCTGGCTGTATTTATTCCTAAGTATTTTATCTTTTTAGGGACTACTATAAATGGTATTTTCCTGAATTCCTTCTCAAAATTCTCTTTGTTGGTGTATAGGAATCCAACTTATTTTTGCATGTTGATCTTGAAGGCACCCCTTTGTTTCCTGGCCTGGAGCAAAGACAAACGAAATTCTTAACCCTCACTTCAATTCTTTGCTTTTGGGGTCCTGGTACCAGTCTACAGAAATCTCCTGTTTGGCCCACACCCTTGAGATCTGGTGATTGAACTTGGTAAGGACTCTAGGATTCCCAAGATCTTTTCTGATCCTGCCCAATGCCTATTTCTGGGCCCATCCCTGCAACCAGTTTTGGACCCAGAATTTTAATTACAGTCTGATGAGTTTGAGGATCCCTGGTTTCTGGCACTGGCCTGGCATGGACTTACAGTTTGGCCCAGTTTTACCAGAACATTACCCACCAGCATGTCCTCAGTGAGTCTTCTGAGTCTCATAAGGTTTTGTGGTCCTTATTATGAACAAGTCACCAAGGCCTGCAGTTTCTTCCTTTCAAGTCTTACTCTATTCTCTACTCCTCTCGATTCCGTAATGCCTAGACTACTAATTGCACCTGCTAGTTGTTGTTCTTGTTAGGTGCCATCGAATTGATTCCAATTTATGGTGACCCCATATGTGACAGAGTAGAACTGCTTCAGAGGGTTTTCTTGGCTATAATCTTTATGGAAGTAGATTCCCAGGTCTTTCTCCTGTGGAGCCACTGGGCAGCTTTGAACTGCCAACGTTTTGGTTTCAGCATTTGTGTCAGCAAGGCTCTTCATCTGCTAGCTACCCATTGCCATCGAGTTGATTCCAACTCATAGCGACCCTAAAGGACAGAGTAGAACTGCCCCATAGGGTTTCCAAGGAGTGGCTGATGGATTCAAACTGCCGACCTTTTGGTGATCAGCCAAGCTCTTAACGATTGCACTACCAGGGTTCCATTTTTAGGCTCTTCCTGTCCTGTATTCTGATAAACTAAACCAAACACAACAAATAATATGTTTGTCTCCTCCCAGAAACATCTCCAGTGACTTTCTCTTATCTACAGGAAAATTATGTACAAATTCCTTGGCTTGGCTTCTAAGGCTCCCCACCAGTTGTACCATCCTCCTCCTCCTTTTCTTACATTGTTCCTATTACTCTCAGGGAACAGATCTGAGCCTTGCTCCTAGCTCTCCCCTCACTAACTGTGTGAGCTTAGGTAGGTTCCTTCATCTAGCTGAGCCTCAGTCAGATTTTACCTGTGTACAATGGTGAACATAAAAGCTTCTTTACAACAATCTGTGAGGATTAGTGATACATCACCAAAAACTCCTAATATGGTCTATGTTGTATGGTAAGGGCTCAACGCCCTTGAAGAAAACTTTGTCACTGGTCTACACCTCTCACCAATACCTAGGAGACAACCTATCCAGATCCCACTCACTCTTTAAGACCATGTCAGGTTCCACTTCCTTCACAAAGACCTCTGGGAGTAGGCCAACTTCCCCAATCTACCACTCTTCTGAAATACTATTGCAGATTGTTGTTGTCAGGATCCATCGAGTCAGTTCCAACTCAGAGACCCTACATACAATAGAATGAAACACTGCCTGGTCCTGCACCATGCTCACAACTGTTGTTATATTTGACCCCATTGTTGCAGCCACTGTGTCAATCCATCTTGTTGGAGATCTTCCTCTTTTTTGCTGACCCTCTTACTTTACCAAGCATGATGCCTTTCTCCAGGGACTGATTCTTCCTGATAACATGTCCAAAGCACATGAGACGAAGTCTCGTCATCCTCGCTTCCAAGGAGCACTCTGGCTGTATTTCTTCCAAGACAGACTTTCTCGTTCTTCTGGCAGTTCATGGTATATTCAACATTCTTCACCAACACTGTAATTCAAAGGCATCAATTCTTCAGTCTTCCTTATTCACTGTGTAGCTTTCGCACGCATATGAGGTAATTGAAAACACCATGGCTTGGGTCAGGTACACCTTAGTCCTCAAAATGACATCTTTGTTTTTTAACACTTTTAAGAGGTCTTTTGCAGCAGATTTGCCCAGTGCACAATGGCATTTGATTTCCTTACTGCTGCTTCCGTGGACATTGATTGTGGATCCAAGTGAAATGAAATCCCCAACGTCAATCTTTTCTCCACTTATCGTCGTGTTGCTATTTACTATTTATTATTGCAAACAGGGTCTCAAAATGCAATTTAGTGCTTGGCCATATCCTATTTTTTATGATTTCATAGTTTTCCAGTTGTGATAGTCCTGTTTTTCTAACTAGTTTGTAAACTCCACAAGGGCAAATTAAAATCTTGTCTTCTATCAATAATATTTTGGTGTTTCTTGGTATCTCCTGCTCCCTGTATTCGGTGCCCCCGTGCCCTGAGTATCCTTGGAAACCTTCAGGGGGTGTCTATAGAGTTCGTTAATATTTTCCTTTTTGTAATATCCAGCTTCTGCTGAGCATATTGTTGTTAGTTGCTGTCATGGATTGAATTATGTCCCCCCAAAAATGTGAGTATTAACTTGGTTAAGCCATGATTCCCAGTATTCTGTGTTGTCCTCCATTTTGTGATTGTAATGTTATGTTAAAGAGGATTAGGGTGGGATATTATCACCCTTACCAGGTCACATCCTTGATCCAACGTAAAGGGAGTTTCCCTGGAGTGTGGCCTGCGCCACCTTTTATCTCTCAAGAAATAAAAGGAAAGGGAAGCAAGCAGAGAGTCGGGGACCTCATACCACCAATAAGGCAGCACCAGGGGCTGAGCGCATCCTTCAGTCCTGAGATTCCTGTGCTGAGATGCTCCCGGACCGAGGTAGGTTGATGCATCACAAGGACCTTCCTTCAGAGCCGACATAAAGAGAAAGACTTCCCCTGGAGCCAGCATCCCGAATTCGGACTTTTAGCCTATTGGACTGTAAGAGAATAAACTTCTCTTTGTTAAAGTCATCCACTTGTGGTAATTTCTGTTATAGCAGCACTAGATGACTGAGACAGTTGCCGGCGAGTTGGCTTTCGTTGTGACCCCATGTACAGCGGAACAGAAATGTTGCCCAGTCCCTCGCCATCTTCACAATCATTGGTACGCTAGAGTTCATTGTTGAGGCTGCTGTGTATTTTGAGTGCCTTCTGACCTAGGAGGACTCATGTGGTAGTACTATATCGTACAATATTCTATTGTGATCCATTGGTTGATTTCTGGAAATAAATCATCAGGCCTTTCTTCATAGCCTGTCTTAGTTTGCAAGCTCCACTGAAACCTGTCCACCGTGGGTGCCCCCTGCTAACATTTGAAATACCAGTGGCATAAATTCCAGCATCGTGGCAACACACAAGCCACCACCGGATGACCAACAGACAGGTAGGTGGTGGCTGAGCATATAATGCCTGTCAAAGGCAGCTCATTCATAGGCTTCCACACTATTTCCACTGAGTACTTCCACAGGCCCTGGTGCCTTTCCCGTTGGGTGCTATCATCCCCACCCCTTTGGCCAAGCACACTTGCTGCTGTCCCTGAAGGTTGTCATACTCACTGATCATCATCTCCTTGAATGTGCCCCTGAGTCCTGTTCCTTGTGCCCCAACGTGTTAGGAGAGTTCTTAGGAAAACAATCCTTATGTAGGGAATGTCTTCCTGGAATGAGTTTATTGGAAGGCAGCCAGAAAATAAGTCCGAATGGCAAATTTAGAATCCCCTCACCCACCGTAGACCTGGCTGTGTCTTTCCTTAGTCTGGGTCTGCTTCCAGCAGCCCTCAGTACCTCAAGCAAATAGACTTCTAATGAGCCCCAACCGACTCACCAGCATGTCTCATTTCTAGCACTAGCATCAGCTTAACAGCAAGCTGGAATGTCTGCTTCCTATTCTTTAACCTCCTGTGATGCCTAGCACTCTGCTGGACACTCACAAAAATCAGCAAAAGCTCAATATAGCAATTATACCAGTCTAGCATTTAAGTGAGCCCTGAACGGTGCAGACAGTTAACACACCCACTGCTGACTAAAAGGCTGGTGTTTCAAGTCCGCTCACAGGTGCCTCTGAAGAAAGGTCTGGTGACCTAGTTCCAAGAAATCAGCCATTAAAAACCCTACAGAACGCAGCCCTACTGTGATACACACGGGATTGCCCTGAGTCGGAACTGACTCAGGGCGAGTGATTTGGTCTGGGCTGGGTTGTCGTTGCTGCTGCTGTCAGGTGCTGTCGGGTCTTCTCTGACTCGTAGCGGCCCTCCCCATCCCAGAACGGACCCCGGCCCGGCCCCATGCCCTGCTCACTGTCACTGTCAAGTTACGGTTTGGTTAGCATTATAAACAAAGGCAATTCAGAACATTGGGTTGAATCTGTACCTTGATTCTTTTTTTAATTCCTTATCTGAATTTGTTTTTTTATTATTTGTCACTGTCATAAAAGTAGGAATAAAGGAAAATGATGTCCGTTATTTGAAGCATGCATATATGGGAATTTATACCGCATCTAAGTTCAAAGCACCAATCTGGGAAAGAGTAAGCTCTGCTAAAGTGTCTATTCAAAAAGTCTGATTTTGTTTTATACACTTTAGAAAACAAAGATCAAAATGTTTCCAACCCTAGACTGAAGAGGCACTAAAGAACCTTGCTTTGGGTAGTTTCCGAAGGCAAAGAGAGTCCACTGATCTGAACGTTCAAAACGGCTCACTTACTCTTTTGGCGTCATTAGTATCTGCCCCCTGCTCCAGTTGGTCTGATCTCCAAGGCATCGATAGAACCTTGGTGCTACAGGCCTATTGAGCAGCAGCGCCCAATCTAAAGGAGTCCTCCCCCAGACTCCAAAAATGGAGGGAAAGAAGGGGAAGCATGGTTTAAGGACAATAAAAAGAAAAGAAAGAAATATAGTTCAGGGGTAGAATTCTTCCGTGTGGGAGATCCACCTTCAATACCCGGCCAACACACTCCATGCAAAGCCACCATCCGTCTGTCAGTGGAGGCTTGTACGTTTTTGTGATGCTGATCGGGTTTCAGTGGAGCTCCTAGACTGAGATGGACTAGAAAGAAAGGCCTGGCAATCCACTTCTAAAAATCAGCCAGTGAAAATCCTATAGATCACAATGGTCCAATCTTGTCATGTGTGTGGTCACCATCAGGAACCAACTCAACGGTAGCTAACAGTAACAAAAATATGTTTCTCTATGACAGATCCTTTGATTTTCAGTCTTCTAAACACAATGGCTTTACTTGGTTGTTTTCCAGCTTTTAAACCTGGATATGTTATACCACCCTACGCAAGCGCGACCCCCCGCCACACGCAGATACACCTATTCACATGGACACTTACAAAACTGAAAATGTTAGGACAAACCAACAAGGGATCCATTTCACAGTCGTTGTCATTTCCCAGTGTCACACTTTGGAGGCAGTAACTACAAAATTGATTTTCCAGATGATGTGATCTATGGACTGGAAAATGGTATGTACAAGACATTAGAACTAGAAGCCTTGGTGATTACCTAATTCAATTTCCTCGATTTGCAGATGAAGAAACTGAGGTCTCAGGAAGTGAAGCAATTTGTTCAACGTCAGGGAGATATTCAATGTCATTGGTGGAATTAGGACCCAGCTTTCTCTAAAGTCTATCTTTCTTCCAACTGTGAATAGCTGCCTCATT